>NC_041049.1:41398806-42066306 GCF_900634775.1 Gouania willdenowi
TTTCTCACAGTCTCATTTAAAACCCGACCACACAAACTCACCCTGACATCATCTGCGTCGTTGAGCAAAGTGTTTTAAACTTCACTGCTGTCACATGTTGCTCCAGCGTGGCCAATATTTGCTCCCGTTTGCCAATGATTGAGTGTGCGCTCTGCGTCCAGAAGCAGCAGCCTCTTATCTAAACAGTCGATTAGAGGGACGGATACACACGCTGAAGGTTAAAGGATTAACAGCCAATGGTTAAGACTCTTCTTTCACTGCAGGATCCTCCTTTGATTCTTGACTCTTGTGTTGTGCTCATACTGGATTTATCCCACGCTGTCTGATATGAATGAGCTCGGATAGTGACACGACATCCCAGGATGTCTCTAGGAAGATATTCACCTTTTGGTCGTCGACCGTCCTCTGAGGGATCCAAGGTAAGAGTCAGTTGATAAAAGTTGTCTGTGTCTGTTGTAATGTGTTTTTGGGGGATGCACACTGTGCTGGATGTAAACTACAAAGTTCAAGGAAAGGTTAAAGTGATGCAATTAAATCAATATCTAACCAAAGAGTTTTAATTCTTAAAGGTTAATGAATGAATGAGCAAACGAGTGAAACAATTCCTGAATGCAGGATTTCATCATCACACTGATGTATTTCACTGCACAATTCAGAGTGTACTCTGCGGGGGCCGCAAACATGGGAGTGTCTGATCTGAGGGCCACATTATCCACATTCATGTCAGCATTCAGAATAATGACCATCTGAGCATTAATACAGGAAAGTACATTTATTGTGTGTTTTTAAAAGTGATTTGTGTGTTTTTGGAGGCTTTTGTTTAATTTGGGAGCTCTTGTGTTTTTTTGGAGTTGTTTAGTGTATTTTTCATGTGTGGTTTGGTTGTGGTTTTGCAAATGTGTGGAGTGGTTTTGTGTATATATGAAGTACTTTTTATGTTTTTGGAGTTTGCGTATATTTGGAGTTTTGGGTATTTCTGGTTTTGCTTTGTTTGTTTTCAGTGTGGTATTGTGTATATTTGTCTATTTTTTTTACTCTTATTGTATATTTGTATTTGTATTGTTTTGTGTATTTTTGGAGTTGTTTTGTGTAGTTTTCACGTGTGGTTTCTTATGGTTTTGCAAATGTTGGAGTGGTATTGTGTATATATTTAATGTTTTTTTAAATGTATTTTCAGAGTTTGTTTTGCTTTGTGTATTTTTGGTTTTGAGTATTGAGTAATTTTGTGTATTTTTGGTTTCTCTTTGTGTATTTTTAGAGTGGTATTGTGTGTAATTTCTGTGTTTTGGAGCAATCTTTTGTATATTTGGAGGGGTTTTGTGTATTTTTGGAGTCGTTTTGCGTGTTTGTTTTGGAGACCGCACAAAATTAGACATGGGGCCACATCTGGCCCATGGGCCACCAGTTGGTCACCAGTGGAATGCATGTTGTAGTTAAAAGAACTCCACGATTCAACTAATTTCATGCAACTAACTACTACTGGGTACCAAAAATACATGGGAACAAAAAGCTGCTTCATTGAAACTTCACAACTTGTCAAAACAGGAAGCAGAATTCCCGTGTGTGTGCGCGCGCACGCACTGAGTTCAAATATTTTGAAGTCACCCTCTATCCCTCTTCTGTTAACTCATGGAGGGCAGGAGAGTCCGCTGACTGCATGTTGAGCTTTGAAATGCTAATGACTCGGTCACTGTGAGTTCTCACAGCTTGAGAGCCTAAAAACAAAGTCTTGATTTCCTACTGAGGATCGTCTGAGCAGAGAAGATGAGACGGGACGACAGATCTGGAAAGAGTTGAGTGAATTGTGATAGTGATGAGGTCCATGAGGACATTGTCTTTGCAAAGAAAACACAACAAAAGAAAGAAGGGTTTGACAGGTTAGGAAAAAAACATCTGGATGAAGAAAGAATAAACATGAAATAAAAGGAACAAGAAATCTCTTTGGAGTCATTTATATCAACACACAAAATATCCCTTTATATGTTGACATTTTGGATATTTCAGCCAATCAGTCTTCGCATAGGTCAGTGGTTCTCAACCTTTTCAGCCCACGACCACAAGATAAAGGTTACACAGCCGGGGACCCCCGCTGTATTTGTAGGTGGTTGAACACAGACGTGAACATTGAAGAACAGTCATGTGGAGACAGGGCCATCTATAAGGGGGAATAAAGGGGAGAGATTTTTGGGGCCCATCCATAAAGTCAGTAAAATGATGGTTCATTGTTCTATGAATATAACTGCATGAAATTTGAAGAGTATGAACAATTAGTTTAAACTGGCAAATAATGGCCATGACAAAGTGTGAATGTGGTTAAATATGGTGACAGGAGGTTAAAAGTGACAATGGGTCAACATGTGACATTAGGTGGGAAAATGGTAGAAAGGGTTTAAGTGCTGAAATTTGATTGAAATGTAGCAAAAATGCATTAAAAGGAGCAAAAATATGGCAAGAAAAAGTGATGAAAATAGGTAAAAATATGTCAATTTTGATCTAGTTCTAGAAAAAAGGTAAAAATAAGCAAAAATGGGCTCAAATTGTCAAAATATTCTTTGTTTCTTGAAGGGATCTGGTGACCCCCTCCCAGTGACCCCGAATGGGCTCCTGACCCCAAGGTAGAGATCCCCTGCTGTAGACAGTCTATGACGCCACTATCGGCCATCTTACTACAGATTCACAAATGCCTTCAGCTGAACAAGGAAGACTACTTAAAACAGGGAATTATGTTACCATGGCAACCGCTGGATGCTTTTAACATTATCCGTTCATGTAATTACATCCATTCATGTAATTCAAGTTGGAATTACATGAATGGCGTGTAAGCTTTAGAGTGAGCTAAAGAAGATGTGGGCTGTTATGACAAAATGTGACTGTATGTGGTCCATCATCTACATCCATAATAACGACCAGCATAAGCATTAAAACAGGAAGAGCATAAACATGGTTTAGTCTGTATTAGGATCATTTTTTGTCTCTTTTTTGTGTTTTGTGTGTTTTTATCATTATTTTGTATTTTCCCCTCATTTTGTGTTTTTATTGATGTTTTTTTTATGTATTTTTGGAGTAATCTTGTAAATATTTGTGTGGATTTTCCTGTAATGTATGTATTTTAAAGTCATTTTGTGCATTTACTTTGGGTTCCACACATATTTAGAGCGATGGCCTCATGTGGCCCCCGGGCTGTTAGTCGCCCACGTCTAATCGAGTGTGTTTTAGGGATGCAAGATAAGTATTAGACGAATCACGTAAGGACTAGGGCTGCCAACTTTGGTCGACCAGACTTTTTAAATATGCAGGGACTTTGACTTTCAATTCTGTCCCTCTGCTCCAATCAGAGGACAGTGCACTGACAGCTGCAGCAGGGCACCTTTTCTTTTGGTGCCATAGTCTTGGTCGACCAACCATTTTCTTGGTTGACTACAGCCCTAGTAACGACTTATGACGGCAAATCTTTTTTTAATCACTTTTTTTTTACCAATAGGGTGACTCAATAACATGGACCTGTTCCTTTACCCTTTGACCCTGCCCAGCTTGCACTGCTACATGCTAAGCTAACTACAACAGGAAAAGTTAAAGTTAAACCTCTATTTTTCAAAATAATGTGAAAAAGATTTATCAGTTTTGATTGGTTGGTAGAAATCTGAGTAAGTGTTGCTGTGTGTGTCCCTCAGCGATGGATGTGATGTGATGTGATGGAGGAACAATAATGGGGCTCAGATGGAGACTAATGACCAGTGCACCTTCTCTTCCTGCCTTACCGTAAACGTGCACCCGTCGTGTCCTAGCAACCCGCTAAAGGACAATCATAAGATTTTGTTCCTTACTTTAGAAACAACATTTCACCACAAAGCCTTTAAGAGGCTGGATATCCTCTGGTGTCTAGGCTCTCCATGTGCTGTGCTAATCACGCCGTGCACGCCCTCGCCATATAACACGCTGGTAATGAAAGCAGTTTGGTCTCTTGTGTTTTCATCTTTTTTATTTTGTGGTTTCCTGCCTTCTTTCCTGTAGTTGTGATGTTTCCAGGCCAGCCTTGAGGACCGTGTAGCAGTGCACGACGCGCCTCTTTCATCTGTGTTTGTCCGTGGAGCGATTGTAGCTGCTGCTGCTTTGCCCTTTTGTTTGTCTCTGTGTTTGCATAGCAAGACCTGTTTGTGTACCGTTAGAGCAGAAAGTCCCCCCCCCCCAAACACACACCTTCAGTGTCCTCGCTCTTTGAAGTGCCGGATTCTGAAGGTCGACACAGAAACAACTGTTTCTGCTAAGTCAGCATTTTACAATATCTGTATCTTTGTGTTGAACCATCACAGCCCGTCTCTGATCCTTGTTGTCGTACTCATGATATAATGAAGCAACGCTAACTTTTAAGTATTATCATCTAAAATCAAATGAATCTTCTTCCCTTCATTTTTTTTAGCATTTTGCTCATCTTGCATTTTCCTTTTTAAATTCGAGGATTTACTATTTTTTAATAGATATGTTTTTTTTAATAATCTGTGACTCAGTGCAAAATGTTTGGAGCTTTACTCTAACTTTACTTCCTTTTGAAATTCAATATATTAAAATATTTGCTAAACTTTAATTCAAAATATATATATATTTACATTTTGGACAACTGTCTTAGTATTTTGATATTTATGTTTTTTAACTAATTGACATCATTTGCATTTAGTGGCTTTTTCAAGTGAACACTTGTGGGTCTTTTCATGTCATTGCAGTAAATTTTCAGGGACATCCCACGCACGTCAGTTACCAATTGTTCCGTAATTATTCAATAACTTAAATATCTGCAATACCTCCTATCAGTGGACATGATAGGACGTATAGCAGGTATTTTTGTATATTCTGAGAGAGTAGGTGGAGCTGTAATACTATACCAATTTTCATTGTGGTATAATTCCTGAGATAATGGAAGAAAAAAATAATGAGCGAAAATCACATGAAAATCGACACATACTGTACACCCCGCACTAAATTGTCCATATCTCCAAAAAGTATTCATACGATCAAACCTAAATTGTACAGTGTGCCTATTAAATAATTACAATTGGTGAAAATTTCAGAATTTATTTATGGCCAAAATGATAATCACGATTATTTTGATTAATATTGTAATCACAATTGTTTTATGTCTGTGTTTTTATTGCACTACTTTTGAACAAAAAATAGGTGTATGGTTTACAGTAAATGGTAAATGGTAAATGGACTTGATTTATATAGCGCTTTATCACCACACTGAAGCAGTCTAAAAGCGCTTTACATATCAGCTCATTCACCCAATCACTCTCACATTCACTCACCAGTGGGACAGGACTGCCATGCAAGGCACTAGTCGACCACTGGGAGCAACTTAGGGTTCAGTGTCTTGCCCAAGGACACTTCGACACATAGTCAGGTACTGGGATCGAACCCCCAACCTCGCGATCAGAAGACGACCCTCTACCACCTGAGCCACGGTCGCCCACCAATTACAGATTTTACAGTGCAAATCAAGTTTTAAAATGGAATTATCGGTATACTAAAAATAAAAAAAATAACCCCAGAATTAAAAATGTACCAATGGCTAACTGAATAATTACACTAATACAGAGTGCAGAGCCCGTATTATAAATGTAAATATTGCAGACAATCAGGTTAGTTTAATCGTGGCACCCAAAAAACCCCTTTATAACACTACAGAGTACAGAGTATGTACACGTCTTTGTACATCCAACCTTCAAATATTTGGCCATAAGTGACAACTCTACTTAAGCTCGCACTATATGAATACATACTTCTGATGGGCACTGTACTAGTGTAATACAATGTTTCCCAACCAGGGGTACGCGGATGCCTAGGGGCAAGTGAGCACATTGCAGGGGGTACGTGGAAAAAAATAAGAATTTATTTTCAAGATAATAAAAGATATTCTCAGTCATTTCATAAGTCCGTCAATAATTGTACGTGTGCGCAATGACTTGTTTTTAAAGTTTAAATGCCTGTTTAAAGGGGACATATTCAAAGAAGCTCCTTTTGTGCTAAATATCATAAAAGTTACTGTATATAACACAGGCGGGTTAATTATTTGTTTTGTATTTATTTATTTATATTATTTTTTTTCTAATTTCAACTTTATTATTTTTCTTTAATAACAATGTTATCATATTTAGTATTAATAATACAAACGTTCACTATAATGTTATTTCTTATATTTATCATTTTATGTTTAATTTGAGTGAAAAAAGAAGACAATGCCTGAATATTTATTGTTCAATTTAAGAAGATGAAATAAAATAACTTGCGTTGAATATTCAGTTGTGTTATGTTCTATTTTTGGAGAATCATGAACACGTATGAGTGAGGGGGTACTCATGGTATGACAAAAAGGCTCGAGGGGAACACAAGACAAGAAGGGTTGGGAACCACTGGTGTAATAAACATACATTACCTATTCTATGGAAAGTGAGGACGTATAATCACCTCGTCGTCGCCTCCCACAGAGAAAATATGCATATTCAGCGATTTTGATCATAAAAATGATTGAAATGTTTTGGAATTTGGAACATTTATTGCACAGATCAGTAGGAAAATATTCCTATTTATTTTATTTGATCATTAATTTTGCTCTGCCTCCCCTGACTGCTCGTCACTGGAGTAGATATGAAGGTGATGGTGGAGACTTTAGCGTTTTTCTGTTGGTAAATAAAACCATCTTCTAGGGGTGGGCGGTATGACCAAGAATTTATAACATGGTATTTTTCAAAATTCTAATGGTTTCACTGTATTTTTTTCATACATAATCAGGTGTTCACAGCATTTTCTACTGGTTGAGAGAGAATTTACTGCAGTAGATTGACCTAGGATGCTCTATTTTACTGTCATGAGTGAATATTATAGAATAATTCCACACTAGTAGTAATACAAGGTTGCAACAGCAGCCCAATGGTGCTTTGTCGCGCGAGCTTAGCTTTAGCATTAGCTTTAGCTTTAGCTTGATTTCTAGCTTTAATTGCTGCATACTCAGTGGTGTGGTGGTTTCTTATGGTGAATAAAGTAGCGTTTTGTTTGCAGCTCCACCAGGACTTATTTCCATGTTAAAGGAATTGCAACCCTGTGTTCTCTTTTTTTTTTTTTTTGTGTATTACTGCCGACATGCTAAGCTAACGGTGCCTCCGTGTCCGTGAGTGTTGTTCTCCTGTAGCAGAGGCATGCGCATGAAGGCACATGCAGCTTCAGAGCTTTCAGTTGTCTTTCTTATCCATTTACACCCCAACTAACACCAGAGCGCTACTGTTTACCTTTCTATTTAGAAGTGCAACGTTGAAACGGATTCGGTCCGAAACGCGGCGCAGCGTAGCATTCTGAAAATTGTGTAATCAAATACACCGGTATGGCGGTATAACAAAATTTCATATCATAATGAAAATAAAATATATACCGGTATTTGGTATGAACCGGTATTCCGCCCAGTCCTACCATCCTCTGTTTTTTGTTGGCTCTGCGCTTTGGCAAAACATGGTTGTTGTTACTGTCCACTGTGTGTGTGTGCACGGTTGAAAAGAGAATGAAGGTGGGAGGGGCCAGTCAGGTTTGATCTTGCAGTAGAAGCTGTGCAGCTGCTGATGGAAGTATTTTCTGTGCGATCAAAGAGCTTTTTAAAGCGTCTACACCCACAGACTGAATCCATGCAGGTGTTCAGGACTGAAGGAGCTCATATTCTACCATTCCTCCCAGTTTATTGATGGTTTGGACCAAACTAAAAACAGAAGATGTGGTTTCCATTGGTTTACTCTTCTGCCAACAAAGAAAAGGCCAAATAATTACACGAGAACCTACTCCAGGGTTGGGGTCAATTATATTTTTCAGTTACCCATGTTCAATTACAATTCAATTACGATTACAGTGACTAGCATTTTTCCAATTACAATTAAATTACAATTATTCTTTATCCTCAAAGTCAATTACAATTATGTTCTCAATTACTTCAGTTCAATTACAATTCATCACATATAATGAGCCTGAAAAAATAACCTAATATAAGACGATCAGGATTTTTTGGCCGATCACCGATCAGTGAGTTTAAAAAAAAAAGATCATCATTCCGATCATATGAAAGGACTGTTCAGAACAACTCAAGAATGTTTGACCAGAGAGACAACATTCTCCCATGTAAATTTGCGATGGTAAAACAGGGGACGGGACCCAGATAAGCAAACTGCTTCACTCTTCTCCTTTTTCGGCATGTACAAAAAAAATGTTAAAAAAAAAAAAAAAGTGAACGTAACCATGTCGGAAATAAACTGAATAAATAAATAAAATAAATAAATGAATTCAGGTTGGTTGTTTTTTTTGGCTTGTTTTAGGTAACGACCAAATTCCTTTGGTACCACCTGATGCCGATTCATGGAATATCAAACGGTACCATGTTTCGGGACCTAAACGCAGCCTTGTGACTGTGAGGGAGTGGAATGGTTAACAATTTCCATGCAGGACCTGAACATAACATTGCACGCACAAGAGAGTCCTGGCTCCGCTTTTTTAAATGCGATGCAGACCGAGCACTTGCAGGTGTAAATATGAGCTAAACATTTAATTTAGTCCCTGAACAGCAGCTGTGTTGACTATAAGAGGGTTGGAGATGAAGCTGTGGAGGAAGACCACACTGGAACTACATGAAGCCCCCATTAGCGTTAGGAGCAAAGACATATTTACTGACTGTGGCATCGCAAAACCTACTGTTGCTTATAGTCCATATTCACAGGTGCACACACACACACACACGCTTTTGTGTTCACCATCACCCTGAAACGGACAGAAGTCTCCGGTAAGTAAACGGGAGCCCAGTGCTCTGCTCTAGGACTTTCCCTTTTAACATGCTCGAGCTGCATAAACTAAACAAGTGCGAGCACCACACACACACACACACACACACACACACACACACACACACACACATACACACACTAACAGCAGACACTGCCCCCGCTTTCAGAGCTAGTAGACTGGGGAAGAACTCCGCTGCTCAGCCACTTTGCCCCAACCGAGAGACATTTTCGCTGTAGTTTTTCAACTTTGTGCACAAATGTGCGTGAAAAAAAGCTGTGTCACGTAGAGTAAACAACTCTTTGGTGTAAATGAGATGATAAAACGATAATGGGAGCATCTACAGAAAGTTCCATCATGACAATGACGTCATTGGTCGGATCGGCAAATTAAGATATTACAACTGATCACATTAATTGCATAAAATGCTAAATATCGACCGATTCGATATAGCAGATCAGATCGGTGTAAAGTCTAAATAAAAGTTAACCTTCCTCATGTGTTAGCTTTCTGTTAGCATCTCTTATGATAACGGGTCCTAAATCAGCTGTAAAATACACTGAAAACAAATCTACCATCTAATTTCTTTCCTGTCTATTGGTTACGTTGTTATGCTTCCTAATCAACTAAAATATATCTTGGTGTGTCAGTATAGCCCTCAATTAAAATTTTCTTCAATTGGTAAAATGTTGGAAAGCTTGATATGAAACGCATTTTAATAATTCACTACATATGTGTAGAACTGTACATAGAACTGTAACATGGTTCCCCGGTTTTGCGTTAAATTATAATTGATTTTTATAGAATTTTCATGGCAATTACAATTACAAAGTCAATTATCGGAACTCACTTACAATTTCATTATGAATACGACAGCAACATATTTTTAAAATTACGTTTACAATTGTAATTGTAATTAATTATCAATTATGCGATGATAATTGACCCCCAACCCTGATGTTTGTTACAGCGTAATACCTCTTTTTAGGTTATTTACCTGCAGTCTGTCCTTTTCATTGCTTATGTTAGTCAAACATTGCAGTGTTTGTGTAGCCTAGGTCAGTTTCAGTTTGAGTTGTTTGTCGTTTCTAAATCTTAGACTTTGACCCAGTTCAGATACAGCAGCAGACAATAAAGATGAGATCTCCTTTTATGAGTTGAATAGGTGATAATTTATTACAGCGGGCCCACCTGTAGAAGATCAACCAAAGCAAACGCTGCTTTGTTTACTCTGCCTCCGTATTCCTTCTACCACAGCAATCCACACACACAGATGGCTTCAGTCAATAACCTGCTACGTTTGGTCGTTTCTCTAAGAATATTTGGTTAAAGCTGTACACAATCAAAAGCATATCTTGAAAATCCATACATTAATTTGTCTCTTCATCTTGCATGTACGCCATGATGCACCCTAAATCAGACATTTTGTGCAAACACAAATTATTTAATTTATCTTAAACTAATTGCACTACAAAACAAGAAAAATACAAAACAATGACAGAAAAATACAAAAAATGACAATGAAAATGCATTAAATGACTCCAAAGACACTAATAATGGCTGAAAAATAAACAAAAAGACAATAAAATTGTACAAAATGACTTAGGAAACAGACAAAATGACTCCAAAATACACAAAAAGTAAAAAGAAAATACACAAAATAGCAATAAAAATGGACAAAATGTCTTTACAGGCTATACACCCAAAAATGTCAAGAAAAACCAACTCAACAACAAAAGAAATACAGTACACAAAATTGCAGAAAAACACTTAAAACTACTCATAAAAACAAGCAAACCTTTGGTTCTGTCCTGTATTAATGCTCAACTTGGTCAATATTCTAAATGCTGACAAGAATGTAGATAATAATGAATAAATAAAGAAACCGGCTCTCGGATCATTGCATTTTTATGGGCCCCACTGTGATGAAAGTAGCTAAACTATCTATTTCAGGCCGACACAAAATAAGAAGTACTTCCTATTACTGATTTGTGTTTGATTGTGTTGCTTCACTGCTGAAGGCAAATTGTATGAAGATGATTTCATAAGTGAGGAAATGATGCGTGCTTCCTCTTTCATGTTGAAACCTGGCACACATCCTGGAGGAAACCATGGGGTCACGTCACCCCCTCCACAGTCAACCCGTGTTGTGTAGCTCCCAGTGACCCGTCCTGGTTTGAAAACAATGCACCAGCATGAGGCTGCAGGTCTGACATGCTCCCAGCAAACCCGTGGGCGGCTTACAGAATCAATGTGTGGCTCTTGGTCTAAGCTCCTTTTGCACGAGTCCTTAAGTCCTTTTCATCAGATTTACACCAATTAAAGTAGTTATTTTTTTGAAAAGTCAGGCTGAAGTGTTATATGAAGGAACATTTGGTGAACTGTTCAATTACGATTACAGTGACCGCATTTTTTTCTAATTACAATTAAATTACAATTTTTTTTTATGCTCAAAGTCAATGACAATTACATTCTCAATTTCTAAAGTTCAATTACAACTAATCACAATTATTGAGCCTGAAATAAATAACCAAATAAAAGTTAACATCCCTCTTGTGTTAGCTTTCTGTTAGCATGTCTTATGATAACGAATCCTAAATCAGCTGTATATTTGTAATATCTACCATCTAATGTGTTTCTTATTTCTTGGTTACCTAGTTAGGCTTCCTAATCAATGAAAATATTGGTATTAATATTTTTGGTGTGGACCTTTTATTTGTCACTATACCCCTAGATTTATATATTTTTTTAATGGTGAAATGTAGGAAAGCTTGATATGAAACATATTTTAATGTTAACTACATATTTGTACATCTGTACATAGAACTGTAACATGGTTCCCCAGTTATGCGTTAAAATATTGACAGTTTTTGTCGAATTTTCATGGCAAAAAATTCCTGCTACCGTAGCAGGTATGCTGCTGATTGGAGCTGGCAGCTTTCTGACCTATCACAAAGTCCTTATTACGCTGGCAATTGTTTTGGGAAGGCTGTCAGTGTTTTCTGAAGGATGGGGCAGGCCTCTCAACACTCAGACTCATGTGATGAATGAACTCAAAAGCGAGCAGGAACTGCTTTTGCATCATTTACGCCGAATTGGAACCAACTTGGACCCCACTGCCACCTGGAACATTTGTTTCTGAACTGATTTAATCAAGGTGGTCACACTACATCTGGCTTTTTCAGAAATGGAGTTTAGGGATTATATTTCAAATGCCTTGTTGGCCATCTGCTTGCACCCTCCTCTGCTCCGAGCTACAGGGAAGGCGTCATGGAGCGCCCAGAAGTGTTTGCACGCCCGCGTCCCCCAGCTGCTGGAAATCCTCTCCTCTTATCCCATTTTTTTCATCTAAATACGTGGCACAGTCCTCCCGCTCCTGTCCTCCCGCTCCTGTCCTCCCATGTTACAATTGTTATATGTGATTGTAATGACTAGAGTTGAGCCGGATATTCGGCTAAAACAAGTATCCGGTATGGATAAAGAACTTTTGCAGAGTACGAGTATTATATGAGTAATACAAGTCAATATCTAATGAAAATCGTCATTGGATTGTTGACTGTGTCTGCGTTCTGTGTCAATCACAACGCTCCTCTTCTACACATACAGATGTGTTGCTGTCACTGAACGTGTCCCGCAGCTCCGCTCTATGTGCTTCGTCTCTGCCTCTACCTCTCTATCAAGTTTGCGGGTCTTTTCCATTAACGTTTAGGGTTTCTTCTGCTTCAGGTTGGTTTTTACATGGGTTTGTTGAGACGTGTTGCGACTCGCGTTGCGTCTCTCCCTTCTTTTTCTCTCCCTCTTTTCTTTCCTTTTTTAAAACACACACACACACACACACACACACACACACACACACACACACACACCCACACACACACACACACACACACACACACACACACACCTGGTGTGGAAATTAAAAAAATAAAAAAATAACCTAAAAAATAAACAGAAATCACACTGATCATAATAAAAAAAATTTAATTTAAAAAACACAATTAAATGCAACAGCATGTGTTGTATTCATTGTTGCAAAACTTGTTCTGTAAACTGTTTTTTCTAATCAGCAATAAATATAACAATTTCTGATCAACCCATATCAATTACATGCTTAAAATAACATACTGGTTAAAGCACCACCCATTTCAAGACAACCCGACCCACTTATGGGTTAAATACTGCCCACTTTTGGATTAGGCCCCACCCACTCTGAGTACAGATACAGATACAGATAATTCATATGGTTAACAGATAAGATAATGCTGTACTCGCTCATCCCAAGCAAAAACAAGAAAGCTATTCATTCATTCATTTATTCAAGCCATAATTGTAATTAAATATCAATTACGCAATTACATTTATAATTGACCCCAACCCTGGTCAGAGGGGGTCCATGAATCAACATGATTAGTTTATCAATTAATCTCTATAAGGACTGATGTTTTCTCAAGCAAAGACACTTTAAATAAGTCACGACGAAGTGCTAACTTTTATAGGAGGGGCGGGGCTTACGGTGGTGGTTTGTGATGAATGCCGCCTCCGTTCTCAGCCAATAGCAAAACTTTATTGTATTAGCTATATTATAGATGCAGGTGGTTACTTTTTTAAAGAATTTTAGAACTTGACAGAATCAGAATCTGTTGTAAAAATTAAAAAAATTTGAAAAATGTAAATTGACAGTTTGCTAAACATACCACTTGGTTTTGATATTGATACTTGAATTAAAGTTAATTACCATTTCCTTGTTCTCGCAAGTAAAAAAAAATAAAAAAAATGACATTGTATTTCATGCCATTTTGTACTTGTAAAGGTGAAATTTGTAATTACTGATATAGTAATATATCAGCAATATCGTATTGCTTATTAATGAGAAATATTGTATCGTGACATGTGAATCGTATTGTATCGTCAGATTCATGGCAGTGCACACCCCTAGTTTCGACCTATAGAGGGCAGTCACTCCTACATTTTACAAAAAAATGTACCAAATTGAAACGCATCGACTAAAATCTTAAGAGTTAGACAAGAATTAATCACAAAACTACTAGAGGTGTCCCGATCCGATATCAGTAAACGAATATTGGATTTTATCAGACTGCATCTAAAATCACTGATATAAATTTTCCGATCCAGCACTTCTATCCATAAATGACTGTGGTTCACACTTTAACAAAGTAACCTACTGATGCTGACTATTGTTTTCTGTTTGAGTGACGTCACGTGATCAAGCATTTTCTAACATTCCACACTACAAAATAAGTAATAAAACTGTGTATGATTCGTGCTGATATTGTATCGAATCAATATCGGTATCGGCTGATACGCAAGACTGCAATATTGGTATCATATCGGAAATTAAAAAGTATTATCGGGACATCCCTAAAAACTACTTCATAACCAAATACATAAATTTACCCCAATTTAAAAGTATCACGACACAATAAGAGTTTTTTTTTTCACACCTCACTGGTTTCATCTCTACTTCTAATGGATATTGTTGCCACCCAGATGGTGATGTCCATGATTGTTTCCATTTTGAATTTCTTAATTTGTTCCCAGCACAGCTTGTGGTTATAAATAACAAACCTGTGAAAACACTTGTTTTCATTGATAATGTAAAGGCCTGAGTGCACCTCAGTGTATCTACATGTGATGGTCATTGTGTGTTTCTGTGATGATAATGTTCATATAGCATGAGCTGTGTTTTTGTGCTCGGCATGAATTATTATTCTAAGCTTCTCATTACGTTCATTTTATCCCTGATGCTAATTCATTTCTGTCATCATGCATAAAGATCAACTCTCCTCCTCGTGCTTCTCAATGACATGTTTTTACATCTCCTCATGAGATCACATGATGCTGCTCATCTCATCACTATTATCTCACTCCTTTTGCTCCCATCTCTAAATGCTCAGATTTTTAAATAATGTGGATTTTTATCTCATCAATCTAGTGCTCATTTCAGTGTTGTACTAGTTACTGCAGTGGAAATAAAATGGGGTTGCTTCAAATGTCTAGTAATAATAAAATATAAAAAACTTACTGATTCAAAATTATTATTTAAAAATATTATTATCATTATTTAATTGTTATTGTTTACTACGAGGGATCTGAAAAAAATTGATTTCACAATATATCGTGATTTTTTGGGTGCCAATTTGAAATCGATTTTTTAAAATTTAAATGTAAATATATATATTTTTATGATGCAGTGTGTAGCACTGTATTTTCTTTTTTCAGTGAAAATGTGCAAAAATACTAATAATAAAATAATAGGATGTTTTGAAGCAAATAGTTTTGACTCAATTTGTCCTCTGAGTGATCAATATCTTCTGATGAACATATACAGCAACTTTTTTCATCTCTGCGTTTAATTTTGACATTAACTGGTAGATATTGCGATGATACCGTATCGTGGCCCAAGTATCATGATATCAATCATATTGCAACATCCTTGCCAATACTCACCCCTATTTACTACACACAATCTCAGACACAAGTATTTTTTACTTTCACTTTCTCAAATATAACTTTAGTTCAAATAAATTGCAGTGTAAAATTATCTGAGCTGGCACATCTACTGTGTATTTGTACCAAATAAAACAAACATGATCAAAAATAGAGCAAATATCACCAGAAATCTGTGATGTAACAATGGAGTCATGAGTCACGATGCCAAAAAAGGACCGCTTCATGTCAGGACTGTTTGTGTAAATATCCATTCTCTGTTGTGTAGATGTAGTGGCTTAAATCCTTTAGCTCCTAGCTTAGTCGTACCTCGCAACTTACATTTAAACGCAAGGTTCTTGTCTTTGTCCTCAATAACAGAGAAATAGTGAAGATATCTCCATTTAAAGTAGGGCTGCTCAAATAATCAAAATTTGATTACAATTTTGATTATTACATCCAACGATTGCAAAATATCATAATTGAGAAAAAAACGATTATTTAAAAAAAATTAAAAAAAATTGTATTTTTTTTATTTTTTTCACATATGTTCTATTTGGTAAATAAAACAACCCCATTATTATAAATCTTGGCACACACGTCATTAATACTAACTTTAAGTTGTTTAATCCACACACATGCAAGCTCCTCCCCTCCGCCCCGCCCCTCTCAAAGCCATAGCTAGCCTGCAGGCCAACACGAGGAAAGTTGTTGCTAATGATCTTGAAACATGGCAGGAGAAACGCAGCAAGAACACTTGGTGAACAAGTCAAATTCTCTTCTATTGTAACACTTTGGGTTTGATGATGAAGACCTGGAGCAAAAACACATCACGTGCAACAAGTGTTTTGTTTTGTGCAAAAGTGAACACACTTGATTTTAGTGTTTGAAGGATTTTATTTATGTTTAAAGAATATATTTTATGTTTTTTTGTACAAAAATAAATAACTTTTTGGTTGACAAATAATTGTTTGAATAATCGTGGTTTCAATTATGACTAAAATCAAGTAGCCCTAATTTAAAGGAACAAAGCGTTGTCATGACGACACATTTTGTCCAGAGTAAACAAACACGCCAGCAACACTACTCCAAGTGTGCCTAGAAACAGGAAATAAGACAAAGGCCTACTTCACACTACAGCTGGGGAGAAAATGAATCGTTTATTAATCTACCTAAAATAAATATAGTACAGCTAAATAAAGTAACTGTAATTGAGTTACCGTATTGAAAAAAGTAATGCTTTAAAGTACAAGTTACCTCCAAAAATAACGATGTTACTCATTTAAGCAATACTGACCTCGTGAAATGATGCTTATCTAATAAGATTAGATTCAAATCTAATCTATTATTTTTCAACTTAAAATGATCATCAATCAACCAAAGTTTAGTTAATGACCCAGCGATAACCCAGACTCAGTATTTTTAAAGTCGTATTCATTGAATTGAGCTGCAACATTTTTGCAAAGATCCTCAAATACCTTGGTTACAAATAAAAAAACAATTGTTTCTCTGCCTGGATGCCTTGCTTATATGTTACTATGTAAGTTTGTGTATTGCCTGGCATCTGGTGATACGATTTGTGTCACGATACGATACGATATATCCCAATATTAAAATATAAGGCGATTATTGCAATTTTTTTTTATTATATGACTCAAGAAACAACTAATCTGTAAATGTGTACACCTTTATGAGAACATTATGCATGAAATATTTTATTGGCATATTTTACACTCAAAACATTGCCGTTAAAATGCCATGTGCCAACAACTTAAAATAAAAAAATAACATACAATCTGCCTGTGGCTTTTAAACCAACTTTGACTTTAGTGCAACTTAACTGAGGTATATGCGTAGAACAACAAATAAATGCAGAAAGTTAGAATTTTCTTTTAAATTTTATTGAAAAAACACAAGCTGGTCAACATGCCCAGGTTTCATCGCACTTCTTTGTGCAGTTACAATGTCTCCTGTAGTGGAAAAGACTTTCCTGGTTAAATAAAGGTAAAAATTATTATTTTTTTATTTTTAAATAAAAAAAAAAAAAATCAATATGAATGCATTTAGAATCAATCCGAGAATCACGTGACGTAATATCAAGATTTATTGCCGAATCGATTTTTTCAACGCCCCTATTATTATGTGTACATATATGTATTTATTTGAACTTGCCTGTTTTACCTTTTTCTACTTTGCATAATACATTTGTAACAAATAAATGCATTTTTTTCCTAAAAAGGAAACAATTGGTTCGGTAATATTAAACTATTTATTTTTATTTTTATTTCTTTAATTAAATAAAAAAAATTAAGTACATTTTATTTTTTTCATTACACAATTAATGGATGGAATAATCAATAGAATTTTTAATGAATTCCTAAATACTAAAAGAAGTAATCACTGATAAATCATAGATTGTTATTAATTTGTGTGTTTAATAACACAGAACTCTTTTTCATCCATACATTTTCCAGGAATTTGACATCTAATCAATGTTTTTGCACGGTGGGAGTAAACTGAGGGACCTGAGGAGTGCATACAGTGGTTTGAACCTTTTCCTTGGTCTTATACAGTTTGACTCTTGCTCCAGATGTGGGAGCTTGTTTGGAGGTCGTGTTACGCTCTGTGTTTTTCGTGTTGTCAGATGATGAATCTTCCCTGTGAGACAGAGGCAGAGGTCGTTTCCTTCCACTGAGCGCCGCCGGCCCTGCAGATCTTTATGTTTTCATGGAGGGCCTCTTCCTCACTGTGGCGTCGAGGGCTTTGTTTTTCAGCTCTGAGCTCCATTATCTTCACGTAGTCCCACCACTCTTTAGTTTATACTGTTGCGCAATATTTTAATTTAAATCCTGGGAAGATGGTGGAGGTTGAAGTATGTTGGTGAACACTGTGGGAAGAGTCTGAGTGCTGCCCTTGGGGCTGTCTCATCTTTTCACTCTGTCACTGATGTCCTTTTAAAGAACAACGCTGGATTCTTTGGTTTTCATTCTTTCATGTGTGGAGAAATATTTGCTCTTAGGCTTTTTCCTCAAACCAGAACGTTTAGCTTGCCTTGGGAACCATGGAATTATAAAACGAGTGAAGAAAATGTATAATTTATTTACACGTTACACTTTTATTGACATAAAATGACAGACTTTTCATTTTGAGAAGATGATTCTAATAATATAAATGAAAGCCCTTTCTATTTTATTCAACCAACTCCTTTTAAAGAGTTTGTTTGTGTTCTGTCTAAGCACAGCCTGGACTAAAATACATCCAAGTATTTCTCCTAAACATCCCAGAGGAATTTTCTGACCTACAGAAATGTATACAGACCCTGTGCTCTGATTGGTCGAGCTTTGGCTCCTTAATTACGCTGTTGATGTTGGTTCCTGAGAGGCTGACCGACAAAATCGAGTTAAATTTGACCTCCATTGTTGATTGAAAACAATTGTGTTATTCTGGTTTGACCTTGATGCTTTACGTTTGAGCTGTTTGTGTTTTCACTACAGTAGGGCAGGAGATAAGTGTTGGTGGAGGAGATAAAAAGGTACAAAACAGTGATAAGAAAACCTTCATCTCTGGGATTTATTCTGTTTGTACCTTCATATACAATCAGTTAAAACCCTGATGTAATACCACAGGTTATGTTTTTCAACTTTGGGGGTCGTGATGAAATGTCTCGTAAATAAAACAAATTACTCATTAAAATTATACTTTTTAATTTAAAAGTGATGTATTTTTTTGATTGCACTCTAGCAGTTTTTTCCAACCTTGCTTCGCCTGGAAATGAAATTAAAATGAGGTTTCCTGAAATGTCTAATAATACAACTTTTAAATTTAAAAAAAAATATTTTAAATTTTTTATGTTGATCTATTTTGCATAATTAGAAATACAACACAATATAACAGAAATAGATATACAGTGCAGGTAGAGGAAGGAAGCTCAAAGAGCTTAAATAATTATTATTTTTCAAATTAAAACACCACACAATCTCTCAAACAACTGTATTTCTGTACTTTCACTTTCTAAAATGCACTACAGAAATATCTGAGCTGGTTGCACTTTGTCCACTAACACAAGCTACTCTGTGTTTGTAACACATTATAACAAACATGATGAAAAAATGGGGTCACGACAAGAAAAAGGTTGTGAACCATTGGGTTAGCAGCAAAATAAAGCTAAACTAGGGCTGCAGAGAAGAAGAAATCCTTTCCACTGAGTGTTAATAAGAACATTCATATATTACTGCATGCAAGGGTTTATCCCAGAACCACTGTAACAAATGATGAGATATAATAATGCATGGAACAATTGGATCAGCCATCTCTGATTTTGATTATTGCATTCACTTCATGAAAATTTAGCAATGGTGGGGCGTAGCGGATGAACCCTATCAACACTGGGTAAAAATCCATTTTTAGATGAATTGTAAAGATTTATTGAGGGGGCAATGGGGGGGGGTGACAGTTTGGTTGTTTTGGTTTATCTCCTAACATTTAATAGTTAAACTTATACCCGCTGCACACTAGGATGTCTCAGAATTAAGTTCCTGGTTAGATACTCTCAATATTTTAATACTTTCTCAGTCCAGTTCAGAAAAAGAAAACTCAAAAATTGGTCCATGTTGTTCAAATAACCAACAAAACTCAAGAAAATGAAAAAAAAAGTCAATTTTAAGGCCAAACTTATTGTTGCTTTACTTTGAAAGGCCAGAACAGGAACTGAAATGCTCAGTTTGTTAGGCCTTCCTTTCTGCAAATACTTTTCTAATTTTTAAATCAATTTATACCCCCTCCCACCCCACTGACATCAAAAAACAAATATGGGCTGTTCTTTGAGATATGTTAAAAATAAATATGGAAGTGGAATTATTATATATATCAGCAAATTAAAATTAAGTGTTGGACAATAATGGGCATCGTCAATAAGATTATCTCAAACAACCTTAATTTGAATTAAAGTGAAATAATGAAGGATTTTTAGTGACTGGATTATTTGTACTGGATCAATTCAATTCAATTCAACTTTATTTATAAGCACAAATTACAACAAAAGTCAACTCAAAGCGCTATCAAAATATGAAATTTGTCGGAAAAGAACCCAGCAATGAAGAACCATAATCTGATCAGATGTGTATGGGTCTGTAAGCGCACCTGACCAACACATTTAAAAGGGTGGGGTGGGTGTACTGAAGTTCTAATGCATTTGACACACAGCGTTTATATTAGAACACGTACATTAGTTATTTATAATCATATCGCATGATTTGAATGTATGTATTGAATGTACTCAATTTCAAACGAAGATGGGGTTGAGACCCCCCCAAGCCCCCCCTGGCATTTACGTCTCTGGTCATTTGTAATACGTAACTATTAAATGTAGGAAACAAGAGAAAAGACTACAAAAGAAAGCTTTATTACGCAATGTTATGTTTGTGTTCTATTGTCAAATGTTTGAACTGTTGATGCTGGGGCTACCATAAAGTCTATTTATTGAATCTGAACTTGTTTTCCATCTTTTGTTTCTAGTTGGACAACATCCTCTACCCACCCTCTATATACTTGAATAAGTCCAGTAATCCGGAGCTTTCCTTTGGATTAAGTCCTGCTTTCAAGTTTAAACGTCACCTCAGCGAGGATGGAACACACCTACGTCGGCGAAGCCTTGGGGGTGGACTCACAGGTAGGGATCGGTACCTTTCACATTTAAACCAAGACTCTGTACCTCGGTAACCCAACTGTACCAATTTTTAGTACTTTTTTGTGGTAACAATGGTAAATGATAAAATCTCAAATGTTACAATTTACCATATTTATTTCTCATAATAATGATAATAGCAAACTTTAAAAAATATATCAAACCAACAGCAAAAAAAAAAAATGCTACAATACAAATTTCTTCATCATGAAAATCGTTAGCTACAACTATGCAGTGTTTTTTTTTCCGCGAGTATTTCACTTGCATTTGTGCACAAAGTTGAAAATGTGATGTCTTTTTGGCCAAAAGAACTGAGTTTTCGTTTGGTGCTATTGCTAGTGCCAGAGCTTAGTTGGTTCTAATCTGAGTTTATCCTGTGAGCACGTTTTGTTTATTCACCCTGTGCAGCCACAAGGTGAAGAATGTGCCTCATTAAAGAGCGGAGCGAGGCGCTCCCTGATGCTTTCTCTTTAATAGTGGACATTTCTGTTTGTTTCATTGGCCGTGGGTGTGCCAGAGAAGCAGGAAATATCTCTGCGCTCCGCTTAGGGATGCTTCAGATGTACAGTAGCTCTGAAACCCCTTAGCAGCTTGTTCTCAAACTCACTTGTAATCGTACAGTAGATGTTCCAGAGTGAAGCTCACATTTACACCTGTTATGTTTCTGAATGGAGCAGCGGTTCAGCAGGTTCTGCATCGCATTTTAAAAAGTGGAACCATACGACAGTTTTCTATCAGCCATTGCTGAAACTCAGCTTCACACCGATTTGATCCGCTATATCGGATCGGCCGATGTTGTGCATTTTCTGCAATTAATGTGATTGGCCGAGCGACCAGCGCATTCATTCGAAGTTAAATTGTTAAAACTGACAATAAATGGTGGAAAAGGTGGTGAAATGGGATTTTAAAAACAAAAAAATTGGTTAAAAGTTGCAAATTAGAGTGGCCAGAAACAGACAGAAAAAGTGTTATAAAGGGTTCAAAGTGTCAATGGTATAATTCAAAGTATAATAAGCATAACAAATCATAAATGTGGTTAAATTGCCAATTGGAATGTGGTGAAAAGAGGTTAAAAGTGACACAAATGGGTCAACATTATGCAACATTAGGTGGCAGAAGTGGTGGAAAGTGCTGGAAATGTCTTGAAAGTGGAAAAAAAAAATTTGCAAAAAAGGCATTGAAATTTGATGGCAAAGTAGCAAAAATGCATTTAAAGGAGTATAAAGTGATGAAAATAGGGTAAAAGTTAAGTGTAGTTGCAGAAAAAGGGTAAAAACAAGCAAAAATGGACCCCAAATGGGGTCTTGACCCCAAGTTTGAGAACCCCTGCCCTAGAGGGAAGCTTCTGTTTCTGTTCTGTCCATAATGAATCTTCTCCCAGTGTAACCAGTGTCAGACTCACAGACTGATGGCCTGTGTTATGGCCTTAAGCAGCTTACTTTCTTTGGATTTATGAGCTGTGTAAATATTTGTATTTGGAGGACCTGGTATGATTAATTTCAATGTTGACCTTTTCGTGTTCAGGGAGAGATTGTGTTTTTACGACGTGCCACTTTGACACTTTACTAATTAATCCTCGTGGAAACTAGTGGGAGGGGAAGATGTTTGTGCTTTTCTCCGATTCAGGAAAATAATAATTAAATTATGTTCTTGAAGTAAACATCAGGCTGCAGCACGTTCCTCGTTTTCCAACACATCCTTTCACTTGTGTTGTCATATTAAAGGATGATAGCAATCCTCAGGGGAGTTTTTATGAAGGAAGAAGAAAAAGAGGAAGCTTATTATTATTACACAGCAATAATAAAATCTCTGTTAGCAGCAATTGTCACAGTTACAGTAAGTACATAAGGTTAGATTAATAACTCAAATATACATTATGAATTAAAGTCTAAACTATGAACATTATAAGAATGGTGACGTGGACCACTTTAAGTGGATAAGGCTTGTTTTAACTGATTCGTTTCCCTGAAAAGTCTAAGAAAAAAACTCTCGCGTGAATCGGGTAAAAGATTTGGGATCATTTCAATCGAGTTCACACCAGACAGAGAGCTGATTGAAAGTGTGCAGCATTAGTAAAGTGAAAAAATACCATAAAACATTGAAATTGGCTCAATTACAGACACTAAATTAACTTATTTTGGTTCAATGCGCTGCAGTTACAGTGCTCAACATATCAAAGTCTACAGACTTAAACATTGATTATCAGAATGTAGCTCAGTAGATAGTAATTGACATGTCCAATCATTAGTGCATGATACAATACAGACAATACAGTATGTTTGTATGTAGAGGTTCTGATTTTCCATATTAAAATTTCTCAGATTCTGTTTTACACATTTCCACGTCGGTCTACCTTTTGTTTTTTTTCTTTTCATCGACTTGGGTTCTAACCAGATGTCATTCCAGGCTTTTTAAAATCATTTTATGTTTCATTGTCAAAAGAATTCCTTGATAAACTATTCAAAACAATGCAATTTAACTAAAAATAAATCTTGAATGAAATAAATAAAGGAATAATACAAATGAAGAAGAAGCCTATTAATTCAAATTCTGGTTCTATAGTAAACAATGCAGAACTGCATAATAGTTCTTTTTCTTTTTAAAAGTGCAACTGAAAATGTATCTTGTGCCTCAACAATTGGACTAAAAAAAAATAAAACAAAACAGTGGGCACTGGTAACCCAGTGGTCAGTTGGCATGCAGATATCCTTGCAGTGAAGAAGAGAGCTATGCTAGCAGACAGAGCTAATAGAAAAACGTGACTTTTACAGATATTCACGTAATATTACAGATATTCTTTCGGCGCTAAAGGGGTAATGAATCATTTATGAACATGTTTAAGAGTAGATGGCGTCCAGAAAGAAAGTAGTAGCAGATTCTGCCCGCCGCCTACACTTTTAGACGAGAAGGATAGATAGCGCCCTCTGCTGTTTAAAAAAAAGTACTGCGATTCAATTTTCAGAGCATCGATGTGAACCGTGATACCTATGAATCTATATTTAACTAACTTAAGATTAATCGTTGCATCCCTAGAGGAGAGGCACAGAATCCACGTTGTTTGAGGTCCAGTGTAAAGTTTCCACAGTCAGTGATGGTGTGGGGTGCCATGTCATGTGCTGGTGTTGGTCCCCTATGTTTCCTTAGGTCCAAGGTTAACGCAGCCGTCTACCAGGAAGTTTTAGAGCACATCATGCCTTTTGCTGTTTACCAACTTTATGGAGATGCAGATTTCATTTTCCAACAGAACTTGGCACCTGCACAGAGTGCCAAAGCGACCAGTACCTGGTTTAAGGACCATGGTATCCCTGTTCTTGATTGGCCAGCAAAATCGCCTGACCTTAACCCCATAGAAAATCTATGGGTATTGTGAAGATTAAGATGCGAGACACCAGACCCAACAATGCAGAAGAGCTGAAGGCCACTATCAGAGCAACCTGGGCTCTCATAACACCTGAGCAGTGCAATATGACACGTAATATACCTTCACATGCATAATAATGATATTGGCATTTTTATCAAATTTTTTCTGCGATCCAGGAAAATTGGAGTCCCTACTCATATCAATAGTCAAGTTCCATAACAGTAACAATCTTTAATTTTTAACATAAAACGTCAGATTTCATGGGCAGTATGTTAATCCTGTTAGAAGGTCCTGGCTTCGCCCCGAAGTGGACGGTTGAGTCCTTCTTCTGTCGACTGATAAGCGTAAATTTTCTCCGATACCCTCCAAGCATCTAAAAACACGTACTGTATGTTGCTTAATTTCAGTATCTGAATTTCCTATAGGAGTGAATGGGCTTGTGAATGGTTCTGTGTGTGTTTACTGTCCGATGAGAGCTGGAGTCAACAGAACTCACCTTGAAGAGAAACAGGAACATGTGGGTCAAAATATGAATGAATGAATTAGGTTTTGCAATGTATGGCAGTGTTATCTACTGTTTATGTTTAGCCTATGTTGTTCCAATGCTCCATATTTCATGTGCAAGTCTACGTAGTCGAGGTGTTTATAACCAACAAACCTCGCGTAGAGTTTTTATATTAGATTTTGCAGCAGAAGGTAATACCTGGTTAAGGTTAGGAAGTGACTTTGCAGAAGCCCTCCCTCCTTTTCTGTAAGTGTTGATTACCTTTCAACAACATGTTTCCTCTGTGCCAGGAGGTGCTGTTCTCTTGGTCTCTAGTGGAATAAACCTTTGCCGGTAAGGAAGGAAGGACTCCAGCATTCCCTCCTTTTCCTGTTTGGTCCACATTCATTGTGGACCAAACAGGTTCATTGTCTGCAGCAGGACAAATGAAAGTAAATGAAGAGTAATTTTGATTTACTATTTTTATTATTGCGCAGGAATAGATTTAGATTTAATTGTCTGCAGGGAATTGGGAAATACACAAAAAGCATGACTGGAATAACCAGCACTCATGTTTACTACACACAGGGTGTGAAGGTGGATAATTCAATACAGTAAATAACTTCATCCAATCTTTAAAACTAGTCACACCCTCAGAGACACCTGAAGTCATTTATAAAGCACTTTAATTATCACATAAGTCACTTGTCAAACTCGAGGCATGCATGCTGCATTCAGCCCACCAGAGTCTCCATTTCAGCCTGTTGGAATGATTTTACTCACAGTGAAAATGACCTTAGAAACTTTATTCATTTATATGAAGGAAATAACAAGAATTTTACCTACATTACTTACATTGACATGAATCAGTGTAACTGACTACTTACACATAATAAAATAATATGCTTAAAAGCACAACGGTGATGTACAAACATCTGAAACATTACTATACAGTGTTTTACTTCTTAATTCCTGTTTTCCCAGTCATTTTCTCTTTCAAATTAGCAAAGGTTAATGCTAAATGCGTCACATCTACTTAATATTGACTCATGATGCATAGCTCGTTCCAAATATTCATAAATGCATGCATTACACCTTAAGAATTGTAAATACAGTTGTTTACATATGGAATTGTTTAAAAGAGGCCACAATAATTCAGTATTTTTCTGGTTCGACCCACTTGAGACTGAACTTGGCTTTGTGTGCCTCTGAACTAAAAAGAGTTTGACATGCCTGACCACATTAATCCCAAAGCTCTTTACAATATCAGCCACATTCACCCATTCACACACACATACCAGTGGTGACAGCGTTCCATACTAGCCATTAATCTACCATCGGAAGCAAATTAGATGGACGGCACACCATGTTTTTTAGCCTTTAGTTTAGAGAAGGGCCATAAAGTCCACACTGGAACATGCCCAAAGCAGCTTTTTGAACTGTAACCTAATTAACATTAGCTAGAATACTAATCTTTATTTTTCACAATTGTGGCTTTGCCTTTAACAACTCGGATATTTAGACAGCAACCTAATTTGTCGCCCTTTGTTTTTAACAAAATACAAAATAGCTTGTATTTATGGCTTTAAAGGACTGTTAGGAGCACTTTACTGCCACTTATTGAGCTGGAGGACAAAGTGTCACAACATGGACAGGATATGAGACTACGGCTGTGTTTGAAAAAAATATCTAAGCTCAAACATGAAATTTTTGATATAATGGGGTCACAATCCAAAAAAGCTTGGGAACCACTGCACTAAATACTGTTCAATTCTTTCCACTTATTTACAAAATTAGATTCTTTAAAATTAGTTATCACTCATTAATTTTATGTTTATGCTTTATAGTTGTTTTAAATAGTTTTCTAAGCAAAATGTTGTTTTTGGACAAAGGGGGTACTTGGATTCAGAAATAAGAGAAATGGGGTACTTGAGCTAAGGAAGTTTGAAAACCACTGCATTAGATAGTTTGAAAAGATTGAGTATACAAGAGATAACCGGATGTATACTATATCGGGACAGTTGCACATACTTAACCGCCCCATAATACATTGCGAGCGGAACATAACCATTTTCAAAACAAAAGTATCTCTTCTTATCGTCCATTAGTTAAAGACTTTTGTAAATAGGGCTCTGGTTTTGAAGTTAACCAGAAGTTTTTGGCAGTCGCGGGTCTGAAAAAATCTCCAAAATATTGGCATGAAATGTGTTGTGTGAGTTTTATGGATCAAATGACCACACATTGATTTTGTACTTGGTCTATTTCCTGATTAAAATGCTTTCAGAACTTTCAAAGGTGGGGAATCAACAGAGATATTTAGCCTCCGTGTGCTTCAGGCTTTTGACATTGTAGGTTTGAAATTTATCTTGGAAAACTTTGAAGTATACTTCAGTGGGAACGGTCGGCCATCATCCTAATCCATCTAACCACACTTATAGTATGTAGTAGACAGTATATACTTATTAAGTTTGTAGTGCATAGTACGGAATATGCCATTTCGAACACAGCCTAGATACCAACAAGAATGGATTGGACAGTCACTACAGGTCTAGCAAACATCATTTTAGGCTCTTATAAACAAGAAATTACATTAAAGATGTTGGTCAAGGTTGATTAAAAACAAACATATGCTCCAAACTGAGGAGCCTCAATGAGGGATATGTAATCCGCAAATGGTTTGAATCAGACACTTTTGATGGAAATGTTTTTTTTAAGACTCTAGTTCTAGGTTTTGGTAGAAGCCAGTACATTTATCAACATGTCCTCTATCCAATCAAAGCCTGGGTTTGTAAATAAAGTGCTGTTATCTTCAAGGCCAGATAAATGTATGATGTGTGGTTGATAGGGATGTAACGATTAATCGTAAGGCAGTTAAAAATCGATTCATAGGTACCACGGTTCACATCGATGCTCTGAAAATTGAATCGCAGTACTTTTTTTAACCAGCAGAGGGCGCTATATATTAATCATTCCAGAAGCGGACGTGACGGGCGGAATCTGCTACTATTTTCTTTCTGGCCGCCATTTACTGTTAAACATGCTCATAAATGATTCTTTCCTTCTTTAGCACCGAAAGAATATCTGTAATATTACGTGAATATCTGTAAAAGTCAGGTTTTTCTATTAACTCTGTCTGCTAGCATAGGTTCTCTTTTTCACTGGTGGAATAACTGCATGCCAACCTACCACTGGGTTACCAGCGCCCTCTGCTGGTCTGAAAAATATCTGACGTAAATACAGTAAAATGACTTTTTTTTTTTTTTTTTTTTAAAGTCCAATTGTTAAGGCACAAAATACATTTTCAGTTACACTTTTAAAAAGAAAAAGAACTATTACGCAGTTTTGAATTGTTTATTATAGAACCAGAATTTAAATTAATAGGCTTCTTCATTTGTATCATTCCTTTATTTATTTCATTCAAGATTTATTTTTAGTTAAATTGCATCATTTTGAATAGTTTATCAAGGGATTCTTTTGACAATGAAAAATAAAAGGAAAATAGTATAGTATTTTCCCCAAAAAATTAAAGGAATATTTTTAAGTCATTTGTCAACATTCCCATTTTGTAAAATAAATCGTGAGAAAATCGTATCGTGTCCCCAGTATCGTGAATCGAATCGTATCGGGAGTTGAGTGAATCGTTACATCCCTAGTGGTTGATATTCATCTCGGAGTATTTTTGTTGCTTCTTTCTTCTGCTTTGCATCAAAGTTGACCAAGTTAGAGACACAAGAAAGGACAGTATCCTCAAATGGATGCATTCTCTACCAGAAACTTGATGAAAGGTGTACAACGCATTTAGTGTAATCTAGCTGTGAGACACTTAACTCATTCAGTGTCATTGACTAGATATCTCGTCATTTCAAATCCAAAATACCCCCAGCCTGTGAGCCAGATAGCAAAATAATAGGTGACATGTAGGAGAGGCAGCGCACCTTTGGATGAGAGATCATCCATGCTCAGCAGAGCTAAGAGGGAGAGAGGAAAGGAGTTTACGAGACAGAAAATGGCGCTACGTGCAGAGCTGACGTTCCCAGCTGCGCACACTCCGACCAGAGCAAGTGTGGAACTCATGGATAGTCTGGCGATTGTGAGATAAAACCATAAAAAAACGGGGTAAGCAGTGACCCTCTGCATGTCCGGGAGGAAGAGGAAGTTGTGTGTGTGCAGACTGACGGGAGAGAAAGTTGGCGGAACGCCAAAATACAATACATAATTTTTTAGTTTTATATAAGGAAACGATGTTCAGATGTTAGAGTTGTCACTAAAGCAAAAAAAAAGCTTTAAAGTCACTGTTTTTTTTTACAAAAAGGCTTTTTTTCTCAGCTTTTTGCTCTGAAACTGAAGATTTGTGTAAAACTTGCTCTATTCAACGGCTGATTACAAAAGAATGAAATGAGAAACAATTTTTTTTTGTTGGTGAAAGTAGAGGCTTCAATCTTTCAGAATCTGGTGTCAGATTTCAGATAGTCATAGTAGAAATATTCTGTGGGTCTTTAAAATCAGTCAAAATGCTCAAAAACGGCTGGCACTGAGGAGGGTAGAAAATGGAATGGCTGGCACTGAATGAGTTAATATTAAATCCTGTGTTCATAAGAATTGCAGCTTCTTTTGTTGACTTGTTGCCACATTGTGCTGGTAGTGGTTATGTCACCTCAGCGTTATCACTGATCTCTTAATGTGCTTTCCTCCTCCTCTGGCCTAAATCGACCTGTTGACATCCGGCCTGTGATTACAAGGTCAAACGCCTCAGATTAACAGTGTAAGAAGAGATGACGGTGGGGATTTGGAGGCTTTGTTTCTTTTAACCCATGTCACCATGACACCACAGGGAGGAGCTACAGCGAAAACTGTTAAATTAAACAGAGCTGCACCTTTTTAAGTTGTTAAAGCACTTCCCATTCAGGAAAAGACCAAAAGGTTCAAATTAAATTCAATTAATTTACATTACATTTTCTAGTTTTTCCATAATTTATTTTAGGTGATACTAGTCAAATCTAAATTGAGTGGCTCTGAACAAGGTGGAGTTCTCATGAAATAAAGGTATTTCATAAAATGAACCTTTTTGCTTTAGCTTTTGTTCAAACACAGAACTCCCCCCCCTTCGTAAGAACATAACAAACAACTTCAGTATCACAATCATGTAACCTCGAACTTTCCTTTGCATTTAATCGATTATATCATTTTAAAAATATCTGCCATTTTGTTGTCACATGACCTAAATGTGCTGCTCTGATTGGCTTAGATAGATTTGTCTGCTTCTGCTGTGAAACGGTTTTGGCTTAAAACATGAACTTTGAACCTCTTTTTACCAGCAGAAGTCAGTATTTCACCAAAATGGGTTTGGGCTTTGAAAACAGAGCTTTTCCCCCAATTTTATTTTTTTGTCACATTACAACCACCAATGTAAAGGTATTGTAGTGGAATTTTATGTGCTATATCTAGACAGCTGTACTATGCTGTATCATTGTAAAGTGGAAGGAAAATGATTCTTTGTTCACAGCATCCTTTATTTAATCTGATGGCACACAAATAAAATCAACCAAGTGCCTTCACATGTCCTTCGTTAGTGAATTGAGTCCACCTGGTCCATTCCAATCACAGTATGAATACAGTTGCTCTGTGGAGGCCTCCTACATAATGTAGATGTAGAAAAGTAGATAGGAAATGTTTTTTCTCAATGGGCCACAGGAGACACGGCCGTCTTACTGGGAACTAACTACACACAGCAGCCCCTTGCTGTACATGTAAATAAACATGAACACTACCATGTCCATCACATTAAACAACAATACTGTGCCATTCAACTACATCCAGCGTGTCAGTAGATGAAAAAGTCTAGTGTCCAGTACAGGCATGGGCAACTGGCGCCTGGGGGCCACATGTGGCCCTTGGTCTAATTTTGTGCGGCCCCCAAAGTAAATACACAAAACAGCAAAAATACAGACTTACTCTCAGAACGCACAAAGTTTTATAAAAGTACACAAAGGACAACTACTACAAAAATAAGAGAAAATGGACAAAACTGCTACAAAAATGCACAAAATTACCGACAATGTACAAAACGTTAACAGAAATACTGAAAAAAGTCTAAGAACATTAGAAATACACCCAAATGACTCAAAAAATCCCAAACAATGTAAAATTACAGAAAGATACAACAAAACACATTGAATAATGGAGGTAGAAAAATACAAAATTAGACAAAAACAATACACAACTACACACAAAAATATGAGAAAATGGACAAAACGGCTACAAAACGCACAAAAATACAGACATTGTACAAAATGTTAACAGAAATACTGAAATAAGTCTCTAAGAACACTAAAGATACACCCAAATGACTTAAAAAACCCAAACCATATAAACTTGCAGAAAAATACTACGAAACATAAAATAATGGGGGTAAAAAAAATACAAAATTATACAAAAACAATGCAAGACTACAAAAATCTCAGAAAATGGACAAAACACAAAACAACAACAGAAATACTGAAAAGTGTCTCTAAGAACATTAAAGACACCCAAATGACTCGAAAAACCCAAACCATATAAAATTACAGAAAAATACAATGAAACACATTGAATAATATGGGCAGAAAAATATTCAAAATAACTACAAAAATGCAGAAAATACCGGAACAATAAACAAAACAACTCGAATACTTAGATTTGACTCCAAGAACATAAATACAAAAATATACACAAAATTACTACAAAAAACAGTGAATTGCAGATGCACAAAAACGGACGATCAAAATAAAATGTTAAAATAACAGAAAAATGTACCAAACGACAACGTCAAATATACAAAATGACATGTTTGTGGCTTGTATAACTGATGAGTTTCACCTTTTTTTTTTTACAGGAAAGTACCTGTTACTGCCGTCCACCGCCCAGCACTCTCAGGCAGGAGGACATTCGACGTCTGAGACCTCCAACCTGGTCCGGATGCGATCGCAGAATCTTGGAAAGTCAGACCCGTCACTCACCTCCAGCCTGGTCAGTTGTTGTGTAATTATGAAATGTTGATTATGTGTGTGTGTGTTCTACTGAGGGAGTGCTCTGAGGAGGCTCTGGTAATCCTCTGTTATGATTGATAACGCTAATCGATCATAATATTGTCAGTGTGACAACCGTACTTAAGTCGTTTTTTCTGGTATCTATCATTTACTTCAGTATTTGTTTTTTTTGGGCACTTTTTACATTTACTCTTTGCTTCTTTAAACAAGTATTTGTACTTTCTCCTCCTTACATTTTAAAAATGAGCTTGTTACTTTTAAGACCTTCAAAGATGACGTCACCATGTAAAAAGACGTTTTTATTTAGACATTTTTATCTATAATGAGTGCTAAGTTCCCCAGGTATTCATAAAGGGTCACAGAATGAATTTATTTCCATGTACCAGTTTTCCAGAGTGGGTCCGCGGTATGGTTTTCTGCAAGTTCTTAAAAATGTTAAACTCAGCTGTTCTGGGTTTTCTTGAGCATTGCACTTTTTTTTCTCTTTACACACTTTATTTAAAATGTATTTTATTGTGAGTGCTAAATTCTCCAGGTGTTCAAAGGTAACGGATTTAACTTGTTTTCATATACTAGTGTTCTACACAAGTTCTTAAAAAATAAAATATATGGAATTTGCTGGTTTAAAAACCCTGTGTTATTATTGAAGGGACATTTGTTTTACTTTTTTACTTGAGTAAATTTAGTATCATGCTCTTTTTTTTTTTTACTTTTACTCAAGTATGGGAGCAACTTCAATACTTATACCATTTATTTTTATTCAAGTATCTATACTTTTACTTGAGTACTGAAGACTAGTACTTTTTCCACCTTTGCCTACATGTCATCCTTGTGTTTGATTTACTGGTACTGTATGTGTCGTTACATGGTAATTTAAGGTGTTTAATTTGAAAGAAATCAAAGGACAAATAGGGAGTAAAGATGAAAGCAAGACTTTGAATGCTGAATGTGTCTGGATTGAGATGAATACCGTCATCCCGACAGGTGACCTTCAGCCTGCTCCTCCTGGCTTTGGTCCAGATGGCACCGATAGATCCTCTGATTTGCTCTATCAGGGTTTTTTTGTCTCAGCAGCGAGATGCAATCTGAGGCCGGAGCTAATCCGATGCCATGGGGCTCTGACTCATCTGTTGTGTTTGCGCAGCATCGGTTTGAGAAAAGGTTAATCCAATAAAAAGTCAAACCTATACAAAAAAAACACATGCATGTGCATTGAGGGGCATTTATTTGAGCCAGCAGACCTTCAGACTGTCTGTGGAGTGATGGAAAGGCTCTGTAAACTGAAGTGGAAGGAACACCACACCTCTGCTGCACTGTGGTATTTCAAGACACAAATATGACCACTAAGCTATTTCCATCATTCATATCCTGACAATAAAAGCCAATATCAAACACTAGAGGGCGCTAGAGTCTTTGCATCCATTGCTGATTGACTACAGAAGGACCAGAGATTATACAAAGCACGAATGATTCCCTTTCACTTATTTTGCTTGCAGCGTGAATGAATGCAGGTTGTCCTTAACTGGATTGTTCTCCGGTGGATGATGCCTGCTGCTCCTGTGTTGATTCAATTTCAGCTTTACACCATGATGGCCTGAGAGAATCTCTAACCACATTGTCTTTGCCCGAGTTTTTTTGTGAGTCCCAACAGATCGCCGCAGACATGGATCTGACCACCAGCATTCGACTCCACAATCTTATCAAATATAGAGCAGGAGTGTTTGGCTCTGCTGTGATTAAAGCAGAGATAAATCTTTTTTTATTTTTATTTTTTACCTTGTCTGCACATGCTCTCGGAGGTCAACACAATATGTAGTGTAATGTTTTCATGACAGCAATGCATGTTATAAAACTGTGTACCAATTGTTCTTTATTATTCTGTTTTAAAACAAATAGGCCACTCTCAGTGGGGGTCTTATGGGGCGGGCGCGCGAGCCGTGCCCTTGCATGCCTGTGGGTGTGACGTGGGGTGGCCCCTGCTTGGGCGGTTCCCTGCATGGCCTTTGTCTGCGATTCTACCGCATCGGGGCTGTTCACGTTGTATACCGGTATGATGGTCTGGGGGGGGCCCTTGGAGGAGGTCCTGATTTGGACAATAATTAAGGCTCATCGCGTTGGTGGGGGTTGATCTGGGGGCTCGGCCGGTGTGCCTGGGGGCCCGTGGGGGGACTTGCATTGGCACTCTGACGGCTGGGGGTGCGGCTGTCAAACTTGGGCGGGCTGCTGCTGGTACTGCTTCTGTACCTGGCCCTTACTGACCTGGGGTCCGGTCTCTGCTGCCTCTGGGCCTGCTGGCGGGTGCCTGTTAGCTGCCCTCCCCTTGGGGGGTTTGGTGCTGTGGTGTGGGTGGGGAGGTGGGGGTTGGGGTGGGGTGGTGATGCGCTGGGCCTCGGGTGTGTGTGGTGGGCGATGGCTGTATCTTGGCCTGTGGTCTCTGGGGCGTCGGGGTGGGGGGCATTTCCGATAATGTCAATAAAATGAACAAAACAAACTTTTGAGCTGCAATTTCAACCTTTTATATCTTTTTTGGAGCAAATGATCTTTGATTTTTTTTTTTTTTTTTTTAATGATTTTTTTAAAATACAAGTAAAAAGTAGCTCAATTAAATAGTACTTAAAATAAAAGTTACTAGTTACTTTCACCTCCCCATGTTTATTTTTGATACTAGATCTTGCCACGGTTCCCTTTCATACAGTAAACATCTCATGTATAAACTTAAAAAGGAAATCTTGGAATTTAATTTATTTTCCTCAAAGGCATCTGTATAAACTAAAACGTTCGTCAAAACGTACAATTATTATTTTTTAAAATAAAATAACACTAAGCTCCAAGTATAGTTACATTTATGAACTCTAAAAGTGAGAAAATAACCAGCATTCAAGGCATTGCATTTAATCTGACTGGTCGGCTATGATGTGATACATTTGATTGTTTTCTGTTGTCAACGGACATAGTTTCACAATATTCGTTGATCATTTTAAAACAAAAACAATAAATTACTTACGAATTACTTGTAAAATTACTGATTTAGAAAAATACTCAAAAAAGTACAAGTACCCATAACAGCAACTCAATTACAGTAACTTGAGTACTTGTAATCCGTCACTTTCACCTCTGAATTAAACATAGTGTGTCTCCTTCTCCGGATAACAATGAGTAAAATGATGGAGCTGATGCTTTCCTCTGCAGTTTTCTAACAGGAACCTTTTTCTCTCTGAGCCACTTTGAGTCAACATTTAACACCATCATCTACCTATTCTCATTCTCTCCACTGCTTGCACGTCCACTGTGACGCCGCGGTTAACTCGGGGAGAAAATGAGATGCTACTGACCATCTCTCCGCTCCGTCGCCGTCGACGCGAGCTGAATGTCTGATGTTCGCGGCCGAGCTGAACACCTCCAGGGTTCCTCTGTGATCCTGGCTTCAGAGCCAGCTCAGGAAGAGATGATCAGTCATTGGTCGACCTTGGAAGAACAGCTTCCAGCTACCGAATGGAAAAAGATATTTGTGGTGTCCTCTCGTAGTCGGACTGCTGTGGTGGTTTGATGAGAAAATAACAATCTCTCACTCAATCCTGCATTTGTCAGAATGAAGCTGATAAGAACGAGAGACACATTTCTGGCCTCAGTCACGATGAATGAACGGAGGTCTGTCAGTCAGTCCAGCGTGTCATTGTTGTCACTTGGAAGCACAGACAGATTGGGCAGATACATTCATGCTGAAAGAGATTTATTACACAGAGCGCTGCAGGATTTGTTTACTGCCACTTCAGTTTAGGCTGAGCGTCGGTTGAAATGTAGCTGCCGAGGCTTTAGCTCCATGACATCTCCAGGAATTGTGACAGTTTTGAATGAATGAATACTTTATTTTGAAAAACGTTGTGGAATAAATGAGAGAAATACAAATCAGTTATTTTAAGAGCCAGACGTTGAACTTGTTTTCATAGTTTTTTTTTTTTACGGTTAAAGGCTTTATATTCAGAAAGTCTGCTCGTTTCAGAAAAGCAATAAACAACTCATACTGAACCGATTGTAAATGCATGAACGAAAATGAGTGAAAAGAGTTCCAGAGTTTATAATTCCAGCAAGTTCACGCCCAGAAAGAACTCATAATGACTGAATGAAAGCGACCAGTAGATGCCTCTGTGGAAGACTGACAGTTGGCTTCAATAGTAAGTAAATACAATCTCCTTTGTAAAATGTTGCTAATTATTGTCTCCTATTGTCATAAGTCTGATAAAGTGTCAACTACAGCATAAAATAATCCCAATAAATTACAATAAAATGTAGCATTTTATTAAGCAATAGTCATTTTTGGTGAATTTGTCCAAAAAATATGCTAAAAAGGAACTAGGAACATTTTTTGATTATTTTTAAATTAATTGTTAAATTAATAACTTCTTTTCCAGTACCCCTGCAATCTGATCCTGCACCCCGAGGGGTGCACGTACCCCTGTTTGGGAACCACTGGTGTTGAAGATTACTAATGAATAACACTGGGTGAATACATGAACACATCAGAGCATCAGTGCAGGTTTTACCTTCTCCTGTTCTACACCACGGCCTCACTGCTCGCCTGTTTTTATTGCTTTTTGTTTTCCCTCTGCTTTGTGCTCCAGCGTCGTGGCCCCCGGGTGTGTGTGGCTCTCTGACCAGCGGCCACGTCCCTCTTGACTTTGATGCTTTTTGTCAGAAAATCAATACTTCACTTCTGGTGTGATATGGAGATAAGACTGTCATAATCCTGGTGTTGTGCCTTTGTGGACTCCCATTTTCTGGGTGATTGTCAGTCAGTGATGTCCTCTGCTGATATCATTGTTGCTGGGAAGGAAGGAGCTGAGGTCCACGGGTTCCATGTTTTTCACAAATATTGCAGATTTCATTTTGTTTTTATACCAGATCTGCAGATATGGGAGAATACTTAAATTAACTTTTAATATTATGCAGTCACACAAAGCAGGAGGTACAAATTAGTCCTAAAGAAAGTCCTCTTTGATTTGTTTGCCTCGGGGATGTTGTTGTTGTTGTTGTTGTTCCTGCATGGGAACATGTTACAGCTTTATATTCTGTGCATTGTTTTCCACAACCTGCTCACTAATGTAATGCATGCATTGCTTTTTTTCTCAAACATTAATTTAATTCATCCATCAATTTAACCCTGGAGGAGGTCCACCGAGGACAGGTCAACAGTTCATTTGTTGCCTAATGCACACAATAAAAAATAAAGCTATTGGTTAATCAAACAAGCTCTTTGTGATGCTTCATTTATAAAAGATGTTAGTTCGATCTTATTGATTTATCCGTATAATTTTTTGCTAATCCTTTTTGTCACCTTTGTTTTAAAAGTGTGTTCATGCATATTGTATGTTTGACAGTATATGCATAGTAAGGGTGTGTTTTTATGTACTGTATGTGTGTAAGAGAGTCAAAGAGTAGGGGAGGTCAGGGAGGAGAAATAAATATAATGTTAGGGATTCACCGAAGATATTCGGCTGGCTATTGCAAAAAAAGCCACATTCAGCATTCGTATAGTGAGTTAAAAGCCAGGCCGAATAGTAGCGTATGACACAATCAAACATGCAGTGATTTTGATTCGGAAAAGTGTGTGCACGTTGCTGCTGACAAACACACCAGACTCTCCTTTCTGCTTACCGCTCTCTGTCGTTCATCATCGCGTAAAAGTTGGAAGTCATCCAATTCCACAACAGAGTCTGTTGTTAGCGCTGTGAGCCATGAATCCGTAAACATCTCCATCGTTTCCTCTTCAGTTTACAAGCAATGTCGGATCTCGCTGCATAGGCTGGTGTAGCATTAGCACAGTGTTTACAGCTGATGTGTGTGAACAATGTCCGTCTTTAGCAGTGACTCCCAACACGATCGGCAGCAGAAAAAGTAGTGTAGTTTGCATTTCCATATATGGCAAAGTATAATATATATTCTATATTAAACCGCAGTATTTCTTTTAGCTGTTAGATAGTTGGAGAAGGAGGAGCTCACCTTCTAGGAGGCGTGTTAGGTGACGTCACCTGCCAACGTGGGCAAAATCCAACTCGCCCGTTTGGAGCTGACTTTTTACAAAATGTGGAATAACAAGTGAGGGAGGAAACAGAACTTTTTAGACTTGGCCCTCTGAACGAGGCTAAAGGGATGTACTGTATATCACTGTAGCAAAACCATTATAAAGTAATTTTTTTCATCATTCCTCCACTTTAATGCACTTTAGTTTTTTTTTTGGAATGCATGTTTTGTTTTATCTGAAGGTGTAATTTTAATGAAAAACATTTACTTTCTTTAAAAAACATGTCTAAAAATGTATTCTAGGCTATTTATGCAGTATTAAAAGAAAAATAGTGAAAAACTTAACAATCGCATTCGGTATTCAGCCAAGCATTTATATTTTATTCAGCTTCGGCTTCAAACACAAATTTTTATTTCGGTGCATCCCTAATATATTATCAAATAAATAAGGCAGGGTTTGAAAAAAAAAGGGAAAATGGTGGAAAGGAAGAAGGAAAGAATGGGAAATAGAAGGAATGGAAAAGATAAAACAAGCTTTGGTTTTTTCTGTGAAAATGCTATTAACGCCCAAAGATATTAACCCTTTGAGACAAATTAAAAAAGATACAAACTAACTCTACGAGAGGCAGAGAGGCACACTCAGCAATATATGAACCCATCACTAACTCTCATTTTGTCCAAAATATACAGTAACGTTTGAACATTAAAATAATTAACTAAAAATGATCATTAACACTGGTTTTGTTATTTCAGGACAAGTTGTTTTGGCTCATATTTAAAAACATAAATAAAAAATCACTTGAATTAAATCTAAGAATATAATTGACTGAATAATCAATTACAGAATAAATATTAGTGCTACAGACGATGGACCCAAAATAAAAAGCTTTTAGTTTTTTTCCCTTCTGCTTTAACATGCAAATGAATCGCGCACACATCCCTCATATCTGCATCTACACTTTGTTACTGTAATCACCTTTTGTGCATTTCTGTGTGTGATATAAATGAAACTGTCAATCTCAATATTGTGGCGGCTGTCGAGACGCTTCTCACTCATCACCTTGTTTTGAGGTTCCTCCTGTTGTGATATTCAAATGTGTCCGTGTTATGCAGAGTGTCACGACCCGTGAAACTAAAGAAAATGAATTGAGAAAGCAAACGCATCAGGGTTTCATTGTTCTCATTTTACTAATGCACTGACTGCACACATTTACTTTGCAGCTTCAATTTATTTATTGCATGAAATGTGAGCAATGCTTCTGGTTCCTGCTATGTGCGCTCCTGTTGTTGAGGTTTAAAGGGGCAGTGCAGTAGTCCCACACTATTGCTATCACGGCTAATGCTATCTCAGCTCAGTGCTACAGTGAGAACTTTTACCTGCTACTACCACCTCCTCGCTGTTTCTCCTCCACGCCAAATCCTTCCTAGTCCGGTCCCGGTTATAAAGGCTGTGTCATACAGCTCCAGGTGGTCACACACAGCTTCTACTCCATGGTTGAATGGGGGAACAGACCGGTGTCCGTGTTGACGGCCTGATGTTATCGTCAACAAAGACTCTGAATGCGTTCGGCATCAACGTCTGATCGCTAGCAGTGTGTGCTGTATGTTTGAAAACAGGTTTATGTTTTAATATATAGAAGGTTTGAATTTTTAGAGTGTTTTAACAAGAGAGAAATGTTCATTCCTGTCTGAGAAAAGTGTATGAAGTGTGTGGTGAGGGATTTTACAGCCTTAAAACATGTACAATAATTGTAAAAAATAAAGCTAACTACTTAGCGGATTCACTTATTGAGGGTTATTTTTAGAACGTAACCCCCGCGATTAACGAGGGACTACTGTATTGTGAAAAATTATATAATATAGTGTATTATGATTTTGCTACAGTGATATACATTCATTTAGCCTCATTCAGAGGACGATAAGTTCTGTTTCCTCCCTCCCTTGCTATTCCACATTTTGATTTAAAAAAAAAAAAGGGCTCCAAATGGGCAAATTAGATTTTTATCCTTTAATGACTCATAAGGGGGAAACTCCTCCTCCTAACAATCCTCACTCCTCCTAACCTACATTAGAATCTGAGCTCCTCCCTCTCAAACTACCTCAGAGGTGAAACAAACATGACCAAGGCAGGACATCATCACTGTGATTTATCCACAGTTAATATCTTTATGTTCAGTATATAAAGTGCAGCGAGCTGAGTTTTACTTTTAGCAACCTTATACCAACTATTAGTGCCTTTATGGGACAAAACAATGGATTATCATGAGGCTTTACACGATCAGGATTTTTGGGCCGATCATCGGTAAGTGAGTTTAAAAAAAACCATAACCGATCACTGTCCGATCATATGAATTCAGTTTTTTTGTTTTTTTAGGTAACGACTGAATACCTTCGGTACTACCTGATACAGATTCACGGAAAATCAAATGGTACTATTTTTTGGGACCTAAACGCAGCCTTGTGACTGTGAGGGAGTGAAATAGTTGAAGAATTTCCATAACGTACGTGTGTGTGGGTGTGGGTGGGTGGGTGGCCCTTTAACTGCGAATGAATGCCCTAGTCGCTCGACCATGTGCGGAGTGAGGGTGCGTGTGAGACCGGAGCAGATCGATTATAAACTGTATGTCATTTTTAGTGATTGGCATAATAAACGTTGCAGCTGTTGAATTATAGTCCCATGTCATAGTCAATGACTGCTGTGAAGCAACTACAAGATAGTTGGAGATGAAGCTGTGGAGGCAGACCACACTGGAACTACTGTACGTGAAGCCTGCATTAGCATTAGCATATTTACTGACTGTGGCATCGCAAAACCTGCTCTTGCTTATAGTCCGTATTCACAGGTGCACAGTGGAGGTGGGGCACACACACACACACTAACAGCAGATGCTGCACCCGCTTTCAGAGCCAGTAGAGTGGGGAAGAAGTTCGATGCTCAGCCGCTTCGTTCGACATTTTCGCCGTTCACACATAGGTTTTCACCATTGTGCACAAATGTGAGTGAAAGAAAGCCGTGTCATGTAAAGCAAACAACTCATCGGTGTAAATGAGACGATTAAACAATGCGATGGGAGCATCTAGGAGTCATGATCTTTGGCCTGCTAATGATGGGGGTATGTGTATGTGCATGTGCCTTCCGGATGGATCGTAAGCTGAGGCGACTTTCAGAGGATATGAAGGTACTCCGAAAGAAGAAGAACTTTACGTTTGGAGAGTTGGAGGAACGTAAACAACGACTGGAAAAGAAAGCCCGAGGAGATACGGAAAAAAAGGACAGTGAAGAGGAGTAACACCAGGAACAATGACTGCAGACGAGAACACATCACATAAAAAGGACAAAAAAAAGGAAGAAACGAGGTTGGATGTAAAATGATCTATGTTCAAATTAGGGGACGGATCTGGATAAGCATAATGCTTTTTTCCGTCGCCCTTTCCGGCATGCAAAAGGACAAAAAAGAAAAAAAAAAAAAAAAAAACAATGATGTGATTTTGCTCTGAATGTCAAATGAATTTCTGTGAATGCAACCATGTCGGAAATGAACTGAATAAATAAAATAAAAAATAAATAAATCTACAGAAAGTTTCATCACAACAATGATGCCATTGATCGGATCGGCAAATTAAGACATTACAGCTGATCACATTAATTGCATAAAATGCTAAATATTGGCCGATCCGATATAGCCATTCAGAGCGGTGTAAAGCCTAATTATCATCTTAAATTGACTATTAATGTGATTAGACAGGGTGAGGAGAAGAAGGAAGTGACTGTTAATGATTTACAGTCCTGCTGCTGTGATAAACACACACCCTGAAGCAGCGTTTGTCGGTATCAGAATCACAATAGTTGCTTAAATAGCCTTGTGTTTTACTTGTAATGTGTAGTTTTTTTTTCTAAAAACAATAACAAGAGTGTGTGGATAGCAAAATACAATTGCTATGGTAACCAGCTGTTGGAACCACACACACCAAACACAGACGCAGTATAATATAAGTGCAAGCCAAGCCCTCTCCAAGAGTGAGGTGTGGCTTCTGCGTCTACAGGTGCATATGCATGAAGGCCAAAAAATGACCTGTTTTTAGGAGCGGTCATGAAAGTGACTTTTCAGAGGGCTAAAACTCCAGAAAACAGGCGAGTTTGGAAAAATAAACCTCAAATAGTATGTTGTCGGGGTTCTTGGAACAATTGGAGATTGTAAATGGCAAAATACTGGACCTTTAAGGCTGGCGTCATGCTGTGGCAGGTTGACTCCTGGAGGTTTTATCGTGGCAGGATGATCTCACTCAGATGGATTTGCGCTCTTTGGGCTGAACTGAATGGACTTCACCTGCTTAGTCGTTCTCTCCACAGGCTGATTTACATCTGCAGGTCGCCTCTCGGTCTGATGAGCTCAGGCTGTGGCTCAGGCTTACTCAATCAGCTCTCACTGCATGCCTACAGTGTTCCATCTCACTTTTCCCTCTAGAGGAGGTCTACACAGCGTGAGATTTTGACCTGCGATAGAAGATCAAGTCATAGAGGCCTCTCTTTGGTCTCACTGCAAGGCCTTCAGCTAAACTGTTGAAAAAGGCCAAAGTCGGACAGCTTGATTGACTGAGTGGCCACTGTAATATTTGATTTTCTCAGCACATCCATTCATCTGCTTTACTCTCCTATTCTGATCATCATGTCATGTCAATGAATCTCATTGTCAACATAGAGCAAGGAGGCGGAGCGTCTTTAAAAAAATGACAATAATATTTATAATATTAAGATAAGACAGCGTAAGGCACATGTGTCAAGTTCGAGGCCCAGGGGCCAAATCTGGCCCGCTCGAAAAAGTAAAAATGATGTAACATTTTGTAAATTACCAACGACTTCAGTCCTTTTATATACGAAAATTCTATTAAAATCCTCAATACTCGCAGTGCTCAGTTTTCTTGTTCTTTTATCACATGATGGCAGTCATTTTTAATCACAAATTGTTGAAAGAACTCTCAATTTGCATACCAGGGAATGAATTAGCTCTTTTTTCCATCAAAAAACTGTGGCCCACTTAAGCTCAAACTACTCCGTATTTGGCCCCTGAAATAATTAAGGTAATACATTAAAATAGCTAAGCTGTTCATGTCGGTGCAATTACTCATTTTAAATGCAATAGGAGAAAAAACAAACAAAAAAATACACAAAATGGATAATGGGTACATGGCTTGGGAAACACTCTCTTAAAGTAGGGAAGGAGCAAGAAAATATTGACAGTTGCAGGTGAAACGTTGTGAATATTTTTTGACATGTTTTTTTTTTTTTTTCAAAGATGTTCCCAAGTTATATTGACAAGTCTCTTTATTTATTTATTGAATTATTTAATCTATTATTATTATTATTTTATTATTAGATGTTACATTGGATGTAACACATTTTGTCCCGTTTAGAACTGTTAAATGTGAACATTTTGAAACCCTTGACAATGTAAGAGTGTGATGGTATCAGTTTGAATAGGTAATTTCTAGGTGTTTCTTCTGCAATATAATGTAACTAAGTCCAAACTTCTAGTGCATACCTGTCAAGTATCCCGTTTTAGCCGGGAAACTCCCGTATTTTACCCCTCTTTCCCGCTATCTTCCCGTATTAGTATTTTCCCATAAATATCCCGTATTTTAATGTAATAATAATTAAAAGATGCCTTACTAAACTGAACACCGTCACTAGCATCGCGAGAACTACCACCTGAAATGGCCTGAGTGGCAGTTCTCGCGAGATTAGTGCCGACAGCGGCAACAAACCCGGAAAACAACTCAGAACAGAGATGATGAATGAAGATGTTCCAGTGAAAAAAAAAACAAAGAAATGGTGTAAATACCTTGTAAAATGTGACAGAGTTTATCTTCCTAAAGAGCAGCAGGATGGGACACAGTTACACATTCTGTTAGATTAATAACTGAGATTTTAACGTCTACCACAGTGGAAGGAACCACGTACGTCACCATGAAAAATTCGCCAATCACAAGCTCCACAAATATACACTGATTTAAAAAGTGTTAAAGGATGTAAAGTCTGTAACAAATGTCTTTAATAAGTTATTAGTGAATAACAGAGAACCATATGAGTGAGAATGAGAAATTAAAAGAAAATATGTAATAAAATAAAATGTTAATGTCTAACTTAAAGACAAGCAATGTGAAATTCACAGTAATATGCAACGTGTTGACTTGTATATAAACTGTAAGTATATTAAATAAACACATGTGCTTCATATACACATTTATGTTTTTATTTAGGCTGTTTTATAATTTAGGAATTAGGGCTGGGATATATCGAGATTCAAGATGTATTGAGTTTTCTAATTTGGCGATATAGAAAACTATAATATTTCATATGTCATATGAAACAAAATACTAGTTTTAGGAGTCGCTGCTTTTACTTCTCAGAACAACATGTAAAGCTCAGATGATTAATGAGTGCACATATTGATCAGCTGTTTATGAATAAATGTCCCTGTGTGACATTTTGCATCAGCAAATTTAACCCAGAATTGTCTTTCTGGTCAGACTTTATTTGATAAAATTATCTAGATTTATATTGTATATCACCATTTTGAGAAAAATATTGAGATATGAGTTTTGGTCCATATCGCCCAGCCCTAGTAGGAATGTTCTCAGCATTTCAATGTTAATAAAGGTCGACCTACCAGATTCTAATCACATCATTGTAGTAAATGGTTGACAAGTGGATGTTCTAGATTTCTTGTACACCTATCTTAAAATATAAGGGATACTGGAGCTTGGTTGGGGTGGTGGGACGGCTGGTTGTGGGCACCAGAAAATTTCCCTTATTTTCAAATCCAAAACTAGGTATGTTCTAGTGCAATATAATGTTTCACCTTATTGGGGCGCTGCACTTATTCCAGGTTCAGAAGAATGTTAGAGGAAAATAACTTAAGCAGATGGAGGAATGCGTGCAAGGCCAGAGTGCGTAACTGGAATGGAGGCACACAGCGACTGACACGAGTCCAGGAGGAGAATAGCGTGCAGCCAAAAACAGCTTTTTTGACTTACGCGCATGGGAGAATAGAGCCCATTGTGTTTTAACGAGAAAACACATTTGATTTGACTCTCTTTCAGCAGCTCAGTCAGTTAAAGGTCTGTACAATATTATGTAATGTATGATTGGGGTCAAGTTAAACATTTTATTTTACTTTATATCGTGCATTGTTGGAATGTCATTTTTATTTGATTTACCGGTATTATTTGAAGCATTAGTATTGTTTTAATTTTAGTGAGGTTAGGTTAGTACACATTCAGCGCCAGAAATGCAATGGGACTAATAATTTGCACAATAATTTCTTTCAGCATTTCGGCCTTGGTTTTCTCATTTTCGATTTCGATTTCGGCGATGAATTTTATGTTTGATGCATCTGTACTAAAAACCTTTTCCTGATTTTTAGATGTTTAGCCATTTAATGTAATGTTAGGATATCATTTACAGCAGAGACTTTATGTATAGACAGATGACCTTGTCCTGTGTTCACTTTCATTGTTTGCTCGTTGTGGAGGTTTCCTTATTGTCCCTCGGCAGCCCCATAGCAGCCAGTTAAACCGAGCAGGATTCTTTAATTCCCTCAGGTAATCTGAAAGCCATTGTTAAAGCTGAGAACTTGACTACTGTAATCCTCATCCTCTCAAGGTTTTAAAGAGGTTTATTCAAAAATAGGCGACACCTGATTAGCCTGAGCGTAGACTCTGGGCTTTCCAACCCTTGGCCTTCTTATCAGCGCTGTGACACAAACGAGTGTCGCCTTGGACCCTGCTCCTCCCCTCATGCACCTAATCCTGGCCGCTGTCGTCACAGGCCGTCCTCTTTGAGGGAAAATCATTTGAGTTGAGCTGGCGATGAGGAGAGTAGAAGAGGCCCACTTAATATTCACAGAGCAGCGCCACAGTGAATGGAAATGCATGAGAGGAGGAGGAGGAGGGGTGGGGAGGTAAAACCAAGACACTGAGGCTGAATGCAATGAATCACTGTGTACAACAGACAGCAACAAACCCAGACCGGTGTTGGGACATGGAGTTAGTGTGAAGATCTGTGCTCACGTGGCTCAGCTCTGTAAAAAGGCCAGCAATTGTTCAACGTTTATACAAGAAACTTAGGCATCCATAACACTTGGGAGGAGAGACATTAAACTATCAGCTGTGGTTTTACTGAATATGTGATGTTTCTATTGACATTTATACCATAATTTTATTGGACCAATGTGACCAATATCAAAAAGTGTATGCATTTTTTAAATTATATATGTATATGCTTCTGATGACTTACAAAGCCGAAAGGGTTACGCTGAAATCATGCAAGATTACGTCGCAACAGTGGATACGGTTACATGTTTTTAATTCAGAATCAATTATTCCAAATTAAATTTTTTGCTTTGTGTTTACATGCAAATAGTAATTTTGAATTTAGGTTTACATGGAAAACAAGTTTATTCAGCTTTATTTAATTCTGCTTTAGGTCTGGGGGTTGGGAAGGCTCCTGATTGGCAAACGTGACGTTTCACGTCTATCGGGAAAAAATGCACAACAAACCCTTTCTTTTTGGCTACAACATAGAAGACCACATCATAATAACTGTTTTCACTTGTATTTTAATTGTAGTTATGAAGCAGCAGCTTGACAATAACATACTGTTTCACTTTCGTCAGCTGAGCAGGAGAAGGTGATAGAAGTACGTTGGTCAGTCAAAGCCAAAAATCAAAAATTTACTTAATGAATAGCACGTCATTGGTGAAGCTTAATGCCGATTCCGTTTGCCAATGTCCGTGTGTGTCATAAGTTTGTGTGAATGTGCGCATGTTTATGCTTCCGTTCATCCACTTTTCATTATATCCTTGTCTTCTAAGTCTCGGCTCGAGTCTGGGCGATCAAAAAAATAGATCTTGGACTATGTCGTCACCAGTCGGAATTAATTTATAGTGGGAGTACCATTTACAAGATCGAGGAATTATTAATTTGCAATTAAAATCTGAATAAACAGCCACCTAATTCAAATTTAAGTTAAATTTGGATTTGCATTTGGAATTAAGTGGTTACATGGTCAGTTTAAAGAGGATTTAACTTTTATTCTGAATTAAAGGGGAATTAAAGCTCCCATGTAAATGTTGCCAGTGTCCTTTAGCTACACTGCTAGACACCACAGCTATCCGTTTTATGAGAAAAATTTCATGGACATGTGTGATATGGTCCAAAAACATGTAAGTGAGGGTTTATTCATTGTCGTATGCAGTCATTGCATAGCGCATGATTTTGAGCAAGATTATAAGCAAAATTTGACATCTTTCTTTGTTTAATACACTTGCTAAACATTCAGTCACTTGTTTTCCGGGGTATTTGTTTAATATTGTCCCAAAATGTCCATGTAAGGTATTTCCGTGTCATATTGGAGCCTGATTTTAAAGACTGAAAACAAATAAAAACATGACAAACACCCTAAAACAGAGGAAAGGATAAAGTAAGGCATAAACATTTTTTGAAAATGTAAAAAAAAAAAAAAAAAACTGCAGATCGCCATGGTTTCCTCCCAAGACAACGTTCAGCAGGAGGTGATGGAGCTGAAGGAACAGGTGTTGGCTGAAAACCTGCATTGGGGAATGTAGAGTGGAACGCATCTTTGTCATGCTAAACCAAACACTTAATGCTCAAATCCGAGCACGGCACGACTTCGAGGCTTTCGTAGCTGATGGTGGCTTACACAAGGCGGACTTACTTCTGTAACATAGACCGGGACCAGCTTGCTCCTCTAACGGTGCTGTAAACTAGTATCTCTGGGTGACGTAAACATGCTACTGCAAAGTAGCAGTGTTCCTGTCAGTAGATGAGCCTGCTTTGTGATAATGGGACTAGGACCACATACATTAAATTTGCGATATAAACGATAGAGGGTTATATCAAACAGTAGATGTTTTTATCTCGCACTACGACATACAGTATATCGGTATATCACACAGCATTATACACGAGCATCGATTACATCCTCTTGACATATTGCCCTAGGCGGGCTTCTCTCTTGCTTTAAACAATGATGCACAAACGGTGTTAGTTACTTTGCTCTTGGCGCAAGGGACACCTCAGAGAATGGAGAACAAAGGGTAGCAAAGTGGCTGCAGGTGTCCTCAGGTGAATGGAGGGCCATCCAAGCAGATCGCATGTAGTAATTAAATGGTGTGGCAGATGTATGTGTTTCTCAGTTATGCAGATTTAAAAGATAGTTAAAACAACCCATGCATGCCTATAAGTCCCTTTTGTGTCCAAGTGTGCAACAATTATTACGACGTTACTGATTAGAATAAGAAAAAACAACAGAAAACCCACTACGTTGATTGAAACACGGCGCAGGGGGGGATATCACAGTGTAGGGGATCAAAATACCGGCAATGGGGCCCCCGACTTTTATCTGCGCTAGCGAGAACCTACAGTTGCACTTTGAATAAAATTTTACTTGTGATCACGATTATGGCCTCCATGATTAAATTAACCTGATCGTCAGCGATTTCTACATTTAAAATGGGTCTTGCTAAAAATGACCTTTTGTGGTCAATTTGTAATAATGTTGTAATAAATGTTAAACCTACCTATCAGCAACACCACCAAGCAGTGAGCTGCATTCTATTTTGGAACTCAGCAGTTAAGGAGTTAAACATGTGACCAATGGATGCCATGGTGATCACGACATCAAAGCCCTATAGCCCAGTGCCTTTCATCTCAGTCTTAGGAAGTTTTCGAGAGTCTAAGGAAGCAGCCAGAGGAACACTTCACCTTGTACCTATATATCTTGAAGTTTTTGTAGTCTATTAACCACTGTCAAATATCTGTAAGAATTTTTTACAATTAATCCGTGTTTTTAAAATGGATTCATACAAAGAAGAGCTGGGACACCAGAACCAGCATGTAAAGACACTCTTCACAGAACGACAGCACGTCTGGTTTGAGCTTGACAAAGTCAACCACAAGAATGAGCAGCTGGAGAGGCTCTTGGAAGTGCGAGAGCAGCACTTCAAGAAGAAATATGAGAAGATTGATCAACAGAAGACTGAAATGGTCCTCAAAAGTTCTGAACTGGAATCTAAGCTCAATGCTGCGCGCCACGAGCTGGAGACCAATGATTTTATTTACAAACTAGAGATCAATCGTCTCAGTAATGAACTTGAGGCAGCGAAGATAAAAATACTGCAGATCACCACGGTTTCCTCCCAAGATGACATCCAGCAGGAGGTGATGGAGCAGAAGGAACAGCTAACCCTCGCAGAGGAGCTTAAACTGGATCTCATCAAGAAAGGACACGTCTGGAAGGGAAAATTCACTTTCCCGGAGGAGAAGCATGAATACCTAAGGCACCAAATCACCAAGGAAATGCTCGTCTGGTTCGAACTGCAGAAGCGTGAAGAAGAAGAGTACAGCCGTCTGCAGGTGGAGGCCAAACTGCAGAAGAAGAAGAAAAGTGATCACCGTAGCTGGATCCGCAAAATCTTTTGACGCAAGAATGAAGATGTGGAAGAAACTGCTGGTTCATCCAAGGATGGGTCTGAGTTAGAGAGCCACACCCTTTCTTCATCCTCTTCTTCCTCACCAAACCCTTTAGTTTAGACCAGGAGTTCCCAAACTTTTCAGCCCACGATCTCCAAAATAAGGGTGACTGAGACTGCCCACCCCCGCTATCACAGGTGGTGACTGAAAACCTGCATTTCATTGGGGAATGAAAAGTAGAATGCATCTTTGCACTGGCGGTTGGCCAATAGAGAGCGCTAGGGCGCCTTCCCTCCACTCACCTTGTTAGTTTGAGTAAGACATAAAAAAATAATAAACATTAATAATATTTCAAATTTTTTCAATTGTATTTCTGTATTTAGATAATCAGAATAAATATTATATAGATAATGATGAGTAAAGTTGTTTGGTTTATCTGTGTCTGATTTGTGACGTGTTTCTGCCTTGGGGCGCACTAATCTTTACCCATTCATTGTCCTTAAAAGTTGTACGTGTGCAGTAACTTCTCTTCAATACAAGTCTATGGACAGCTCTGGGGCTGCGCAGAGTTGAATCAGTAGCTCAGTTACACAACACCACCTCCCGCCATGGGAGGGGCTAACGTCACAGTCGTCCGTCATAAAGTCACTGATTGATAGGAGAAGCAAAATGATGAAAGAGAAACTAAATAACTCTGCTTTTTAAAGCACTTTTCAGAAAAGGCAAATAACATGAACAAACTAGGAACAACTAAATTTGATGATTTCCAATCTTGTCCATATTTTTTAAACTAGGTCTTAAAATATATTTTGTCAGGTCTTATTTTATGTATGTTCATTTACCACATTCTTTTTTTGATATAAACGATAGAGGGTTATATCAAACGGTAGATGTTTTTATCTCGCACTACGACATACAGTATATCGGTATATCACACAGCATTATACACGAGCATCGATTACATCTTCTTGACATATTGCCCAGGCGGGCTTCTCTCTGCTTTAAACAATGACGCACAAACGGGTTTAGTTACTTTGCTCTTGGCGCAAGGGACACCTCAGAGAATGGAGAACAAAGGGTAGCAAAGTGGCTGCAGGTGGTCCTCAGGTGAATGGAGGGCCATCCAAGCAGATCGCATGTAGTAATTAATGGTGTGGCAGATGTATGTGTTTCTCAGTTATGCAGATTTAAAAGATAGTTAAAACAACCCATGCATGCCTATAAGTCCCTTTTGTGTCCAAGTGTGCAACAATTATTACGACGTTAGTGATTAGAATAGGAAAAAAACAACAGAAAACCCACTACGTTGATTGAAACACGGCGCAGGGGGGGATATCACAGTGTAGGGGATCAAAATACCGGCAATGGGCCCCCGACTTTATCTGCGCTAGCAAGAACCTACAGTTGCACTTTGAATAAAATTTTACTTGTGACCACGATTATGGCCTCCATGAATAAATTAACCTAATCGTCAGCGATTTTTACATTTAAAATGGGTCTTGCTAAAAATGACCTTTTGTGGTCAATTTGTAATAATAAATAAATGTTAAACCTACCTATCAGCAACACCACCAAGCAGTGAGCTGCATTCTATTTTAGAACTCAGCAGTTAAGGAGTTAAACATGTGACCAATGGATGCCATGGTGATCGTGACATCAAAGCCCTATAGCCCAGTGCCTTTCATCTCAGTCTTGGAAGTTTTCTAGAGTCTAAGGAAGCAGCCCAGAGGAACACTTCACCTTGTATCTATATATCTTGAAGTTTTTGTAGTCTATTAACCACTGTCAAATATCTGTAAGAATTTTTTACAATTAATCCGTGTTTTTAAAATGGATTCATACAAAGAAGAGCTGGGACACCAGAACCAGCATGTAAAGACACTCTTCACAGAGCGACAGCACGTCTGGGTTGAGCTTGACAACGCCAACCACAAGAATGAGCAGCTGGAGAGGCTCTTGGAAGTGCGAGAGCAGCACTTCAAGAAACAATATGAGAAGATTCATCAACAGAAGACTGAAATGGTCCTCAAAAATTCTGAACTGGAATCTAAGCTCAATGCTGTGCACCACGAGCTGGAGACCAATGATTTTAACTACAACTAGAGATCAATCGTCTCAGTAATGAACTTGAGGCTGCGAAGATAAAAATACTGCAGATCACCACGGTTTCCTCCCAAGATGACATCCAGCAGGAGGTGATTGGAGCAGAAGGAACAGCTAACCCTCGCAGAGGAGCTGAAACTGGATCTCATCAAGAAAGGACAGGTCTGGAAGGGAAAATTCACTTTCCCGGAGGAGAAGCATGAATACCTAAGGCACCAAATCATCAAGGAAATGCTCGTCTGGTTCGAACTGCAGAAGCGTGAAGAAGAAGAGTACAGCCGTCTGCAGGTGGAGGACAAACTGCAGAAGAAGAAGAAAAGTTATCACCGTAGCTGGATCCGCAAAATCTTTTGACGCAAGAATGAAGATGTGGAAGAAACTGCTGGTTCATCCAAGGATGGGTCTGAGTTAGAGCGCCACAACCCTTTCTTCATCCTCTTCTTCCTCACCAAACCCTTTAGTTTAGACCAGGAGTTCCCAAACTTTTCAGCCCACGATCTCCAAAATAAGGGTGACTGAGACTGCTGACCCCCGCTATCCCAGGTGGTGACTGAAAACCTGCATTCCATTGGGGAATGAAAAGTAGAATGCATCTTTGCACTGGCGGTTGGCCAATAGAGAGCGCTAGGGTGCCTTCCCTCCACTCACCTTGTTAGTTTGAGTAAGACATAAAAAAATAATAAACATTAATAATATTTCAAATTTTTTCAATTGTATATCTGTATTTAGATAATCAGAATAAATATTATATAGAAAATGATGAGTAAAGTTGTTTGGTTTATCTGTGTCTGATTTGTGACGTGTTTCTGCCTTGGGGCGCACTAATCTTTACCCATTCATTGTCCTTAAAAGTTGTACGTGTGCAGTAACTTCTCTTCAATACAAGTCTATGGACAGCTCTGGGGCTGCGCAGAGTTGAATCAGCAGCTCAGTTACACAACACCACCTCCCGCCATGGGAGGGGCTAACGTCACAGTCGTCCGTCATAAAGTCACTGATTGATAGGAGAAGCAAAATGATGAAAGAGAAACTAAATAACTCTGCTTTTTAAAGCACTTTTCAGAAAATGCAAATAAACATGAACAAACTAGGAACAACTAAATTTGATGATTTCCAATCTTGTCCATATTTTTTAAACTAGGTCTTAAAATATATTTTGTCAGGTCTTATTTTATGTATGTTCATTTACCACATTCTTTTTTGATATAAACGATAGAGGGTTATATCAAACGGTAGATGTTTTTATCTCGCAGTACGACATACAGTATATCGGTATATCACACAGCATTATACACGAGCATCGATTACATCTTCTTGACATATTGCCCAGGCGGGCTTCTCTCTTGCTTTAAACAATGACGCACAAACGGGTGTTAGTTACTTTGCTCTTGGCGCAAGGGACACCTCAGAGAATGGAGAACAAAGGGTAGCAAAGTGGCTGCAGGTGTCCTCAGGTGAATGGAGGGCCATCCAAGTAGATCGCATGTAGTAATTAAATGGTGTGGCAGATGTATGTGTTTCTCAGTTATGCAGATTTAAAAGATAGTTAAAACAACCCATGCATGCCTATAAGTCCCTTTTGTGTCCAAGTGTGCAACAATTATTACGACGTTAGTGATTAGAATAGGAAAAAAACAACAGAAAACCCACTATGTTGATTGAAACACGGCGCAGGGGGGGATATCACAGTGTAGGGGATCAAAATACCGGCAATGGGGCCCCGGACTTTTATCTGCGCTAGCGAGAACCTACAGTTGCACTTTGAATAAAATTTTACTTGTGACCACGATTATGGCCTCCATGAATAAATTAACCTGATCGTCAGCGATTTTTACATTTAAAATGGGTCTTGCTAAAAAATGACCTTTTGTGGTCAATTTGTAATAAATAAATAAATGTTAAACCTACCTATCAGCAACACCACCAAGCAGTGAGCTGCATTCTATTTTAGAACTCAGCAGTTAAGGAGTTAAACATGTGACCAATGGATGCCATGGTGATCGTGACATCAAAGCCCTATAGCCCAGTGCCTTTCATCTCAGTCTTGGAAGTTTTCTAGAGTCTAAGGAAGCAGCCAGAGGAACACTTCACCTTGTATCTATATATCTTGAAGTTTTTGTAGTCTATTAACCACTGTCAAATATCTGTAAGAATTTTTTACAATTAATCCGTGTTTTTAAAATGGATTCATACAAAGAAGAGCTGGGACACCAGAACCAGCATGTAAAGACACTCTTCACAGAGCGACAGCACGTCTGGTTTGAGCTTGACAACGCCAACCACAAGAATGAGCAGCTGGAGAGGCTCTTGGAAGTGCGAGAGCAGCACTTCAAGAAACAATATGAGAAGATTCATCAACAGAAGACTGAAATGGTCCTCAAAAATTCTGAACTGGAATCTAAGCTCAATGCTGTGCACCCCGAGCTGGAGACCAATGATTTTAACTACAAACTAGAGATCAATCGTCTCAGTAATGAACTTGAGGCTGCGAAGATAAAAATACTGCAGATCACCACGGTTTCCTCCCAAGATGACATCCAGCAGGAGGTGATGGAGCAGAAGGAACAGCTAACCCTCGCAGAGGAGCTGAAACTGGATCTCATCAAGAAAGGACAGGTCTGGAAGGGAAAATTAACTTTCCCGGAGGAGAAGCATGAATACCTAAGGCACCAAATCATCAAGGAAATGCTCATCTGGTTCGAACTGCAGAAGCGTGAAGAAGAAGAGTACAGCCGTCTGCAGGTGGAGGACAAACTGCAGAAGAAGAAGAAAAGTTATCACCGTAGCTGGATCCGCAAAATCTTTTGACGCAAGAATGAAGATGTGGAAGAAACTGCTGGTTCATCCAAGGATGGGTCTGAGTTAGAGCGCCACACCCTTTCTTCATCCTCTTCTTCCTCACCAAACCCTTTAGTTTAGACCAGGAGTTCCCAAACTTTTCAGCCCACGATCTCCAAAATAAGGGTGACTGAGACTGCTGACCCCCGCTATCCCAGGTGGTGACTGAAAACCTGCATTCCATTGGGGAATGAAAAGTAGAATGCATCTTTGCACTGGCGGTTGGCCAATAGAGAGCGCTAGGGCGCCTTCCCTCCACTCACCTTGTTAGTTTGAGTAAGACATAAAAAAATAATAAACATTAATTATATTTCAAATTTTTTCAATTGTATATCTGTATTTAGATAATCAGAATAAATATTATATAGATAATGATGAGTAAAGTTGTTTGGTTTATCTGTGTCTGATTTGTGACGTGTTTCTGCCTTGGGGCTGTTATGGCAAAATTATTAGTTATGCTTAATAACATATTTACTCATATATCTTAATCCTTAAGCCTTGGGTTGTAACTTTCCATTGCGTTATTTTCATGTCTTCAACTTTGCTTCTAGCCCTGGGTCAGGCCACCTCTTCAAAAGCACATAATGTCTTCCCAAAACAATACTGAAATCTCACAAGGTCAGACACATAGACACCCTCTGTGTACACACTCACATGCCTACACACACTCACATAGTCACACATACACACCCCATACACATCCATTCACACACACAAACACATAAACGCACACACCTCCACTCCCATGACAATCAGCAGATACCAGAGGACTGGCTGTTTTGACCCAAGGACAAACTGTCTCTTTTCACCCTCTTCCCTCATCTCCTCCACTCTGTCTTATCTCCCGGGGGGAGGAGGGAGGGGGACTGAGGGGGGATATACGTGACGAGTTAGAACTGTGGGCCACTCGATCATCGGACGTCCGCCCGGGCGGTCACTAATTTTGTCCATCTTTGTACTCTTTTTTATTTAGTTTTATAATAAACCTTTTTTATAAAATCATCAATGCCTCGCCTGGACTCCATCACTCAACCAGAGCAATAAATCATGTCTCCAAATGAGGTCAACCGCAAATTTGCCGTGACAAGTGTGTTACAGTGAAAACAATAGTTTTTAAAGCCATATTTTTGTATTATTTAAAACGTAATACACCATATTATTGTACTTTTATGAGATGGAGCGTTTGTGTACATGAAGTGTACAAGTGTATGTAAAGTTAAAGGAGTGTACAAGGGTTCATTAGCATGTTAGCTCAGCTTCTGTAACATCTCACAACTTCTCCATCAGCTGCTCTGCATTTCATTATGAGGTGCATTCACTTTCCCCAGGAGAGTGTGTGAAAATAGATTGTCTATAGGAAACCCTAACATATGATCCCTGATATCCAGGTTAGAAGAGTGCTTAGATTGATCAGAAAGAGCTGAACTAGTTTGATCTAAAACACTTCTTTATCAAAGTCTCCTCTTTACAGTAGAATATATTCAACCATTAGCAGGAGGCAGAAAATCCCAGGTTGAGTGAAGGCAGCACAGGTGCAGGTGGTTAATTGTTCACCCTCTCCTCTCTGTGTGACCTGACTCACTTTGACTTTCACACGTCATTGAACACTAACTAAACCAGATACACAGACTCATTGTGACCCTGTATTGACTGTGTTTGGGGCCAATCAGCATCACTTCTAGATTGTGGATATCCATCAGATGGTACTATTGATATGTTCAACAGTGATAAACAGTGAATGAAGCTGCTTAAACTGTTTACTGTTATTAATAATTAAACTTCACTTCCACGCCCCTTATTAAGAGATTTTATGAACTCACCTGTTCACTGGTGTTGTGGATTATCCTGCAGCTGCTCCCAGGGTTTTCTCCAGTGCTGTTGAGCGTAGGGGACCCCAATGTTGTAGTGATGGCGCCCCCTACGCTCCGTTTTCAGCAATGTAGGGAGATTTTCTGTTGTTTTTTTCAATTTTTAATCAATACTATCGTAATAATTGTTGCACACTTGGACACAAAGGGACTTCCAGATGTTCACGGATTGTTTAAACTCATTTTTTAATCTGAATAATCCAGAAAGACATACATCAGCCTCACCATCTATTTAATACAGGCGATCTGGACGGATGCTCCAGTCTTTACCTGAGGACCCCTGCAGCCCTTTAGCTGCCCCTGATGCTGCCTGTGTGTATGTAATAACTGTCCATGTATATAAGCTCTGAGGAGAGCAGACAGTCTGTTCTCCTCAGAGCTTACAGACTGGAGAACACCACCATGTAGTAGTTTTCATTAAAATCCTACATGTCCCATGATTCTTAGCTCTTCTCTGTAGTCCTTGTTCTCCTGGGACGTGTTTTAAAGGTGTTTCTACTGTCGTAGCTGGTCTGTCAGTCTCTCCTCTCATGATGAAGACCAGGGGTGGAGCAGCCATTTATAAAGTTTATTAAATTAATTTACTAAAACCATGATAAAGCTGTTATTAAGTCAGTGATTCTCAACATGTGGCTCTTTATGTCTTCATTTTAATTATTATTTCCCCAGAAAACCTTAAAAAGGGAAACTTTTTAAACCCTTTTTTTAATCCTTTTCTTTGGCTGTTTTACAACTTCCTTTGTCCCATTTTTGTCACTTTTCCAAAAAAAAAAATTAACACTTTTTCTTGTTTTTTTCAGATTTTTGCTCCTTTTGCCAAAAAAATCTCTCTTTTTCACACTTCTATTCAATTTTTGTCTATTCTTTAATCATTGTTAAGCACTTTTCATCCAAATAATCAACCTTTGGCAAAATAAATAGCACTTGTTTACTTTTTTTCCTACATTTTGCCTCTTTTTGTTCCACATTTTGCTCATTTAAGCTACCTGTAGCCATTTCATACCACCTGTTTCCTCTTTTTTGTCATTTTTTGCCACTCTTGACTGTTTTTGGTCCATTTTAGTCACTTTTCACAATTTTCTTGCCACTATTTTGCCACTTTTGGACCATTTTTTACCACTTGTTATTCATTTTTCATCACTTTACTCATCACTGTTAACTCTTTGTTTACCTTAGTCAAATGCCTGGCTGTGATTGGCTGATCACCATTCAATCAATCTAACTGGATCAATACATTATCAACAATCAATTCCTCTGTAAAAAGTGAGGGAGATGATTTTTAGTTTTAATTAAAGTGTGGATGATGTAAAAAAGACAATTGTTCTGAAATGTGTCGGTTTCTGAACCACTTTATTGTTGATGTAACAAAGATCTTAGAACTCTCACATTAACAAATAAATGACTTTGATCACCATGCTTTCCTTTTGTTGTCATATTGGAATAGTTTTTGTAACGTTACACAACAGATATATTCACTCAGAAAACAACACACGGATATATATATATTTATACAGTATATATATAATCTGCTGTGCTAAAAATATTGACCCCAAAATATAAACTTTTTGTTTTAGTATTTATTACTAACACACAACTACAGAGATTACACTAAACTAGAAAAATAACTTTTTTATTAGAGAAATAAGTGAAATATCTTTTAAAGCAGATACTGTATAGGCGACTGTTGGCCCGGGGGCCGCATGCGGCTATTGGTCTAATTTTGTGCGGCTCCTGAAGTAAACACAAAAAAATGGACAAAAGAATTACACAAAATTATACTGAAAACACACAAGACAACCTAAAAATACACAAGAATATACAAAATGACAACAAAAAACACAAAACTGTCGCACACATATAGTCAAACCTCCTGCTAGATGTTAGTTATCTGGAACAATGACCCTGATAATGGTATCACCATTTATACTTGAAATGTATATTACCATACAGTAGGTTACAATGTATGGACACTGAGTGAGGTCATTTATGAACAAACCCGGCACAAGTTAGTCAAATTTCATAAAGATCAATAAATTATTAACCGAGATGTACATTTTTAAAATGTGAGCAATAGGGATTTTTGGACTTTTGAAACTAATCTTGAATCAGTGCCTTGATCTTGGATCTGCACCAAAATTTCATGGAATCTTTCATGACATAAGGTCTATCTTTGGTCAAAACTTTGTCAAAATCCGTGAAGAACTTTGGATGTGGTCCTGCTAACAAATAAAATAAATAAATAAATAAATAAATATGAGCTCCTTGGTAGTTGTAATGTAATGACTCAAAACATACAAAGACAGAAAAAGACAACAAAAATACAGAAATGTACAAAAAAATAAAACTGAAAATTTGTGAAAAATATACATGATGACAACATAACCACAAAAACCCTTTGTTCTTTCCTGTAATAATGCTCAGATTGGTCAGTATTTTAAATGTTGTCATGAATGTTGATAATGTGTAAAGTCAACTGTGCAGCAAAGTTGTGTATTTAAGAGCAAATGTCAGCACAAAGACTCTTCTTCTTGTATTCTGCTTCATTCTTCATTATCTATTTTTAATAATACTAAAAACCCAGTGATTCCTGCTTTTGCAGTGACACAATGCAATTAAAAAGTATTCTTCTGTGGAAATGTTTGCTGCAGCTGTGAAGATTAGACATCAGAGGATTCTTTTTTTTTGTGGGTTTTTAGAAAGTGAAATGAAGCAAAGACAGTAATGACTCAACATCAGGCTCAGTAGGGTGCACAGCACACATGGACGCTCTTGCTCAACTGTTCTGTGTCACACAGAAAATATGTGCAAAAAAAAAAACACACACTTACTCATGTCAGCATTTAGAATAATGACCAACTTGGGCTTTAACACAGGAAAGAACAAAAACATGTCTCTGTTTTTGTTGTTGTTTTGTGTGTTTTCTCTTATTTTATATGCTTTTTTAATGTCTTTTGGTGTGTTATATGAGTCATTTCCATTTTGTGTATTTTTGTCGTCATTTTGTATAAATCTTCTGTTATTTGTGTGTTTTTGAAGTAATCTTCTGTTATTTTTGTGTGTTTCTGTTGACCTAAGTGAAATTTTTTGGTGTTTTTATCCAAATGTTTGAGTTATTTTCTACATTTTTTGCCGCACAGAATTAAAGAGAGAGCCGCATGTGGCTCCAGGGACAACTGGTGTCCCATATCAACCACACACTGAACACACAACAGAATGCTGGACAATTCATGATCACACCATTTCCATTTAATTAATATTAGAAAAAACAAGCAACAGGTTCCTGTATTCTGCTTCATTCTTCATTATCTCTTTTTAATAATAATAAAAACCCAGTGATTCCTGCTTTTGCAGTGACACAATGTAATTAAAAAGTATATTTCCTCTCCTATTCCAACTGTTTTTTATTGTTATACACTGTAATGGACCGAGGTGTGATAAAGGCTTTATGGTAAATGTTCATCCTTGTTGCACCTACAAAAGAAAAAGGCAAATACCTGCTTTTTTTAATCAAATAATTACATGATTAAAACAAAACAATAGGTGCCTGCACCCTGAATATGTACGACAGCTACTATATAAACATAGAATTCAGTTATTTACTTATTTATTAAACCAATAATGTTTTTGTTTTTTTTTTTTTTTACAATATTGGATATCAATTATAATATAACAGAATATTATTATTTTTTTTTTTGACAGCGAGAGCTTCCAGTGTGTGCACCAACCCATAAAAGTCATGTTATTTAATACTTTGTTTTCAGGTTAATATGAATTTCAATATAAAGGCTCTTTAAGAAAGTAATGTTGCAAAGAGAAGGAACATTTGTGGTAAATTTCCATGGGAACTTGAGCTCATGAAATTTGGGAATTTTTAAAAATATAAACGTTACATGGAAATTATTTATTGAAATTAACCAGAAATTGGGAGTCATTTTAAATAACTGATTTTGAAATATAATCTTCAAACTATATTTAACATCCCTGTTAAAGGCTCTTTTATTTCCCATTAAAAGTTTCTAGTTTTAAAAATTCTCAGTTTACCCCCCTGTAATTTCCCATTAATTTTGCAACCCTAGAGTTGAAATGTTATGTTTTTTTAATTGTATTATTTTTTGCATGGATGATTCCTAATTTCCAGTTCATTTAAAAAAATAATTTCCAAAACCCTTTAGTTGCTGTAGAATTTTCCCACTCCTTTGCAGCCCCAGTTCATCGACTCTACAACTGAATTCCATAATGGTTTAGGCTGGAAGATAAAAGTCGTTAAAACTTACATTTTTATGAATAAAGTTGAGTAACATTGGACAACGCTCATGTCTTCACTTTATAGAATCTAAAATATTAATGAACAACTTGTAACATCATTGGTTATGCTACTTGTGCTTGTGACTAACATTGCATTTTTTTTTGTTCTTTTTTAATGCAGATGCTAACTGCTAGCTAAGGCAAAATGTCCTAATTAATTCATTATCTATTGGGAGAAAGTACATGAAGACAACGTTTACTTCAATGTTTTTAGAAAGGCTGTTTATATGGTCCAGTTTTCTCAATATGCTACCCAGTATTTAGTAGGTGTAATGGTCTAAGTGGTGTTGTCCTAGAAAATGGTGACAGAATCATTCACTTTATCATGTAGTTCAAACTAGAATAACATAAATTACTGGTGCATTTGTTGTAAATGTCCTTCAAAAAGAAAACCAACAGTGCAAGTTAATAAAAAGTACCACATACTCAGAAACAAATCATCTAGTTTTAAAAGTGCCATGTATGGAAAACTGTTTGAGTATGAATGTGATATCAACCATAGTTAAACATTACTAGTAGTCTCAACTTTGGTTTAATAATGCATGAGTGGGCTTTACTAGCGAAGTACCATAAGAAGTGTAACTAGTTAGCATCATACGCTAATACGTGGGTAGCGAAAAGCAAACTTGGGGGTCTACTTTATTTGCACTAGGTCTACTAGTACTACTAGTGAATCTTTTGGCTTCAATACTACTACTAGTACTACTACAGTGGTTTTTGTTTTGTGTGTACTACTAGTAGTGTTTAGTTTTACTAGTAAAGGTTTTTGGCATACTAGTGTGCAGGTAGATCTTGGTAGTTACACAAAATCATCTACTAGTAGATGATTTTAATAGTACTAGTAAAGCTTTGAGCTTTTTTCTAGTAACATCTAATAAATCAAGTTCTGCGTGTGTGTTTGTGGAGCAAATTTCTCCGGCTCTCAATTTCGATCGTGTCGTGGTACTTCCGGGTCCGTTTTTTTTTCCTCTCAAGTCTCATGCATTGGGCGTGAGACACACACATTTCAACAACCCGTGACAGAGTATGTGCATGCGCTGGTGCGCGTGTGTGTGAGAGAGAGAGAGAACTCACGGAGGAGATGGAGAGAGTCCCACATGGCAACCAGGAGGACAGGTAGTGAGTCTCTCACACATACATCTCATAACACGCCCTCACCACACATAAGGTATTTATAATAAAAAAAAGACTAAATGAGTAAAATAAAACAAAAAAAAATTAAACATTATTTAAATGAAAGTGTCTATTTGAACGATTGCTGTGGGAACAACCCCTAGTGCTATTGGTACATTTACCAAAGTACAAGTATGTAGCGTCTTAGGGTTAGGGTTATAACCCTATATCGCAACAAAACTAAGAAAATAACTCAAAATACACTAAACTAACTATTTATACAAAAATGACAACAGAAATGCACAAAACTACACCAAAACAAATACACAAAATGACTCCAGAATCACACTACAATGACAACAAAAAACAATAAACTGTTAGACACAAAAATACACATGACTCAAAAAACATAAATTACAGAAAAACACACCAAACAAAAAAATACGACAATTAGTAAAAAAAAAACAACCACACATTTATCATGCGCATGTTCCATAGAATTAAACCAGGGAAATCGCACACACTATTTTACTTTGCACCTGCAAATAACCCCTTTATAACACTACAGAGTACAGAGTATGTACACCTCTTTGTACATCCAACATTCAAACACACTCAAACTGACAACTCTACTAAAGCTCCTCCCACTTTATGAATGCATACTTCTGACGGGCACTGTACTAGTTAGTAAATCTAGTACTACTAGTAACACTAAATTGTCTACTAGTAGATGATTTTGCTATACTGGTGAGCTCTACTCATGCAATAGTGAGTCAAAAACCTTTACTCGTAAAACAGTATTTTTGTTTATACTAGTACACCAAAAAAAACTCACTAGTAGTACTAGTAGACTGTTTCTAGACTACTACTAATACTAGTAAAGCCAAAAGACTCACTAGTACTACTAGTGACTTCGGTGGCCGACTGGGTTATAATGCAAACATAAAAATAAAATAAAGACTAGGTTATAATGTGCTATAAATTTTGAGACACCTAACAAACAGTAGCGGGACCGTTTCATTTAGTAACGCAGTAGCGCAGTCTGCATGTGGGAAAATAACTGTTTCTCCAATTATAATCCCACACTTTACTCATTAAAGGGAAAAAGTAATCAGATTACAGTAACGCGTTACTTCTAAGGCAATACTGCCATCATTGCCCACACGTGAGTACTAGTAGAGTTAATTAACTATGGTTGATATCACACTAACGCTCCAACAGTTTTACCTAATGTTTGCGTCAGTGTTTTCAGTATGTGTGTGTGTGTGTGTGTCAGTGAGCAGCAGCATCAGTCAGTGCTTTGGTCCTGAGGACGGGGATGGGGGACACTCAGTCCTGGGGGTCTCTGCACGTGCTGCAGAGGAGCCTCGTGCTGCAGGGGGGTGCGTCGGGGGAAAAATGTGTGCTTTAGGTCGTAGTTGAGCAGGCAGCTGATGGACGCCATGTAGATGTCGGCGAAGCGCGACAGGCGACGTGAGAAGTAGGTGGGGTTCTGGTAGGTCCGGAAGAGACTCCCGAACTGAGCGTTGAAGAAGCTCTTTGTTTGAGGTCTGTCAGGGTATGAACACACACATGTTAAAGGAAGTTCATGTATACTCTATTGCAGGGGTGAGGAACTCATTTTAGTTCAGGGGCCAAATACAGAGCAGTTTGGTCTCAAGTGGGCCACAGATTTCAGGTTGGAAAACGAGCACTTTCAACATTAAAGCTGATATCTGGAGTTTCTGAGAAATCTATGTTTATGTATGATTCTTTTGAAATGTATAAAAATAACCAAACTAGTCTTTTACTATGGTCTACTGCTGGTGGTCACATTAATCTGGTATAGATTAATGTGTATAAGTCCCTCCTTCATCCTACAGACCCCTATACAAATGGAAACAATCTCCAAGTGCACCCAGCCAATAGGCTTTGACTTCCTGTTTTTGAGACTGTCAATCAAAGTGAATGCGGAACTGTGCACGGAAACACGGCTGCATGTTCCAACAGCAAACAGGTAAATATAATTTTGGTTCTTACCTGACCTATAGACCTATATCAATGAGACCTGATGCGACCTTGTAATGTTTCGCGATGTGCGTGCAGAAAAGTAGAGGCGTGGCTTCTGGTAGATCGCAGAGGCAGTGGGAGGAAGTGAGGCTGTTTAGGGCGGGGCATCGAGACGTTTCTCAGAGACTCTGAATATCAGCTTTAATGTGCCGTAGTTTACACCTCCAGGTATAAATTACATATAAAGTATCTGAGACCGACAATAACCAAGCATTAAGTGAGCTCAAAATTAACTTCACTTACATTTACTTGATATTATGAACAAGTGTGATTTAATTTAGTCAAATAATTTGAGGTAATGTGCAGGATTTTGAAAGAAATTCAGTTTTTTTCATTAATTTAAGATTAAAAAAATAACTACCATCATGTGATATGTATAAGCGTGGGATGAGATATCTACAACTGAATTATTTTTGTACTTTACACAATGATACATGTGTCTTCTTTCACTTTTTTACTTTCTCCTGCGGGCCAAATTGGATGCTGTAAAGGGCCGGATTTGGCCCCGGGCCTTGAGTTTGACACATGTGCTCCATTGGTTTCAGTCTGCGATGATGTTGATCACCTCATAGCTTCTCTTTCTTTGATCCACTCTGCAACCACAGCCTCAGAAGCTGGATCTCTGTGGATCTGTTCGGGGAAGGAACACAAATACAAAGATAAAGACAAAAGGACAAAGAGATTTAAGACATAAAATAGACCCTATTCACCTGCATGTCCTCGATGAGTCCAGTTAAAGCCTGCAACCACGAGGACATCTGTGCGTACGCTTGTGTGTTCATGATCTTAATCTCCTTTCTCAGCTCAGGGATGATGGCCCCGGTCCTCCAGCCGTGCCTCAGAGTCAAATCCTGGGAATAAAAACACCAGAAAATCTTTTAAAAACCAAAACTGTAGAACTGATATTATTAACTTTTTATACTTTTCTGTTGTTTTTGGGGTCGTCTTGTTTGTTTCTAGAGTAATTTAGTAAATTTGTGCTTTCTTTTAGTATATTTTGTGTATTTCTAGTTGCCTTGTGCACTTATTGGTTAATTTTGCCTATTTCTGTTGTCATTTTCTTATTTTTGTATTTTTGTTGTCCTTGTGTATTTTTGTATGTTTTTTGAGTCATTTTGTGTATATCTGTTGTCATTTTGTACATTTTTTTGTTACTTCTGAGTATTTTTGGTTGTCTCGTGTGTATTTTGGATAATTGTGTTGCCCTTTTGTTTAAATTACTGTGAATTCTGTCTCTTTGTTTTTTTAGTCAATTCCAGGAATGTAATGGTATTATAAATACAGCGGTATTTTTGCTTTTAAAATCTTCCCCCCAGTGTAGTTTTTTCTGGAGCAAACTACATCTCCCAGGATCCTCTGCGCAGATCAGAAAGTGTTTTTCAGGCAGCACAGAGAGGGAGAGCCAAACGGAAAACGTCTACTAGCTCAGTCTATGTTGTGATCTAATTGCTGCTTTAGAAGGACTTTTAAATAAAAAAAGATGACTAAACCTCTACTATTATATATAATCTTTGATAGAGCTGATAATTAAAATTCACTACAGCCGGTGAGCTATGGTTCAAAATGGAAGCAGTGGTTAATATCATTGGCGCTAGCGCCCCCTGGTGGTATCTGTGCCAGACATTCTTACAGGAAAAGAAGCAGTGATTTAATGTAGGATATTATGTTTTTGTTTTAAAAACTTAAACAACCACTGATTCTCTATGTAATAATCTCTGCATTGTAAACTTTTAAAATGTGATGGAAATGATGATTAATATCTTGTTAAATTGTTGTGAATCCATGCACTTAATTTTTTTATGAAATAATTTAAAGGCAAACTTTTTTTTTTGTTTTTGCAAATTGACCAGTTATAATAATAATAATAATAATAATAATAATAATAATAATAATAATAACAACAATAACAGCACAACTTTGGTGTTTGAGTGTTTTTGTTGTCTTTTGTGTTTTAGAATACTTTTTTTTGTTAATTTTTGTTGTACATTTTTGTATTCTTGTAATCCTTTTTTGTGATATAATTAGTGAGGATGCAGGAGACATCCTAATTATTGTAATCGTAATTGTTTTTTGTAACCATTTTGTAAAATGTTCTTTAATTATGAAAATATTTTGTATATTTTTGTTTAGTTATTCATTTTATTTTTCATTTTGTGTGTTTTTGGAGTAATTTTGTGTAATTTTAGCGTTCTTTTGCATATTTTTGTGTAATTTTTTGTATATTTTTGTGTAATTATGTATTCATCTTGTGTTTTCGTAGTAATTTTGTGTAATTTTATTGTTCTTTTGTATATTTTTGTGTAATTCCTTTCTTCTTTTGTACATTTTTGTGTAACTATGCAGTCGTCTTGAGTGTTTTTGTAGTAAATATGTGTAATTTTATTGTTCTTTTGTATATTTTTGTGTAATTCCTTTCTTCTTTTGTACATTTTTGTGTAACTATGCAGTCGTCTTGAGTGTTTTTGTAGTAAATATGTGTAATTTTATTGTTCTTTTGTATACTTTTGTGTAATTAAGTCATCGTTTTGTGTGTGAGTAATTTTTTGACTGTGTGATAAAAAGTAAGAACGCTGCTTACTGCTAAGTCGCTGTAAATGTGATCTCCAAAATAAAGCACTTTGGATCCTCTCCAGCCGGTGAGACGCAAAAACTCATACAAATTCCCCTTGAAATAAGAAAAAAAAAAAAACACACACTTATCAAAGATCTGCAATAATCATGTGGTGAAGTCACGTTCAGTCTGATTTATTCTCTACAGGGATTGATTACTACACCTGTTTGTAGATTTGTCCTTTTTCCAGCTTGTGGATTCGGTCCCACAGCAGCGCTCCTTTGTCTGTGACTCGCCTGAAAGGTCTGAGACCAAAAGCACAAAGTAAATAATCGAAAGATAAACACATACAGGCTGTGTAACTAAGATTGGGGTGACCCTTTAGACGTGCCAAAAACAATGCACGTAACAATAACACAATGTGTAAACACACACAAAAGGAAGAAAATCAAATAAAAAAAACAAAACAAATTGAATATTTCATATATATATATATATATATATATATGGAACCCATTATAAGTTTTGATTGAATGAATGCTTTATTTTGTGTATATTATTTCCTGTATTTAATTTATTAATTTTCTTATGCGAGTCACTGAAAAACAAACAAAATGCAACCAATGAGAAGAGTCAAAACAATAGTCAAAATAACAATAGACAAAACAATAATAATAGACAAAACAATAATAACAATAGTCAAAACAACAGTGGCCACGGTTACAAGATGTTTTTTTTAATTCTGAATTAGTTATTCCGAATTAAATTATTTGGAATTACAGTGTTCTGCTTCATATTTACATGGAAATGGTCATCCCAAATTGAGGTTTACATGGAAAACCAGTTTATTGGGCTTTATTTAATTCTGCTTTAGGTCTGGGGGTTGGGAAGGGTTCTAATTGGACAGGGGGAGAACGAGACGTGTCACATCTATCGAGAAAATAACACACAACAAACCTTTTATTTTTCAGCTAAAACATAGAAGACCACGTGATAACTGTTTTCACTTTTATTTTGATTGTAGTTTTGAAGCAGCAGCTGGACAATAACACACGGCCTCGCTTTCATCCATGGAGCAGAAGAGAGATCAAAGTCTGTACTTTGGTCAATCAAAGCCAGCGGTTCATGCAACAGCTGTTCTACTTCCACGAACGTTGAGTGAAAAATTAACTTTATAATGATCTGCGCATCAATAGTGAAGCTCTGGTGCTTCATGCTCCGATGAAGCCTGTTCTGTTTGCCCACGTCCGCGTGTGTAATAAGTCTGTGTAAATATACGCATGTTTATTTTTCCTTACGTTTTTCTGTCGCACTTGCACAGAATGACCGGAATTAACTTAGAGCGGAATTAAGTGTTTACTAGAAAGAGGAATTACTTAATCTGTCATTAAAATCTGAATAAAACAGCCATCTAATTTAGATTTAGATTTAATTCAAAATTAAATATGCATTAGGAATTAAGTGTTTAAAAGGTCAGATTAAAGAGGATTTAACTTTTATTCTGATTTAAAGCTCCTATGTAAACATGGGAAACATGGGAATATACTGTAAATATACTGCGACTTGGTGACCCACATTTCTCCCGTTCTAGTCTCCCATGTTATTTGTGACTGTTCTTCCATGTTCTCTTTAGACAGGATGATACTTAAATGTTCCTAAAGCACTTTGTGGTTTCTACTCGTGAAAAGCGCTCTATAAATAAAGATGACTTACTTACATGTATAGATAAACAGATCCATTCTTAAATTATGAAAGAATTAGAAAATATTTTGAGTAAATAACAACTACATCATTAAATCTATATAAATAATTTAACAGATGATTTTTATTAATATTTTATTTAATTATTTCACTTACTTCCTCCTGTCGTTGAAGAAGCTTGGTTTATCAGCCTGAACAATAACGATATCAAACAGGTCCCTCCAGTCTTCTCCCACGATGTAGCTCATCCCTCGGTTCCTGGTGATGAAACACGGGACAGCTTTTACTTTATCAGCAACATTTTTTCAAGATAAATATATGTGGACAAAACAAAAGTTAAGCTGAGCTGAACTAGATTCAAAAGCACCATTTAATGTTATTACTTCATGTTGGCTTAATAAGCAACTGTGTTTACAAGAGTTACATTGAAAACTCATATGTTGCAAGAATAATTGTACGCAGCACAATGTTGTGTTACAAATACTAGAAAATATTTTGCACATACTTTTATTGCTTATATATATATATATATATATATATATATAAAATCCAATACTTATTTTTTGCTGTTATTGAACCGATGTCCGATTTCAAAATGGGACCAGGACATCCTTACTGCTCTTAACCAATGAGCTGTGTCAACTGTCTTTGTAATAAAAGGTGATACAAGGTGTGAAATACATGAAACATTTTAAACACAGCTGAATACACTTTTAAAGTTATACTTACTTTTATGTGTTTTTAGATTAATGTTACACGTTTCCTTTTAAACCCCAAAATCTGCTGAAAACAAACATGTATGAGGTAGTGCTATTAATTAATCATCATACAACTTTTGACATTTTACTCAAAGTATTTTAAATTGTCGTATTTTTTTTGTAAAAATGTCAGACTGACTGCCCTCTATGGGTCGAAACACAGCTATTACAATCAAATTTTGCAACTGGCTGAGAACGCGATTCTGTGATGTCATTAGACCATTGTGTGCCACTGTTAGCCCCGCCCCTTCTATAAAACTACTACCTGTTGGACTGAGAGAAGAGTGAATAGAGAGCTATAGTGAGTATTGAGGAGCTAGTTAGCATAGCATAGATTGTTCTTTGGAGATTTTATAGTATAGAGTGGGCGTGTCTTCACTGCTCCAGGAGCAGCAAGTATTCTTTTTTATTGTACCCCCAAGTGGCAGGTCAGCAAAAACCTGGGGGTTAAGTTACACATAAAGGGCTCTATTCTCCCATATGCGTAAGTCCAAAAAGCAGCACAGCGGCGCTGTTTCTGGCTGTGTGCTATTCTCCACCTGTACTTAAGTCTTGTACTTAAGTGGGCCTTCATCCCAGTTACGTACTGTGGGTGGAGAAGCCCTGAAATGTGGGTGTTCCCATTCAAATCTGGCTTTACACGCATTATCTGGTGTGCGTAAGTCCTTTTTCTCTTACACACTTCTAACCCTGGAATAAATGCAGCGCCCCGATAAGGTGAAACATTATATTGCACTAGAAATATGGACTTTGTTACATTTTGAAGCCACACTGACTCATAATATTGCAGAAGAGACTCCTGGAAAGAATTGATCCAAAGCGACACTGGCAGGCTGTCACAGGGGTGGGAGGAGTCACACAAGCACACCAAAGGATTTACCATCAGCGTTACTAATATGTTCACATTTACCAGTTCTAGACGAGACAAAATGTGTTACATTTCATTATATTTTATCTGTGCGTTGTGTGTGTGTGTGTGTGTGTGTGCTGCAGATCGTTACAAACTCTGACAGATGATTAAACTATTTGAACACTGTGTATAATGTAAAGCCATAGTTTGATCCACTACATGAGTAAATAACAAGTGAAACATTAATGACAAATGACGATGATGTGATGTAATGTGCGTGGATGATGATGATGATGATCAAGGAGAGAGATTTTAACTGTGACTCAGACAGAAGAATGCGGCCGATCCTCAGTCGCACTGCAATAATCTGATCATTGATCTGATCAAATCAACCTGTTACATTGTTTATCAATGAAAGCATTTCAAATTAAAAGTGAACTTTATCATTTTCATGGATTTCATTGACATTTACAAGCGTTGGGAAAACTCCATGTTCCGTGATTTCTAGTCAGCCAAAAAATGACATCACTGCCTCATTTCCTTCAGCCCGCCTTCATTCACACATACGCGCCTTTTGGCTTCTTACGCGCGGTGGGCATGTCAGCAGCCTGGACCGGAGAATACGCGTAGGAGAAAAGCACGTAACTGCAGGCGCACAAAAAAGCGCTTAAGTCCAGATGGGAGAATAGACCCCTAAATGAGGCAATTAAAGGGATTTGAATTATTTGCACAGAGAACTCAGAACTGCAAAGAAAGTTTGTATGAAAGAATCTTGAAAAACTCATCTTTTACACGAACAGAATTTTCATCAAACATATCCAAACTGTGACAACTGCAACTGTGTCATAATGAGTTAATGGTTATTCTTTTTCAATGTATCATTAAGACCTTATTTCTCATTGTAGTTGTAAAGATAAATTGCATCTGAAGCGTGGAGACTTTCACTGGAGCTCTCCATGATAAATTCTGTAAGAGGAAGTGGGTGTTTAGTGTGTGTTTGCAGCACATCTCTATTTTAAATGGCAATAATATGACGTTTCTTAGACAATAAATCAATAGTCTTGTGCGAAACAAAAACTTACATTGTGTTTTCTTGCACTTACACAAAGGCGAATGGGCTGTTGGTGATGAGAAACATCTTCTTCCCGTGCTCAGACAGCTTCTTGAGCACGGCATGGCTCTGCTCGCCATAGCAAATGTACTTTTCTGCAGAAGAAAGAAGGAAAGAGACGTCAGCTTTATTTGTAAACAGACAAATGGGTTAGCAACGTGTTACCGATATCTGCATCCACTGCTCGGTACATGATGCCCTTAACGTGGACGTCTCGAATGGCTTCCTGTGAAGAAGAAGAAGAAGAAGAACATTAAAGTCCGGAAGTTTTCTGGACAAGGAACAAACATTTAAAACAGAATTTAATGAAGCAGTGAAAAAAATAAGGCAACTGAATAAATCTGCCCAGAAAACAAACAATAAAAAGAAACAGGACAGATGGCTTCATATGGAGCCCAGATGACTCCGCCCACCATAGGCAAGCCAGCCTGACTAAAATTAGACTCTGCAGACAACCAAAATTAGATCATCACAGTTCACTGAAAAACAACGATAGTTTTAAAGCTGCTGGAGACGATCACGTTTTATCAGATTAAAACACAAAGCGTCGGCTTCATTATAGATCAATAAATGATGGATTGTTTGCTGAAAAAAAAGATGTATAAAGTTGAAATTGCCGCTCAGAAGTTTGGTTTGATCTTTATTTGTAGATATTATTGGACAAGTGTGGCGCATTGCATTGTGGGATGTGGAGTCCTGTAGACGGATGTATAGACGTGTACTTTTTCTTACTGTGATTTCTTGTGTTTCTACGGAGCTTCAAACATGACATGGTAAAAACAAAAAGTGGCCACAAAATACTGATTAATAATGATAATAATATGGTCCCTAGTGGTTAGCGTGACTTGTTGCTGTAGCAACGACAGATGCATTCAAAGAGGAGCTGAGCTGCCCTCGTCAATACCGTGTTGCTTAAATTTCTGTTGTGAAACCGTTAAAAGTGTTAATATGTGAGTGTGTAGTCACTTTGGCAGTGCTTTTGGGTCAAACACAAGAAATCACCCTAAGAATGAAGAACAAATACTGTCTACATCCCACAATGCAATGCACCAAACTTTTCCAACATGTCAACACACTGACTGTTTGTAGTGTAGGGGTGTGAAAAAAAATCGATTGCACAATATATCGCAATTTTAAATCGATTTTTTATTTTATTTAGAAAATCTATTTTTTTCTTTTGGAAATTTAATCAATATTTTTGTGTATTTGTGCAAAATTTAAGTGGTGGTTACAATGCTTTCAATGTTTTCAGATCAGTGCTTAAACTGATACAATAGGATAAATTATTTTTTCTTATTTTTGTGCATTGTCAGTAACTCAGGGTGATTTATTCTTAATGTTCTCACTTACAGTTGTTACAGTGCCGTTGTCATGGTTACTTTGAGACTTCTACACAGTAGTTTCAGTGAAAATAAACTTGCTGCACTTTATTTTATGATGACAGTGTGTAACACTGTATTTTCTTTTTTTCAGTGATAATGTGCAGAAACACAAACAATAAATAATAAATAGGATGTTTTGAAGCAAATACTCAAATCTCAGTTTGTCCTCTGAATGATCAATATCTTCTGATGAACATATACAGCAAATTGATTTTTCATCTCTACAATTAATTTTGATATTAACTGGGTAGAATATCGCGATATATTGCAATTCGCAGTATCGCAATATTGTGGTATATCGCGATAATATTGTATCGTGACCCACGTATCGCGATACGCATCGTATTGCAACATCCTTGCCAATACTCACCCCTATTGTAGTGGAGATCAAAATACACTTTCAAGCCACAAATTCAACCTTTTACATCTTGTTTTCCGAGCAAACGATCTTGGATTTATTGATCTGGCCTACACTTGCATAAATATTGTCTCCAGCAGCTTTAGGTAAAGTTTTATTTTTAAAAACACAGCAATCTCCAGGGAAGATAATGAAGAAGAAGAGTGAAGGGCATCAGAAACGCACCTTTACGTCTTTGTAGAGATGAACGGGCTCGTAGTCGATGTTGTGCCTCATGAAGAAGTCGTTGACACAGGACAGCAGGTTCATCTCAGGCAGGGAGAAGATGTCCATGAACTGCTTCATGCTGTGTCCATGTGAGCTCTGCAAAAACAACGCGCTTCGTCATTGTTGTAGTTTTCTGCTACGTCACATCACACATGCTTAGAGCGTTAAACGATCATCACCTTCCCGTAGAAGTCGCTCATGATCTCTAACGGTACGTGGCAACCTTCATACATGGCGATCACTTCCTCGTCTGGTACGGGGTGAAGTCCTCTGGAATAAAACACTCACATTCAACTTTTCTTTGCAGCCATCAGATGTTACATATTCCTGTTAAAAAAAAAAAAAAAAAAAAACCAGATCAAATCTGTGTCTTGATTCAGCTCCTGTTACCTGTACACAGTTCCTAACTGGATGTAGTGAAAAGCATCAATCTTCATCAGCAAAGCCTGTTGCAAACCACCAACACACAAGTTTAATCTAAATGTTTTAGATTCAAACAGGAAGTGTCATCTAAATGTTTTAGACGAGCCACAATCTCACCTTTTGGACGTCATAGTGAAGTCCTCTCACAGCAAAATTAGGAATATATTCATATTCCTGTAGACCCTCTGGATACTAAAATAAATAAAGCACATCAAGTAGTTTAGAATTTCAAAATAATGCTATAAACAATAGTTAATTATGAGGTTTTTGTAATGTATTTGTGCATGATTGTCATTTTGTGTAATCTCACTGTTGTTTTGTGTTTTTTCCAAGTCATTTTGTGTATAATTATTGTCATTTTGCATAAATTTGTTGATTTTGCTTCGCTTTTAGTCATTTTGTGTGTTATTACTGTCATTTTGTGTGTTTGTGTTGATGTTTGGTATATTCACCAGTTTTTTTGTGTAGGTTGTTGATGTCTTGTATTTTTTTCAATTATTTTGAGTATAATTGTTGTGATTTTGTGTATTTTTGTTTATGTATTACTTTTCATGTATAATTGCATCATTTATTTTGGTCATTTTGTGTGTTTTGGGCTCATTTTGTGCATTTACTTTACTACACAGTACACACCCGATGCTTAGAGATGAGGATGTCTCGTGCTATGTTGAAGATGAGCGTGTGCAGATGTTTGGAGTAGAAGGCCAGCGTGTAGTCATAGTCAAAGCCATAGATCTCGATGTCGTGAAGGCTCGTCTCATTGTTGGAGAAAATAGTGTCTGCGTTGACAAAGCCGGGGGATATTGCTGGAACACAAAGACACATCTCAGGTTATGTTACACATTAACTTTACATAGTAGACATCAGACCGGTTTAAGATGAAAAGATAAATCACTAGCTTTGGTATTCAGCTGGTAATAAGACCCAATGCGATCCAGTTTGTCTGCTGATTAAAGGTAAAGTCACCTTTTTGTTGAGAAGGATTTTACCGAAATGTATAACATTTATTTTAATTTACCTGAAAAAAAACATTGCAATTTAAAACTATATCAAATACCGGTATAACTATAAAAAAGTGACACATATAGAAACTGACAATCACAAAACACAACAAATATTACAACTTTAATCTTGAAATATTTAGATTTTTAACTCACAAAATTACCATTTTATTAAGATATGACTTTATTCTCAGAAAATGACGACTTTATTCTCAAAATAATACGACTTTAATGTCATAAAATTAAGATTTTATACAAAACAAAAATATAAACCCAAAACTTGTTTTTGCCATCATTTTTCATGAGCTGAACTCAAAGATCTAAAATATTTTCTATAAACACAAAAGACTTATTTCTCACAAATATTGTTGACAAATGTGTCTAAATGTGCGTTAGTGAGCACTTCTTTGCAGAGATAATCCATCCCAGGCCACTCTAAAAATGTTCAGTTTAATCACACAGCACAATGCCACAGATGTCACCAGTTCTGAGGGAGCGTGTAATCAGCATGCTGACTGCAGGAATGTCCACCAGAGCTGTTGCCTATGAATTGAATGTTCATTTCTCTACCATAAGTCGTCTCCAAAGGTGTTTCAGAGAATATGGCAGTGCATCCAACCAGCCTCACAACCGCAGACCATGTGTAACCACACCACTCCAGAACCTCCACATCCAGCATGTTCACCTCCATGATCGTCTGAGACCATCCACCAGGACAGCTGGGTCTCCACCTGACTGCAGTTCATCATCATAACCGACTTGAGTGGGAAAATGCTCACATTTGATGGCGTCTGACATGTTGGAGAGGTGTTCTCTTCATTGATGAATCCTGGTTTTCACTGTTCAGGGCAGATGGCAGACAGTGTGTGTGGCGTCGTGTGGGTGAGTGGTTTGCTGATGTCAATGTTGTGGATGGAGTGGCCCATGATGGCAGTGGGGTTATGTATGGGCAGACGTATGTTATGGACAAGGTGTATTTTATTGATGGCATTTTGAATGCACAGAGATACTGTGATGAGATCCTGAGGCTCATTGTTGTGCCATTCATCCGTGACCATCACCTCATGTTGCAGCATGATAATGCACGGCCCCATGTTGCAAGGATCTGTACACAATTCCTGGAAGTTGAAAACATCCCAGTTCTTGAAAGGCCAGAGTACTCACCGGACATGTCACCCATTGATCATGTTTGGGATGCTCTGGATCGGCGTATACGACAGCGTGTTCCAGTTCCTGCAACTTGGTACAGCCATTGAAGAGGAGTGGAGCAACATTTCACAGGCCATAATCAACAACCAGCGTTGCCAGGTTGGGCGGTTTTCCGCCCAATTAGGCTATTTTAGTTCACGTCAGGCGGGGAAAAAATACATTGGGCAGGTGATTACATTTTGGGCTGCTTTAATCTACATTTTGCAAGTTTATAATATTCTCTCTCTCTCTCTCTCTCTCTCTCTCTCTCTCTCTCTCATGAAATTACAATTTTTGACTTCAGTCTTTAAATATTACAATTTTATTCTCGAAATAATACAACTTTAATCTCATAAAACCACCATTCTATTAAAACACGCATTTATTCTCAACAAAATCTATACCTTACATTCTAAATATTACGACTGTAGTAGTGCCCAGAATGATATATATATATATATATTTTATGTGGGTCTAGTGATAATCTAAGAGTTTATTTGAACATTTGTCGGCAGATCAAACAGTGTGAATCATTTCCATGTAACGCAGTGATAACAGAGCATTAATGTCATGTAAGTCGTGTCAATGTAACGTATGTAACGTACCTTGAGTTTGTCTCTTGGTGTGACTATAAACGTTCCACAGTCTCTGGGTCATGTCCTGACTGGTGGAGTCCGTGGAGCAGCTGCAGGTCTGAGGGGATGGCAGCTGAGCCGCTCCCCGGGACAGGGTGCTCGGATCCCGGCTCCATGAGCGCAACCTGAACGTTGAGTACCGGAAGCTCCGGGCCGTGTTATAGAATACACTGGTCAGAGGCAGGGACCAGGACCAGGGCGCCATGGCTCAGCTGCTGTAGCGGGGGTCGGAGGAGCTGCATGCGGGTAAAGGGTCGTCCGTCAACACGGGAACCGTCCTCGTGCGTCACTTCCGCGTTCGAGGATCATCCAATCAGAGGCTGATGCGTCTGTCGGTTCCTCGCCCCCTGCTGTCACTGCACCGACACTTGGAGTTTATGTGGTTTGCCCGCGAAAAGGATTTAATTAAACACCGGGGGAAAAAATGACTTAAAAATAAATAAATAAATCTTGCATTACTTTAAGTTAATTTGTGTTTTAATATGTTATTCAGACAAACTTTTTACAGAAAATTTACTTTGAAATAAGTACATTTTCTGAAAAAGTTTGTATGAATAAATGAAACCTTAACATTGATTAAAAAAAAGAAGATAAAATGAACTTGCTGGATCAATTTGTGTTTTATTTATTTATTAACAATAATAGTTATGACTAAATGCGTTTAAGGCCTAATGCTAATACTACTACTAATAATAATAATGTAAAAAATATAGACTGATATAAAAAATACACAAAATTACTAAAAAAAAAAACCCCACAAAACAACAAAAACTGACTGAATTACTAAAAAAAGAAACACAACTAAAATATATATATATACACACAATAAGAGAAAAATTTACAAAAATACATGAAAACTACATCCTGCATTAATCTTTGAGTGTTGCTGTCCTCTGGTGGACAAACGGATATTTTGATGCGCGTTAGATCAGATTTTATTATAGAAATTAGAAAATATCAACTCCCTGCTTTTTATAGATTAGAGCTATGAGTGCAAGTCTTTGAAGTCAGTCAAATAAAAGCAACTACAAAAGAATACTATATAAAAAAAAAAGCATTCCAGAAAACAAAACAGAAGAATCTGAAGATGTGTTGAGCATGCTCTTTCACTATTTGAAGTCATCTGTGATGCAGCTGAAGGATATTAAACATTTCACTCTTTCCCTTGGACATTCTTCATATTTTACTGCTTGGACAATGTTTTTAGCAGGGATGAGTGGATGATTCTCTCCTCTCCTCAGTCATGGGAAAGGTGAAATGGAGCAGAGATAGTCGTTTATTTTCCACCAGTGATCATCACACACCGGTTGGATGAACACATGCATGGATCACGAGGGCTCCCCAGCTGCTGCTCTATGGGTCATCTGAAGGGAAAACACACACTGGGATGTCTGGGAAATATGTGCAAAATAACAAGAGCTGCATTTCTTTACATCAGTACGTCTTTAAATAGAAAACAGAGTTAAATCAAATCCATTCATACAGTTATTTATCTAAGGAAAGGCTCATAATATCCACCCATTACTTATAAACTATTAGCAACATCTAAATATGTGAACAAATAAAATTAGAAATATTACATTAAGAAAACTTTGACCTTCCTCTTTGATGAGAACTTTATGTTTTTTCCCTTTTCTCCCCTTTTTTCCTTTCTTTTCTTCTTTTTTCCTTTCTTTTCTTCTTTTTACCCCCCTTTCCCCTTTTCTTTCTCCTCTTCTTTCTTCCTTTTCTTCTTTTTTCCTTTTTTCTTTCCCCACTTTTTTCTATTTTTTCTTTTTCTTTTTTCCTCCTTTTTTCTTTCCTTTTTTCCTCTCTTTATCTATTAAATGTTCATAGTATCCACTTCTATCCAAGTAGAGAAAAGTAAAAGGAATATCAGATTGTCAGGCAGCTCCCCAAACAAAACTCACTGACATATTTAGGTTTATATTTGTAATTTGTATTTTTTTTTTTAAATTTATTTCATTCGAAAGTAAAAAAATAAATAGTAAACAATATTAGCAACAAAAAAAAAAAAAAAACTCCAAATCAACACATTTTGAATGAAAAGTAGTTAAAGAGAAGATTACTCAGCCCCTTTGTGGTCTTTCATTACCTTTGGATAATATTCAACCTTCTAAATATTTACAGATTTATAGATATGGTTAAGCATTTCATGTGCCGTATTTACAATATTCACAATTAGAAAGAGAAGAAAAGTAAAATTAAAAAAATTAAGAAATAAAATTTAAAAAAGCATACATTTTTAAAAAAACAAAATCGCATCGTTTTCATGTTTGCTCAAATGAAATATCTAACATCTCATACTATTTATCTTCAAAATTAATGTTCATACTTATTTAACATTGCATATTTGATGTGTTTCTTAAATTGTAGGAGAGTGAAGTAAACATGGCCACAAACTAGGGATGTAACGATTCACTCAACTCCCGATACGATTCGATTCGCAATACTGGGTTCACGTTACGATTCTCTCACAATTTATTGTACAAATTGGGACTGTAGTCAAATGATGACTGAAAAATATTGTCTTACTGTATACTGTATTATTTTCCTTTTATTTTTAATTGTCAAAAGAATCCCTTGATGAACTATTCAAAACAATGCAATTTAACTAAAAATAAATCTTGAATGAAATAAATAAAGGAATAATACAATTGAAGAAGAAGCTTATTAATTTGAATTCTGGTTCTATAGTAAACAATGCAAAACTGCATATTAGTTATTTTTGTTTTTAAAAGTGCAACTGAAAATGTATTTTGTGCCTTAACAATTGGACTTAAAAAAAAAAAAAAAAACGTCATTGCACTGATTTACGTCAGATATTTGTTTGGACCAGCAGAGGGCGCTGGTAACCCAGTGGTCGGTTGGCATGCAGCTAATCTAGCAGTGAAAAAGAGATGCTATGCAAGCAGACAAAGCTAATAGAAAAACGTGACTTTTACAGATATTCACGTAATATTACAAATATTCTTTTGGTGCTAAAGGGGTAAAGAATAATTTATTAACATGTAACATTAACATGTCAGAGTAGGAGGCGGCCAGAAAGAAAATAGTAGCAGATTCCGCCCGCCGGTACACTGCTGGACAAGAGAAGGGATAAATATATAGCGCCCTCTGCTGTTTAAAAAAAGGATTCAATTTTCAAAGTATCGTGATTTCAATCGTGATACCTATGAATCGATTTTTGACTGCCTTATGATTAATCGTTACATCCCTACCACAAACAAATAACTGCAATAATAAATGATTGCACTCAATAACAACCTGGGACGTCTGGGAAATCTGTGCAAAATAACAAAAACTGCATTTCTCCCCCATTTATTTCATATTTTATTGTGTTTTCAATGAAAAACAAAGTTAAATTAAATGTATTCTCATCAGCTGCATGTCGTACAGTTATTTAATGAAGGAAAGACTTTTTACATCTTTCATTCCTTCAAAACTCTCAGCAACATCTAAATATGTGAACGCACCAGCAAATGAAATAATGTTTGGAATAAAGGGAGTGTTCCACAGCTGGCAAACATTTTAAATGCCTCTCGCTTGAGGTTTAGTCTGGCAGAATCTTCAGCTACTCTGATTTTGGAGAAGACACATTGGAATCTTGTTTTATGTAATTTATGTAGTAATTTTCTTATATAAATATAAAAATCAACAACACATGTTTTTGGGCTGTGGCAGGAAGTAGGGCACACAGACAAAACACACACAAGCATATGGAAAGGTCTGATGTGCCGCCATTAATAATCAAACCTGGAGCCGCTACGTCGCTTTATTTCTTCCGCAATACATACATATAACTATATTCAAGTGTTTTATATTTGCCTTTATCTTTCCTTTTTCTTGTTTTTTCCTTTTTTCTTCCCTTTTCTCTTTTTTCTCTTTTTTGTTTTCTTTTTCCTCTTATTTAGGGCCCGACCCTATTGTAACGCACTTTGTTTTTATTATTATCTTCCCTATAGGACGTGATCGCATTTTTGAGGGCCTAAACATGTTCATGAAAATATGAACGCATATTAGGACTCGGGAAAACTATGATATTTTGGGGGAATTGCACACATGAACGGCAAAATGACTCAATAGCGCCACCTTGAAAATTGGCCTTTTGTGGAGTTAATACAATTAGTTTCACGCACAGCTACAAAATTTGATACACATATGTATCACGACAAGACCAACAAAATTGCCTTATCAACTCTTTACTCAAAATGCAGCAGGGAGCCGCCATTTTGAATGAGCTGTGAGGAATTTGTTCATTTTCAAAATACATTTGAACATACAGCGTGTGTGATTGAAAGTCTAAGGGCATCGCCCGGACGATGCCCTTAGAGGTGGCGCCCTTAGAGGTGGCATCTTGAACTTTGATGTTTTGCCATCAAACATCATGTGCTGCTTATCAAACCTTAGCATGCTCCAATCTGCGTCAAACCTTGCATGTTTGATCAGAGTCCTGCCCTGATCACAACCATATGCTAATATTCATTTACAGTCATAGCACCACCTCCTGGCAACAGAAAATGACATGTTTTACACATTGATGTGCTGTTATTAGCTGGTTGATCGTATTCACCTCAAATGTGGTGAAATAAGCCTTAAGGCATTGATGATAATTCATGCTTAAAATTGTGACCTATTGTGAAACACCTTGTCCGGGCGGCAAATTTCAATGTCTCGCTATAACTACTAAAGTGTTTATATCTCAGCCGTAAACATCCACATTTTCAAATGTATTCCTATAGTCATAGGGCCACCTATTGGTAACAGGAAATTTGAGAAGCATGCTCCAATCTACATCAAACTTTTGGAGATGGTCACTGTGTGTGTGTGTGCGCGCGCCCCCCCCCATAGCCCACCCATGTCCCACCATCACCACCAGGGCTGAGGTGCATGTTTCAGCTGACTCCAGGGCCGCAGTAGACAGGGACCACTTCCAAGCCCAAAGCCCTCCGCCCCCCCTCTCCCATTTCACCCCCTGTTGTCACCAGACCATACTAAATGGTTACCATGGCTACCATGGCAACCATGACCGAGCCAACAAGGGACTGGTCAATAAAGTTGAAATCTTTATACATTGAAATATTCCTGTTAGCAGCATGTTCACTTGTATGATGTGCTACGCTAATGGTAGTTATTAAGAGTTTGTAGAGCTAAGCATTTGAAAATCAATTATAGCAGATTTGATTTGTGTGCCAAAAAAATGAGTTATGGTTTAACCCAATCGTCATTCATAGTCATAGTGCCACCTATTGGTAAAAGGAAATCATGGGCATTATATTTGTATAGAACATTGCAGGAAAATTTGTGATATAATCCTTGAAAATATTCAGCTACGTCTCAACACTTAAAAATTTCTGCCACACCCCGACTTGCAGCACACCTCAACGCGGGCCACGTCCCGACATGTGTGTGGTTGCGAGGGCCTGTTAAACGCTGCTTGCAGCTTTAATTCCCTTTTCTTTTTTCCTTTTTTGTTTCCTTTTTCCCCATTTTTCTCTTATTTTGCTTTATATTTTTTCTTCTTTTCTAAATTTTTCCTCCTTTTTCTCCTATTTTTTCTCTCCATTTTTTCTTCTTTTTTCCCTCTTTTATATTTTCACGATAGTGTTCACTTCTGGACAATAGAGAAAAGTAAAAATAATATGAGATTGTCTGGCAGCTCCTCAATGGAAGCTCATTTGCACATTTAGCTTTATATTTACTTTAAAACTATTAGTAAACATGACCACAAGCGAATAACTGCAATAATAAATGATAACACTGAAAAACAAAATTGTATTTCAGCTAATGTTGAAGTAGCTCAAAGTTCTGAGTGATTATGATTGGATTTCTGTCGACAAACTGCTTTTTCATTCTAGTGAACCTCTATCATTGCTTTGCGTCCATTATCATGACATTTTCACTTTCTCTAGAAAAAAAAAACAAAAAAAAAACATAATTTTATGTTTTCTGCCATCTTAAAATTGTAATCTAAGGAAGTAACCAAACCAACACTTTGTTTTAAGGCTTTTACGAAAAGTAATTTTCATTAAACTGTATCAGGTTATAGCAGCGTAGTGGTGGCCTAATGATTACGGCAGCACACTTATACCCAGAGGGTTGCTGGGTCAAACCCCTATTGGTCCTTGAGCAACACCTTTTACCCTAACTCAGTAGTTCCCAAATATTTTCAGGCAGTGGCCCCATTTTTATATCACACATATCTGGCGACCCCAGAGACGTTTTTTTCTCTAGAATTACTTTTTTATTATCTGTATTATTTGTGCACAATATTAAATAAAAAGATTTCATTTCATGCAACCCCACATGGGGTCATGACCCAAAGGTTGAAAAAAAGATTGTTTATACAAATTATTGAGTTTGAAAAGCATTAAACGCAAAGCCTTGATTTGAGAACATTTAGAACATCAAGTTTATGTCAGTGAAATACATTATGTTTATATAACTTATTAAATGAATTTCAAAGAACTCAACTCATTTAAGTTTTACCAATTAAAACAATTCAATCAAAGTTTGGTCCAACTGTTTTTCCAGTCTGAGTTTGTACAAAAACCAACAAAGTTCAGTTTTTGGGCGTCAAATAAGATTGTGTCTGAGTTCATGTTTAAATGTTTTTTGAAAAAATATATTAGAAAGTTTGAAAGTTAATATACTATAACACTTTATTCTTGTTGTAAAGCAACAAAAACAAACATGAAATGTGAAGCAGCAGTGAAAGCAGCTGATGAGGTGCTATGAGGCAATGGCTGAATGAGGCCTCAGGCTTGACCTCAGGGGACCCTGAAATGGGTCAAAGTTACTCTGAAGAGTTGATGTCAGTTTATCTAGAAGAGAAACCCCTCCTGCATGGGTTCCATATGCTCTGACTGCTTCCTTAGACATTTCTAATCTGTAAGTGATTGAGGTCATCTTTAGGTAACTCCTGGTAAAGCTCAACCAGTGACAGGCTTTGCTGGCTGTCAGCCTCAGTGGTAAGCACGAGTTTCTCACTCCACGTCTCAAAGATAAAAGAAGATGACTGACTTTTTATTTGACAGCAACAAGGACTAACTCTAACTCACAGAAACCTATAACTCTAAATCACTCAAGAGAAACCAAACCATCACAGTTTAAAGACTTGATTGTTGAGTGAGAATTAGGATTTTACTCACAAAGCAAATGTGTTTGGTTATTGCAAAGAAAAAGTCAGTAATGCGTTTGGATCACATATTTTTGTCTATTTTTTTTACACAGATAAAAATGGGGTTGGTGGTGAGATCTCATCTCATTCGATTCAGCATTGCTAAACTTCACCTCACAAAAAGTAGATTAAATGCATCGCAAATCTCTCATTCATTTTACATTACTTTTAGTGGTGGGATTTGATTAAAAAATGTATTTATTTAATTAGAGACTTTGTAATCTCAATTAATGGCCTAACAATATTTGACACGAGAAGCAATGTTTTATCAGTTTAAATACATTTTGGTATATGAATAAATTAAAACAATTAATGAGCTTAAACAAAACAATAGTGTTGATTATTTCTATCACTGAGTGCTAAAAATAAAGAATATTATGATTGCATTGTTCACAAAGCACAAAATTAAAGAAACAGGAGTTGAGGAAAAAATAACCCTGTCACCCTACATTGCGTTCAAGTTTGTTTTAAATGTCATTTGAGGTTGAAATACGGGATTTGACGTCATATATTACAATGATTGACAGCCGATGATTGGGCAGTGCGCTAAATGGGTGGGGCGTGTTACCAGGGCTCCTCCCGCAGGACCCTACTGCGCAGACTCTGGCTCCAAATAACTTCAAATTTCCAAGATGGAAACACCCCAAGCGCCTCATATTTCGGCTTTAAGAACGTCTTTCTTTTTACAGTCTTTGGGTTCCACAGATTTATGCAGAGGCATGTGCACAGGTCCTGCAGTAAACAGTCAATGAACTGAGTCACTGTGTTGATAGGGCTGCATTTTCTCATTCGAATCCGACCCAACAGTGAAAAACTATTTTCCTCATGTACACAAGAGATCCATCGGATCTCTTGTGTACATATAATGTACGTATGTGTATGTTGTGTACGCATAATCCATGTATCAAAGCATAAAAAATAAAGATAATCCATGTTATTGTGCAGTAAAAATAATCCTTCAACAGTGTATTCCTTTAAAATTGTTCTCTGCTCCATTCTCCATGCACCACGGATCAGTGCGTGGCTGCTGCTGCAGGAAAAGAAGAATTCTGCAGCGCAAACGACACTGTGACTGAACCCAACCCATCCGGTGCCGTCGGGTCCCGTCAGGGTTTGGTCCGGTGATCAACAAACAGTTGATACGCACCCTCGCGGTTGCTGGGCTGATGGCTGCAGTTACACTGTGGTGTCACGATGGAGTCTGATTTCTAGATCTTGCCCTATGCTCTTTTAATTTTAACTAAGATATATTCATGCTTTTCTAAATTTTTCCATAAACTTCTTTAAAAAGTGTATTAAAAAAAAACAGCAGTTAATACAGAACATTCCAGAGAAGTGGAAACTGAACAGTGCAAAATAGTTAAAATATCTGTGGCATGAAATAAACAGAGCAACTGATGAAGCTGATGAATTGAGTTTGAAATAGTCTTTGTACATAGCAGTTGATAAGTTGGGTCAGACGATGCTATCTATGCCAGCTCTTCTAGCCCCGCCCACATCCTCTACCACAGAGAATGGTTGACTGTCCACTACAATCATTTATCCACTGACTTTGTTCATTTGTCGCTCATGGATTTATTCATTTTGGCTCTGAACCCTGTCATCTTGTCCAGTGTGGATTAGAGACACTGTCTGCTCAGACCAGGACCGTTGTCCGTGCTAGCTGCTACATGTTTAGCATTGAGGTGCTAGCTGCTGAATGTTTAGGATAGAGGTGCTAGCTGCTACATGCTTAGCATTGAGGTTCTAGGTGCTACATGTTTAGCATTGAGGTACTAGCTGCTACATGTTTAGCATTGAGGTTCTAGCTGCTACGTGTTTAGCATTGAGATACTAGCTGAGGCTGGAAGAGCTCCGATGATCCACACACTCTTTCTCTAACAATTTACACACAATTGGGCTTTAGTTTTCCATCCAGTGTTTTTTTTTTTTTTTTACTAAAATCAATGCCCAACAAACACAGAAATTACTTCTCCTTATGAAATGTGTGAGGTTTCAAACTGTTTGAAGTGAAAAGAAACAAAACATGATTAACTGTGTTATTTTTCTGTAATTAATTGATCACAATTAACGTGATAAAGACCCCCGGCTATAATTATTTCATTTGACATAATTTTTTTTTAAACGAAAAGAGACTGAAGTAAAAAAAAAAACAAAAAAAAAAAAAACTCAAGGACAGGACAATACAAGGTATAAGTGAAGCATATTGTATTTAACTAACATTAAATACTTTTATTCCTCAATCGCTAAGCAGTGGACTGGGGCTGATCTGCAGAAACATGAAAGAATACGGCTTAAAGAAAAAGACATTCCAAGTATTTTAATTTGAAAAACTCCAAACTTACACTTGCATGTGCATCACTTCCATGCTAAACTAACTGTGGGAGTGAGTATGCAGCAAACCTTGTTTAAAGTTTTTGCACTTACAACAGAAAGTTAATTTAAACCTGTTTAACTGTTAAATATCACATTTCTACATTAACAATATCTTTTAACATTTCATTTTCTTAATATCATGCTACTTTGTGCTAAATTTTGACATGATTTTATTTAAGGAATTAAGAAGACAAAACAACTTTCTAACACAGATGATTAAATGCTTGATTTTATTTATTCACAACGATCAGAAAAAGTAGCTTAAAGGTGTCTTTTGGACTAAACTTGATGACTATTCAAACCCTTTCATGTGGTTGGCATGTTAAAATAGCACATCTGTTTTCTGGTGTTGCCACATTATCCAATTAGTGGTTTGAAAAAAGTGAAATCCTCTCAGCGACTCACAATATGTGGCCAAAAACAAGTATGTTTTGTTCCAGGAAAAGTGATGATTTTATTGCCTTTGAAAACCTCAATGTTGACTTCCTGTCACTCTCGTCTGCCCATCGTGGGTCTTTGTTGGTTTCTGTGGATTTGTAAGTCCGGTAATTATGGACACAACATGTCACAAACAGAGTCGGTGGTGGTTGGGATGGTTTTACTGGCACTAATGTCACAGTGGCCTCAGTCCCCAAAAAGGAATTTATACGTTAGAACTCAAACTTTGATTTTAGAAAATTATGCATTTTACTTCAAGTTTAAGTGATGAATTTGTAGAAATGATGGGCTTTTCTCTGAAAATATCTTATTTTGATGCATTTGATTTTGTGAAGTTTACATGGAACAGTTATTTAAAAACAAATGTTTTTTGTACTTGGATCTAACCAAACTGTTAGTTTCAAGTTGTTGTTTTTTAATGACTTTTTCATCACAGTTACAGTAAAGCAGATTTTATTTTAGGCACCACTTGGTTATTGATTATTAACAGGGTATACTGACTCAGAGACAGCAATTCTCAACTGGTGGGTTTGGACCCAAAAGTGGGTCGCAGACGTGTACTGGGTGGGTCGCGGACAGCAGGTCAAAAATAAATAAAAATACTTAATATCTCTCATGTTGGACTAGTCTTTTATTTTGAAAGAAACTTTTATTTTGACAGGCAAGCTGTGAAATGCATGTTGCACCGGAAAATATATATATTTATGTTTCAAAAAATATTATATATGTGTGTTTTCAATGGCTATTTTGAAAAAACTCAATTTTGTTGGGTGAATTCTAAAAAAATGGGTGGCAATTTAATGACCCTGGCAAAATGTGGGTCCCAGGGTGAGAGCAGTTGAGAACCCCTACTCTAAAAGGTTATAATAATTCTTAGCGGTTATACTGACTCCAAGAAGTTATACTGACTCCGAGGGATTATCCAGATTTTTTTGGGTTTAAACTGTATGTGAGCAGTTATACTGATTCCGAACAAATGAATTAAAGGTTATAGTGACTCTGAGGCGTTCAGCTTATGCATCCTTATATGCATTTTATTCAGGATTTCCAATTTAACTACTTCTTACAGTATGTTGAGTTTTGATACAATTTTGTTAACTCAAACATTGTCTTTCTAAAGGAGTTCCTTATTTGGCAATAACATCATAGACTATAGAATAACTAAGAACCGTGTCAGATTTATTACATTAATTATAAATACATTGTTTTTAACTTTTACAATTTTTATGTTAATTGTAATGTTTTGTATTTAATAAATTCCTCCCTTATCTGCTTTGATTTTTTTTTTTTTAATCTTTTATTTTATCTTTAACTCTTTTCTTATTTGTCATCTTTTTCATTATTCTGTTAAATTGTTTATGTGTGCATTAGCAAAATTCTGAGAAGCCCTTTGGACTACAATTCAATTTCAAGAACAGATCATTGATTGATTGATTATTCACTTGGAAATAGTCGATTTGAAATGTTCTGACCCTGCAATGATCATTCCCTTGAAGTTTTATACTTTAATCTGATGCATATGGCCATTTTTAACAAACCTGGCTTTGTTGCACAAACGGCAATCTTGGGCAAATTTTTTTTTAATGAAGAAATTCTAAATAGCCTCCATTCAAAAATACAAATGGCCATAATTTGTGTTGCACACTTGTACACAAAGAACCAAGCATGCATGGGACTCTGAAACACAGAGACACAAGCACATACACTCAGCATGGCTGTACACTCTCTGACATCTGGGTCCTCAAAGATAAAAAATTCTGTCAACTCCTTGCTCAGAGTTGCTCTCAGAAACTTCCAGAATAACTTTTAAGCTAAGATTCCTTGCTAGGAATTTTTAGGCTAAGTTTTGAGCCTTCTGAGTGAACTCTGAGCTTGGTGAATACGGGCACTGGTGTTTTCTCTTTCTGAGCCTAGGTCTGACCCCAGAAGTGCAAAGAGGAGGATCATTACGGAGTCCACAGCTGGTAAATTTTGTGCCAATGTGAATACAATACATTCTTGGATTGTTTTAACACTCAATGTGTCACTTTCCTTGAACCGAGTTGCTCCCTTTAAATCCAGAAATGTTACCCGTGTGGGGCATGTCTCTGGATAAATGAAAGTATCTTGAACTTAAGAAGACTGTGCCGGAAATCTGAGCGCTTGTGGAAATCTACCAAACTCAAGGTCCACAGGCTGCATCTAAGAGACCTTATCTCCTCCCTGATTAATCTGATTAAAGAGTCAAGATTGAAATACTTTACCCAGTTGATAGTCTCTAACAAGGGAAAGTTGAAGGTGCTGTTTGACACTATAAATTCTCTGGTGTCCAATACCTTACCTGCAACCTCCGTGCATTGTAACACAAATAGCAATGACTTTTTGAACTTTTTTCTTGATAAGATCAGAGACATTAAAGGTAAAATTCCAGCACCCTCTTGCTGTGGCCCAGCTATTGCTAAACCGTCCACACAAGTCTGGACTGTATTTGAGCCAGTGTCGTTGGAAGACATTGCTGCACTTACAGCTAAAATGAGTCCCACCTCTAGCTTGGTTGATGTTGTCCCCTCTAAGCTTTTTGTAAACATTATTGACTTGATTGGGCCATGGGTCACCAAAATGTGCAATCTGTCTCTTTCTACTGGGGTGTTTCCCAGCTCCTTTAAACATGCAGTGGTAGAAGCCCAGTCTGGACAGCTCAGAACTTAAGAACTTTCTGCCAATATCAGAGCTCTCTTTCTTGGTGAGAACTCTGGAAAAGGTGGTAACAAACAACTAACATCCTTTCTTGAACATCACAACATCTAAGACAGATTTCATTCAGGGTTTCAGAAGCACCACTCCCCTGAAACAGCACTGCTGAAAGTGTCCAGCGACATTCTGATGTCCGCTGACTCATGAAGGTGTACCGTACTGGTTCTGTTAGACCTGTCCTCGGCCTTTGACACAGTTGACCACTGCAAAATGGTACGGGATCTGGTAGGATTGTCAGGTCTAGTACTAGAGTAGTTTACCTCATACCTGACGGGTAGGAGCTTCAGTGTGTCAGTCAATCACATCATGTCGAGGTCAGCTGAATTATCCTGGGGTGTTCCGCAGGGCTCAGTCCTCAGCCACCTTTGTTTTTATTGTACTTTCTCCCTCTTTGACACATAATTCAGAGGTTCAGTGATGTGTCTTATCACCTGTTCGCAGATGACACAACTGTACTGCTTGTTTAAAATCTCCGAAGTCCACAAACTTACCTCTTTAATGGACTTCCTGTCCCATGTAAAGCAGTGGCTGAGTGAGAACAGTCTCTAATTAAACTCAGAGAAAACTGAGACCCTCATTGTTGCCCCTGACAGTGTCATCACTGGTATTAAGCAACACCTGGGAGACCTGAGTGTGTCAGTCAAAACTAGTTCTCTGATGCAACATGTCTCTAGTGCAGCATTCAAGACAGTTATTAAAGAACTGTTTCTTTCAGCTGTGTAATATCGCCAAGCTGAAACAGATGGTCTCACAAAAAGAGCTGCAGACTATTATTCATGCTTTTGTGTCATCGTGGTTGGACTATTGTAGCAGCCTGTTCACGTGCCTAAATAAGAAGGAGCTGATCCACCTGTACAAAACTCTGCAGTGAGGTTCCTGACCTGCACCAACAGAAGATGCCATATTACTCCTGTTCTGAAGTCTCACCATTGGTTCCTTGTTGCCTTCAGAGTGAACTTTAAAATCCCGGTCCTGACATTCAGGGCGCTTCACGGACAGGCTCCAGATTATATCACTGATCTGATTCAGCTCTACACTTCAGCTCGGAGTATGACGTCCTTAGGCCAAAACCTGCTAATGGTCCCTTGAACCTGTCGTAAAACCCGAGGAGACAGGTCTTTTAAAGCCGTTGCACCTCGTCTCTGGAATGAACTTCCTCTGTCCTTGCGCTCCCTTGCCTCTGTGGAGACTTTTAAAAAGCAGCTAAAGACTTCCTTTTTTAAACAGGGTTTCCAGAGCCAATAGAACTGCTTCTATTTTTGTGTTTGTTATTGTTTTGAATTTCATTGTGTTCACTGTAAAGCATTTTGTGACCTCTGTCTATGAAAAGGGCTATATAAAAATAGTTTACTTACTTACTTACTTACTTATTCGCATTCCTTTGCAGTCGTCGCTACTACCTCAATGCAGCAGCTAGCACAGACACTCAGACAATGTTAACTGCTACATGCTGCAAGCACGCCATGTCTGACAAATGAACAAACTCACTGGATAAATAGTATTATCTGAAGGAAAGAAAAAGCACAAGTTGTCAGAAAAGTTACTGTTTATGATGAACTTATAGCACTACATATGATGTTTTATTTCATTTGTATTTTATATTAATTGGAGATTGACAAAAGTAGACATCAATATGACAGTATAGCCCTTGGGACTAGTCTCAATCACAGGGCAATGTAAATGGCTATGCCTGCATCTGTTAAAGTCTGTTAAAAACAAACAATACATTAATTTATAAAGCCACTTTGTTATATATCATTGTTTTGATCTGCCACAATAATGTAATTTAAATGAAAATACCTCAAGTTGAGGGAATTTCTCAGTTATATTTAGGTGCGATTAATTAAATTAATTAATTACAGAGCAAAATGTATTAATCACACAACTTTTTATTAATATTTTTTTTGAGGGTAAGTAATCACATAAAGAAAAGAGAATTATCAATAAAACCATTGGAACATGCTTTTTACGGAAAACTAATCCAAAATGGCTGCCAAAAAACACCGCAAAATTCGCCATACATCTGTTACAATTCAACATCTAGATTTGCTATTGGTGTTTATCATACACATTTGGTAAAAAATAAGATAAATGTATGCCACAAATTAAAATGACTTTTTGGTTCAAATTGCTGAAAGAAACATTTTTTAATTTTTTAATTTATTTGTACATTTTGCATATGGTTTCATCAGGTGTGCTGTGTTAAATGAGCCTTTAAAAAAGCTGTGAACAAACTTTTTTAAAGTTTTCTGTCTATTATTATACATTTTTAAGCAGCACAAATGTTTTATTTTAGCTTTTCTACTTTTTATAAAAACAAACTTGTTTGAAATGAACACGTCATCCTCTAACGCCACCTTAGAACTCCATCACAGTAGTCTGAAGCAGCTAAAATGGGAATGCAGCTAAAATGGGAATGCCCTCTTCTCACTCTGTTTGGAATAAATCTCTCTTTCTCCTCCGACATCTATAAATCAGTGTGAGGGCGAAATGTAAACGCAGTGACAACGACAAATGGTTGGACAGGAGATCCCGACCCAGGTCACTGATAGTGTCGTTCGGAGCCATCGAAGTGATGGAGTGAAGGTTAGCAGGTCAGATGTGCTAAAAAGTAGCATAGATCAACTTAAATTCCTGCTGGTGTTTGTTAAACACTTGACACTGAAGGCGACGCTTAGTGGAACTTGTTAGCAGTGAAGGTGGCGTTATCGTTTTGATAAGAAAGGCCAGGATTTAGACAAGGACCAGGTGTTGATGTGAAGAGCAGTGAACATCTTTAAAGATATAAAACACATTCTGTGACTGATGCTCTGCTCTGCATGTGGGGCTGGCGACTCAAACCCACAACATATGCTTTCAATTCAACACTTTTCCTTCCCTGCTTCCGTCAGCTTAAATATTTTGAAATGTTTGAATCACTATTTACTCCATAGCTTAAGCCATTAGTGTGGGGAGTTTAACCCAAGACTAAAAACTCTTTATTGGTCATGGACAACCGCACTGTTTAGAATTTTAAGGAACTTCTGCTGCCACTGAATGAACAATGCAAAGAAAGAAGAAAACGATGCAGAGCAGCAGCAGCATATGTGGTCGTGCTCTGAAGCCGGAGGGGAACGCTGATTTAATTGACTTGTCACTACTCATAATTCATAAGAACTGACGTGCATGTTTAATCACTGCACGCACACACGTTGTGTATTTACAGACAAAAAGGCACCATGTGAAGTTACACTCAAAATTCTTTTTAAATATTTCCTTGATTCTGTTTAAAGAGTAACTTGGCCACAAAAACAAAAAACGTATTTAGTATGATGCCGCGTTGTTGACTGATTTCAATTAGTTGTATCTTGTAAATGTCAAAATGTCAGAGTGACCGCCCTCTGTGGGTTGAAACCCAGTTATTACTATTGAATTTTGGTATTGGCTGAGAACGAGATTCTATGACATCATTGGACCATCGTCCATCACAAACAAGCACTGTTAGCTCCGCCCCCTTGTATATAAACTATCACCTGTGGACTCTACAATCTGTTGGAATAGGTTGGACTGAGAGAATAATGAATTAAGAGCTACAGTGAGTTTGAGTAGCTAGTTAGCATAGCATAGACTGTTCTTTGAAAATTTTATAGTAATGTGCATGTTTTAACTGCTCTAAAAATATCGCCCAGTCTTATTTACAGACTATTTAACACGTGTATATACATATGTACTATATATATTTTGTGTGTGTCTTGTATACAACTTATGTTGTGTTATTTTGTTTTTTGTGGCTGGCAAAGGACTTACTGTAAAGATGAAAAATTAGCTCAGGTTACAATGCATATTAACATTTTTTAAACGTTTATTATTCATTTGCACTGTCCCTTTTGAAATAAATAAACTGCAAACAAAATCGTACCAAAGATGCAAAATAGGGTCAATGGAGTCACCTACTGGTATTTCTTTTTATTATTGATATTCTTCATAATGACTTACCAGTAAACGCTACAACTGAGTTCCAGTTGTGTTGATGAATAGAATGTAGCAGACGTTTCTCAGTCCACTGCTGCTGCTGCTCTGTAGGTGGAATCCCCATAACTACAGGCTGAGAAGGAATGTTTAGTCTGTACTTCTGACCATCATTATTACATCTGCTTTTATTTTGTCTGACAACAGTAATCACTGGACAAATGGTCACGAGCACAACCAAGGGCTGCAAATGGAATCTTTAAACACTTTAAAAGCCAAAAACTGTCATGTTTCTTTATTTGGAACTTAAGAAAACAAACTGCACGTGCATTCTGATTACTTCTCCGTCTGCTACTACCAGTAAGAACCACCTTAAAACATAAACACACATACAATGTTTATATTTATATATATGAACAAAAGCCCTTGTGCACTCACTCACCTGTTGATGATGAGATGGTTACCATGCTGACGGCTGAGAATACACACCAGGACAGATGGTCACCTTCACGTATCACTCCAGAGGCGTCATCCATTCCTCTTCTTCACCATCTGTGACTGCACACACAACACTGGCCTTGGCTGGAAACCCCATTACGCGTGCCATAGTATAGAAATAAGAAAACACGCTCTCAGGAAACCAGCAAAGTTACTCAACAACGGACGAATAAATACAAATCCTTTTTATAAAATAATAAAAAAAAAAAACTTGTACTAGTAGGGAATTGATATAAAACTTTTAGAAGACTCAGGAGAAGAAAAAACACGTAAGAGACTGCATGTGGCCACCATTTATGCCAGGTGTTGTGACAAAATCTGTGGCCAGACAAAATGTTGACTTTTTCACATTTCTCTATCTTTTAATAGATCATGTAAATAAAATTCACTACAGTAACGATATACTGTATATCGTAGTGCGAAATTAAACGTCTACCGTATGATATAATCTTCTATTGTTTATATCGCAAATTTAATGTGTGTGGTCTTGGTCTCACTGTGTTGCTACATTATCATGAAGCAGCCTAATTCTTTATCATTTAACACCAGCCGGGTTGTACTTGAACATTAGCATATTGAGCTCTAGTCTCCCATGCACTTAAGTCAGAAAAGCTGCACAGCTGCGCTGTTTTTGGCTGCACGCTATTCTACCCCTGTACTTAAGTCAGCGGAGCATCATGTTTACACAAACATCTTGGTGAATACGAGACAGCATTGGGCTGCTGGCTGTGGAAGCAAATGATGATAAGAGATTTGTTTTCGATTAAGGCTAGCGCAATTTCGGTAGCTAGGGGTCAAGCGCGTATCCAGCAGCAAACGTTCCCTACGGACCGACGAGCTCACCTCTGCTCGTTCTATTAAAGCAAACCTCCAGCGCATCACACTTGGTCACGCTTTAGAGCTCACAGGTACCGTATTGATGATGATGACTAATGTGTGCTGATAATTTCTGAAGAAGTTAATAAAATCGGGCTTTCCACAAAAACAAACGTTATATCTTTCGTAAGTACCGGAGGGAAAAAAGAGAGATTTTAACTGTGACTCAGACAGAAACATTAATGGTGAAGAATTTTTTATTAATTGATTCTTCTTCTCAGTATCGATTTTTTTTCAATTGTATTTTTCACAATTTTGTGGCCGACCACTGGGTGGCGGTAATGCATCAACAAGTGAGTGCAAACACAAGGAAAACTTGCAGCATGAAGAAGAGTTGCAGCAGCAAGGATTTCCCTTTAGCAAACAAAACAACAACCTGCACCTGTACGATTTAAATCAAAAGTACGGACATGCTTTTGATCGATTCCTTGGCGAACGAATTTAGACATGACCAAAGCTGGATTGGACATAAAGCTTGAACAAGCAAGATAAGACACCAGACAGCAGGCCAACGGACCCTGGATGAGATACTGAATAAACTTATCCAGGTAATGAATCCAATCGAGGTGGCTACGTGCGTTATGTAAGATGAGGCGAGTCCAACCACGTCTATCATAACACCCCGCTAAACGCACAGCTAGAGCTACACATGCACGCCAAAAGATTGACCATCAGCATTTCTAATTCAAGTTCAAATTTACCAGTTTTAGACGGGACAAATTAATTATTTTTTATCCTTGCTGTCCAGTCCTTTTCTTGGAAGGATGGTGGCAGCTGCGTCGCGGAGCTGATCAGCTGTGTGCCGCGATGCGCATGTCAGCTGCAGCTTGTGAAATGGAGCTCTGACATGATGTCTCAGAATGATGTCCACGCTGGTCAAGTATTATAACACTGTGTCCAATGTAAAGCCACAGTTTGATCATAATACAGAGTAAATAACAAGTGCAATATTGATGACAGATGATGATGATGATGATGACTAATAAGCGCTGATAATTTCTGAATGTAAGAAGTTAATGAAATCAGGCTTTCCACACAAACAAACGTTATTCTGTCGTTAGTGGGGGGGAGGGGTAAAAGAGATATTTTAACTGTGGCTCAGACAGAAAAATGAGGCCGATTCACACAGCACTACATTGGGACTTCTCATGTGGAGCAGCCTAACTACCTGCATGTTGACCAGCTCCTGTTACTACGCAAAAACCTAGACACTCCAAAGCACTCGCTTGGTGAATATTAAAAAGTTTTAGTTGACTAACTTCAAAAAGTTATGAACAATGTTTTTTTGTACATGTTGTTTACCTCTTTTTTATTTTTATTTATTTCAGTATAAATAATAATAAATCACTGAATAAATAATGATAAATCAGTGAATGACTGACTGTGATGTGATCTGCATTGTTTTTTGGAACAAATTTCTAGAAGTTTAGGATTCGACTTAAATTGGTGATAATCATCACTGTAGAATTGTAATACTTGTACGATCAGATTCTCAATTTAAATCAAATCAGGACAAAAAGGTATTGTCCCAGCCCTGAGAAACATGTGTTTAATCCTCACACTGCAATAATCTGATCAAATCAAGCTGTTATATTGTTTATCAACAAAGGTGTTTCAAATGAAAAGTGCGCTTTATCATTTTATGACATTTACAGGCGCTGGGAAAACTCCATGTTCCATGATTTCTAGAAAGCCCCCAAAAAACCGCCTTCATTCACAGACTTGCGCGCTTTTGGTTGATTGACGCACGGTGGGCGTGTCAGTAGCCTAGACCGGAGAATACGCGCAGGAGAGAGGCGCATAAAAATCCAAAGCATATGGCCCATAATGAATAGCAATTTTCCTTTCATTTAATGTAATCTTAAGGAAGAAATATTATATCGGGATATATATTGTTATCAGGATATAAATCTACCTATATCGTGATTTTACAATTTATCCATATCAAAAAGGGCCAAATGGTGGCTCTGATGGTTTCACCATCAAAGTTCTCACATTTCTCTTCCTATCTTTTAATAGATCTTGCAAATAAAATTCACCACATGTACACTTTAAGGCAGGAGTGTAACACTCTCTCTCACACACATGCACACAAAAAGTGAAACATATATCTAAAAACAAGAATCTAAATGCAACTGCATGCATTCCTTGTTAAACCTTAGTGTGTGTGTGTTTTGTGTTGACCTCCTGCTGGGTTTCCCTCTACACGTCTCGGGGTCGCCCTCAGCAGCAGCAGAAGCTCCAGTGTTTCTGAGCCATGACACAGTCTAGCCGTTTACACAGGTGGTTATCACATGGTCGCTAAGCGCTCACACACAGACCATACACAGTAGTCTTTATGCTTTCATCCTCCTCATAAAGTCCCAATGACTCTGTTTAATGGAAGTAAAATCACCTGAGAAATGTTGGTTTTATTTTGGTTGTCAGAAAGGTGATGACATGTAGGCTAGAAGACGACAAAGGTTGTCTCAGCCACTTCTTTATCCCGTGGCTCTTATTTCCGTGTTATTGTTGCAGTTCCCTGTGTAATAAAAAATAAATACTAAGGGTTTTTCTTAAGTTAAGTTCTGTTGGCTCAACGGTTTTTATTGCTGGACACAGAGTTCAGTGCTGCATAATAAATCTACACATTCACTTCTAGTCTTTCACAACAAGAGCCCCTGATACGAGCTGAACAGGCACTTCAGTACGTTCTGTTAGCAGTTGATCACTCGTCTGAGTTATACAACATCACAAGTATAAAAAACCTGTTGGTCTATATTTTCAATGAAAGACTATTTATTAGTGATACACCAATATTTTAGTGCATTTTGTTAATTTGTTCTTAATGGTAAAAAATAAGAGAAAAAAGGTCTACACAGTCTACTACTTACAGTGAGATATTTTAGGTGCTTTAGTAGTCCGAATAAAAAAATACATGTTCTACTAGAAAAGGTTTTTGGCTAGTCCGTGAGTACACTTCACTCGCAAAGCAAAATCATCTACTATTATGCTGCGTTCACACCGAATGCGTCTTCCACCAGTGAAAAAAGACGGTGTGATTTGCGGCTAATGCTATCCTCAGTGCTACAGAGATAACTTTTACCTGCTACAACCACCTCCTCGCTGATTCTCCTTCACGCCAAACCCTTCCTAGTCCGGTCCAGTTATAGCCATGTCACACAGCTCCAGGTGGTCACACACAGCCTCTACTCCATGGTTGAATGGGTGAACAAAACGGTGTCCGTGATGATGGCCTGACGGCTTTCGTCATGTGAAACAGTTGCAGGAGTTCAATATTTTCAACTCTTGCGAATATGCGAATGTGACGAAAAAGCTCTTGAAGCACGGATTGAACCGCACCGCCGCACAAGAAAGATTTTGCCTCTGAGCCGTGTCTATGCTTTGACTTTGTATCTAATCTGGACGTACGGACATTACCTGACGCATCCGGTGTGAACGCAGCATTAGATGAAATGCTTTACTAGTAAAAATTCAAAGCTTTTACTAGTACTAGTTTTTTGTTTACTCGTCAAACGCTCAATATATTTCACTATTAGTACTAGTAGACTGTTCTTATTCTACTAGTAGTACTAGTAAAGCCAAAAGATTCACTAGTAGTGCTAGTAGACCTCATGCAAATGAAGCAGGAGGGATTAGAACCAAATCCAACCTCTCTGATTGGCTATAATACTTTCAAAACCTAATGGCAAGCCTGAATTTACTTCCCCCGCCCACTTATTAGCATACAATGCTAACTAGTGACACTTTTTGCTTCACTAGTAAAGTCGGCTAGCACTCTAGTGAACTTAATTTTTGCTCTAGTAGAGCCTAACTATAGTTGTTATATCCCTGATTTCACATTTATTCTCAAACTGCTTTCCATATGTGTGTGTGTGGGGATGGGGGGGGGGGGGGTAAGGGGGGCTTCTGTTTAACAGGCTTTTTACTGACAGAGCATTAGCTCCATCCTGCTTCTCAATTTAAAGCACATTGGCCACAAGGGTTTGGTCTGAACATGTTTGTGATGATATTGAATTGGACATTTTTCTCTATCTGTTGTGCAGATGTTGCAGAGCTGCAGCATCTGCAGTGCACTCTCCTCCACACTGCGTAAAAAAAAAGGTAAGGTATTGGTGAGATCCCAGGGACAGAATTTCAATAGATGAGGAGGTGGGTGTGTCGGTGCTGCTGCATCATGGGAGGCTCCTTTGGCACCAGCTGCTAATTCATTAGGAAACGCACTAATGGAAACATCAAGGGCTGAAATCATTCACACAAATCAAGACAAAGGAGGAAAACTGAAGGAGGAGAGTAAGCAGAAGCAGAGCAATGAACAATTGATAGCGTTTAGTCACTAGGAGCCAGGTTGTGGTCTCTGTGCATTAGTCGCTTTAAATGCCTATTCATCTGAGGATGTGGCTTAAGAGAACGGATGTTAGAAACCTTAAATTGGACACAAACTGAAAAAAGACGTTCCGGCGTTAATGCGTGCTGCAAAAGTGATGGAGCTGTGTGTCACAGGGAAGATGAGACTGAACAGTTGCTTTGCTTCCTTCGACAACAGATCAGGGCTCATAATTACACACGGCAATGAAGAAGACAGAGAAAGGGTTACACACACGCACGCACACACGCACACACACACACACACACTAGTCCTTCTGTTAAGTGAGTGAACAGGTGCAACGTGGGAGTTGCAGTCATCAGATCCAAAGGCGTTGGTGTGAGGGTGGAGGGGCAGCTGCTGCAACCAATCACATCACAAACTGATTCAATATGACACTTTTACACACATATATATATATATATATATATATATATATATATATATATATATATATATATATATATATATATATATACTATAGTATATAGTCATCTTAAATATGTAAATCCTTGTTTTAAATGGGTTAAAAGTCACCAAAAATGGTGGAAAAGGTGGTGATTTTAAAAACCACATAAATTGGTTACATGTTGCAAATTAGAGTGGACAGAAAAAGTGGTGAAAAGGGTTTAAAGTGTCAATATTGGCTTAAAAGTGGCACAATGGGAGAGAAGGGGGTGGTATAATGTAATTTAAAAAGTAGGGTAACACAAGTTTTATACACAAGGCTGACATTACAATGTCATGATCATGACATGACACCTGTCATTAGTATTAATAAGGTGTCATTAAGTGTTGTTACCCTAACCCCTAACCCAAAAAATGCTAACATAGCTCCAAAAGTGTTATAAATAAACACCTAATGACAGCCTTCATGACACCTTATTAATGCTAATGACAGCGTAATGTCAGCCTTATGTATAAACTTCAAATAAAGTGTGACAAAAAGAAGGAACAATTAATTAAAAATAATGGGCATGACAAATGGGATTGTGGTTAAATTAGCAAAAAAAAAAAAAAATAAGCATGAAATATGTTGAAAAGAGGTTAAAAGTGACAATAATGGGTCAACATGTGACATTAGGTGGAAAAGTTTTATAAGTGCTGAAAATGTCTTGAAAGTGGAAAAAAATGTGCAGAAAAGGCATTGACATTTGATGGAGAAGTGGCAGAAATCGGAGTAATGTAGCAAAAATGCATTAAAAGTAGCAAAAACATGGCAAGAAAAAAAAAAAATGAAATATGTTAGAATATGGCAAGTTTGGTGCAGTTACACTTGTGTACATATCCTTGCAACATGGGGCCGTGCATTATCATGCTGCAACATGAGGTGATGGTACAATGGGCCTCAGGATCTTATTACTGTATCTCTGTGCATTCAAAATGCTATCAATGAAATGCACCTGTGTTCGTTGTCCATAACATGCGATTGCCCATGACGTGTAGTCACTCAAGGGTGAATTGATATTTTGATTATTTGTTTTAATTACAATATAATTATAAATAAATATAAATACATTTATTTTTTAAATTTCTGATAGCCTACAGTACCTATAAATTGAAAGAATCAGCATTTTGTGCTTTTCAATGCCTAAATGACTAAACATCGCTGTTTCCTGGTACGGCAGAAATGCTGCACAGTCTCACTCCGCTATAAGGCAGGAGGAGTCCACATCCTCTCCCAAAGGCACATTGCTGCTCTGCCTCTGTTTCCATAGCCTATGTTTATATGTGTTTGTGCGTGCGCAGTCAGTTCCCCAATATGGAAACAAGTTATGTAAAAAGGCAGCTCTCGATGCTATGCTGCCTTTGGACGTAACCGTGCTATTCTAAATGCATTAGTGAATTGATACAGCATGGCCGTTGCTACGTTCTCTAGCTAGTGGGCAGGATAACACTACAGGCAGGATGACAGCGCTAGAGAAGATAAAGAAACTTTGTTTTGAGGAAAAACAACAGCTTTTAAAAGATGGGAGACCAACACCTGAGCTACGAGACCTTCAGGAAAGAAAAGGTCAGAAAATGTTTCGTACTTTTCACAGTGAATGGTACAAAAGGAAGGATTGGCTTTGTGGATGCTCCTCACTGAGTTGTTGTTGTTGTTATTTTCTACGTGTTTCTGTGTTTCCAACACAAACAACGGATGTGCTGCCGTGTCATGAGATAAATCTTGTTGGGAGAGTATGGAGGCTATATTGAATAATTGTTTATGTTTCTTTAATGGTGTTTTATAATGTTGATTTTGTTAGATTAACTCTTGCCAGCAGAAACATATGAAATTGCCATTGGTGTTGACATTGGTGGCCTCGATTTGCACCGTCTGCCCATACATAACTCCACCGCCAGCATGGGCCACTCCATCCACAACGTTGACATCAGCAAACCACTCACCCACACGACGCCACACACACTGTCTGCCATCTGCCCTGAAAAGTGAAAACCAGGATTCATCCATGAAGAGAACACCTCTCCAAAGTGTCAGACGCCATCGAATGTGAGCATTTTCCCACTCAAGTCGGTTCTGATGATGAACTGCAGTCAGGTGGAGACCCCGATGAGGATGACTAGCATGTAGATGAGCTTCACTGAGACGGTTTCTGACAGTTTGTGCAGAAATTCTTTAGTTATGCAAACCAATTGTTGCAGCAGCTGTCCTGGTGGATGGTCTCAGACGATCATGGAGGTGAACATGCTGGATGTGGAGGTTCTGGGCTGGTGTGGTTACACATGGTCTGCGGTTGTGAGGCTGGTTGGATGCACTGCCAAATTCTCTGAAACACCTTTGGAGACGACTTATGGTAGAGAAATGAACATTCTATTCATAGGCAACAGCTCTGGTGGACATTCCTGCAGTCAGCATGCTGATTACACGCTCCCTCAGAACTGGTGACATCTGTGGCATTGTGCTGTGTGATTAAACTGAACATCTTTAGAGTGGCCTTTTATTGTGGCCACCTGAGGCACACCTGTGCAATAATCATGCTGTCTAATCATCATCTTGATATGCCACACTGTGAGGTGGGATGGATTATCTATATATATTTTTGTTCTTTGTATATTAAGATTTAATTTACTCAAAAATAATACAAATGTGATTCAGATATATACAACAATCAAGCTGTGAGGTTACAATGATGAATTATACAGTTTGATCGCCACAGGCAGGAATGATTTTCTGTGGCATTCTGTGGAGCACCATGGTTGGATCATCCTGGTGCTGAAGGTACTTCTGTGACTGACCAGCACTTCATGGAGTGGGTGGGACTCATTGACCAAGATGGCCTTCACCTTCACAGGGTCCTCCTCTCTGTCACCGCTGTCAGAGAGTCCAGTTTAATCCCCACAACGTTACTGGCCATGCGGATGAGTCTGTTGAGTCTGTTGACGTCTGCGACCCTCAGTCTGCTCCCCCAGCAAACAACAGTGTAGAGGATTGCACTCGCCACCACAAATGTGTCCCTAATGAAATTTTTGCCCACATATGTTTTGGTTATTATAAGAATATTTGTGTTTATGTACAGTATATCCTGTGTATATCACGAACTGTGTTTTCATTATCCTTGGAAATGTACTAAATCTAAATAGCCTAATAAAAACTGGTAATGAAACACATTTACATATTGAAATGTATCGGTAAAGCTCAATGGAAGCACTTTTTACACAATTACACATCACAGGACGTGACGTAGATGTTCACATGACCACTTCTCTCTGAGAAAACATGGTATGTGTGGACAGAAGAGGAGTCCCAGACATTTCTTAGACTTCAGAAATTATTAGTGCCACATTAGACGTGAAACAACAAAGGAAAGCAGAGTGTTATAAGAAAAGCCTCCTTCCTCACGGGATGAGATTTCACCAGAGTTATGAGACTCCAAAACAACACGTTCAAAAAGCAATTAAACTTTGTCGAAACTTAAGAAATTAAATCTGTGATGGAAACAAAACTATTCTTCTTATTTCAGTTCTTATCTTCTTTTTAAAAACTCTATATTGGTATGGCCATCAGCCCTAAAAATCACACATCAATCAGGCTCTATTTTACATTTCACACTGAAGAACTACAGTTAACCACAATAATGACCCACACCAGATAAACTGTAGAAGACATGCATGGATCAATGACATTTAGTGATTTTAAAAGCTTCAGTTTGCAGAAGATCAGACGTGAAAGAACAACAGGAACAAGCACAACTAGGCGTATCATTGGAGAGGACAAAGTGCTGGTTAGCCCTGGCTGGAGTCCATGTAAATGCAGCAGGGGTTGGACTAACAGAAAGGTGAAAAAGGAGGGGAGTAGGGCTCGGGGAGGTGAGGCGGGGTGGGGTGTGTGTGTGTGTGGAGTGACATGAGAGTCAGCCTGGGAGAGCCGGCACACTTAATCCTGCTGCCTGCCAGGGAGAGAAAGATCTCAGGGTAGCTTTTATCCTCCTCACTGATACACACACACACACATAAACACACACACACACACACACACTTTCAGGCTGCAGCAGGTGGCCCCCCACCAGCACCACCAGCAACAGAACAGAAGCTGTGGTAGAACCCTTCCTATAACAGAGGTTTGTTGGATGTTTGTGTGAGTTTGGAAGGCTTCACGAGGACAGCACGCCAGGCACGAGGCTCCCCACCACTCCTCCTTTTCCTGGGCTCTGGTCCAGAGAATGAGTGGCTCCAGTAGACCCAGGAGGAGGAACACAGCACAGTAGCTCCAGCTCTGCCTGCCTGTCTAACACTGCCTGCTGGGGCAGACCTACCCACGAGGAGCAACTGCTTCAACATCTTTGTGGGATTTCTTTTCTACAGGATTTTTCACTTGACGATTCCTTTTTTTGGCTCAGGACGAGAGGGTCGAAGCTTTGGTGATGGGCAGAGCAACAGACGGAGAGACATATGGACGCACTGCGGCGTGAATGTAGCAACTGGACTTTTCTTCTCCCTGGTTACTGAGACCAAACAAGGATAATAACCAAAGCAACGGTTCAGTCCACAGAGGCTGATAATCTTCTCTAAACTCCAGCCAAAGACGAGTGGACGCTCCTTTTTCCTGCTTTTCCTCTTCATGCTCAGCATACTGAAGAATAGACGTGTGTGTCAGTGATGAAGATGATGATGATGATGTACCTGTCACTAGTAATGCTCATGCACATTGTCATGCTGGACTGGGCTCAAGCGGCGCACAGCGTCTACCCAAGGATACGACTGACTCACAAAGGTAGGAACATGTCAACATGCAGCATCAGGAGTTTAAAATGCCCCCTTGTAGGGTCTCACATGGCAAACAGACCCCAGGTGACATGTCAAACTAAAAGCGGTTTCAAAATAAATTACAAACAGAAAAGAAATACAAAAACTCACAAAATCTTGCAACAAAAAATAAATAAATAATGAAAAAAAGCTCACAAAATAAAAAAGCAAAAAAAAAAAAAATCTAAAAAAAAAAACGCTCTCAAATGACTGGAAAAAATACAATAACTAAGAAAATCTTGCAAACAACAAAAAAGAATCTTAAAAATTAAAAATACAAAAGAAATTTAATGAAAAAAAACCTCTCAAAAGAAAGAAAAAATACATTTCAAAGAAAAAAAAAAACACAAAATACTATCAAAAAACAAAAAAAATCTCAAAAAGAAAAACATTTAAAGAACAAAGCTCAGAATATATCTGTATCCAAAAAAACAAGGAATCTCTGTCTGTCTCTGTGTCTGTTTGTCGGTTCCTCAAATATATCAGCAAATCAGGCTCAGGTTGACCTGAGACTTTCAACATGGCTGCTGCTTGGTTCAATGGTGTGCAACGTCGAGTTTGTTTGGACTGCAATGATACCGTTCATACATTTATTCATAAAATTGTCTTAAATGCAGCTTTGCAGAACAGCTCATTGTTGACAGATATAGTCAGGTAACTCAGGATGAGTTGAAAACTGCGTAGAATTTACAGAAGTGACTGCACAAAGGGCTTATAAAAATGACTAAAGTGGGTCTAATATCCCCCCCAAAAAACACCCTGTAAATATTGACCAGCAGGTGTCCTCAGTGAGCAATGTTTGTAACTAAGGTCAGTAATAATAATTATACAATATAATGAAATAAAAATAGGCTTTCACTATATATATGTAGCATATTACAGTGCTAAATATTATGCTCTGCACAGTTATTTTAATCGACTAGCTACACACACACACACACACACACACACCTCTCTCAGCAAGCTGCAGATATAAACTATAGCCTAAATTACAGTGCTAAATATTAAACCTCCCACTTTTCTATAGCAAGACATACTTCCTACGGGCACTGCACTAATATACATATTTTTTTTAATCTAAACCTACATAAAACAAACCAGCAACTAAAACTCACAAAATGTTCCCAAAAAAGAGAAAAAAAAAAATAAAGAAAGAAGCTCACACAATTAAAAAACCTATAAGAATGAAACAAAATGACCAAAAAAAACAAAAAAAAAAACAAACTAAAACTTAAACTCACAAAATCTACCATAAAAACAAAAATATTAAAAAAAAAAGAAAAAAGCTCACAAAAAAGACTACATTCATGTAAAAAATTGCATTTTTTACATGAATGCAATTTTATCAGTTATTTGTTCATTCTCAGACAACAGGGCTCTGCTCTCAGATAAAGAGAACCTTGATTTTTTTTTATTCTTCCACTCTTTCAGCACAAGGGCACTTAGCTGGACAGCACATCCAAAAATGCACACATGCTCAAATGTACACTCATAGTGGAGTCAAAAACACAACAACAACAAAAGGACGTTTGTGTATCATTATGTGTCTGAAAGCATGCAGTGAGAAGCAGTTTTTCACCTTGAACTCTTTTTTGCTCTTTTTGCTATGGTGGATAAAATTCTACAGTGTGGCTTTATTTCTCTCATGCAGATAATTGTGAGAGTGAAATTTCAACACATTTGCTTCTGTGTTACAGTTGTGCATGCATGGTTTCTGTGTATGTTTTGCACTATAATGCTTACTTATATCTTTGAAGATAAAAGTCTTCTGTAAACATGACCTTTTTTCACACTGATCCTTTGATGCCTTTGGTCACAGATGATGATGATGATAATTATGATTCCTCATAAGCCTGTTAGTCATGCTTGAAAGTCAGTGTGGAATTTGGATAGTCGATAACTCATAAATATGTGCTTGAAGTCAAAGAACAAGAGGAGCGAGTTTGCTCTTTTTCACATGGACCGTATAATTTCTGTGCCAACTGTCGCTGTAATCTAAATAATTACTCTGAAGTAATTCAGCTGTCAAACACAAAGCAGGAACTGATTGAGAACAGATGAAAGCACAGCAATATGGTTTATCAATAATAATAAAAAAAAGAGCTAAATCACTATACAGCTGCTTTGTCATCAATACCACATGAGTATGAGGCTTTTCATTTATGAAACTATTCATTAAGTGCCAGATGTCAGAGCTGCACTAGTGATTGACAGGCACCCCCCCCCCCCCTCCGCCCCCCATTTCAGAGCATATGATGCATGTTCGAACTAGCACACAGCATACGGAAAAGCAAGCCATGGGATCCTATCATTATGGAATGAAAAACACCTAATTCCTAATATTTGCCTCATGGGCTCTGCCTGTGATTTTTTTTATTTTTTTTGCCAACGCCTTTAACTTGACAAATAGTCAGGCACACACACAGAGATAAACTCTTGCAAAAAAAAAAAAAAAAAAAAAAAATTAAAATAGTGGAAATTCTTTGCACGCTTCAGGGAGAGAGAGATGGGGAGGGACGCGGTTTCTCTCGGTCACCCCAAGGACTGTTAAAAAATATTAACATAACATCTGGTGCGGAAATAGAAGAAGTGAAAACAATGTTATTTTTTAGGTAACAGGATGATAATAGAAGGAAAGGAAAGTAACATTACATTTCGAGGGAGAAATCAATTGAAAGCTCAACAAAAGGCGAGATCAGATTTCCTGTGGTTTCTCATAGTGATTATTTTGGGTCCATTATGATGTGTTTTAATGGGATCCTCCACTGTTTTTACAAGTTTGGCCCAAAATCTTTGGAAAAAAGCGGGAAAAGTTAAAGATGTTGATGATGATCTAAAAAGCAGGCTGAATGCTTCACTCCAATAGAAAACAATGGGATGTTTACAGGCAGTGGGGCCGTGTGACATCATCAATCACGTGACTTCAAGATGGAGGACCACAGGCTCTAAAACTGTAAAGTAGTTCCATTTATAAAAGGTAAATACATGTATATGGTGCATAATAATGTATTTTGTTAGACATAGTGATTTCAAAGATTTTAAGCCAAATTTATTAAAACAGTGGCGGATTCCTTTAAGTAAATTAATGATAATGGAAGGAAAGGAACAGGGTGATATTATTATTACATTACATTTCGATCAATTGAATCAATTGAAAGCTCAACAAAAGGCGAGATCAGATTCCCTGTGGTTTCTATCAGTGATTCTAATACCAATATAGATTTTAGTCTTTCTATGAGGCGAGCTCATGTTGTGAAAGCATTATTTAGTGTCTCTTTTTCATCTTGACCCCCTTCCTGCATTCAGACTTTGAATTTAGACCAATAAAGCTGTTTTAATTCATTTCAAAATTCACTTTCATCCTGCTTTTCTTCTATTTTCTCACACTCAGAGTTAATGTGCGGGCCTGTAACCTTAATGGGGGTGGGGGGTATCATGTTTTTCCAGCCACATAGAACCATTCTATAGCATACTCAAATACCTATGCTACCCAAAATAGGAAAATGCAGCAAAAGTAAAAAAAATAAATAAAAAAAATTAAAAGAAATTCCCTCTGTTGCAACTCTGTTCATGACGCTTCGATTTCACCTCTGTCTCTTTAAGAAAGTCCTAGCTTGTCTGACATATCTATGGACAGTCCCCCATCAAACACAAAATATTGTATTAGAATGGTACAGTGTAAGCTCGCTACAATACATTAGAATGCTAATCAAAGTGCAGACGCTAACACAATGCTTGAACTCCTTCACTTTATCGCTCCAGTGAGTGGCGTGATGACTACGGAACAGTGTGTGTGTGTCTGTGTGGGGAGAGAGAGAGAGAGAGAGAGAGAGAGAGAGAGAGAGAGAGAGAGAGAGAGAGAGGGAACACAGTGCCGCTTTTACGGTTTAACTGATTGTTTAACTTACCGGGTTGCTAAAGGATGAGTTCACCCATTATTTAGGCTTATTCAAGAAGTTAACCACTTAATTTTACCCCGGTAGGAAGTGTCAACCACAGCTGCATCTGTCTCTATGTAGCTCGGTAGAAGGTGGGAGGGGCTGCTGTCTGACAATTAATGTATTTTTAATTTTTTAATGCGTACATAAATGAGTACAGAAAACATAAGCCAGGGGTTTCTTAGAAAAGCGTTTGAATAAGTAAATTAAAAGCTAAATCTGCAGAGGCCGGTAATGTGGGCTGAACTAAGGAAGAGAATATAAAAGGGGGGGGGGGGCTTGTCCCCAAGGCGGAGCCTCGTCCCCTTGAGCAAAACAGCAGGAAAATGGCTGCTAGCAGGAGATTTAAAGATTACTCAAAAATATGTGAATTTATCTGAGAAACACTGGAGGCATGCTTTTCAGGAGGGAATGACACACTAACATGATATAAAGCTTGAAAAGGTGATTTTTACATGGTACCCCCCTTTAATCTCATGGAATTACAAACAAGGGGAAGAAGTGACCTTAATCTCTGAAGTAGATTAAAGTAATTAAATACTACAACTTTCTTACAATTAACTCAATAAATACTTGTTTATACTGTAAGAATCCTATGAGAACATACACACACGCACACACAAGCACACACACAGTCGTTTTTTATGGTAGCGTTTTGAAACGGTTCCATGTGAATTGGATTTGCATCAGTCAAAGCTTCTGGCGTCAGTCTAAGTCCAAAATGTGAGCCTTTGGAGTGAATAAGCTCTTCCTTTATGGCAGCCATCAATTCAGCACCTAATGAAGCGGCTTTAACAGCTTGTGTGTGTCAGGATGTCAGCAGGCAGGAAGAACAGGGCCTGATTCACACACAAACAAAGCTGATTGAAAATCATCACTTTTTTCTGTAAAAAACCTAATCAGGCCAAAGTCACTGTGAGAGTCAGCAGTTGGATATTTGGCCAAAATAATGCTTATCTTGTAAAAGTAAAACGGTGAGGCCTCTATTGATAAATTTGTTGTAAAATATCCATCAGTAAAGATGAAGAACAAATGTTTCAAAGTCAAGGCCCGGGGGCCAAATACAGCCCTTCAGAGCATCCATTTCAGCCTGGGATAAAGTAGCTGTAAATATATCAGTCCCTCCAATTTCACAAATTCAATGAAACTTGTAATATATTTATTTTGATTTCTTTCAATTGTGTGTAAACTATGATGATTAGATATTTAGGAGGCATTGAATTATAGCATGAATGCCTCACAGGTTCAGATAGATACTCTAATACACTCACATGAGAAGCTTGTATTGCCTCTGGTGCTTTAGGGTGCTTTCACACCGCGGTTTAGTCGTGGACTAGGTCTGAATGGTTGGAGGACAGCTGATAATTGTATTATCTTGGTTTGGCTCGGTTTTCATTCAGAGAACAACTTCTGATCCACTCCAAACAGCTTCTGGTGCAGTTACATGAGCTAACCAGTTGAGAGCGCTGTTACTGGAGTAGAGACTTCTCTAGGCAGAGAAACAGAAACCTGAAGAAGAGGTTCTCATCTATGGGTCAACGTTTTTTTTTTCTTTTTTCATTTTTTCTTTTTTTAAAAAAATCCCAAGGCGTGCCAGTGCATCGTATACCAGTATATGTGCAAAAAAAAAAACGCTACCGCAAACCCAGGAACTGCCCCGGGCAACCCCCCACGGCCAAGCAACCCAACAAACACCCCTAAGATCTCAAGCTGAGAGGCAGCCACCACCCCCCACACACACATCCGAGGAAGCCCCAAGCAGCTGAGCACCAAAGCATCCCGCAACCGACCCCAACCCCCAACCCCCCCGCCAGCATCTTGCCCGAGACCCCAGCAGCGGAGCCAAGGCCCACGCCCAGCAGACGGCCAGAGCCGGGCAGCCAGCGGGCACTCGCCGGCGGGCCCAGAGCCAGCAGGAACCAGACTCCAGGCCAGAAGGACCTGGAACGGAAGCAGCACCAAGAGCAGCGCCCCCAGGGACAACATCCAAGCCCATAGTCGCCCCAGACGGTGCAGGAACAGCAGCCCAGGCCCCGCCCCCCACTGGACAGCACAAGCCACGGGGTAATCCCCCCCCGGCGCAAGGGCGACCGGCGGCCGCCACCGCGGGAGCGAGGCACCCCAAGGGCACACAATCGATGCGGAGCAGCAGCCCCCCGCCAAAGGTGCAGAACCCACCCACCTGCCAGCCCGCAGATAGCAGGACAGACCTACCAAGCGGCCGATTCCGACCTCAACCATCGCAACAGCTAGAGCCGCCCCCAAGCAAAGTGCACCATCCTGGAGTGCCAAGCAACCCCCGCCCAAGCCCTGGCGCAGAGGCCAGCACGCCCACCCCCCACACCGGCGCGGCAGGCCACCCCAGACCCGCACGCCGCGAGGCGCACCCCCAAGGCAACCAGGAGACGAGACAAGCACCAAGCCCCACCCGTAGGGAAGGGGCACCCCCACGCCCCACCAGGCCAGCACCGCCCGGAGAGACCCCGCAAAGAGAGCCCCCAGCAACACCCCCCCACGGCCCCCAGAGACCCACCGCCCCGCCACACCCAATCACACCCTCCTGATCCCCACACGGCGGCCCAGCCATCAACAGAGGGGCCTGGCCCCCACCCGACAGGCCCAAATGTGTGAAGTTACCCACCACCCCTCCATTCCCCAATGTAGAGGCACTTCCCTATCCCCTGAGTGAATGTATGTGTTTAGTGAATGTATGAATTGCTATTAAAAAGGGTGGATGGAGGGGAGCGGTGCTCCCCATCCAGCCTATGTGTATATATGTGTATGTGGTGCAATAGCTCCGGAGGGTGGAAGTGGTTGTCCCACCCTCCGGGGGGTGGTGTGTTGAGGTGTAATTAAAATTGGAGGGATTAGTAGGGCAGCCAGAGGTGGGAATGCCGCCCCCGTGCCACGACATAGTAGCACAGGCGGCGGCCCTCTCCACCCCCAGCCCCACCATCCAGCCCCCCAAGGGTTGGGTATGTGAGTGTGGTGCAACAAGCGGGTGAGCCAGACCAGCTGGGAGTGAACGACGTGAAGTGCCCATGTAGGAAGCCTGTCTGGTAGGAGCCCGGCCCATCAGCATGGCGGGCCACCGGAGAGGGTAGATGGTGCAGACTGGCACGCGGCACTGCGGGCCCCAGGGACGCGCCGAGCAGCACAACCGGAGACCCCCCGCGGCACCCCCCCAAACCATGCCTGCCGTACGGAGCACGGCAGGACCCCCCCCAGGTGGAACCAGGCACCAGCCACATCCCCCAGCAGCCCAGGAGACGACCCCCGCCGCGAGCCGGCCCGCCCCGCCAAAGCAGGCGGCGGCCGAGCAGGAGAGAGGCTGGCCCCCACACCAGGCCCGCACGACACCACAACATAGCACCCTCCACAGGTGGGCGGCCCCGGCCCCCCCAACGAGAGAGGACGCCACCAACCACCCAGGCAGGGCCACCCCACCAGCCATGGACCGACAGGCAGGCGAGCCCATGGACCCCCTGCAAGGCACCGCAACCACACACCAACGTCGCCAGCAGAGCACCCCCCTCCCACGGAGGCCACCCCCAATCACCCACGCGCCGACATGAGACACCCCCGATGCCAGCACAGCCCGGAGGACAGCGGGCCCCAGCCACCAGCCCCACCCCGCCCAAGGCCGCCCCACTGAACGCCAACCTTTTAAGAGTGCTCAGAAACTTCTTCCTTCTTTGTTTGTTCTTTCACAACATTCAACAATGGAGCAGCAACAATTTGTCGTGCTTTTGGTGTTTTTAAAGCCCAATTTTGCGCCGTCGTCAGTTCTTACTGATCACCCACAATGCTGTGCGCTCTACATCATCGCTGATACTTCTTGTGTTTGATCTGCCCCGAGAGCGGTTGTGTTCACAGCACTCCTAATCGCTCTACACTTTAATTGCAAACTCTGAGACCGACAGAAACAATCGCACTTGAATTCTTCTGTTGATTTGCTCTCAACTTTGTTTTCGTGTTCACACCGACGGAATGAGGAGGACTATCAGAGCAAATAAATCCCAGAGCGTTTAAACCTCTGGGATTTGTCAGTGTTAATGCGTCCTTAGAAACATGCCTGGGTCAAGACACGCACACAGTAAACACTGTTTTTTAAATTACCCTTAAAACCACAGGGCAGGGGCTGAACTGTTTTGTGGTTAAGTCGGCCAATCATGTTTGAGCCAGCTTCACTCCTTGTTTGGGGGTAAATCCTAGCCTAGAAGATATCTGTACTCCCCTTACAGATTTTACATGCTTCCATCTGCTATGCAACCTGCTTGGTTTTCAGGAATAAGTAGGCCTGCTAAAACTTTACTTATGACTAAGAAGAATAAATCACATCGAAATAGAACTACTTTTGTCATCTGTCATTGAGCTGTTCAACAAAAGATCCGGGAAGAAGGTAGAGGAAGGACTTTACAAACTCCACAATATTTGCAGGGGCTCACACTTTTTCTGTGCTTTTGTCACATGACTGCATGACTTGCAAATTTTAATCTCAATTTCTCAAAAAAAAAAACAAAAAAAGATTAGACATGATGATACTTCAGGGACTGATATCATTTATTGTTTGAATGTATGTATTATTTACATCTGGAAGTTCAAACCAGGGCACAGTAATGTCGGAATTGCTTTTTCCCGCCCGTGTTCGTGTCTCACTTGATATCAAACTGCTCCACGTTTGGCGCCTGAACTAACATAAGTTTGACAGCTCTGATTTAAAGGCTTGTAGAATAGACGTATAGAATAAACAAGGTCCATGTTCCAAAGTTGGATTTAGCTGCCAATCATAAATATTTTGAAGTGGAGAAAGCTTAAATTCATTCATGTGAGAACAGGAGGATTACTCAGGTAGCAATTACTGATGTATGAAGCCCTCTTTGAACTGTAATTTTAGACTTTCCCTCCCAGACAAGAAAGGGCACTCTCTATGTGTTTTACAGCCTTAAAGGGATAAGGCTGGAGGTGACTTTCTTCTGTGGGTAAGCAAAGGGAAATACCAGCATAACCTCAAGTCGAGTCTGTCTGAAATGAAAATTGAGGGGATTTCATGTTTTTTTGTTTTTTTCTTCTTAAAGTTAATGTGGTGACTTTCATCCGTGTTTCGTGTGAAAAAGTCTATGATTAAAGTTCACCTTGTTGGCTTGTGGCCATAGGGCAGCAAGGTGGTCGACTTTCAATCAAACCAGTGGTGAAAGAAGAAAATAGGTTAATGGTGTTTGAATAAAACACACAGAGAGAAGGGGAATCATCTTTTCTCTCATGTTTCTCACATTCACATTTCGTCCATGTACATCTGAGCATCGCTCACCCTCCTATTGTGTTATGTGTATATGCTCCAGGCCATAAATGAGACATCCAGAAGGGAAGGCCAGCTGGTGAAACTCTAATATCCTCTCTGACCTTTCCTCAGTCAAGGGACTGTGGCGTTAAAAACGTTTGTAACATAGGGAGAGTGAAAGGGGACGAGGACTGTTGGAGTCTTTAGAGACGCATGGCTGTTGTGACCTTTAATTGTAACAAGTGAATACTGTACTTGTTTCGAGAACTAGTACATGTAGGGCTGTAGCGATACACAAAAATCATGGTTCGATACGTACCTCGGTATTGAGGTCACAGTTCGGTTAATTTTCGGTACAGTATGGCACAAAATGCAAAACATAAATGTGCTTGTTGTTTATTTAAAACTTTAGTAAACCAACAATGTCGTTAACATTATACAGAATATGAAAATAAAGTTCCAAAAAAACAATACTTGTAAAGTGCTGCTTGGTAATACTATTCTGAAACAAAAATACATGAAATATTATAGAAATAAGCTCACAGCTTGTTAGCAGCTTTTAACAAACTAAAGTACAGCACAGTTCCAGCATGTAGCCCTTGGTTTAGACCTTCATATTTTTGGCCAAAAGAATGTACTGCCTGCTGCAAAACATAAATTAAAAATAAGCTCCTCAAAGCTTGTTAACAGCTTTTATCCACTGCTATAAAGATTATGAGTGATATTTTTATATGTGATATTCGGGTGGTGCCATTTCAAGTGAGTTAGCATGTTCATTGTGTTCCCGGAAACAAACCCGATCTCAGCTGAACAACGTTGGCACACTGCCCTCAATTTATCCACTTGTCTTTCTCTGTTGCCGTATTTCACCCGGAAGCCAAAGTGTTCCCAAGCCGGAGACTTTAGCGACAGGGGAGGGTCCTCCAGCTCTTGTTTTTCGCTAGCGTTAACCATGACGTACACGGGCTGCACATGTAGCTGCAGGCGAATGTAAATGCACGCAACTTTCATTCTGTTCCAGAAACTCGCCCGTGCACAATCCTGTACCCGAACCAAACGTCCTGTACCGAAACGGTTCAATACAAATACATGTATTGTTACACGCTTAAGTACATGTGATGACACTTTACTTAAACAAGTGAAGGATAAAGAGGAAACTGTTTTGGGAGTCCAGTACATAAAATTACCAATGTGACTCCAGCTAGTGCAGCTGAACATCTGTTCAGTAGTTAGACTCTGACAACTGGAAAGCCTGATTGATTTGTAGGAAGTCCTTGGCGTTTACTCATTGGGTGGGTCATTCTTTCTATGTGGAATTTTCAAGGAAAAACATACAAATAATAACATTATCAGATAAACACAAAGTATAGGCCTCATAAATCAAAGATTATTTGCTCAAAAAAATGGTTGAATTTGCCACTTAAAAGTTTGTTTTGATCTCCTCTGTAAGAAAAAACAGGATATCAAAACGAAAAAGTTTCATTCCTACCGTAATGTATTGTGTTTCTGCTCTTGACATGGAGGACAGTGATTGGTTTAATTCCATTTATGTTCCACAGTTTATGAAACTACATATTTGAGTTGAAATATATTGCGGTTTTTTACAAAGCACTGTGATCTGAACAAGCCATTGTTAGAATTTCCAGTGAGAAAGTTACTTATGTTTTTGGCGTAGCTGGGCTTGCGTAAGTCATCAGGGAAGTACGCTAAATGGGCGGGACAGTTTACCAGGGCTCCTCCCGTCGAACCCTACAGCACACACTCTGGCTCCAAATGACGTCAAATTTTCAAGACGGAAGCGCCCCTAAGTGTCGTATTTTGACTTCAAGAACATTGAGTGGGAACAGCTACAGTGCACGCACACTGGCTTGGACAAAAAAGGAGAACCAGACATTTCTTAACATTATACATAAAAAAATATTTGTATCACATTAGACGTGAACCAACAAAGGAAAGAGTGTTGTAAAGAGATTTGGAGTGTCCATCTTTTTGCAGATAAGTCTCACTGGATGAGATTTCACCAGATTTACGAGCCTCCAAAACAACCTTCAGTGGAAACACATTCAAAGAGCAGTTATACTTTGTAGAAACTTTTGAAATATCGCTTTTATTTTGTGAAAAGCTATAATGGAAACAGCTATTGGTTGGCTTGTCTCCATTTTTGTTGTAGTTTGTTCCCAGTATTCCAGTGATATCACCTCATGCCTCGAGACATACAATGTCAGCCAAACTTTTCCAACAATGTTAATAAGAGTGTTTACAGTTGAGATCAAAACAAACTTACAAATGGAAATTTGAAACATTTTTTAATCAAATGATCCTTGATTTATTGATCTAAGAGGCCTACTCTACGTCTTTATCTGATTAAAATAATTGTCTCCAGCAACTTTAATTGAGGTTTAAATATACATCCTTACATATGTGTTTATATATGGATGTGGAGATTTGTTAACATACTTGCACACGACTCAAATGCAAATCAAACTGTAAAACATGCACTTAATGTATGCTGTATCTGAATACTTTCAGTGTTTTAAAAGGAAGCTCCAGTTTTGGTTGATTTATGCCATCAGTCACGGTACACCCTTACACAGTTATTACAGAAAACCACACTCCCACGACACTCCATGTGGATTTAATTTCTCTTGCCGACATCATTCTCCCATCGGGCGAATGGGAACACAAGACCATATACCATAAGACCCTCCATGGATTGAGCCCACCCCCAACAGCACCACTCAGGCTTTTCAGGCTCAAAGAGAACCAGCTGCCTTATTTTTAAGTATTACTTAAACTCTGGTTTTCCTCAAAGAATAAAAGATATTTTATAAATCTCACTCTACACAAATCCCTCTAACTCGGAGAGGTGCGGGATGTTTATGTCACAGGAAATGTGAAACGTCTTACCACAACCTTCATTTTAACGGCATGAAACCACTGCTTGGTTCTGGCAAAGGATCAACATATAAAAGTAAATTTCATTTGTGTTATGTTTCCTGGGATATGATTTGTTGTGCATTTATGTGAGTTTCTATTCATGAAATGCGGCTCAAAAACCTTATAAACCAAAAAGGCTTGCACACATGCATGCGCCTTAGTCCTACATGGAAGAACAAAGTTATTTTGTAGACATTGGAAACTTTAAATGTGACAGATTACCAATGTCCTATGGGGTTCCTTAGGGCTCTGTTCTTGGACTTCTTCTGTTTAGCCTTTTTTTTGCTTCCTTTAGGACAAATTCTACAGAGCTGTAAGGTTTATTATCAGAGCTATGCAGATGACACACAACTATATCTATCAGTGAACCCAGATGACTATAGTCCCATAGAGGTGTTGTGTGATTGTTTAGAATAGGTAGGTTTACCCCAAATTAGAGAGCCAACCTTTTGCCACAACTTTCAGTGAAAACACCAGAAATGTGTTGGGACGACCCTTTTTGGGGCAAACACAAGAAATCACAATAAGAAAGAAGTAAAAACACTTCTATGCTTACGTCTGCAGGACTCCACATCCCACAATGCAATGCACCAATTTTTTAATATCAATAAGAGAGTGTTTACATTTGAAATCAGGACTAACTTTAAAATGAAAATTTTAACATTTTATATGTTTTTTAATCAAACAATATTTTCAATCAAACTGCAGCAGAGCTGACGTCAGAATCTAATTTGAACTTTTTATTTTTAAATCCAAGTTAAAACTATGGCTGAGAGGGAGATTGTTAACCATATTGTATTTGAATTTTATTTCTGCAAAAACAGATCAAACAGCACTCAACAGTCAAAGTAATCAGCTGAAAGGGTGTAGGTTGAAGCAGCAGCTTGTAAACACCTACCCCATCACAAAAAAACAAAACAAGGCTTTTTAGATAATGTCACCAAAAAATAATTAAGAAACTAATATTACTATTTTTTACAATACACCTTCAGCATATATTATTAAGTATTATATATATAGTTTATACATTCACATGAAACATATAGGTATCTTCAGTATGTACACACATACATTAGGCTTGGGCAAAATATCGAGATTCAAGATATATCGAGTTTTCTGTTTTGGCGAGAAAATTACAATATTGCCTATAATGATTTTTTTCTTTTTTTAATAGCTTATTTTGTATCAAAATACCTGTTTTAGGAGTCGCTGCTTTCTCTTCTTTTCAGAACAGCACAAAAAGCCTAAAGTGGCACATATTATGCAGTTGTTTGTTAATAAATGTGCCTGTGTGGCATTTTGTATCAGCAATTTCAACCCTGAATTGTTTTTCTGGTAAGAATTTGAGTTAAAATTATCGAGATGTATATCGTATGTCACCATTTTGAGAAAACCATACTGTATCGTCCAGCCCTAACATACATACATATATATGTACATATACATATGTACATGACATATACTTAATATTAATGATATACTATTTAATATTTACTACACAAATTTCATCAATTACATTTTAAATACAAAATATAGTGTGGCCATACTGAAATGAACAATATTGTTCAATTAATGTTTTTTCTGCTGATTTTAATGTTCTTAGTGATTTTTAAACTTTTGCACTTTTTAATCATGCAAAGCACATTGAATTGCCTTGTGTATGAAATGCACTATACAAATACATTTGCCTAGCCACATGTCGTACTGTGTGGAGCAGCAAAAAAAAACAGAGTGTCTCCACATAAGGTCGAAGAGGTGATCAAAGTTTGTTTTGAATTGACTTCAGCAAATCTGCTCAGGCGTCTCTCAGCACTGCTCGGACAGCTGATGAAAGTGTGTGTCTTGAGGGAGTCCTTTCTCTCCCGCTCTGCGTTTGAAGTGGGAAGGCAGTGGGGGACGGAGGGGGCGTGTGTCTCCCTGGCCTCTGCTGACAGAGAAAACCCTGGCTTCCTTCTTTTCCACTGGCTGTTAAGGACCCTTCAATGGCTGCAGATGGTGTGTGTGTGTGTGTGTGTGTGTGTGTGTGTGTGTGTGTGTGTGTGTGTGTGTGTGTGTGAGGACTAGTGGAAGATGTGGAAATCCCCCTCCTTGATTCATTCAGTCTGAGCTGGAGCTGGCGCGTATAATAACAGAGGAATAACTGTGAAAATACTACTCTGAGGCGTCTTTCAGCTCATTCATATAATCAGGAGATTTACTGATTGTTTTTAAGTAACCCTAATTATCTGTGATTATACACCCATCGTTTTTTGTTGTGTTTGTGGGCTTCTTTCGACTTTCCTTTTTGCATTATATATTTTGTGCCTGTCACTCTGGCACATTGTGTGGTTATGTTGATTTAGTGTAGCATCATTTTCTTGTATGCTAGCTAGCATCAGGGCCAAAGTCTTCATCAATTACGCTAAAACAAGTTACTTTATCATGCTGTAGTTGTTGTTTTCACACTTTTAACGACTCTGAACAGAATTGGAAATTAATTTGAAAGGTTAGCCCCGAGCTGCTTCCCTTAAATCATTGACAGCAAACATAGTAGCAAAAAATAAGCATTGCACACTTCTTAAAACATCAAACTGGTAATTCCCACACTAACAATAAGTTTGTTTGAAAAAGATCAAATTGAACTGTAACATAAGATCTGATTAGTTTGAGAAAAATATTGCACGCTAACTCAGCTAGCAACTACTTCAAGTACTGGTAAGTTACTGATCAGTAACCTCGCCACTATTTACTGCCACTTTTTGACTACACGTTTTAAACTACATTAAAGGTCCTATATCATGCTATATTAAGACCTTCCAAAATCAACTACAGCCACACATGGGTAATAGTTTACATTTTGCAAAATAAAATACTAATTTATTAAGAAATATGACTTATTTTCTTTCAACTTTCAACGTATGGTTTTTCTGAGCGCCGCCTCTTCCCATTTCATGATGTAGCCCTAGGACCCCAGCATTATGGGCAACAGGCCCGCCCACCAAACTTTGTAAACAGTTCCAGAGAATGTATTTCAAATATAAAGACAAAGAGGTGAGTATGGCTAACATTTGAACAAATTCCTAAGACTTTAGCAGTCCAACACGCAATTTTGGCTACCAGACATTATTATTTGGTACAAAAACAAAGTCTGCTATTTTCTCCTGTGCAGACTGGATAAGAAAGGACAATGACCATCTAAACAGATGTTCTTCGGCCGCTCGCATGCCTCTAGCCCCAGAGAGAATGGGCGTGTATGTTCACTGTGGAGGCGCGGCACCAGCAGCAGGCACTTCCTGGAGGGGACGGTTCAGAACCGCTTGTTTTTTAGAAGAGGGCAGAGAAGCCGCTCAGTGAGCAGGATTATTGAGGATATGTCAGAGATGCAGGAAGGAATCCCAATAATACTTCGGGGGTGTTTTTGATAAGGAATTAACATTGTAAGAAGATTAAAAACTCAAAAAAGTTGATTTGGATGATATAGGACCTTTAAGATTAAATGCAAACAAAAGCAGAGTGACGCCAATGCTACAAAGCATGGCAATTTATCAAAATAAGAAATTAGACAAACGTTGAAAATATGAGAATATCCATGAATCACTTTATCTAATCAGTTGTAGATGATGAGTTGGGGGCATATTGGTGTGAAGGGGTGAAGAATTATGTCGGATGTATTAATTACTACCGCTAGTAAACTCTAGTAGTCTCTGATTCTCAAAATGTCCTCAATTCTGTTTTGGAGTTTACTTATTTCTGTTTTGTTTCTGTTTCATCACCTTTCCCTGTCTAGATGAGTTTATTGGCTATTAAACTTCCTAAAATGGTATCAAACATGGTAAATAGGGTTAATTGAGTTTTATTTTCGAGCATTATTATATATAATATTATTTTATATTTATATGCTTCAAGTGACTTACTGAAGCCAGGAGGGTTATGCTGAAATCATGTGTTTATGTGGCAAGAAAGGTGGTTTTAAGGAAAAATACCATTAAAATTGTTATATGATCCCAAATAATGTAATTGAGGGTTTAGTCTGTCAAATAGATGTTTCCATTGTATTTTGCAAAATTTGACATTTTGTCTGTGTGCCACACTACTTGTTTGACATTAAGTCACTGATATGTTTTTCTGTAAAATGTTAGCTTTAGCAAGTGTAGCAAACAGCTGGAAATCAAATCTTGCGTGATCTTAACGCGTGCTTATTTCGATGCATTTCTGCTGTGTAAATAATCAATTAATGACAATAGTTACATAGCAACATTAACGATATTAAGCATGATTTCAGGAATAAATTACATCTGATTTCCCAAAGAAAATAAAATGGCAAAGAAACCGTAAACTGACTAAAATGTGTAAATTGACTAAAATGCGTAAACTGACACAGATACAAGCAGTGGCCCGGTGACAAATATGTCAGGTTAAAGAAGAAACAACTTAATAGATCTTTAATAATGTCTACTATGTCCAACTTGTGTATCTGTCATGTTGTGGCAGCTTTAGTCTTACTATTGTTGGATAGCACATACAGTATATCCAGGAAAAAGTATATCAATCCTTATTATTTGTGAATAACCTGCAACATTATACTTTAAATACTTCATAAAATCGCTATACTGAAATATACTTTTAACCAAACACATTAAAAGTTTGAACATAAGTTTGATTGACATCTGTTGAGAAGTTCCGCATGTCTCTCATTTCTATAAGCAAAATTAGCTGAGGATTTACCTGGATTTGGGTTCATTTTCCCAGAGGGATGTAAAAGTCATACTGGTTGACATGGGGGAGACGGACAAACCTAAAGTGCTTTAAGTATGTGTGCATTAGATAATTACAGGAAGACTGTCTGAGCTCCATCATAATATCACCACCAACATCTCCTCGAGTTCTGCCTTTTATAACAATCCCAGACAAAATGCTTCTCAAACAAAAATGTAGAAACCTTAATAGCATGTTAAAAATCAACTAACTCCCACCCCTCTGTGGGATACCTAATCCCATTTTAAACAAATAACATTTCCTGCAGGGCCGGGCACTACGACTGATCTGAACGTAGGAGAAACTCTCTCCGTTTGTACCTTGTAGAGATCGGGTATCCCTAAAAACATACAGACGCAACAAAAATAAATCTTGCAATTATCGTATACCACCACAGCATGTCAAGGCCTGTCACTGTAAAAATGATCTGGATTTGATTTACTTAGAAACAAAGAAACAGAGTTCATGTGTTTGATTTTACATCAAGTGTACAGGTCAAATGAATGGACAAAAGGAACCAGTGTGGTAACGGTAACATGTCGTTGGATCTGAGCACAAACCTTGCTTGTCCACTCAGTTTATCTAAGCTCTCGTACACTAACACACACCAGATCTCCCCTGTCTTACTTTACAAGGGAAACCATTTCAAACAGCCCTCGTGTTAATGAAAGAATGTACAGCTCAGAGGAAGTGCACACCTCTGGAGCTTTGAAACCTTCACCCTGAAGCTCAGAAGGGGCAGAGCTGCCAACTTCAATCAAGTCTCGGAAACCAACGATGCACTTTGATGGGGAGAGTGCATGCAAATGATCGGGGCCTCAATGATGTTAGGGTGTTGTGATGAGCACGTGTTTATATGTTGTGGCATCTCTCATGGTCCGCTGCTTCCTTTTTTAAAAACTAGCTCAGATCAGCGAAAGCTAGCCTAACAGGGAGTGGCAGCTGATGCAAACAAAGGTCAAAGAAGAAACCTTTCAAAGACACCATTGGTCAAAACAATGGCCATGTTGGAAATGTCATACTAACGTACTGTACTAAGTTTGACATCTCAATGAGTATGTAATGCATTTAAATTAGATATCATAGTATGAAAATATTGAGTATGTAAGAAATACCTGGATGTATACTACATGGCAGTAATTCTCAACCTTTTCATCCTGCGACCCCCCAAAACAAAGGTGCCAGAGACCGGGGAACCCCACTGTACCTGAAGGTGGTTGAACACAGACATGAACATTGAAGAACATAAAGTCAGCTAAATGATGGTCCATTGTACTATGAATCACAGATAACCACATTTATTTATTGATCTGAATAATATCCACTGTTATCCAGAAAGTTTATTATTATTTGGGCCATAGTATATAGTCATCTTAAAAATGTAAATCCTTGTTTTATTCAGAAAAAAAAAATGTGTTAAAAGTGACCAAAAATGGTGGAAAAGGTGCTGAAATGGGATTCTAAAAACTACAGAAATCAGTTCAAATCTGCAAATTAGAGTGTCCAAAAATGGGCAGAAAAAGTGGTAAAAAGGGTTCAAAGTGTCATTATTGGAACAATTAGTAGAAAAATCTCATTTAAACTGACAAATGGTGAATGTGGTAAATTGGCAAAAAATAAGCATGAAATATGGTGAAAAGAGGTTGAAAGTGACAAATAATGGGTCAACATGGGTGACATTAGGTGGGAAAAGCGGTGGAAAGACTTTATAAGTGCAGAAAATGTCTTGAAAGTGGAAAAAAATTGAAGAAAAGGTCTTGAAATTTGATGTGTAATTGGCAGAAATTAGGGTAATGTAGCAAAAATGCATTAAAAGGAGCAAAAATATGGCAAGAAAAAGTGATGAGAATAGATTAAAATATGGCAAGTTTGGTGTAGTAGCAGAAAATGGTAAAAATAAGCGAAATTATTTCTTAAAGGCATCTGGCGACCAGTGTCTCGCGACCCCAAAGTCATTTTTACGTTCTATTCACTTTATTTTAGTAAAGGGGATGATGGGAGAAGCAGATTACCCAGATGTTGCTGTCCCACGCTCCCATGGGGCCAGAATGAATCAGAAACACGTGTTGCCTTCGGCCACTGGGGCACATGTGAGACTTAAGAGGGAGCGTTTGGAAAGCTTCTCCAATCAAACTTGATTTCTAGCCGGCATGAAGCGAGATGAGAATCCTGGAGTGTTGACTCGCCCTAATCCTTCTGTCCTAATCAATACATGTCTTGCTTTCCATGCAGAGCTCTGGCAGCTGAACAGAACTTGGGTGTTCCAGGGACACGGAGCACCCCTTCAACCACAAACCATGGTGCTGGATGAGGGCCACGGGAGACTTTATGTTGGTGCCAAGAATGCTGTGTTTTCCCTTAGCCTGGACCGCGTTAGTGCACACCACAAAGAGGTGGGCCTGGCTTTGTCAGGAAGTCAAACATTAGGGTCCTCAGGCCACAAGTTGACCAAACTAAAGCTCAGAAACATTTTATAGCATTTGTAACGTTATAAACACAGATTTTTGTCTCTAAGATATTTGTCTGAAAAATAGTGACAGGTGGCATTTTTTTTTTCAGAAAAAGTCAAACAAATGTGTTTTTATTCAGATCCAGTGGGGCAGTACGGAATCACAGATAGAGGAGTGTCTGATGAAAGGGAGGGAACAGGTAAGCTATTATTATTGTTATTATTATTATTATTATTATTATTATTACACATTTGATTGCATATATACTTATCAGGCGTTGAAAACGTAAAAGAAAAATGATTTAATAAATATTTTTATTCTCATTAGTATTGAGGACAAGGAGTGCCACAATTAAATAAATAAATACACATTCTGTTAATTAACTAAAAGTGTCAATAATTGATTAAATTTACAATAATTAAATAAATGTGTCAATAATTAATTTAATCCATTTTGCATTTCATTTTCATTGTAAAATGTATGAAATATAAAAAAATCACTATTTATTTCATAGTCTGGTGTTGCGGCCACTTCACGAATTCATTTGATCTGTCAAATTTGCTCGTGAAAGTCTGTGGGGGCGGGGTTAACATCAATTCAGCCAAATCCATTGCTTTGGTCTTCACACTTTCCAATCCTGGCGGCCACGACAATGGAGGGTGTGCAGGAACTTTCCAGTGAATTGGGGAGAGAGATTTTAGCCCTCGCTGAGAAGCAGAAATATAGAAAACCATCGTGCAGATTGTATAGTGCAGCTCAGTGTATTAGAATGATGTTTACTAGCTCTGCCTCAATCCATTGTCTGGGATTGATTTAGCTTGACTTGATGTACAGTCTTGAACCAAGTGGAAACCACCCCCACAGACATTGACGAGCGAGTTTGACCGATAAAATGAATTCATGAAATGCTGCAACACCAGACCATGAAATAAATAAATAAATAAATAGTGAAATATTTATACTTCATAATTTTCAGAATGAAAGTGAAATATAAAATTGATTTAATGAATTATTGACACATTTAATGAATTATTGACACTACTAATTATTTAATGAATGGTGTATTTATTTATTTTTTAATTCTGGCACTCATCCTCCATACATTAACCTTTTCATTGATGTTATTGATGATGCAGTAACCCATATCATTTTTCCCTGATCACTATAATCTCTCTTTGGTTTCCCTTTCCTCTCCGTGTCTAAACCACTTGTGAATGTCTTGCAGCCAGAGTGTGCAAACTACATCAAGGTCCTTCAGCCCTACAACCACACTCATCTTTTGGTCTGTGGAACAGGAGCTTTTAACCCTCTGTGTGCTCTGGTCAGAGTGGGACACCCTGGGCAGGTGAGGGGGTTTCATCTAACAAAAATACTAAAAAAGCTAACAGCGAGCAATTTTTCACTCCTCTTTTCATCTTTCTTGTCTTGTAAAGATAAAGGACTTTCATGTTAGTGTATTGATGTTTTAACCTGGAGCTCCTGGTCGTATTAGTCATACTTGGACCACTAATGGTTTGAACACTAAGGTGATTAACAGCTAGCACTGGCAGCCAGGAATGCTATCAGTTAGTGTAGTGCTTCTCAAAGTGTGTGGCGCGCAGTGAATAGAGGTACGTTCTTGTGTTTCGTGTGTAAACCTCACCTCACTTTACTGCAAAGGAAATCTACCTATGGGTACAAATAAAGTAACCTGAACCTGAACCCGACATACAGGAGGACATTTTCAATTTCATGCCAATTCATTAAAGGTCCCATATCATGCTATTTTTCACCCATCTCCATTTGTTTTAAGAGCTCTAAAAATATAGTATGTGAGGTTTATTTTCCCAAACTCACCTGTTTTCCAGAATTTTAGCCTCTGAAAAGTCACTTTCTGAGCAACTCTACACAAACAGACCTACTTATGAATATTCACGAGTGGGCGTGTCTATAGATGGGACACTGACTTCTTCCTCACGGCACCCGCCCTCCTCCCACCCACTCCGTAGCCAAGCTCATGCTGCTTTATAAACAGGAGACAGAGCGTGGGGGCGGGGCATTCACCGGTACATACATAGACTATAGAAAATACATACATAGCACTGCATATGGCGACCGTGGCTCAGGTGGTAGTGGGTCATCTTCTGATCGAGAGGTTGGGGGTTCAATCCCAGTACCTGACTATGTGTCGAAGTGTCCTTGGGCAAAACACTGAACCCTAAGTTGCTCCCAGTGGTCGACTAGCGCCTTGCATGGCAGTCCTGTCCCACTGGTGTGTGAATGTGAGAGTGATTGGGTGAATGAGCTGATATGTAAAGCGCTTTGAGACTGCTTCAGTGTGGTGATAAAGCGCTATATAAATCAAGTCCATTTACCATTTTACCATTTGCATGAAGCACGCTGAAATGCTCACCTTCGTGGATGTGTCTGTTTACATGTCAATCACAGCAGAGAGCTTCCTGGAGAAAAGTGGGAACGTGTCATCAAATTGTAGCGAGGTGTTTGGGCTCGCTCTGCAGTAAGAAAGGAGCAAATCACCCTCTAACTAACGATTGAGTGAATCAATGAAAAAAACACTTTGGGCATGTGTATGAAGCCCTAATAGCAAGAATAGCATGATTCATATAATGTTCCAGATGTTTAACATGTGGCAGCTCCTCCTGAGTTGTGTGTTTCTGGGGCACATTTTGAGAGAAGGAAAAGGGGTTTCTTCTGCCCGACATTCCAGCACTGCTTCAGCAGGTCGACTGGGCCCGTTGTAGCTTCCAAACAGGAACCGCACACAGCCATCACTCATATCATCGGAATGCACACGACTCACTGAGGGATCAGATAAAGCTGATTTATTGAAGCGTAGATGTACTTTTCAACAAATTACTCTCCTACAAATCAAAGAGCATTCATGAAGATTATGTTCTGGGTACGTTTATCATGAATGCTTCCTTTGATAATATTTACATTGCAGTGAAATGTGATCTAGAGTTAATCAAGTGCGGAAGACGTTTTACTAAACATACTCTCGGTGCTGCTACCATTGTTTTTATGAAAAGATGTTTGAGCAGAAATGTGAAATCAGTTAAATCAACCAACTCTACTAGTTACTCACATTTGGAATACACTTTACTAGTGAAGTTAAAAAAATTCACTAGTACAGCTAGTTAGCCTTATATGCCAAAAAAAAAGGGGCAGGGAAAGTCAATTCAAGCTTTCCATTAAACATTCCAACCAATCAGGGAGCTGGATTTGGTTACAATCCTTCCTACATTATTTGGATTAGGTTTACTAGTACTACTAATGAATCTTTTGGCTTTCATAGTACTAGTAGTAACACAAAGTTGTATACTATTAGATGATTTTGCTTTACTATTAAAGTCTACTTGGCATGATTGCTCCAAAAAACTTTACTAGTAAAAACATTTTTTGTTTACTAGTACACTTAAATATCTCACTAGTAGTACAAGCAGTGTTGGGAGTAACTAGTTATTTTTGTAATATATTACTTTTTGAAGTAACTCAGTAGTGTAACTCATTACAAAAGTGAAAAGTGGTAATATGTTACTAGTTACAATTAAAATAACTCAAGTTACATGCATATTTAAGTGCATATTTGTTTTTGTTATCTCGCTGTTTGCAATTATTTGAGGAAAAAAAACATGATCATTATAGTGAAATATAACTTATGGGGAACAAAAGAGCTTTCTGCTCCTGAAACAGCAGAAGTATTTGAAACAAAACTTAGACCACTGTTATTCGAACACTATCAGTGTGATATAATTAGTGTTCTGGACCAAAACTAACTCAAAGTAACTCATAGTAGTGTTAATCAGTTACATTTTAAAAAAAAGAGTAATATTGTAATACAAATATATTACATTTTTATCCCAGTAACCAGTAATATAACTATATTACAAGATTAGAGTAACTTACCCAACACTGAGTACAAGTAGACTGTTTTTAGTGCCAGTAGCTGTGCGTTTCCACTGGCGGTATCGGCTCTAATCAGCTTTGCTCTACTCTCTTTTTGCGTTTCGCATGTCAGGTTGGTGCTCAATGGAAACGCTCCGGAAAAACAGTATCGGATCCTGATGTTTTAATAGTAAGTTTTATTTGCACACGTGTTCCCCAAAAACCTTTACTTCTGTAGTACTTGTAGGCTGTATTCAGTCCACTAATAGTACCAGTCAAGCCAAAAAAAGGCACTAGAAGTACAAGTAGACCTAATGCAAATGAAGTAGGAGGGATTAGAGCCAAATTCAGCTCCCTGATTGGTTGGAATATTTGGAACATAACGGGAGGCCTGAATGTGCTTTTCCCCACCGCCTTTTTAGCATATGACGCTAACTAGTAGTACTAATTCTACTTTTTGCTTCACTAGTAAAGTGTACTCATTTATCAGTAAACTTTGATTGAGTATGTAATCCAAATGTGAATATTAGTAGAATTAACTAGGAAGATATCACATTTGAGTTTTGAAAATAGTGTTATTGTTGTGTAAATAGTGTTTTTATGTATATTATATTATGTAGTTATGTATATATACAGTATGTGTGTTATTATAGTTTACTTTTAAAGAGACACCATCAACCGTAAACAAATTAGTTGTATGTATGAACGTACTTGGCGAATATAAACTGATTCTGATTCTGAGTTTTGCTCAAACGTTTGTCCATATGATTTCATCTTATAGACTAGTCACCAGTGGAAGTGATGAATGAGTGTAACCTGGAAACTGACTCCAGTTGCAGTCGTGTGTGAATCACTTCCCACAGCTCAGTGTGATTCTGAGTTTACTCATAAATCAACGCTACACGTGACACGCCCTCTGACCCACTGGTGACCATCAGAAACACTGTGGAGTTAGAAAACACATCCGATCGGTTCAGGTCTGTGTGTCTGTGTCTGTGTCTGTGTGTGTGTGTCAGTGGCCCGCTGTGCACAGGAGCAGCCTCGGAGGTGAAGAGAGACAAGAGCAAAGCAAAAAGATCAGTCCATCCATCACTCCCTGTCTCATTTATCTTCTCTCTGCTACTCATCCATCTCTTTCTCATCCTTCATCTTTCTAACATTGTTGATGAAGCATTGCGTGAGTGTCTGTGGCCTTTCTGTTGATTTCACCTGTGGCTGGTGTGTGTGTGTGTGTGTTACAGGACAAGCTGTTTGCACTGGAGGAGGAGGGAGTGATGAGTGGCAGAGGACGCTGTCCCTACGATCCCAACAGTCCCTGCACGTCCACACTCTCCAGTAAATACTCCACCTTAACCTTAAAGGGATCCGCCACTGTTTTTACAAATGTGGCCTAAAGCCTTTGAAATGTACTTATTAGAAAATCTGTGCCTAAATAACTGTTGACGGACTCCTATCCAAAAATAACTTTTCTATTCTCAGGGTCTGTGCATCTTCTACTGTCCATGGTTTACTCTCTAACTTCAGCTACCATAGCGTGTCAGCACACTGTTTAATGGAGAGTAAAGGGTTGTGTCCGAATAGTCCCTCCGTTCTCCTTTCATATCCATTTTCCTTAAGCTCCGGAAGTTGTTTAAGTGGCGGCCATGATAAGGAGCGTTCCAATTCTCTAAATTCTAAGGAAAGAAGGCTTAATGCTTCCTTCATAACCTCCTTTAGCCTAGGAAACACTGATGCATCCTTTACCAAATGAGACCACATAATGCTGCCCCACATTTGAGACAACAATTTCAAATAAAGCTAATTCTGATTAATTTAAAGGAACCCTTTTATCCGAGCATTTTTAGCCACATGTTTTTTTCAACATATTTCATTCACCTAAGAATGTTCTGTTTGTTTCAATTTTGCTCCTTGTAGCCTATTTTCCTTTGATTTACATTCAAACCTTGTGATATTTGAGATTATATCAGCGGTTAGAGGCACAGGGGAAAGCTTTATAAATGCGCTTTCAGTAGTCCATTTTCTGAAATTTGAAATTTTTTCAGCAAGGCAGATGTCACTTCGCCACCGTCAGATTATTACGTAACCTTATTGCCAAAAAAAATGTGATGGCCTTTCCCCAATTCCTTTAAGAATTCTCTTAACACCTTTCTTTAACCAGTGACATCATCCACGGGGTCAAAAAAGGGGACTATTTGGACAGAGCCTATTGGTCCCTTAGGAGAGCTCTTCTTCTCTGCTTTATTGTCTACTACAAAACCGCAGAGTTGGAACTGTCGCCCCACTGCGGTCATAGATCATTTTTCAGGTCACAGCTGTTTTTATCCTCTTTCCCTAAACTAAAGAGGTTTACATCAAGATCTTTAACTTTCCCTGATTTTTTTAGAGTAACCAAAAGCAGCACAAGTTGTCATTTTGACTAAAAAAAAAGTGCTAAATGATTTAAAAAGCAGGCTGAAGGCTTCACTTCAATAAAAAAAAAAAAAAGAAAAAAAAACAACGGGATGTTTACAGGCAGTGGGGCCGTGTGACATCATCAATCACATGATTCCAAAATGTCGGACACGGGCTCTAAAACTGTAAAGTAGTCCCATTTTTAAAAGTTGATCAAATAAATATGTTACAAAAATAAAGTGTTTTATTAGGCATAGATCTTCTAATTGGTAAAGTTCAAAGGCCACATTTGTAAAAACAGTGGAGGATCCCTTTTACAATAATTCACTGAGACTTGATTTAAAATCTTCTATTTCTGTTGCAGAATTTTTTTTAACCAGCCAACACTGCCATCTTGTGGTGTCTTTTGAAAATGCCAAATCTAAACTTGCATATTGACCTGTTATGGGTTTGTGTCCAATAGGAGGAGAGCTCTATATTGGACTGTACACAGACTACTGGGAGAATGATGGTGCTTTGTGTCGACTTAACAACCAAACCTACACCAGGACTGAAAAAATGGACAGGCAGCAGCTTACTGGTTGGTCACACACACACACACACCTGAGTTCATCAGAGCCATAATCCACTGTTCATATACAGACCAGAAAAAAAGTAAAATATCAACCAAAAATATCAACTAATTCTCTACTTTTCACTTCCCCTGCTCCGTCTGGGATGCAGAATGATCACATTTTGATTACATAAAGTTTGGAGAGAATGTAACCTTTACAAAACATCCGATACATGTCCAATTTATATCCACATATGAAAGTGGCCTGAGACGAATTTAAAATAAATCTGAATTGTACTGTTCTCACAGACGTGAAAAGATTTGATAAATTTCAGATGTGGACACGAATAATGGAATTTACCTGCAGTGTGTAAATAGATATAATGGCTGCTTGGTGAACCTAACCTAGTATTTTGTCTGCATTGATGGAAATGACTAACACATTCAAGAATAATATTATTTTGTGTTAAATGATGCCACATTTCTTAGTGATGTGGTTTTCATTCAGGACTTTTATTCAAGACTAAATGTTTGATCTGCTGCTCAGTGAGATAATATATGAGTGTTGATATCATCCTAGTCCTGTTATTACAAGTAGCTTTGTTAAAGTCAAAACGCGTTTTTCTTCAAGACATTTCATATTTCTTACAATTAAAAACAGGTGAGAATCTTTTTCCATCATATTATCCGTAATCTTTCCAAGTAGTAGAGTTAATGGGTCGCTGTCAATTTTAACATTGAACATCTCTGTTAATTTTCCAATTGATTTTTCCCATTATTTTTTTTATTATTCTACATGACCAGAATACATGACTATGTTCTGCCTGTTGTTCTCTACAGTTTAGCCAACGATCAGATGTTGCATTCTTATTTTTCTTTTGCATATTGAAATATCAATTTACAATCTTCCAAGAAAATTCCCTCCAGTCGTTAAAGTGTGTTGATTTGTGAATGTTTTTTTAAAATTTGTTCCCAATCTGTTGGACGTATGCTTATTGAAAGTTCCTTTTATCATTTACTTTTCACTTTATAAGCAATATCTGGTTTTGTTTTTCTAATAAGTTTGACAATCTTTGTTAAGAATTTTCTTTTCACGCCTATGTCATGTGTTCTGATCATGTATCTGACAAATGGATTAATATCTTCAACTTTTCTATTTTTTAGAGCCTCTGGGATATTGCTATGAATCTGCATGTATCTAAATACATGAACATTTGGGATTTCATACTGTTGGGCACTTCTTTCAAAAGTTTTTATTTCTATAACCCTGAGTAATTGTCCAAATATAAGCAATCCTTTGCTATTCTATCTATGATATGTCTGGTCTGTTTTATTTGGCTTGAAATCTGGATCTAACCTAATTTGTCTTAAAAAAAACTAAATTTAACTAATTTTGTTCATGACATATTTGTCTCCACACTTTAAGTGTTTCTTTTACACATCTATTTTCAGTTTTTTCCGTCACTACCTTTTTACATTCAACAAAAGGCAAAAAGTTGAGTGGATATGTTCATCATATGCCTCTATTTCTCTCCATTTTGTTTTCAGTTTTCCTGTCATCCACTCGACAATGTTTCTGGTATTTGCTGCTTGGTTATTAGATTTAAAATTTGGAAATCACAAACCTCCCATTTCTTTTGCTAATTTTAGATAATTTAGCAAGATTCTTGCTTGTTTATGTTTCCAGATCAATTTTATGAACATTGAATCCCACTGTTTAAAAGTAGTGAGGGGAATATAAATAGGTAGAACTGTGTACAGAAATAAGAATCTTGGGAGCATTCATTTGTATAATTTAGATGTATTTATTTTTCCCACAGTGAAAAGGGTATCAGTATTAACCACCGATTAAATTATTGTCTTATAACAGTTATCAATTCTCCAAAATTTTTGTTATGCAACTCATCCAAGTCCTTTGTTATGTTTTTTTTTTTTTTTTTTAACTTCTTCCTTAACAGAACACCCAATTATCATAGCATAATCTCTGATTTATTCACATTTAGAGTATACCAAAAAATACTTCCAAATCCTTGGATAATTTCCATCAATGGAGCTATTGATAACTCAGGATTGTTCAAATAGATGACTATGTCATCAGCGTATAATGACAGTTTATGATTTTCTCCAGCAATGCTTAGTCCACATTATTCTCTTGTCTCATTTGTTCCGCTAGTGGCTTTATACATAGGGCAAATAACAGTCCAGATAATGGATCACTCTGCCTTATTCCTTTAAATAATTTAAAATTGTGTGATACAGTACCATTCATTCTGACTGTGGCATTTAGATTTTTATAAAAAGCCTTCATCCAATTAATGAATGTCATGTATTCCAAATTGTCTTAAAGTTTCAAACATATATTGCCATAAGACCTTATCAAAGGCCTTCCTTGCATCTAATGTGAGAACTCCTATAGTTATATTATGCTTCTGGGCCATATGTACCACATTTAAAGTTCTTCTGACATTATCTGCAAGGTATCTTTATCCTATAAATACAGTTTGGTCAGGCTTTACAAGTGATGCTATTGTTTTTGATAATCTATTGGCCAATATTGCTGATAAAAGTTTGTGATCAATATTTAATAAACTGATTGGTCTATAAGACGTACAATCAATTGGATTTTTTCCAAGTTTTAGTAGAATTGTTATTATACCTGAGTTCCATGTTGTTGCCGAGGTATTATTTTTTTTGTGCCCAATTGAAGGCCTTGCATAAAACGGGTAATTTCATGTTTAAATTCTTTAGAAAACTCATTTGTAAAGTCGTCACAACCTGGTGACTTGTTTATTTTCAATTTACCAATATGAGTTTGAATTTCCGTTTCAGAAATCTTCTCCACTAAACTATTATTTTCTTCTTCTGCGGTCTGGGGAAAATGCATCTTTTGAAAAAAACTTGAGATTTTAGATTTTATTTTGTCACTCTCTTTGTTGTTATATAATTGTTCATAATATGCTGCAAATTGGTTTGCAATTTTGTCTCAACTTCTAATAATTTCACCAACTATATCAATTTGTTCCACCAGTGCTTGATTTTGTTGCTCTCTTAATCAGCAAGAATCTTTGCCACTCGAGGACCTTCCTCATAAGCAGTTTGTCCTATAAATGTCAAGTCTCTCTGAACGTCAAGGATTATATAATCATTCATTTTTCTTTTAGCTTCTTCAATCTCTTTCTCAAGTTTTTTCCTTTCTTGTTTCATTTATTTTTTTGCGTAAGCAATTATTTCCCCTCTTAATACCACTTTTGCACCTTCCCAAACGACCTCTAGATTTACCTCGTCATTGTCATTCAGTTCTATATTTCCTTTCATTATTTCTCCTATTTTCATCTTAAAGTTATCTTCGATAAGTAGTGAATTATCAAATCTCCAAATACAAGATGTTTTCTTTTGATTAATGTCAAGTCTCATTTGGACAGGGGCGTGATTTGATAGATGTATCTGTCTTATTTTAATATTTTCTACATTGGTTACATCTTTTGAGAACATGAACAAGTAGTCTAGTCTTGAGTAGTTTACAGCAACCGGAGAAAATTAAGTATGATCTCTCTCAGTTAAATTGAATGTTCGCCATACATCTGTTGATCCTTTTTCTCATCATAGCAGCATCATTATGGGCCTTATGTTTGGTTACACTTTGTGAATCCAATTTTTCATTCAACAAGGATACCTTTAGTATGTTCAACAATTAGTTCAATAATCTTTTCAATTACATGTGTACCTTCTTCTGGCAGATTATATATATTCAGTAATGTAAGATATTTTCCCTCTTTATTTATAATTGTCTTTTCAACCTTAAATGGTATTTTGTTTTTAATCTTTATTCTAACTCCTTTTCTAGATGAATGAAACACTTGATCTTTATAAAGCTTTCCTAATTTTTCATGTTCAAATGGAGATGTTCTTGTTTCTTGAAAAAATAAAATGTCTCCTCCCATTAGTTTGCTGTAGTATTTTGTTTCTTTTAATTCATTAATTTAATCAATTGACATTATACGTAACTTACTATCATAACTCCCCCCCCCCCCCCCCCACAAAACACACAAAACAAAACATGTGTCAAGTTGGATAAGTGACCTTTTAATTTGACTTCCAATGATGGCAGACTATTTTTGTTTCTGCCAGAGAAAGTGATTTTTGGGCCATTTCTCACAAGACACCATGTTTTACCCTTTAAAACCCCAAAGTGCACTATTCTGTGTGTGTCCACCTCATCAATTATTACCTCCACCTCGCATTGAGTGAAATTTGTTTTATTTGCTCTTTTTACCCTTGGTCCACCATGAAATTCATATTAGTAAATATTCATTAAGGATGTTCACCTGACCTTTTATAGGCACCGTATGAGCAAGGTGTTTCCTCACGTGTCACAACTTTTGAGTTGATTGTTATTTGTAAACGGAAACAGGCGTGGGACATATGTGCGCCCTCGTTTATAAGTCAGTGTTTTTTTTGTGTATGCACTTTCTGGTTTTTAGCGTACGCCAGCTGAAGTGATCATAGGCACAGATTAATAAATGAGGCCCCTATTGCTTTAACTAAGTAACCATAATGTATTTATTGTATTTGACACTTTATATATATATACGTATATGTATATATATATATATCCCCTTTGATCCAAAGTTAAATGTTATTCACTGTGTATTTTCTCCATTTTTTCCCCCTACAGAACCTAAATTTGTGGGCTCAGTAGTTATTCCTGACAACGACGACAGAGACGATGATAAAGTTTACTTCTTCTTCACTGAACGTGGGATGGACTCTGACGGCGTGAACAAGGCTGTTTATACACGTGTTGGGAGAGTGTGTGCGGTGAGAAAGCGGATAGAGGAGAACGTTTGCTTATTTTCTGTCCTTGCACCGGTCCTCACTCTGCTGTCAAACTTCTGGTCTCTTTCATCCCTCAGAATGACCAAGGAGGACAGAGGATGCTGGTGAATCGATGGAGCTCCTATCTGAAAACACGTCTCATCTGCTCTGTGGCAGGACCAGACGGCATCGACACACACTTTGATAATCTTGGTGTGTGTGTGTGCACTGCATTGTTTTAGGAATCAATGCAGTTATTATTATAAGTTACAAAATAAGAGATACAAATATGAATATAAATAATCACACAAATTTATGAATAAGTTCAAAAGGAAGAATAAATCTATACAGCAGGAAAAATAATGAAAGGCATTTGGGTCATTTCATGTCATTTCAACAAATTTTTACGACATCCCACGCACTAAAAACATTCTCAAATGTTTAGCAATTGTTCCTTAATTGTTCAATAGGCACACTGTACTTTTTTAGTTTGATCAGATGAACACTTTTTGAGAAATAGACACATTTAGTGAGGGGGTATGTGTTGATTTTTTTTCTGCATTGGTTCTTAGGTGATGTTTTTTTTTACTATTTTTATTGGCCCAAAACTGTATGCAGGAATGTTAGAAAAATATTTATAATAATAATAATCATTTATAGTATAAAGGTTACTCTTTCTTTATACGACTTCTATTTTTTAAATTTTGAAGCTACATTTTTGGTTATTTCACCACCATTTAAAATCCTTTACATGAGTCCATTGTATCTTACCTCTGTCTCATAATCATTTATTGTTTATTGGTTGTTCACTGGTAACACTAAATATAAATTGTTAAAAATGTAGAACATGAGAAATTTCTTCAAATTTATATGTTTTCAAAAATGAATGTTTTTCTGATGCAATAGTTTTAATATCTCAAAAAGTATTCATCTGATCAAATTTACAGTGTGCCTGTTGAATAATCATGGAACAATTGGTAAAAACTTCTGAATGTTTTGACACCGAAGTTCGTTGGCCATTTGTTGAAAATACATAGAATTACCCATTTACGTTGACAAGAAAAATCATGACTTTGTGGTAGTTTGTGTGCAAAACTTTTGAGTTTCCAATGAAAAAAGGTCAAAATGACACACCACATCCACCACAGAAACTAGAGAGAAATATCTTTGTATTTTCTTTCAGAGGACGTGTTTGTTCTGAAAGACAAAGATGAGAAAAATCCAGAGATCTTTGGCCTGTTCAGCACCATCAGGTACTGTATAGGTCAGGGTGTGTTGTTTTGTTTCAGCTCTGCTACACATCAGACTAAAAATCCTTCCTTTGTAGTGCCGTCTTCAAAGGATACGCGGTGTGTGTTTATCTCATGGATGACATCAGAGCAGCCTTTAACGGTCCCTTTGCCTTTCGGGAAAGACCTGAGCATCACTGGACACCTTATGAGGACAAAGTCCCGTACCCTCGTCCTGGATCTGTAAGACTGACTCTCTGTTCACGACTTAATTGGAGACATTTTTAAAGGGAACATTGTTTTGGAGAATGTAGGGCAGTGACAGTGAATGTCAGCATTGTTAGCGCCACTTCAGCAGATCGTGCAGGGACAATGTGAGCTTGGCTCATGATTTTTCAGCTTGTTGTCGGCAACACAAAAAGTTGCGATGCAATTACGAGTGTCCTTTTGTCTCCTGATTCCAATATTCTCCTTTGCCAACTCTCTTCAACAGTGTGCCAGTAAAGTGAACGGCGGCGGCTTCTCCAGCTCCAAGGAGTTTCCCGACGAGGTTCTGAGGTTTGTCCGTTCTCACCCAGTGATGTATCGACCAGTGCTTCCACAGCATCAAAAACCGGTCCTGCTGCAGACCGAGCAGGACGGAAGGAAACTGACACAGATTGCAGTGGACAGAGTTCAAGCCCAGGATGGACATTACCACGTCCTCTACATCGGAACTGGTATAAATACACAAATATTGTACACAAATACACAAGCCAGGCAGCAGAGAGAATATTTGTATTTTAAGCTTTTTTTAAAATGATCGTTCACTGTTTTTACAAGTTTGGCCTAAAATCTTTTAAATGTACTTATTAGATCTATGCCTAACAAAACATTATTTTGCATCATATTCATTTAATTTCCTTTTTAAAAAGGTACTACACAGTTTGAGAGCCTGTATTCCACCATTTTGAAATTTATGTGTTTGATGATGTCACACGGCCCCACAGCCTGTAAACATCCCATTGTTTTCTATTGGAGTGTAGCGTTCAGCCGGATTTTTAGATAACTTAGCAGCTTTTTAGATAATTTAGCAGCTTATTCAGCCACAATAACAACGTGTGCTGCTTTTAGTTGCTCTAAAACTACAGGGAAAGTAAAAGATGTCGATTTAAACCTCTTTTGTTTCCAGAAAGAGGATGAAAACAGTTCTGACCCAAAAAACATATGTGACAAAATATGGCGCGGTGCGTGTGGACAGAAGATGAGACCTAGACATTTCTTAGCATTATACTTAAAAAAATATTAGTGCTACATTAGACGTGAAATAACAAAGGAATGTATGTGTTTACCAGGCTCCATAACAACCTTTGATGTGGAAATTTTAGAAATATTGCTTTTATTTTGCAAAAAACTCTAATGATAACACAGCTAGGGAAGCAAAAAAGAAGAGCTCTCCTAAGGGAGCTTTACTCCACCTTAAACAATCTGTGGCTGACACGTGGCTGAAGTTAGTGAGAAATTTAAGAAGAGTTGAAAACTCACAAACCCTGAGGATAGAAGGACTCACACATAAAACTTTACCATTACTCAGCATAGATCTTCTAATAAGTACATTTCAAATATTTTAGGCCAAATTTGTCACAGTGGAACAATCCCTCTAAGACATTATCCTGTGTTTTATTTGTAGATGACTCAGTTGTGTTGAAAGTTATTACCATCTATAACAAAGACACAAACACTATGGAGGAAGTGTTACTGGAAGAGCTGCAAGTTTTCAAGGTACTCCATCGTTTAGAGTTTCCAATTCTGGACAGTTGACAATTTAAAGCTAATGAAAATAGGATGGCATCAACATTGAGGATGCTTTCTCTCTTGCAGGTGCCGGTACCAATAAAAGAGATTATAATATCACCTAAACGGGTAAGAGAACAACCCAACAGCTCTTTCTTTGCTCATCTCTTGTTAAGCCACTGGGTGATAAAGCTGCAAATCCTTTTAATTTTATTATAACAGCTGAAGATGAATTGATCTGTTCTGTGCCGCTTTTTGAAAAACTCTTTGTTTTGGGTCACTCAGTGGATCTGAGTTAACATTGCAGCCTTTCAAACGCTGAAAGATCTATTTCACCTGGGTCACGGCCTTTTTCAGTGGAGCCTTTTGTTCTCCCGTGCATGTGTGGGATTTTCCTTTGCCCACAAACCGTTCAGGCTCAGCAAGCACGCGGCCTGCAAAACTGATCTGACAGAAACTCATTGTTGTTTATATCGAAACTAGTTTTCTAGTGCACCTTGGGTTTTTTTTTTTAATGTAGGTTCTAATTGAAGATTTACAGCACTTTTTCTTTTCCTTTCCTCTCCGATATCATCAACCGTATCCATGGAAACCCCAGAACAATGTTGTTTTAAAAAATCCAATCAAGAACATTGGGTATTAGAACAGGAACCATTGAGTTGTAGCTCAGTGTGTGATGGCTGTGACCAACTTTCATGTTGTCCATTAAACTCCATAACAACAAAAAGGTAACGGAGTGAAAAGACCTTCATCATTCAACCCCATGTTAAACAATAATTGGGAAGAATTCAGCACTGCTGCTATGCTGTTCATACAGCACAGCTAACATGGAACATTAAAGGGGACATATCATGCTAAATCCACTTTTTTAGCCCTTAAATGCATTTTGTTGTATATTTAGAGTGTTTAGAACTACAGAAAAGTTCAAATTAGTCTCTTCAGGTGCGCCGTTAATATCTTTATATTCTGTTTTGGTCATATTTTTCAATCTGTTTCGATTTTTCTATTCTCTATTACGTTTTTTTGATTCTCTATTATGTTTTTTGAACAATAATGTCACAGTATTTGCAGCGGAACTGCCAAATTAGGACATCGACTCCAGGCCCAACACTTCGAGCAATCCGCCATTTTTATTTCTCGCTGCAATTTTGTAGTCCAAGCTCAAGGATGCCGAAGTTACGAGAGGATAAGTCAAAATGTTCGGTTGTTGGATGTAGTAACCCACACGCTTCATTACACCGTCTCCCAGCATCATGTATTATATTATACAGAGTATAATATAATACATAATACAGAGTTGAAGCAAACTAATCCATTTGTATAATTTAATTTCCTCACCCAATGAGAATCGATAAGAGAATCGGTAAGGAATCGAATTGATAAGCAGTATCAATAATGGAATCGGAATTGCTAAAATCTTATCTTATCAATTCCCATCCCTACATACCGCACAATGTTTTCTCAGAAAGAAGTGGTCATGTAACCAGGTACGTCATGTCCTGTGATGTGTAATTAGGCTAAAAGTGTTTCCATTGAGCTTTAACGATTCATTTCATTATGGAAACATCTGAAAAACCTCCTTATAAAGGCATAAAAACGTTTTAGCGATATTTGAGTTGTTTGTTTTTAAAAATCCAGGTGTTTCCATTGCGCTTTTTAGATTTTGTGCATTTCCAAGGGTAACAGAAACACAGCTAGCGAGGCCTAAATTATGTCTTTATCTGTGTTATACACATAATAAGCACAGTATTATAGTGTTCATCACATTTAATTATTAAAAATAGAATGGGTTGCTCTAAAACAGAAAAGGGCTTGTTTGTTTGGATTCAATGGCCCAAATGGCTCAATCAGGATGACATATTGTTTCTGTTCACAGCAACAGTTGTACGTGGGCTCAGAAGTGGGCGTGGCCCAGGTCAGACTGCACCAGTGTGATCTGTATGGATCAGAGTGTGCAGACTGTTGCCTCGCTAGAGACCCGTACTGTGCCTGGGATGGTTTCACCTGCTCCAGGTATTACCCAGCAGGAGTCTTCACCAAGAGGTAACAACTCACACGCACACATTAGCAGCTTTACCCCAACAGTTCTCGAGTAGGAAAGTAGAACTCTACATCTCTGCTAACCGCTAAGCTAACGACCAATCCGCACCTCATGTAAAAACTAAATAAATGTTATCACATTAAAAGTATGATTAAACCTAAAATTAGCCGAGGGAGGGGTCTGTGTATATATCAGTATCGGTTTATATTTGGAAGTCTGATATTGGTCAATATCGGCATATTAGATATCGACAAAAAAGGTAATATTGAACAAACTGTTGACATGTTATATAAGATCTATCAATGCTGTTGATCACATTATTCCTGTTTTAAATCTTTCACCTCTCCCTCACACACACACACACACGCACACACACACACACACACACACACACACACACACACGTTGTTTTGAATTCGAAACACATGCTAGTTCATCTCCTTGCTCTCTCCTCTCCACCAGCAGACGATTCAGGCGACAGGATGTTCGCCATGGCAACGCAGTCCAGCTGTGTAATGGGCTCCAAATTGATGGTTAGTGTTTGTGTGTGTGTGTGTGAAAAGACTGTTTTCAGCACTTTTGTGTGTGTGAATAAGATGTGTGTAACCACAGGTTTCCCTGAAAAAACAGAAAAACAAACTGCTGCAGTGTTTTGTTGAAAGAACAAATGTCTGTAGGTCATAGTTTTCCTGTTTGCCTCACTAACTTTTATTCTGTATTTTTTTTGTGTGTGTGTGTGTGTGTGTATGTGTGTGTGTGTGTGTTTACATTGGAGATGAGAAATGGCAAAGAGCTGAGGAAAAGGTTGTTTACAGCGTGGAGAGCAACAGCACATTACTGCAGTGCGTCCCTCGATCGCTTCAGGCAAAGGTGCTCTGGTTTCTACAAAACCACGGAGAGAAGAGAGAGGTTTGTAAATTATCTCTGTTAGGGCTGTCCTCAGGCAACCTTATCACTTCTGATACAATACTGACTTTGCAGCCTTAAGTATTGGCCGATAGTTGCACTACTTTTACGACTTATTTTGTTGTTAGTGTGGAATGTTAGTAAAGTATTGAGCTAGTGATTTTACGCCAAAAGAAAACGATAGTCAGCAGCGGGATGAGAAAAACTGACCCATTCATTATTAACCAATTGGTGATGCACATTTTAACCTCAAACAGAATGATATCCTACTATTGAATAAAATACTTTTTTTTTTTTTTTTTAATTACTAGACCCTCAAAAATAACCTAAAAAAACCCAATAAAACAATTTATGTATCAGAATGATTATATCAGAGATTTTAGATGCAGGCCAATATAATTCCACACTGTTTTTTTCTGATATTGGGCTGATATTCGATATTAATATCGGATGGATTAAACTTTAATTTAGATTATTAAGTTATAAAATCAAGGTGTCATTATCAGTGTAAATTTTGTCGACTAATTAATTTTTTTCATCTACTAAGATCTACTGCTTTTTATTTTGTGATAAGACTTCTTTACTGTTGTTCAAACTTGAACCGATAAGAACAAAAAACAGCAGCAAGTATATTACATAAGGTAATATTAAAAATAAAATAAATCAAGGAGCAGATATACAAAGATATCAAGAGGGAAAGCACTATGACTAATGATTAAAAAATAAGAACTCATGTGATCATGTGGTTTTACGGAACCAAAAGCAGGACAAGTTCTGATGTTGACTGAAAAAGCTGCTAAATAATCTAAAAAGCAGGCTGAATGCTTCACTTCAATAGAAAATAATGGGATGTTTACAGGCAGTGGGGCCGTGTGACATCATCAATCACGTGGTTTCAAAATGACGGAACACAGGATCTAAAACTGGGCAATTGGATGTATATGCTGTAAAATAATGTTTTGTTAGGCATACACACATAAGTGTGTTTATTTAATCATTTCTGTGTCCTGAAGGTTCGAGGAGATGAGCGCGTCATCATGACGTCCTATGGGCTGCTCATCTTACGAACAAGAAGCTCAGACTCTGGAGTGTACGTGTGTCAGACTGTGGAACACGGATACATTCACACCTTACTGCGTGTTACTCTGCATGTGCTCAAAGGAGAACGCGTACAATCGGCCATCCATGCGGCTAACGGAGGTGAAGGAAGTCAGTGCTCCTCTTTCTCCTCATCCTCCTCTTCCTCAGGACTCCTACCAGGGCCCAGTATCAGCCCCAGAACAGGCTCACATTCCAGGCTGTGGTACAAGGACTTCCTGCAGCTGATTGGCTACGGAGACGCTCAGCGTGTGGAGGAGTACTGTGAGCGCGTCTGGTGCTCTGATAAGAAACGTAAAAAAAACAAAAGGAAGTTTGTCCCAACGGGAGGTGAGAAGAGAGGGAGAGGGAGGGGGGAGGAGAACTCCCAGAGAGCCCCGAGGCACACGTCGGACACCTGAGGAGAGACGGATCACACACACACACACACACACACACACACACACACACACACACACACACACACACACACACACACACACACAGTGTAAAGGTCAGACTCACCTGATGTTTGATTCATTGAACGAGTTTGCTTTCAGCATGAACAGAAGTAGAAAAACAACATTAACATGCTAGCTAGCTAGCTGCGTAGCTACATCACTATGTTGTAAAACAACTGTCACTACTTAATCTTTTCAGATCCTTTAAACGCATGCGCGTAATGCGTCTACATCCGGGCCTGATTGTTTCGGATCCTTTCAATTTATGCGCAAAACGCGTCTACATCTGGTTGACTTATTTTACAGTGGTTCGTGTACTATTTAAAAGGTTGAAACCCTGCTACTTAAAAAGGAATAGAAATTTATGTTTTGAGTGAATTACAATTTATTTTGGTTTTTATCTTATTTTCTGTTTGGTTTTTGATTGTCAATGTTGTATATTTTGTTTTAAAACGTTTTTTTTTTTTTTTTTTAATTAATTAAAAACACCACAAAAAAGTCAAATATATAAATGTGTACTATTAAAATATTTAACAAATGTCGTATGGTCCACTCTGTCGTAAGGATTGCGAGTGATGGAAGTGATGTAGTCTACGTGCATGCAAAAGGATTCTGTCCGTGAAAAGATTAGGTAGTGACAACAACAGTAGCATGCTAGCTAGCTGCGTAGCTACATCGCTGTTTTGTTTTCATCACCTAAAAAAACACATTTAGCCTCCTTTTCTCCTGTGTCATCACATTATTTGACCAGTCGTCTGGTGAAATTATTTGTTTGTGACCCTGAGGGACAGATGAAGCCCCGCCTTTGATCTGATGAGGCGGAGCTTATTGAGCTGTCAATCAAAGCGCACACAGAGACTGTTTGGTGAAATATCTGCTCATCTTCCCACAGGCAGGAAATCTATTGTAACTTATTGTCTTTAAATGTCCTAAACTGGACGATAAAGTGTTGCTTTAAACTTCATAACAATTAACCTGATTGGATGGTTTTTATGGCCTAGGGGGTGTAAGACGGGATATTTCTTCACCACTTTAAAGGTACTGGGACACAATTCCCACATTAACGTTATCTTTTAAAGCACTTGTAGTAATAAATATTACTATCGTGGATTATATCGTCTACTTTTATGCTGACGGTTATGATCAAATATAGCTCCAGTATTGTGTGTATGTGTTGTGTGTTTGTATTTATCGCTGAGTCAGGGTGATCTCTGTGCATACTCTGACAGCCGTATCTGTGTATTCATCTTTTTGTTTCTTCGTTCTGTCTCTCACTTCATGTTCCTCCTGCAAAGCGGAGTAAGATTAAAGTTCTAATCCCATCCAGGATGTTTCCCTCAGCACGAAATAATAGACCTATGAGTCAGCATTTTTTGATATTCAGTTATTTCTGAGATGATGGAGACGATACTCACTGTCCAGGGCTCTTTTTTTTTTCCTTCTACATGTTCTTCATTATTTATTTTCTAATATTGTCACTTTATTGTTTTAAACTGTTATTCATGTTGTAAACAAAGCACCACTTGGCCTTTTGTTAAGGCGGTTTTATTTTTGTCACTCATCATTCTTATTGAATATTGCTCAGCTAAGAATATGAATAAAGAAATGTTGTGGGACGATATCTCATTTCTACTTTTTCTAATTTAGGTTCAAACTTTTCGGTACGAAGCTGGATTTCCTCTTCTAACTTCCAGGATTTACTTAGTGTGTGCTGTACTATAATGCCGGCTAACATCTTACTGGGATAAATCACTGTGGTAAGTTACGTTGAACACCTGACCTGGTCTGGACCAGGTTATGAAGTGGATAAGATTTGAGCGAGTAGTAAAGTCCTGCCTCCTGACCAATCAGTTCTCTTGTAAAATGACCTGCCCATTGTTAGAACATCCTGGTTGGTGTGATCTGACAGCTGTGTTTAGGAAAGAAATATTATTAATGGATAAATGCAATCCTTTCATTTACATTACATCCTTTAGGAAAAAATATAGATTTATATCTGATGGACTGATCTACAGTCAGCTGATGTCAGACACTCTTCGTACGAATGGACGGATCATCTCATTCATTAATACATATGCTATAATGACGCTATCAGCATCAGCAGGAACATACTACAGTGAAACAATGTGCTCTCATCCCAGTGTGTGTGATAAATTGAGAAGTCTGTGATATAATAAAGTGAAACTAATCAAAGCGCTGTCCGTTTATCATCCCATGGATTAATATTGGATAATCACACGCTTTTACACTTTAACAGTGTCAGCAACTTCCTGCCTGTGTTCTTTTCTTCCTGCTTTTTTCTTCAGCAACAGAGTTGTTTTTGGATGTTTTATGGGTGTTCATTTTCTCATATTTTTAAATATTACTCAATTGTGACGCAACAGTGTTTCTCTGATTGTGATCAGTCTGACGCTGCTATCTCCCCCTGTCACGAGTGTGCACGTTGCCAGGCTGAAATCACCTGTCTTAAGTGAACGTGTTGATATCCTGCTTCGTAGTACAGCTGCTCTCTGTCAGAGAATGTTAGATTAGGTGAAGCCAACGAAGCGATATCAGTATGTACTTATCCAGCTTCATAGTACAGGCCCTTGGATTCGATACAGATTTTAACAATGGATTTGAAATGAAAACCATGAAGATGTGTTCCTTCCTTTGAAGCTAGCTTCAAAACAAGTGTTTTTTCAGTTAAATCAAAAATGTTCTTATATCTGTAAAAGATATCACTGACTTTACTTGTCATGCTGTATGACAAGAAGAGGACTCAGAAGCAGGAATAGGATTTAGATTCTTTGTTGCTTGGAACCAGGGGCACCGGCACTAGGGGAAGACGAAACAGGAAGACCAGAAGGCAGACCAGAGTTTGGTAACAGAGAGACCAGCCAAGAGAGCAGAGGTGTCCAAGGGATGATCCAGAGGAAGGTTCGAGAAGCCGAGCAGGGTACAGAACCGAAGAATCAATCCAAAAAACACAGGAAGAACCACTGAATGTCTGGAAACAGCAGAACACAGACAGTCTGGCAGAGACATAGAGACATAGGTGAGCTTAAGTAGAGGGTGCTGACTTCAGGATTGATGCCAGCTGATGAGAAGGCTGAGAGGAGGCAGTGAGACTCTTCAAAATAAGAGTGCATCATGCCATTACTGCTACTTCCTGGTATTGCTGCGTCTACAAAAGATCAAGTTCTGATGTACACAGGAGATCTATCATCATTTATAGGTCAACATGTTTGTTTCAATGACATGATTCAAGCAGGCACCATCACTTTCTCCCACTAATCCATGGAGATGATCTGAAAGGTATCAGACAGTTTTAGGTTGTTGTTTTCATTTTTCGCAGCAGATATTATTTGCTTTACCTTCAAAGGGATAATCGGCCACTTCTGGTCCCAGGCTACGTAGCAAAGTGCTACTACTGTAGCTCCTCCTTCCACTTTTTTTTTTTTTTTTTTTTTAACAAATGTTTTTTAATTACTGCAATCAGAAAGAAATAAAACACACCTGTCATGGAACAGCTAAGATGTCACGTAACCACTGTAAGTTTTTTTGAAAAAGGGAGCAATGTATTAATGTATGTATATTTTAAAGTCCCATATTTGAACAAATGTCACTTTTCAATGGTTTTCGAACAGCATTTCCATAGCCTCATAAACAATTTGTGAATTGTGTGCATAGACAAGCAAGTTTGAGTTTGCTCTGTTTGTGACGTTTTAAGAGGAATAACTCCTCCCACTGCCCCTCCCACAGGGAAGTAAGCTCTGCCCTCACTATTTACTTTGCTGGTAATCAAACATGGTGAACGCAGGATGAGCCTCTCAGGACGGACCCAGTGGATGGATGTAATCTTTCCTGCTTGTTACCAAAACACATTCCCAAACCTTTGATTGTTTGTGTGTGTGAAGCATTTCATGGAGAACTGCTTTGCTAACTTAGCTTATCTTAAAAACTCTGGATAAAGCACAAAGCGGCACCAACACATCATGACTCAAGCACAAACGTGGAGGATGTAAGTTCATATAATTTTGTGTTCCTTTTACTGCATAAACCTAAGCTACTAACTGTTAAAATGTCAGTGTAGCATTAGCATAGAAGCTAACACTGCTCAGTTACTGCGCTAATGATGTGCCCATTAACAGGGGAGAGCAAATAATATTAGGGGACATTTAACACAAGATGCTTGAATGCTGCATACATATTTTTGAACATTTTTCTCACTTTCCTCACATTGAACTCATTTTGTCTTTCATTTTGTTCAACAGCATGTGTACACAAAGGGCACAGGTTACGCTAAGTTGACTTTTCTGTGCATTAAACATCATAAAAGTGCTATTAGGGCTTCATACACATGCCCAAAGTGTTTTTTTCATTGATTTCCTCAATCGTTAGTTAGAGGGTGATTTGCTCATTTCTTACTGCAGGGTGAGCACAAACACCTCGTTCCAATTTGATGACGCGTTCCCACTTTGATGACAAATTTGATGCCAAAATGAGCTGGAGAAGCCGCGCCTCTCGGAAGCTCTCTGCTGTGATTGACATGTAAACAGACACGCCCACGAAGGTGAGCATTTCTACAGTCTATGTATGTACCAGTGAACGCCCCACCCCCACGCTCTGTCTCATGTTTATAAAGCAGCATGAGATCGGCTACGAAGTGGGTGGGAGGAGGGCGGGCCGTTCACTGGCCCTACGTCACCGTGCGGGGAGGAGGAAGTCAGTGTCCCGTCTGTAGACACGCCCACTCATGAATATGCATAAGTAGGATGCAAATCAGGCCGTTTGTGTAGAGTTGCTCAGAAAGTGACTTTTCAGAGGCTAAAACTCTGGAAAACAGGTGAGTTTGGGAAAATAAACCTCAAATACTATGTTTGTGGGGTTCTTAGAACTAATGCAGATGGGTGGAAAATAGCATGATATGGGACCTTTAATGTTAAATCAAAATGTAAATGTTAAATTTAAATGTAAATCTAAATGTAAGCTAATTTTTTTTTTTTTATTTGAGACAGAAATTCATGTAAAACCGCATGTTCTACATCATTGTTAAATGTGTAAAGTTCAATCTAAATATAAAAGTTAAATGTAAATGTTAAATCCCAGCCAATGAATGCAGCCACATAAAACACATTTAAGTACATTCAAATAGAACAACAGTACAAACAGTACAAACAGAGTATATATTTTGTGCACAAAATATATACACTCAGAATGTGTCGTGATAAAATTATCAATTGCCCAAATTGGAAGAAAGTAATCATTGATGCTTATTAACAATAGGGAGCAAACTGTATCTTAAGGCACATGTTGAAAGCTTGTTACTTTTAAAAACTAAACCTTTCTGCTGACCTACCACTAGGAGGGAAATTCAAAAAATGCCTTGATTATGGGCGTTACTGCTGTAGCAGTAATTAGACACGCCCATTCTGTCAGCCCACACCGCTGTGCGCAGACAGACAGTAATACACACAATAATGTGTCTGTACACACACACAGCAAGTTCATAAGCTGAAATGTGTCACTACAAACACAGGCACACACAATCACGACGTGAAGCTCACACACAGCCTTACAGACACCACTCAGGGGCTAACAGCCCTGCTCTCCCACCACCTCGCCCATATAACGTGCATATAACAATAAAACAGACACACACGTTCGCTCACACGCAGAGACAGACGGGCAATGACGTGCAGTCAGGGTAGGCAAGGTAGGCAGTGCCTACCCAAGGATGAATTGATAATTTTATTATTTGTTTTAATTATAATATAATTCTAAATTATTTATTTTTTCATTTCCGATAGCCTACAGTACCTATAATTTTGAAAGTATCAAATTATTAAACAGTGCTATTTCCTGGAATAGCTGCAGTCTCACTCTGCTGTAAGGCAGGAGGAGGCCACACCCCCTCCCAAAAGCACATTGCTGCTCTGCTTCTGTTTTCATAGCGTGTTTTTATGTGTTTTCGCATAGGCAATCAGTTCCCCAAGATGAAAACCATTTACGTCCAAAGGCAGATCTTTCCGCTGCCTTTGGACGTAACCACGCTATGCTAAATGCTTTACTTAAGTTAACAGTGCATTAGTGAATTGATCCCATGTGACCGCTGCTGCTATGTTCTCTCTCGCTCTACCGAGTGGGCAGGATGACACTACAGGCAGGATGACAGCACTGGAGATGATAGAGAAACTTTCATTTGAGGAAAAACAACAGCTTTTAAAAGATGGGAGACCAACACCTGAGTTACCAGAGCTTCAGCAAAGGTAAGGTCAGAAAATTGTTTGTATTTTTCACAGTGAATGGAAGGATTGACTTTGTGGATGTGCCTCACTGGGGCTGTTCTGAGTTGTTGTTGTTGTTGAGATTTTCTCCGTTTTTCTGTGTTTCCAACACAAACAACAGATGCGCTGCCGTGTCATGAGATATATTTTTTTGGACGAGTATGGAGGTTATATTGAAAAATTGTTTATGTTTCTTTAATGGTGTTTTACGATGTTGATTTTGTTAGATGGCTAAATACTTGTTCATGTGGATCTTGTTGGGTTTTTTCTTTCTTATTATGAATTTCATATTTTGATAAGCGAATTGAGATGACTTTGATGTAAATTGCGCTATACAAATAAAGTTGAATTCAATTGAATTAACACTTGCCAGCAGAAACATATGAAATTGTCATTGGTGGTCTCGATTTGCAACGCCCTGCCTACCCAACCATAGTGGTCACAGCACGTTACTGCAGACGGGAATTCACTCATAGCATTGATCCATCCATCCATCCATTTTCTTACCCGCTTATTCCCGTTTAACAGGGTCGCGGGGGTCTGCCGGTGCCAATCTCATAGCATTGATGTGTCTGTAAATACACACATAGCTTGATGAACCCTCTAATTAGACCACAGTCTGCACTTTATAGAAGCTCAGAGTCACAAACATCACCGCACACGGAACACAGTGGACTTCCTCATTGGCTGTCAGTCAAAGCTCACTGAGGGCTGTGATTGGAAGAAACCCTCCTCCCTCCTATCAGCTTTAGGAGGGGCGGGGCCAGTGAAAGTTGATTATGCAAGGGAATCTAAAGAATCCGTTTCAGCCAATATCAAAACTCAATTGTAATAGCTGGCGTTCAACCCTTAGAGGCCAGTATACCCATATACATACTGCATTCAGCAGGGTTTGAGGTTTAGTTACACTTTAAATATTTATTGTCACTGCATGATCAGACACACATTTACAATGAAAATACACACAAATAGTTTTGTTTTTGATTCCTTTGAACATTTTTAATAAATTATCATCCTAGGCTTTGAAGTATCCCACTCAACTTCTGGCCTTTTTGCTTTGAGGGAAGCAAAAGAAATTCACTTATTTTTACCCTGCACAGAACTAAACAATTTAATGTACATGAGTGCCTTCTTCTATGCATGGCTTAGCAGCTGAAATTAGCTTTTTAGATCCTAGCCTTTTCAAAACGCAAGACATTGCACAGCCTACAGTGTTTTTGGGTCCAACAGGAAGCTGTTGGACCCAATCGACACATGCTCACTGATTGAGGAAGAGAACTGAATGGAAATCAATAAAACCAATGGATAGTGATTGTATAAACCTCTTTGTTCCACTTGACAAAACTTTGACTGTTTTAAAGACAAGCCAACACTATTCAAAAACAGACGTGTTCACAACCAACTACCTTTATTTACATCCGTCTTCCATACACATCACAGCAGACTCTATCAGTCAACATCAGAACTTCTCCTATCAGGCATCACACAATGATCACGGCAGATAGGAACAGTGCTGACTCAATAGTAATGCTGAGCCCAGGGTAGAAAAAGAACAATGCTAAATATAACATTAACAATATAACCCAGTATTATTTGCACTAATTATGCCCACTATACAGACATAACATAGGTGTAATATTACAGAAAATACTGTACACAAAAAACGGCAAATGTACACAAAAAAAAGACTGAAACAAACTGATAATAGCGGCACAAAACAACAACAAAAATCCGCAGAATAACAGAAATACACAAAATGACTCCACAAACACACAAAACAACTAAAATACACAAAATGACAGAAATATGCACAAAAGGATTCCAAAAACACACAAAACAACAACCAAAAAACACACAATGACGGTAAAATATACAAAATGACTTGAAAAACACACAAAACAAAAACCAAAATGCACAAAATGAGCGAAATATTCCTGTGTTAATGCTCAAATGAGTAATATTTATGAATGCTGACATGAATGTATTTGATGTGACCCTCACAACAGATAATCACAGTTTTGTGGCTCTCACTGTGAGTAAAGTTTCTGTTCTGAAAATGTAAAGGACGTGTTTGCACAAATGAACAGAATTGAGGAAGCAGACTTTAACGACTCTTTTCAGGGACTACCAACTCATCTAAATTCAGTCTTGGTGTACCTGACTTCATGGCATTGTGCAGAAGAAGACATATCCGAATGGAATTCATGCATCTGATTTTTTTTTCCTGCATGGGTACCATAGCAACAGGCTCTGAACCCAGTTCAGCTTAATTCATCATCAAAGCCTCGCCTTATGGCCATTACTCTGGATCCTGGACCCCTGGTGTCAGAAGTCCTTGTAGATGATTAATCCTCCAACGCCATCAATAGTGAGCCATTTCCTTTGAGGGATGACATTTGCATCCTGGATTCAGGTCGTGATCCAAACACGTTGATGCAAAATGAGCAGGTTTGGCATAAAAACAAGAATAGTTTGAAGCTGGAGATCAGTGTTTTATCTTGCGCCATACAGGGGACAATTTCAATGAGATTCTAAGATTTATGAACGTCAGCGATGACCACAGCACACAAGCCGCTGCCCGTGTTCCTGCATCATCCATCATGTTCCCTTTCATTGCCCTGCTCTCTGCTGTTGTTCCCACAACACTTTATTACAGCTTTAAATGTCACAAAGATGAGAACACATCAGTGCTCAGCGGTTTGTGAAATCACATGCTAATCTACACAGTAGATTCTCAGTGTAGAATGTTACTAAATATATGTCCAACCCAGAAAGGCTTTTTCTGTTCTGTCAGTTTCTGTTTTTACAGATGTGGCCCAAAAACGTTTTATTAGAAGATCTATTCTTATCAAAACACATTATTTTGCACCATATATTTTTTTTAAATGGGACTACTTTACAGTTTTTGAGCCTGTGTTGCTCTATCTTAAATGAACAAGATTGATGATGTCACACGGCCCCACTGCACGGTGAAGCATTCAGCCTGCTTTTTAGATGATTTAGCAACTTTTTAGATCATTTAGCAGTTTTTTCAGTCACAATGACAACTCATACTGCTTTTGGTTGCTCTAAAAAAACAGGAAAAGTTAAAAATGTCAATGTAACCCTCTTTTGTTTACTGAAGGAGGATAAAAACTGTGACCGCAGGGACCGCAGGCAGTGGGGTCATGTGACATCATGTGAATTCAAGATGGAGGAACACAGGCTCCAAAACTGTAAAATAGTCCTATTTTTTCAAAGTTAATAAAACAAATATTGTTCATGATAATGTGTTTTGTTAGGCATAGATTTTCTAATAAGTACATTTCAAAGATTTTGGGACTCATTTGTAAAAACAGTATCCCTTTAAGATTCAGGCAGGTGGTATGCAGCCATAATGTAGGATGTCATTCTAAATTCAAAACCATAAACTTTATATCGGCTTTTTCAGAGACAATTCCTTCCTTCATTCGTTTGTTTTAATTTGTTACACATAAATATTGTGGGAACAGAGAAACGGTTTAATACACAGTCAGGTCAACATTGGTTTCGTGTTATTTGTTATCTCATCTGTGCAGCTGCGGCGCCACCAACACTTTTTATTTTTTATTGCTTGCATCCACAATGATTTACACTGGAAGTGGTGGGAGTGACGGTGAATAATTTATGTAAATCAATTCATTCTTTGCTCCATGTTTGTCGCTTGTCCTACATTTGGTTTTGGAACTTACATTAAAAGATGAATATTAAAAATAACGCAACTTCATTAAAAACAAACAAGTGCAGTGCACGTGTGGCGTCCACGTGATCCCACAGAACTGGTAAAGATGCCTCCTGCACAATTCCCACTGCTTCCATTGCTCGTGAGACACATTCCTGGAGGAGGTGTAGATCATTTGGCTTTTTTTTTGATGAGAGAGAACGTGTGAAATGAATGTAGAAGTAGAAAGAAGTGGAGCAGGAGAGAAAAAGGTGATGGTGTGTGTGATGATGAGAATCTCTGGGATTTCATTTTGAGGTGCTGCCTCCCCAGGGGACAGAAAAACTTCCATTGTGTTACTGCTGAAGCTCATGTCTGCCAAAGAAAGCAAAGAAGACATGATGTATTGTCCTGTAATAAAAGACTAAATTAAAAACTTTGTTGGATTTTTTTCATCTTCAACACATAAGAGTCTTTGGTTGTCAAATAGCTCCAGTTTTTTTTTTAATGTCACGAACATCAGGGCATGTGAAAGTCCTTCCCCTGAACATGTGTGTGCGTGTGTGACGTAAGATGTGCTGTGTCATTAATCTGCTTGTAATCACTGTGTTTGTGTCCTGATGCGAGCTGCTGCTGCTGCTTCTCTCCTTTAATCCGTTGTGCAATCTCAGACTTGCTCCCATTACATCACTTTGACCTTTAGGCCCGACAGATGCTGGAAGCTGTTTAAAGATCCAAACAATGTAATTGTAGGAGCCATGATTTATTTCTGAGTTACCTCAGTATAATATGTTTAGCATATGTTTAGCATCTACCTAACCCGTAGATGGGCGGGTCATGCAGGTTATTTATGTTGCCATGGTGATTGCACAGGTGTGGTCAATCAGGGAAAAGCAAACAGTTTTTTGACTACTCCAGAGTGGTATTCCATAAAGCGGGTTATGTTCAAACTCTGAGTATGTTCAGGCTCAAATGAGGGAAACTCTGTGTATCTCATTCCTAAACGCGAGGTATGTTCTTCTCTGAGTATGTTACCATGGCAACATTGTCCGTGAACTAAACCTGCTTCGCCCACCTGAACACAGTTTCTGAACACTTTAATGAACCTTAACACTTTTCTCTGAAACACATTAGTAACATCACACACCACAAACGTGTTCACATCATTACTAATGTTGTGTTGCTTTACATCTTTTTTTTTTTGTTTGTATGCAAACGATAGTTTTCTTTCTAACATTGTGGATACAGATCATTAAGTGAAAGTCACTGAGAGGTTGATCTGCATTAAAACATCTGCTGACGTCTGTAGTAAAGTTCCCTGAATACAAACCTGTGGATAATATAAAGTAGAAAATGCCAATTTAAATGAATCTACTTTTAAGGCTCGATTATTGTTTTATATTGTAATACAGTTAAATCTGTAGATCATGCATCTTTGAAGGTATGATGGCACAGTGAATTGTGACGCTGCTCTTGGAAGTGAAGGGTCGCGGGTTCGCATCCCGCTTTAGTGTTTTTTAGGACGTCGAGATGACTCTGGCGACAATATTACATTAAGAATCAATATAAATGATGTGATATGAATAAATCACTATTTTACGGGTGGTTGTCATGGCAGCTCATGTCATCTTCGATCCATTGATGATGGCTTTTTATCGCACGCGTGCACGTAAGTAACCCAAGGTTTACATACTCAGGGTTGATTAACCCTCTTCATACCAGCTGTAATGGAATCTGATACCCAGAGTTTCCCATCGTGGGGTATGTTGACCTAGAGTTTATGGATAGACTCAGAGTTTGTTAACCCTCCTTTATGGAATACCCCTCTGGGGCTCCTGTGAATGGGTTTTCTGTATTCAGTTTTACCGGGCATTTTAATAGTAATTTTTTTGTATTCACAATTCCCTGTTTATTTTCTGGATTAAAGAGCAAATCATTCCAAAACACCAACAAACTATTTTCATATTCTTTATCAACCAAGTACCTGTCAAAACAACAATCCCTGCATCACCAGAGGTGGACAAAGTTAAAGGACTTGGACACTTTATTATTATTATTATTATTATTATTATTAATAATAATAATAATAATAATAATAATAATAATAATAATAATAATAATAATAATAATAATAATAATAATAATAATAATAATAATAGGAGACACGTGTCAGTGTTAAACACAGCTCTGTGTGCTGTTCAGAGGGGTATTCCATAAAGGAGGGTTAACAAACTCTGAGTCTATCCATAAACTCTGGGTCAACATACCCAGCGATGGGAAACTCTGGGTATCTGATTCTATTACAGCTGGTATGAAGTGGGTCAATCAACCCTGAGGATGTAAACCTTGGGTTACTTACATGCACGCGCGCGATAAAAAGCCATCATCAATGGATCAGAGATTACTCAAACTGCCATGACAACCAAACGGAAGAGAGTGATTTATTCACCCTGATGGGTGAAATAAGTCGGTGTTTGAGGAATATGAGCCTGTTCTAAAGGTGCATTCAGTCTTCAGTGACTATAGTGGCTTAAATCACCCGTAATTAGTCACACTTTTTGGTCGCTTCATCACTTTATTGCTTCAGTGACGTGATGAGCGGTGAATAATATGAATAAAATGTGTCTGAGGAGACGTGTCAGCAGCATAGGATGGCTGCATAGAGAGCCCTCCTGTTACACTGGATATTAAGACAGTGACTGCTGCTTCATATCACATCATTTATATTGATTTTTAATGTAATATTGTCGCCAGTTAACTATTGTAAGAATGCTTTTATTGAAATATTAAAGTACAACGGCAACATTCAAAATAGCACTATGGTATTACACTTTAAACCACGAGTGTCAAATGTATGGTCTGGGGTCTAAAACCGGCCTGCCGTAAATATTTTAAAAAGTGAAAAATGTAGTTTGGGAAAAAAAAACAGGTGTTGTGGATTTCATACAGTACATGTTTTTGAGCTATGTGAAGAAGCTACAGTACCAATAGAGAAATACGTTTTCCGGATTAATTTTTTTTAATCTGTTTTCCAAATATTTTCACTAAAATCAGAGTTAATAACTTTTAAAGTATAATTTATTTTCAAAGGAAGAAGAAAAACATTATGGTTAAATTTCTGCTTAAATAATTTATTTTTTTAATAAACATTTTTTTTCAAATATAGTAACAGCAACTTTGGATATAATGTGATCTACAGTGACTTTACTCTCACTGTTCATTAAATATGTATTCATTAGACATGTTTCTATTGTTTCAGAGAACAAACCATGATAATTTAATCATAAATTCTTTTTTACTTAAAAACTTCTGAAATCCATTAAATCATCCAGACCAAATCCTTCAGGCTGTAACTACTTTATTCACTCTTAATCACCAATAAACACATTTATTCTGACTGGTTTGTCAATTAAGTTGCTAAAAAAAAGTTGGTTGTGACATCAGCGCAAAAGTTGAGAGTGGTTGCCAGGTTGAGTATTTTCCCGCTGATTGTGAGATTATAAAACAACTAACTTAGTGATCAAACAGTTTAACCTTGGTTAAAGGTGATATTTATGTATTATTTGGATGATGAACGGATGGTTTTTGGGGCATTTTTGTGGATATTCAACATATTTCATGCAGGGAATCATCGGTTGTATCTGGCAACCAGCTAGGGTCAGGAACAAAGCTGTGAAATGGAGGACGGACAGAGCTGGATGATGACTACTGTCAAACTAGAAGAAGGAGGAGGAGGAGGAGGAGGAGGAGGAGAAGAAGAAGAAGAAGAGTTTTTATTTTTACAAACACACTTTATTTACAATTACATCAAACTGTTTCCCGAGCGAGACAGAAGGGACAGAGGTTCGACACAGCAGGATTAAGTATTGAAACAAAAGCACCAGTAGCAATTGCGCCATGTAAAATTCTCCATTGGAGGTCGGCTGTTCTTTTCCTGAGGGGGAGTTTGTAGAGCACCCTCCACTGTGGACCCAGTCCATCTCCTCCAAATTTATCAGTCCATACGGTGGGTGCTCTGCCACACAGCCATTTTTTTATTTATCACCTTTACACAGTTTTGGTATAGAAAAGCCTTACCAGCGGTGTGTAAGTCAGTGTCCTTGCAGTCATTTAAAATGGTCAGCTCACCGAGAAATGAACTGATTTCAGGGAACGGATCCCTGTGGTCAGGTACGGTCCCATGACTGTAATCCATAAGGAGGTTCTTCTCCCTCTGAGAGAGTCTTTGTTTCCACAGCTCTAGCACCTTACTAACCACCCTTGTGGACCAAATGCCCAGCGTGCAGGCCACCGTCTGGACGTCCGACAACGCCGGTCCTGCAGTGTCCACCAGCTGCCGAAGAGTCAGAGTCCCAGTTCGGCACAGTGATGTCAACAGCCCAGGCGTGGCTGTACTGCAAACATCAAGCCTGGCTCCATAAATCAAAGGTTCATTTAACAGCCAGAACAGAGAGGAAAAGCTTTTCCTGGACCTGCATTTAAAAAGGCCCCATGACACTCTGATAAAAAGGAGGCAACCCGTTTAGTTTTAAATAATTAGAATCAGTTAAAAACAGTGCAGCATCCAGTCCCAGATTCCCCAGCCTTCTGAAAATGCAGCTGGCTACCTCTCTCCACACCAGATCTACTGCTCCATTTAAAAACTGCAATCTAAAGGTAGCTGTTCTACTGGCCAAGTGAACGAGGCCCTGTCCTCCCTCCTCTTTAGGTAAAAACTACACTCCCTGCGGCACCCAATGTAGACCATCCCAGAAAAAATGTACGAGTTTCGTCTGAAGTTGGGCTAAAAGACCCGATGGAGGGTCCATACAGGCCAAACGATGCCAGAGGACTGAGGCTGCTAAATTGTTTACAACCAAGGTTCTGCCTCTGTACGACATGTATGGCAGCACACGTTTCTATTTCAGAAGCTTCCCTACCACTTTTTCAGTAACGCCCTCCCAGTTCCTCCTCGTCATCACCTCATTGCCAAGGAAGACACCAAGATACTTGAGGCCATCAGTCCTCCACGATAGGCTCCCAGGAAGAACTGGAAGACCGCCACGCCATCTACCAACAGCAAGGGCTTCACTTTTATCCCAATTTACACGTGCTGAAGACAGTGTGTTAAATAAGTTAGTTAAGCTCACTAAAGTGTCCACTTCCTTTTGATTTTTAATAAATACAATGACATCATCTGCATAAGCTGATAAAACAAAGTTCCTCCTGAGGCCAGGTAAAACCAAACCGTCGATGTTCATACAAATTTGACAGAGGAGGGGTTCTATGGAGAGTGCATAGAGCATCCCAGACAGAGCACAGCCCTGCCTAATGCACTCTGAAAGGTGCACACAGACTGCTATTAAACTTCAGTATACTCTCAATGCCACAGTACAACGCCCTGATCTTGGCAATGAAACCAGTGCTGAACCCAAACCTCTACATAATTTTCCAGAGAAAGCTGTGTTCAACACGGTCAAACACCTTTTCCTGATCCAATGAAACAAGACCAGTGTCTATACCCGATGAGCTGGACACCTCCAAAACATTTTGAATTAGGTCGACATTGTCCACCATGGACCTGCCGGGAACACAGTAGGATTGGTCCCTGTGGATGACCTGCTCCATAGCTTTCCTCACCCGATTCGCCAATGCCTTGGACAAGATTTTATAATCTGTGCATAGGAGGGACACAGGGCGCCAGTTCTTTATTTCTTGGAGATTACCTTTTTTTGGCAGGAGGGTAACTACAGCTCTGCGACTGGAAAGTGGTAGGGAGCCTGAGGCCAGACTCTCATTAAACACAGCCAACATGTCGGGAGCTAATAAGACCCAGAAGGCTTTAAAAAACTCAACCGTCAGGCCATAGATGCCAGGGGCCCGCCGTCCCTGCATACTCTGCAGTGCATCAGCAAGCTCCTCCATTTGTAGAAGTCGGCTCAGCAGCGAGTTAGTCTCTGCAGAGACTTGAGGTAGCACACCACAAAACTCCTCAACTAGTGGGTCACTCTCAATGCACTCACTGGTGTAAAGTGATGAGTAAAAATCCACAGCTCGCTTTCGTATCTGGACAGGCTCTACCAGCTCTTCCCCTGTGTCCGAGAGCAGAGAGTGAATTTCTTTTCTCTGCCCATGCTTTTTTTCCAAGCCAAAGAAGAAGCTAGAGGGAGCATCCATCTCAGTGATGTTCTGAACCCTGGACCGAACCAGTGCACCATGTTTCCTATTATCCAGCAGGTTGGCTAAAGCCATTGTTTTTTAGATTTGAGGGTTTCAATGCCCCCATGATTTCCAGAGGAAGAACTAGTTTTTAACTCCAGAATCTCAGTCTCCAGGTCCTTTATAGACCCACAGGCGTCACGTGTGGCATTGAGTGTATGCTGCTAGCACAATAGTTTATTCTGGGTTTTGCCATAGTCCCACCACTGCTTAAGACATGTAAACACAGCTTTCCTACATCTAAAGATGTTCCAAAAAAAAAATCTCACTAAAACCTTTATCAAAAGTCAAACTTGAGTTAAAATGCCAGTACACACTCCTTGGTAAAATGTTTTTCATGGCAAAGTGACACAAAACCAAACAATGATCAGTAAAACCAGCTGGCACTATGTCGCAGCGCTTAAAAACATTAAAATGGCGTAAAACGATCAAACCTGGCTGATGATATCCTGTTTTCTGTCAGGTGGGACCAAGTATATTGTCTGCAGTCTGCATGTACCCTCCTCCACACATCCACGAGGCCATGCGTGCTGATCAGCTGCTTCAGAACGCGCTGGGAAGCCGGGTGTGGCTCTGCATGATTACGATCTAAAAACTCAAATTCAGTACAGTTAAAATCCCCACCCAAGAATAAAAAATCCTCCAGGCCACAGCGATCCAACCTCGCTTTAACTATTTCTAAAAAGCTCTTCCTCTCTGAACCGTTTGTTGGAGCATAAATGTTGACAAAGACCAGTGTGTGGATATCACATTGGGCTTTAACCAATAGACACCTGCCCTTTACCACATGCTCAACCTCTACATTTGTGGGAACAAAAGTCCTGGAGAAAATGAAACCTACTCCACCACTGGACGTGGTGTTGTGGCTCAGGATCACCTCCCCTTCCCATTCTTTAACCCAGTCTCTCTCTTTACATTCATCGCTATGTGTTTCTTGCATAAACAATACATCAATGTTTTTTCTCCTTGCTGTGTCGAACACGAGTGCCCTTTTTTTTATCTCTCTTGCCCCATTTATGTTTAATGACATCTTTACATCTATAGGATGTCATGGGTAAATAGAAGGATAAATATTCTCTCTCTTGTCAGCGTCACAGCAGATTCACACAAAGATGTGTTCACACAATGATCCTCCTTTTATTGGACAGGTCGTTTCTAAGAGCACTGATTGGTCAGGAGGTGGGACTTTAGTACACGCTCAGATCCTAGCCAGAATAAACCCTGGTCCCGACCAGGATAGGTATCAGCCTAAGTTACCATGGTGATTTAGCCCCATAAGACGTTAGCCAGCTTCGTAGTATAGCACACACCAATGAAATCCCAGAAGTTAGTGTTAGTGACCTCGGAATCAAAGAAGTAACTTGGTCCCAGACCGCATGGTTTCTTCCTGCAACAGCAGCTGTATGTCATAAAAGTGTGTGATTCTGGCTCCAGCTCTTTGACAAATAGGATTCCTGCCACCTATTCTTGTACACGAGTAAACATTTGTAGCTTCCTCTCTTTGTGTCCAAGCTAAGGCTAATTTAGTCAACACATAGATATATGCGCTTATTTTCGTCTTTTCCCTCAGAGTAGCGTTTTGGCTTGCTGCTCTCAGACCATGCCATGGAGGGTCTAATTCTGACAATGATCTTTACTTTGTATTGATAAAAATGTTATATTCATATCAAGCAGTTGCCTGCGGAAAATTCTTCACATCATCACATCAACATTTAGATAAAGGGAAATCCACAACGTTAGCGTGAAAAGAGGAAATCTTGCTTGTAGTATAGGCCCTAACTGATGAGCCAGGGTTCTCACCAGGTATTTTTCCCAGCGTAGGTGCCCGCAACACTAACCCCCCATAAAGTCTCATGCTACCTCTCCCCAACTAATTCCTTTGATATTTCTCTATTACTTTTGTTTAGATTATGAAACACACTGTTTATATTGTACAATGATTATGGGTTACAAGGAAGAGAATGCACCCAGTAGAGCTTGATTCTAGCCTAAAAAGAAGACCTGAGGCCAACAGAACACGGCCCAAACCTGTCCGACCCGATTGAAGCCGATGTTTCTTTAAGCCCGAACACATGTAAACCAGACACTATTCACATATGGGAAAGCGGGTTTAGAATGATCCGTTGTGAGTTATAAACATGACAAGCAGCTTCATGAGATGCTACGTCTAGTTGAAGTTACACTATTTATATTGGACGGTGATTATGGCTTACAAAGCAGAGGATGCACTCAGGCAACATCTGGGGCAGCTAAGTTGCTGCAGGGGTCCTCAATTGAAGACGGGGGGGGGGGATCCGAGCAATTCGCCTGCATTAAATAAAAGGTGCGGCTGATGTTAGTGTTTCCGGGTTATGCAGATTAAAAACAAAGTTAAAACAACACAGGCACGCCTGGAAGTCCCTTTTGTGTCCAAGTGTGCAACAGTTATTACGACTGTACCAGGTAAAAAAGGAAAAAAACAACTAAAAATCCCCCCTACGCTGGTTGAAACACAGCGTGGTGGCCGACATCACACCGTAGGGAAACAAAATCACATCGTAGGGGCCCCTACGCTCAACAGCGCTAGAGAGAACCCTGTGAACCACTCGGAATTGATGAATATTTTTAAATGATTTAAAAGGATGAAGAGGTAAAGCTTTACTTTCAGGGGTATGGCGGTTAACAATAACCATGCATTTGATGGATTTAAGGATTTAATGGATTATATTTGTTATATTTATTTGTTATATTTATTATATTATATTTCAAGTTTTTTCATCTCAACCAATCACAAACACAAACAACTAGCAACAAATGCAAAAGAAAAAGGGCACAGTGTAGATTTGAGAAGTTTTCTTTAAAGCACAATCTCATCCCTAAGTATAATGTTTTTATTTTTGTGAGTAACTTATTTTTTATGCATAATACAGTCTATTATGCGTTCTGTTATGGGGGGGGGGGGGCGGAAAATATATTTAACATTCCGGTTCCCTATACATTTATATATTCATATATACAGCATGAGCATGTAGAATAGTGTGACATTAAGGTGAAACAGGACAGATAAACAATACTTATGAAGGGGTAAATCACTGTGTAGTTCAAATCTTTCTTCTTTAAGTCATTGTTTAAGTATCAAACAACAGAAATCCACACAGATATTTTGAACTAAAGCATTACATTTATGACTGTGACTCGGAAAATAAAATCACTGTAGCAATAAAACTCCAACAACAAAACTCACATTATGAATATAGATTAAAAAACAGAAACAAACAAGGATATATATATTTTTTAAATAACTGATTTAATCCTAAATGGTGATCATATTACACACTCCTAATGATGGGCAGAACGTCGCTCACTAATACCTGATTAATGATTAACTCTAATCTCTAATTCTGTGATCCTGTGGTTTTTACCTGCACAGTGTCGCTGTAGGACTTCAATAAAAATCACTTTCACAGCTTGTTCGGGCAAACGATCATTGGTTTAGTGGATTGTTTTAGCAGCCAGAGCAGCTAATCCAGCGTTACATGCCTGGATTAGGATAGAATTAGTGTTAAACTGAGTCTAGTTAAAGGGATTTCCTCACTGCTTTGCATTTTTTTTCTGTTCCTCTTACAGTAAAAACCAGGATTTCGTTTTACATTTACAGTATAAAGTGTTGGTGTCATATGTTATTTAAAGCAGGGGTTGTCAAACTTTTCATTAAAGCTGGGGTACTTGATTTATTTTCTTTAATTAAGAAAAAAAAATTCTTATTAGCATCATATAGTATATCGTAAAAGTAATCATTTCTGAAAAAAATGTACGTCTGTGTGCTGTCTGTGCCTTATAATGAATTATTTTAGTTAATAAAACCCTGGAAGACAAAGTCTTGGCGGTCTCTCCCTTCAGCTCCAATCACAGGATTTAGAGAATGGAGGGGTGAGCAGAGCCTCTTTGGCAGCGCCTCATTGGCTGCCGCGATATATAGTGAAGCGTGTGCACGGTGCAAACTTGTTTTCCTTCTAGACAAGTAATCTAATGTTCATTTTCCTATATTTTGTTTGCATCCTTTTGCGTAACGAAGTGTTTTACCGGGAGTGCACGTTCAGCTCTCGTGCACAATTTTGTGCACTTCCATAAGACTGGGGGGTGCGATTTACGGTTGAAATTCAGCCATGCCCCTCTGTCATGGTTCACTAATCAGGTAGTGCAGCTATAAGGGTGTAAGAAAAAAATCAATATATTGCGATATTTCACCACGCGATTATCGTATCGATTCAAAAAATGTCCAAATCAATTTTTTTTTATCATGTTTTTAAAAGTAAAAAAACCATTTCATTGTGCTGACATATGCATAGCACATAAATGCCTGGTCACTAAGTGTCAGTGAACAACATCAGACCTTGTTAAACTACCTCGCTACTCAATGCATTTTAGCTTGGAAGTTGTACTTTATTTTCAATAAATATACTCCACGCTTTGATAGATGTGTGATACTTAATTTTTTTTTTAAAATTAGATCTTAATAGAATCAGAATCTGTTGTAGAAGCAAAAGTTAAACTCTCTTGAAAAATAAAATTTGACAGTTTAATAAACAAACATACCATTTATACATTTATATTTGAATTAGTTGAATTAGTTACAATTTACTTGTTCTAGCAATTTAAAATAAAATTAAATAGATTGTATTTCATATCATTTTGTACTTGTAAAGGTGACATTTTTAATTATTAATATCATATTTTTTAGTATCGGAATATATATATATATATATATATATATATATATATATAAATACGTAAATTATGAATCGTGCAGCCCTACTTTTCATGATCCTTAAGTAATTTAATACAATTTACTGCTCTAAATGCCATTAAAATTATCTATGTTTACCTTAATATTTAAGATCTCTGTAGTAGAAATTAACTTAAAGATTACCTATACTAGTCTAACATAAAATGTGTTTAATTTGTTACCAATAAAATAATAATTTAGTTGAATGAAAATTGTACTTTATCGCCATTGAGACAGCCATCTCACTGTACACAGTATCTGTTTCATTGGTGCATTGATCCCCATATTTACTTTATGATACGACAGGAATAACATTTTTTTAATTATATATATTTTACGGATCCTCAAGCTACAAATCTAAAAAAAACATGTGGAAATTTAAAAAAAAAAACACGTGAAAAATCTAAAAAAAAACAGTGAAACTCTGAAAACCACTGATTTTAAGGATCCACTTCTCCTCAGTTGCCGATTGAACCATGGAGATATGTTTTATGCAGTACTTCTTTTTCCTGTGGAGACGTTTGATAGCGATAACATGCTAATGTGTGTGTGTTACAGCAGCAGCAGCTGGGAGCTACTGTTAGCTGGTGAATATTTGATGAGCAAATGGATCCTCTCCCTGCCAGGTTGAACCCAGTACACACACACACACACACACACACACACACACACAAGGTCTTGCAGTGAAACACAAGGTGGTACAATTTTAACCAGCATGTGCCAGTGAAGGTGATGTTAGATGATTGGATGTAAAAAGACCTCTATAGTCTCCATCTTTATGACTATTTAGGATCAAACTAAATACTCACATTTAATGTGATACATTTAGTGCTCACGTTTATCTCCAAACTGCGGCTTTCACATGTTCTTCAGAGAATTACACAATGGATTCCTCCACATTATGAATATTTTATTTATTTATTTCATGAATATATTGCAATATATTGGCGAATAATTTTTTTCCTACACTCTTAGTGTACATACCGTACAGACCTTGTAAATTACAATGTATATATGGGCGAAATTTTCATTAGGAGCACATTTCAGAAATCATTTGTCTGGGCCCGATACTTTTTAACATGTTGTTTTCAGAAAACATTTTACCCACTGAAATATCAAGTGTTTTCTAGTTCACCTAGATGTTCAGCACTTTTCCTTTTCCTTTCCACTCAGTTATCATCAACTGTATTCATGGAAAACCAAGAAAAACTTTTTGACCTCAATTTTTAAAAAGCCAATTGAGGACATTAGGTATTAGAACAGGAACCATTGAGTTGTAGCTCATGTTGTCCATTCCACTCCGTTACCACAAAACGGTAAAGGAGTGGAATGACCTTCATCATTCAACCCCATGTTAAACAAACATGAGGAATATTTCAGCACTGCTGCTATGCTGCTCATACAGCACAGCTGTTATGGATGGTGCCTCCTGGCCCCTCACTCTGCCCTTCCTCTCTCTCACCTAACCAGCGTTAGGCAAGTTACTTTTAAAAAGTAATTAGTTACAGTTGCTAGTTACGTCTTCCAAAAAGTAGCTGAAGTAGTTACTCAGTTACAAATTATAAAAGTAGCTACTTACTTCAGAAAGTAACTATTGCGTTACTTTCAAGTACATTTTTAAATTCTCAAATGTGACCCCACCTCCACCCCTCTTTAACGGAACTTCAAATACATGTGCAAGTTCAATTATTTTTGATAAATCTGGATATTATAATGAAATGGACACTTAATTCAATACATTACTAACATAAACAATGTACACAAATCTAAACTATTTTAATGTTGCTGTGGAACAAAGTGAGACTAGCCTCCAATCTAATGCCATGTATGTAGATATTATGTTTATATAGTGGATCGATACAAAGAACACAATAGATGTTTTGGAACTTTTGATGTTTATTAACCCCTCAACAGGCCACAACTGGGCAAAATTAAATGATGCTTGTTTAGCACTAAAACAAATAACACATATATGCACTCTTTGTAGTGCAAATAAAACAAAAAAAAAGAACTTCAGACAATTGGTATATATACTGTACTGAACTTAACGTATTTTCTTCCTTGAAAAAATAGAACAGTGTAACCATATTAAATGCTTTCAATCTAAGTACAATGTACAAACATAACTAAGGAATCCAAATTAAAACAGGTAATAAATAAAAACTAAAAAATACATCTTGTGACATCCAAATGCCATAATTTGAAGTTTTTTGAAAGTGGATGAGGAGAGTCACTAAATGGGACAGGACTGCCATGCAAGGCGCTAGTCGACCACTGGGAGCAACGTAGGGTTCAGTGTCTTGACCAAGAACACTTCGACACATAGTCAGGTACTGGGATCGAACCCCCAACCTCTCAATCAGAAAACGACCCACTACCACCTGAGCCACGGTCGCCCACAAGGCCTGGATCCTTTGCTCTCCTTCCTCCTCCTCCTCCTCCTCTTCCTCCCTCCTTCCTCTATCACTCTCTGTCCCTCTCTCCATGTGCTAAAACCGTGCTCGTGCTGCCCTCGTGTCACGCTCCTACAGACACACTCCCTCTGTCACCCATTATTTTATAACCCCACCCTGTCTGTAGATGATGTGTCTGTCCCTCTGGCCCCCCTGTGACAGTCAGATGTGTCTTTGCTATGCGTCACCAGTCTCTCATTGGCTGACTCGCCTGTGTTGTTTGTTCTGTGTACGGCTCAGTGGGCGTGCACTGTAGCTGTTCCCACTCAATGTTCTTGAAGCCAAAATACGTCGCTTAAAGGCGCTGCCATCTTGCAAACTTTATGTCATTTGGAGCCAGAGTCTGCGCAGTAGGGTCCGGTGGGAGGAGCCCTGATAACACGTCTCGCACACTACCCTGATGAGTTACGCACCCCAGCTGCACCACAAACAGAAGTATCTTTCCCACTGGAAATTCTACCAATGGCTTGTTCGTATGATCAGATCATAGAGGTTAGAACTAGTATTAGTAGCTCAGAAAAGACAAAACAACTGAACAGAAAAGTTTAATGGCGTCTCGGCGTTCCTTCACAACTTAACTGCTATTCACAAAGAGAACTACGCAAGATCCAAGGCTGTCAATCATAGTCATATATGATGTCAAATCCCATTTTTCAACCTCAAATAATTTATTTAAAAACAAACTTCACAGAAAAATGAGCACTTGAACACAATATAGGGTCATAATAACTGATGATCACAGCAGAGATTAGGTTTGGAAAAAAATTATGTGATGAGTATTTTAACATAAAGTTTGACCCACATCCCATCCGTTATCATTGAGGAGGCGGGGTTTATGACCTACACTGCAGCCAGTCAGCAGGGGGAGCTCTAAAAATAAAAGCTACACTTCCTCAGGAAGATGTCCCATCCATCTTTTTTACAGTCTATGGTCCGACTATGCGTGCTTTCGAACACTCGCCCAACTCTACCTCTGATTGGCTTATCATGAAATTTTACTCAACCTCAGCCAATCAGCAGCATTTATGAGATTGTCTCGTGCACTGCCAACTAGCCAAGTGCAAGAGGTCATACCTGTGGCCTATCACAGATACCACGGCACACCCTCCTAAGTAACTACAGGAACAATGAATCTATTCCCTGTCTGTTGTTACCACTCCTTGCTACTCCCGGAATTTTACAAACTTCATCCCACCCACCTTCTTTTCTCTCTGGCTCTGGGACCCCCTGTGGAGAACCACATGGCCTCTTGTTGCCTCTGATCAAGTAGAACAAAATGAACTCAAAATTGTTTGATACAATGTCAAAATGCATTATCATTAACTCTCTTTATTCACAGGACCTAAAGGAATTCCTAAAATAAGGTCATATACAGTAAAGACGCTCTTTAAGTGTTTTTAAGGAATATCTTTCATTTAACTTTACATAAAGCATATCTTGTCTAGTATCAAACTGTTCAGGAAAATATGATCTCTGCTTTCATCTCGTGTTGAAGGTTATAATCTACTGTAACTGTGTTCATATTTCTCTTTCCAAAAAGTCTCCATTCAAACTCATATGAACACATCCATTGACCCATGAACCACCCAAACAATCTAAATGGCTCCCAAAAAAACAACAACCAATAGAAACGCTTAAACCACGATAAAACTGAAGTGCGAAATTCAAATCATGGGATTTTGGTGGTACTGGTCGCTTTGGCCCAACTGGGGTGTATGTATGTCTTCTTGTATCTTTTTATTTTCTTTGAGACCTCAAAATGTTTTTATTTCATTAGACTTTAAATAAGTTGCACATCCCAGAGAAAAAACCTCCCATTCCAAATGAAGAAGCTGAACACTGAACCACAAGAACAAAAGCCTGCATGAGCTGAGCCTGAAAGCAGACAGAGCAAAGCAAACTGAAACTGAGATAAGTCCACGCAAAGTCAGCTTTCGACCTGTGGAACCCTGCTAATTCTGAACGAGCTGTGAAACACGCTGAACAAAGAACAGAACCGTCCGGCCTAACACAAGCCAGAACCAGGTCTAGAAACAGACCCTTTTCGACACACTCCAGCGTTCCAGAATCACGCTTTGCTGTTTCAGACTCATCTCGCCAGTCCGCTCTCCCACAAGAGGTGGACCACCAACCACGGACCCATCACAATTGAAGTACTCTGGAAAATACAAAATACCAACTGGGCCTAAAGTAATCGTAGCCACATGGTCTTATCATAGCTATCACACACATGCACACACGCACTCACACACTGAAATCATGCTTTGAATTTTCTTTCTTTCTCTCTTTACTAAGGTTTTACCTTTAAAGTGTATATAAACCTTAGCTTAGTGAGCGTAGGGCTCTTTAAGTAGTATTGTGTAAGTAGGTTATAACTTGTTTGATTAATAAATGTTTATACTTTGAGAAGTTGTCTGTGGTTTATGAAAATATTTCAATCATAAGGTTTGTTATGGAGAGTATATGGTCTTGACAAGAATTCACAACCCTGGATGACAAGGTAATAAAAACTAATTAAGTGATCTGAAACACTTTAACTCAATTTCAGATGGCACCTCCTAAGGCAAATTACTGTAATATTAATAATAATTAATATTATAATTCTAATCACTCCTTTTCCAAGTCCCCCTACACAAAGGAGAACAGCAACAACAAAAGAAGGTCTGCCTCTCGGCTCAGAGATCTAGTTGGTCTGATGAAAAAAACTGCTTCAATTATAGTAACGATTACAGTGTTATCAAGATGGAGGAGGAGGAGCTGTATAAAGGGCTGAGAGAACCAGATGTGCCGGCCCAAGCCTCTCTGGCGCCCTAGGCCAGATTTTATACCAAGTAATTGATATTTACATCATTGTTATATTATTATTATCAGAATAATTTCTAACACTTACATAGTCGTCTTCACCATATCCACAAAGATATTTTACATAAGGACAAAACATGAGCAAAAGTATTTATTTTTGACATTTTATTTAATTAAAGGGTTTTACATACACATATAAAAGAACACAAACAAGTAAATAAAAGCCAATTTAAATATCTTAGTAACACATTCAAAATAAAATTGTGTAATATTATTAGAGTAAAGCATTGCACAAAAACAAGATATTGATAAATGATAGCTAGATAGTGGTGGGTTGGCTCATCAAGTATTTTTTTTAATCTAAATACTTAGGACTAAAATGTTTTACGATTGACATTCACCTTTTGTGAAAAGATGCAAAACTTCCAGATTTGACATGGAATTGCAGTAATAAACACACATCAGTTTAAACAATTGCAGTTCACAGAGGTATTGCACACTGAAAGCATTTAGTGAAAACAGTGTCATTTTCTCGTGGTGCTTTATAAAGCAACTTTAACCAACACAAGCTAAAAAAGAGCCCCATCCTTTCATCCTTTAGTCCAGCCTTACAATTTAATTCTCCTGGTTTTCCTGCCAGTGAAGTCATTGACGACGTCGTCAAATGTATTATTTATGAAGTAGATTGACCCAGAACACTAATGAAACAAAAGTTTACTTATAGAATAGGGTGGACGCTGGGTCGACGACCCTGTATAGGGTTGGACCAGTGTTCTCCCTACTTTTGTTAAGTTTGGCCAGGGTCTCCAGTCCGTTTTTTTTTCGTTCCAGCTAACATGGAACATGGAACACATATTAAATTGGGGCTTTTGCCTTTAATTGGCCATGTAATGTTACTACATACATGGAATTTGTCCTCTGCATTTAACGCATCCCTGAGGAGCAGTGGGCAGCCATTTTTGCTGCACCTGGAGAGCAGTTCGGGGTTAAGGGACTTGCTCAACATCCCACAGTGATGGCCCAGGTGAGGCTTGAACCGGCAACCTTCCGATTACAATGCTAGCTACAATAATAATATAGTTGATTCTGAGTCTAATGAACAATCTTCTGAATTTAGCTTTAAATAAACCAAGTTTTACACTGACATTGCACAAGGCTGAGCTCTTCAGGTAATCTCTATATAACTGTCTGGGCTTCACTGTGTGAATAATAGAGTGATTATTTAATTTTGCCGTGTCGTAGTTTTGGATTTAGGATTTCTGTCTCAGGTGGATAATTAGATATGTTGTGTCATCCCTGTGGAATATGTTTTCCTTACCTCAGGCATTTGCCATTTCTAATAAGAGGTGATGGTAATGTTTGAGCTGCAGAGTCTGCTTTAGTCCTGGAGGCAAGACATCATTGAGTCTGTTTCCTAATGCACTTCCTCCATCTTAAATTTTTCACTTCTCTCCTTCGATATACAATCAGACTGGATGCTGTTTCTTCTTCTTCATCCTTATTTCTTTCTTTATTTTTCCGTAGCCGGTCTGATCGACTTGGATCAGCAGTGATTTCCTGCTCTCTGGTTGGTGGGATTCGGGGGCGTGAACTGTGTTATCCTTCGAATTTCTCCCCTGACACTGCAGCAGGAGGAGAAGGAACGTGTGAAAGCCGATTACTGATGAGGACAGCTCTGATGTCTTGTTGATGCTGTTTCTTTAAGGGTATTTATAGTCGTGTAGATAACAGTGGTCACTCATCAGGAAAAAGGGACAGTGTGGCTTTGGAGAAGTGCACGCCAAGCCCAGTATGATGCAGAGCTGAGGAGGGACAGAGAGCAAAATAAAAAAAACCTGAAGATTATAATTATGGGTTATCAAAAGGAGTGGAGTCACTATGACCTAATAATGTGAAGATATTCCATATGCCAAAGCCTCAACCTTGGATCATTTTTTATTACAAGTAATACAATATTTCATATTAAACAAAAAAACTAAAAATAGATTATACCAATGCACCACATTTTTTAGGTGCAGTCGTCAAAATTAACTTTTTTTGCAATCCGTGCCAAAACGCCTAATAAAACAAAAAAGGAAAACCAGTGCACATGTGAAATGAATTAAAAGGGAACAAGTAACACATTTAATAAATAAATATTGTTTGCACCGTAAATCTTTATTTTTACACTTTAGTTCCACGCTAGATTTAGTTCCCAGTCTCAAATCTAATGCAGTCTAATAATGTCATGCTTTTTTATTTCTGCTATATTTTGTAGGCTTCTCATTATTACTTTCTTTGTGTGTAGGTGTTTTGTTTAGTGTTAATAATCTTTGTTGTTAATGAAGAAGATTGGCATGAAATTGATGAGTTCCTCCTGTTTGTCACACCCCACCTCTCATGTCTCCATTTCCCACCGGGGGCGCACCACACACTTTGTGACACACTGGTGTCGGTCATAAGTCAGTGAATCAAGCATCATTTACTCCAATAAGAAAGAAAAAAAGCATGACATTTCCACTCTAAATTTGTATTGATCTTCACTGTAAACACTATTTTCTGTTGGAAAAGTTTGGTGGATCACAATGCATTGTGGGATCTGGAGTCCCATAGATGGATACATTGTTTTGTCACAATTTTTAGTTTGTGAAAACTCCAGAAATGTGTTGTGGTTTGAGGGCAAAAACACTTCCAAAAGGATTAAGGTTTGTCTAAATATAGTAAAATATCATCTGCACATCGACAACATTTTTATCAGGGGCACATTTGAGATGTTGAAAATCATGGAGTGAAAAGGTAGCAGTAGCTAATTCAATGTTACCATGTTAGCTGTGCTGTATGAGCAGCATAGCAACATAATAATTTTGTGTTCTGATATGGAGGAATGAAATCCTTTAATAACGGGGTTCTTCTGCTGGAGGTTCAGTCAATGTTGCAAAAAATTAGGGTGAGAGTGGACGGATGTGTGGTTTCCTTCTGCTATGTGAATCATGGAGATTTTTTTGTGTGTGTGGTTACTGTAGCCATAGGTTTATTATAAGGTGGAGACCAATTTAATCTGTTAATCTCCAAATCCAAAGTGACTAAGGACAGCTATGAGGAATGACCAGTTGTGGATGAGTAGAACTTTTGGATGTAATGCGTGTATAGCAGTGGTTCTCAACCTTTTCAGCCCACGACCCCCAAAATAAAGGTTCCAGAGAGCTGGGACCCACTGTACCTGAATGTGTGAACACAGACATGAACATCAAAGCACAGTCATGTGGAGACAGGGCCATCTATAAGGGGGAATAAAGGGGAGATATTTTTGGGGTCCATCCATAAAGTCAGTAAAATGATGGTCTATTGTTCTATGAATCTGTGATAATAACATTTATTTATTCATCTGAATAATATCCACTGTTATCCAGGAAGTTTTGCATTATTTGGGCCATAGTATAAAGTCATCTTAAAGATGTAAATCCATGTTTCAATCAGAAATAAAAATGGGTTACAAGTAACCACAAATGGTGGAAAAGGTGGTTAAATGGGAAACCACAGAAAATGGTTAAAAGTTTCATTTTAGAGTGATCAAAAATGGACAGAAATAGTGGTTAAAATGTTTAAAAGTGTCAATAATGACTTAAAAGTGGCAGAAATGGGGGTAGAGTATGTTAATTAAAAAAGTAGGAACAATTAGTAGCGGACATGACGTACAGTGAATGTGGTTAAATTAGCAAAAAAAAGGTGAAAAGAGGTTAAAAGTGACAATAATGCATCAACATATGCAACATTAGGAAGGAAAAGTGTTCTAAAGGGTTCATGAGAACTGAAAATGTCTTGAAAGTGGAAGAAATTTGCAAAAAAGATGAAGAAGTGACCGAAATGGGAGTAATGTAGCAAAAATGCATTAAAAGGAGCAAAAATATGGCTAGAAAAAGTGATGAAAGTAAGTTCAAATATAGCAAGTTTGGTATAGTTGGAGAAAAAGGGTAAAAATAAGCAAAATGGGCTCAAAGGTTAGTTTTTTGAAAGCATCTGGCGACCCCCTCCCAGTGTATAGGTTAAAAAATGATCGCTATCAGCTTTAACAGTAATCACATATCCCACCCCTTAATTCCTAGTTGATCTCCAACGTTCCGTTTTCTGTACGTTCCTCCTTTTGTTTGGGTTCCACTCACAGTCGTAGTATTGTAAATTCATTATGTTCCTCTCCTCTGAGCAGATATGTAAATTTAATGACACTGGCAAAGTGTGTGTGATCAGGTTACTGTATAGATTACACGGTGACCCCGTCCAACGCTCAGGCACAGAAACCTAGAGACCTCACTCATACATGCAGCTCTCCGCCTCCACTCCAGGGAAAACCATGCCGGGGAAAAACTGCTTCGCCTTCCTCAAAGGTCAACGTCACAGGTTTGGGTCTTTTTTTTTTTTTTTTTTGGTAATTTGTTGGAAAAACAAGATGGGTGCCGCAACTTCTGCTTGGCTGTAGTATTAGTTGTTGTTGTTGTTAGAATTTTCTGTCTCGTTGATGGTTATTAAAGGAACAAGGAGATGGAATTTGCTTGGCAGTGCATTGCTGCAGGGTATCAGGTTAATTAAAATGGGAGCCAGATAAGTGCTGCTTCTAAGTTTGTTTTTCTATAAGAGAGCCAGCTAAACGGAGGTGGGGTAAGTTGGTGCCAGTATCAACTCAACTGAGAAGATAGAATTACAAAATGCAGCATAAATATGATGCATTTGTGATCATTTATGAATGAGTGAGTAGAAACGCTTAAGGGGGAAAAGGAACCAATGAGGCGAGGAGTGATCAGAGCTAGGGCTGGGCAATATATATTGAGTTTTCTATTTTGGCAATATAGATAATGACAATATTGCCTTTATCGAGATAAAGAAAAGTGTCACATGTTGTGCAGCTGTTTGTTAATAAATGTGCCTGTGTGGCATTTTTTATCAGAAAAATTTTACACAGAATTGTTTTTCTGGTGAGACTTTATTGAGTTAAAGATATTGAGATTTATACTGTATATCGCCATTTAAAATAAACATATCGAGATTTGGTCCATATTGCCCAGCACTAATCGGCGCAGAGTTGCTTTTCTATTAAAATATAAAAAGTAGAGGACAGAAGTTCTGCCGTGGAAACGTTAGACATCCACATCGCTGCAGATGTATTTGCTGCTCATCCGTGAAATCTTCAGGAAAACGGTAAACTTGTTAACATGTTAAAAAAAACAGTTTGACAGGATTTGAGCTGCGTGTCATTTCATTGTTTTCTGCTGAAGAAAACATTAGAAAAATGATGTATTATCATCTGATAATGCAGTGAAAAAGAACAGCTGTGAGCTGAAACCTTCAAATTTATGTATTTGGGTCATTCCATGTCATTTCAACACATTTTCTGGACATCCCACATACTTCAATCTTTTTTTAATTATGCAATTTTTTTTTTTTTTTTTTTTTTTTACCAATTGTTCCAGCATTATTTAATCACATCATCATCAAAGTGAAAAACTAATGAACAATACATGATCATAAGACACAGAGCAAAGCTACATTGGCCTCATGTAAAGGATTTTCAATAACCATGAGTGGTGAAATAACCCAAAGTTTGGGTCCAAAATAAAGGTCGCATGAGGGAAAAATAGATTTATATCCTAAGAAAGAGTAACATTTATACTATAAATTAAAACAGAGATCAGATTTGTTTTCTTACACTCCCACATGCAGTTATGTGCCAATGAAAATAGTTAAAAAAAATAATAAATTTTTTTTATATATATATATATATATATATATATATATAAAGCTTACATGGAGCGCCATAACCAAGTGGCTGGTATAATGTACAGGAACATCTGTGTAGAGTAAGGGCTGGAAACCCCAAGGTCAAAGTGGGAAACATCTCCAAAGGTGGCAGAGAATGACCGAGCCAAGATCCTGTGGGACTTCCAGATACAGACGGACAGAATGATAATGGCGAACCAACCAGACATTGTGGTGGTGGACAAAGAGCAGAGGTCGACATAGCAATACCAAGCGACTTCAACATCAGGAAAAAGGAACACGAGAAACTAGAGAAATACCAGGGGCTCAGAGAAGAGTTGGAGAAAACCTGGAGGGTGAAGGCATCAGTGGTGCCCGTGGTCGTTGGGGCACTCGGGGCAGTGACCCCCAAACTGGAGGAGTGGCTCCAGCAGATCCCAGGAAATACATCAGACATCTCGGTCCAGAAAAGTGCAGTTCTAGGAACAGCAAAGATACTGCGCAGAACCCTCAAGCTCCCAGGCCTCTAGTAGAGGACCCGAGGTTGGAGGAAAAAAGAGAGACCGCCCGCGGAGGGTGAGGAAGAGATTTTTTTTTTAATATGTATATATATATATATATATATATATATATATATATATATATATATATATATATATATTTTTTTTTTTTTTTATTTTTTTTAAATTCCAGAGCGTGTCCCCCAAGAACCAATCATTAGTGATGTGACCAGTCTCAAATATGTTCCAGACCCAAACCCACAACAACTTTTTTCCAATTTGGAGGAGCTGGCATGTCCACCAGATAGGATATATTGCAGATCTTTTTTTATATTCTCAGAGAGTAGGTGGAGCTGTATTACTATACTTAATTTCAGTTTCCTGTGGTGTAGTTCCTGAAATACTGGAAGCTGAAAATGGAAGAAAAATAAGGACTCACAAAAATGGACACATACTCCCCTCACTATCTCAAAAAGTCTTCATCCGATCAATCTAAAAATGTACAGTGTGCTTATTGAATAATTAAGGAACAATTGGTAAAAAAAATTCAGAATTTTTTTAGACCGAAGTACATTGAAATGACATGCAATGACACATTTATGTTCTCAGTAATCATCAGTATTCCCACATTAAACTGTCATTCTCAAGTAGAAGTAGGATATTGATAAAATGTTAACTAATTATTATTAATCTAATGAACCGCTGACAATATCAAAGCAATAAATGCACCAATATCAGTTCCTCCATAATCTTCACTTCAAAAATCTTTCATTTTGTGACCGATTTTTGTGTAATTTTTCGAGACATCTTGGGAGAAATTGGCAGGTTTTGGGAAAAATTAAGTTCTTTTACCAATTTGTGATTAAATATGACTGCCATCATGTGATACAAGCAAAGGAAAACTGTGAGCCTTGGGAATATTGTGGGGTTTTATTGAATTTGTGTATTTGGAGGGACAACTGAATTATTTGGAAATTCACACAATGATTCTTGTTTTCGGTGGAAATTTTAATTTTTTCCGTGAGCCGGATTTGGTCCTCAGACCTTGACTTTGACACAGCTGACATATATTGAATTATGGACACATGTATAGAGAGTTTAGTGCATGTGAGAATTGCATGACATGGCAGTGAAAACATGAATCTGCTTAAATAACCAAATTATTCAGTTGTGGATATCTCAGTACCTCCAAATACACAAATTCAATGAAACTCCAAAGTATTATGACTCACAGTTTTCCCACGCTTTTATCACATGATTGGGGTCAAATTCAATGAAAGGACTCAAAATCTTTCCCAAAATCATGATATTTTCCTCAAGTTATTCCTGCAAATCTGCCCAAACTAAATACAGATTGGTCACAAAATCCATAAAATGTAAGTGAAGACAGGGATGATGTCTGTCACGTATTGCTTAGAGATTGTTAGTGCTTTACATAGAAATATAAACTATGGCACATTAATGAGAATAGATTTGACAGCCTAGGTCTATGAGAAGATTAGATCAAATTAGACTTTAAGTTTGAACTGATTTGTTGTTTAAAAAGTGCACACTCATGAGAACACATGCACTAATGTCACATAAAGAAACCATCCAGCCAACGTTTTAATATGCAACCTTTAAAAACTGTTCTCCATGAAATCTCTTCACCGTCGGATACACACGAGTGAGCCGCTTCATTTGGAGCTTCACTTGTCTCTGAACGGGAGCTTTAGTTAAAGTCTGTGAGGAGTCACGTTTTAGTCTGGCTGCTTGTCTGTTTTCATCAGCCTGTGCTTACCAGGAATCAAAAAACATGATGGTTGTACATCTGCTGATTACCTGCTGTCTCACTGTGTTACATAGTAGTGTTGAGACTCACCAAAAACTGTCAGGAATAAACATTTTGTTGCATTCAGCTGCAATACATGTCCATCAGACATGGGGAAACTGGTGGTCCGGGGGCCCCATGTGGCCGTTGGTGTAATATCTGTGCCACCCCCAACATAAATGACAGAAAGGTTCACTAAAGGACAAGAAGACTCCACAGACCCCCAAAATACACATAATGATGACAAAGATACACAAAATATGAAAGACGACAACAAAAATGACGGGAAAAAACGAACAAAAAACATCATCAGAAATACTGAAAATGATTCCAAAAACACATTAAAGAACAACAAAAACACGCAAAACTATAGAAATATTAAAAATGATGACAAAAATACACAAAACAACAAAAATAAATAACAAAACTACACAAAAATGACTCCTGGAATGCACAAAATGGCAGAAAAGTACACAAAACAACAAGAAAAGCACATAAAAGGATATCAGAAAGAGAGAAAATTATATTCAAAGGGACAAAAAACACTAAGCAACAAAATACACAACAAATAAAACCAATATTGTTCATCACACATTATTGCTTTGACATATCTGACAGATCAGCAAAAACAAACTTAAAGATTAGTGATGGATTTCTGGCTAATGGACATGACAATGAGTCTTTATCCCCACACAGTGTGTGTGTGTGTGTGTCTGTGTGTGTGTGTGTGTGTGTGTGTGTGTGTGTGTGCGTGTGTGTGTGTGTGTGAGAGCTTTTGCAGACAGATGATGATGATGATGATGATGATGGTGATGATGGTGGTGGTTTTGTTGCTCACACACACATCATGATGACATAACTCTTCCACATGCCCACACACCAACACTCACTCTCTATTCTGTTCTTCCCACACATCTAGTTCTCCACCCGTTTGTTTCCCACACAGTCAAACACAAACGTATCTACTCTGTGCTGCAGCACATTTAGATCCAGGCAACAGGACGATAGATAATCAATGAGGAGGATTTGTGATGCTTTGATGAGATGCAACAGTTGATAAAGTGCATTCTGTTTAGATGGTTCCTCCTGATGCATTTATTGATAAAAATAAAGGTTCTCAATTCACTTCACTGTCATGTGAACTTTACCCTTTATCCTTTGTGTCTCTAGGAATAACCTGATTCCACATTTTAACTGATCTCGTTGAGAAAAAAGTGTAATTAACCCAATTATTCATATATTTTATTTGGATTTTTTTACAGATTTAATTTAGATTCATTTTAGATTTTATTTGGATTTATTTGACATTTTACTTGAATTTATTTTAGATTTTATTCGGATTATTTTAGATTTTATTTGGATTTATTTGGATTTATTTGAAATTATATTTTCATTTATTTATTTGATTTTTTATTTGGATTTATTTGAAATGTTATATGGATTTATCTTAGTTTTTTTTGGAAGTTATTTCAGATTTCATTTATAATTATTATAGATTTATTTTAGATAAATATTAGATCTAATTGTTTCCACTTCTTTGGTGTACCATAGACGATCACAATAAACACTGTGGCCAATAACTAGCCTGGCAAGTGAATAAAGTCACTTTATCTTATGTTGGGTTAAAGCTGACAGTGATAAAGGATAATTATGTTGTCTCTTTATCATCATGTCGGCTGTAAAACTACCTCCTAGGGGAGAAAACGTCAGAAGTCGAGAATCAGAGTAGGAGGAATTTGAACTTGCAAAAGTGTCAAACTTATTTTACTTTAATTCCTTTTTATTTATTCTAGCACCAAATAAAAAAAACAATCTTCCATAAACAGTTTTTATTTACATTAGGTTCATGAAAATGTTGAAATATTTACTGCACACAACACATTTGATTAAAACAATCCACCTGCATTTAAGAGGTTTTATATGACATCTTTGTGCACTGGGTAACATAGTGTTAGGTTTGAATACGCCTTTAGTGTATTATTGATTTTGTGTGATTGTAAAGCCTAATGTTTAACTATAGCTTGAGTTTGTGGACATTTCTGCATCATATCCAGGAGGAAAAATACAATATGATTGAATCTAAATGACCTGCTGCCTTCTGGATGCTGCTGCTGGTGCTACTGGTGCAAGAAATATCACATGCCTCAGAAACCGTCATCAGTTACCAGAACACCTTAATGGCATAGCAACGTTAGCACAAAGCAAGAAACGGACCATTAAACGAGCTGCACGTGATGGAGTGCACGTGATGGAGTGCACGGCTGTGTGCAGCATGGAAACCTGTGATTTCAGGCATTGTTAGAACAATGTGCTCCATCCAACAGTAATGTATCATTAGACGTGGGTTAGTTTTATATATGCAGCTATGTGACATTTACTCACTGATGTTTCGGTCTGTGTTTCTATATCTACACACACTTATTAATCCCACTGCTGTGCATCATTCAGCCAAAAAGTGATGATATGCAAATAACTCTTTGAAGTCAACGACAAGAACAATAAGAACCGGCTCCTGGACAGGAGCCAATTTGATTAATTTTCATTGTAAAAGAAGCACGGGATTGGTTAATTTAATTTAGGGGAGGGGCCACACACAGCGGGGAGCAGGAAACCAAACAGAATGAAGAAGGGAGGGAAAGATGAGAAAAGAGATGCATTTCTGTTGTCATTTTGTGTATTATTGCTGACTTTTTGTGAATTTTTTAGGTCATTTTGTCTATTTTTGTTGTTTTCACTATTTTGTCGTCTTTTTCTTGACTTTTTGTGTAGTTTTATTATCATAATGTTTATTTTTGCTGTCAATTGTGTGTATTTGGAGCAGTTTTGTCTATTTTGTTGTCTTTTGGTGTATTTTTGTTGTCATAATCTGTATTTTGTTGTGTTTTTTGTTGCCATTATCTGTAATTCTGTTGTCATTTTGTGCATTTTTGTTGTTGTTTTGTATATTCTTTTGTCATTTTGTGTGTTTTTGTTTGTCGTTTGTGTGTATCTGGAGTCATTTTGTGTTTTTGGAGTCCTGTTTGTGTATTTTTGTTGTACTTTTAACATTCTTCTGTTATATTTGTAATTGTGTGTTTTCGTTATTCTATATATTTTACATTCACACAGGCTTCTTGTGTGTTCAGTAAATCCTACAAACTGCTCCTGATCAACTCATGACAGTGTTACTGTATAATAGTGGCAAACTTTGGCTCATGTTACCTTTTATAAATCAAAATGTTCAAAAAGACAAACAATCTACTGAGTTGCAAGATGAGAGAATATTCATCAATAATTATTCTTTAGTCCATCCTCAGGAATAAAACCTATAGTTAATCAAAACATGTAGTTGTCTGTTAGGGCCAATTTTGATGGAGAAGATAATTTTGGGCAAATCAAGATTAAAGTTGAAAAAACAAAACTAAAGTCAAAATTTCGAAAAATACATTTAAAATACAATATTGTAATAGAAATTGTAGGTGTGCTAATAAAGTCAAATCTACGGAAGCTGACGAGAATCAATTAACCATATATAACAACAAATAGTAGATCGTGGCCATGTATCAGTGAATGGTTTAAACTTTACTTCAAAATTGGGTTTATTAATGAAGATATTCTTTTTCTTTTAGCTCATATAGACAGCATTGTATCTATTTAAGGACAATGAAGACATATTACCAAAAACTGAATCTATTCAGAAGGAAAAACCAGTGAAGTTTGAAAGAAGTGGAACATTCAGTCCATCTGTGGCTATTGATGAGCTACGGAAACAGATTAGGGTCAGTTTGAATGGAGACTGTTGTCATCTATGGTGAATTGGTTCTCGTCATCTTCAGTAGAATTGACTTTATTAGCAAACCTTTGACTTTTATCACAATATTGTATTTTGAGTTTATTTTCTAAATTTCGACTTTAATCTTGTCTTTATGAGTTTAATCTCAACATTATATTTGAACTTTATTCTTGATTTGCCCAAAAATATTTTCTCCATAAAAATTGGCCCTAATCCTCTTCTGTAGTCAGTTACTAGTCTTTGTTTAGTAATAATAATTCTTCCTAAATTATGTAAAAATGAGCAATTTCTACCGATGGATTATTGAGTGAATTATTAGGGTTGTCTTACATGTTACTGTTTCTAAATCAGGGTGTTTTTATGGGATTGATTCTATATATCTATGGGACTGTTTCTCTCTCTCTCTCTCTCTCTCTCTCTCTCTCTCTCTCTCTCTCTCTCTATATATATATATATATATATATATATATATATATATATATTGAGAGTCCAGCACTGGTTTCAGGTCATTTTTAGAAATAGACCTCTATCAATATTACATTTTATGCTTAAATAATGATAATAAACAAACAGAGGCTGTAATGTAAAGTCACCTGATGTTATTATATTGTCCCGTTCCTCCACGTGGATAAATCTTCAAAATTAGCACTTTGACCACACTCGGGAAAAAAACGCCCTGTCTTTTTAAATTTCAATTTCCGTGCGTGACATTTACTGCGATCACCTGTCAGAGACCGCGCATGCGCAGTGGGGCGGGAGGCGGAGTGGATGCTGATCGCTGAGAATCCGCCGCTTCCCCGTGCCCTCCATCCTACGGTTAGCACACACACACACACACACACTGGTCAGCACCGGAGGGAGGATGGACAGACGTGTCTGCGGGTGATAATACAGGTAATAATCATCATGATAATAACCGAATGTACACGGAACGTGTGCGTTTGACATTGTGACCGTGGAGGGTGAAGGATGAGAGGAGGGAGGACAGGATTCAGGAAATAACAGCCATGGATGGAAGAGCTTTTCCTGGATTTATTCACATTCTCATTGGATTTCTACGTTTTTGGTGTACCTTTGTTTATGGTTTTTACTGGAAATGTGTTGGATTTGACGGGATGCGGTGATTTTTTCTTGAAGGTGTCGCTTTTTATTTCTTTACTGTGGTGATGATGATGATGATGATGATGATGATGATGAAGATCTCACGTCCTTCCCTCTGCAGACTGACTAGCATCGTGTCCAGTTTATTTCTAGTGATCAGGCGTTGCGCATGACCGTCCGTGCATGTTGACATCAGTGCGTGATGATGATAATGATGATGATGATGATGATGATGATGATGAAGATGATGATGATGATGATGATGATGGTTTAGTGAAGTGTTCCTCTGCATCACTTTATCTCAGAATCATCTGCTCCTCCTCATCGTCACTTAATGATTCTGTCTATGTGACTTGTGGTAACTGCGTGTAAATACCAGCTAACAACACTCCTCTTCCTCCTCTGACTGTATAGTAGTATTTCATTAGTGGTGGATGTGCAGCCTGCATATAGGTTATTATTATTATTATTATTATTATTATCTCTCCTTAACACAGAGTCGGTGAAAAAACCAAACTGGGTAGAGTTTATCTACATATTTACTACATTTACACAGGCCCCTCCCCCTCTACAGTGATTCAGATATAACGGAATGTATGTAACACGTTGCAGCTGGATTTTCAATCATTCAGGGAAAATAATCATAGTCAGCTAAAAAGCTAAAAACAGTAAAACCAAAAGGCTCGAGGCCGTTTTCATAATCTGTAAGTGTACAGGAAATCTAAAATAACTACTTATCAACCACTTACTAAATACAATCTGGTAGATCGACCTTTATTAACATTAAAATGCTGTGAACATTCCTACTAGGGCTGGGCAATATGGACCAAAACTCAAATGTCAATATTTTTTTTCTCAAAATGGAGATATATGATATAAATCTAGATAATTTTATCAAATAAAGTCTGACCAGAAAGACAATACTGGGTTAAGTTTTCTGATGCAAAATGCTACACAGGGACATTTATTTGCAAACAACTTCACAATATGTGCTACTTTTGGCTTTTTCTCCTGTAAGGGACAGTATGTGTGATTGAGTTCTGTAGTGTAGCAGCTTGGTATGGGGAAGGTCTGGGTTAGGACGCACTCATTATTCTATCTAACTGTGCTTTACATGTTGTTCTGAGAAGTAAAAGCAGCGACTCCTAAAACTATATATATATATATATCTACAATATTGTAGTTTTCTATATCGCCAAAATAGAAAACTCGATACATCTTGACTCTCGATATATCGCCCAGCCCTAATTCCTAAATTATAAAACAGTCTAAATAAAAACATAAATGTGTATATGAAGCACATGTGTTTATTTAATATACTTACAGTTTATATACAAGTCAACACGTTGAATATTTACTGTTAATTTCACGTTTCAAGTTAGACATTAACATTATATTTTCATTACATATTTTCTTTTAATTTCTCATGCTCACTCATGTGGTTCTCTGGTTATTACTAAAGACTTATTAAACACATTTATTACAGATTTTACATCCTGTAACACTTTTTCGAAGGCGCTTGTGATTGGCTGATTTTTCATGGTGACTTGCGTGGTTCCTTCCCCCATGAGAGACGTTAAATCCTCAGTTACTCATCTTACAGAACGTGTAACTGTGTCACATTCTGCTGCTATTTAGGAAGATAAACTCTGTCTCTCCAAGGTATTTACACGAGTTCTTTGTTTTTCGCTGGAACATCTTCTTACATCCATCTCTTTCCGGATTTGTTCCCGCTGTGGGCACTAATCCCGCGAGAGCTGCCACTCAGGGCACTTCAGGTGGCAGTTACTGCGAGGCTAGTGACGACATTCAGTTTAGTAAGGCATCTTTTAATTATTACTACATTAAAATACTGGATATTTACATGTGAAGTGTGAAGTATTTCCGTGTCGGGATTTGATTTTAAATAAATGAATTACAAAAAAACAACAACAAAAAAAAGTTTTCCGTCCGTTTTCCGCAACCCTACATTTAAGTGTTTTAAAACAAGCTTCTACAGTAATCAAATGTATTATTAATTTTCATGCAATTATGATTTAATTCATGCTTGACTTTCCACTCTCTTCCTCACTCGCGTGTCTACATCCAATTTTGTGTGTACAATGACATTTCCAGTGATTTCAACTCAATAAAAGACACAGCTGTCCAAATATAATGCTTCATGATTTAATCAAAACACCTAAAAGCAAAAAAGTTGTAGGAATTTTTTTTATTTATTTATTTTTTATGAGGTGCTGGATCCAATCAAATAATTGCCTGTCAAAAAATGGGTGCACCGTTTTTTGGCCGATCGCCGATCTTTAAAAAGCCTGACCTGCCGATTCCGATTTTGGCCGACCCCAAATACAAATTGAATGTCCCAATCCTTTTTCATTGTAAAACATTGAACAATACCCGTTAAACAATACAAAAAATGTTGTTTAAACTGCACTCAAATATAAATGACAAGTTTAGAACCCTGCTGTCAAAAATACTGAATTATATCAGTTCCTTTAATCTTTCATTTCACCTGTTTGGAGCTCTTTGCCAAAAAATGAAGTAGTACAACACTAGTTTGGTTTTACAAATAAATAAAATCACAAGTTAAGAAAATAATAATCTACAGGACAAACTAACAAAACATTTTAAAGCAAAAATAAAGTGTCCTGAGTTTTAGGTTTCCTTGTAGTCTAAATGCAGAAGCTTTGTGGATATTTAAATGGATGTGAATAGTGTTTTGGTGATCACGCTGAAAGAGACATCGGCTTCATTCTGGTGGAACAAGTTCGGGTAATGTTCTGTCGGGCTTTGGCTGGGTCGGGTCTTCTGCCTGATTAAAGCTCTAACAGTTGGTCACGGACTGGCTTTTTGCTCCTGCTAGCTTTAGCTTTAGCATTAGTTTAATTGATAGCTTCAAATGCTACCTACTCAGCAGTGTTGGTGGTTTCTTAAATGGCGAATGAGGTTTGTTGTAACTTTTTGTTTGCAGCCCCACCATGACTTATTTTCGCGTTACATGAATTAGAAATTGCTATCCTTTTCTCTCTTTTTTAGTTTAAAACTGTGGACATGCTAGGTTGACTGTGTTCCAGGTGACTGTTATGTTGTTAACCCGTGTAGCAGTCGCATGCACAATTTTACTGAGAATATTATGCCGGAACTCACAGCGCAACCCGCCTGCAACAAAAACAAAGTAACACAGCAACCGAGTTTTTATATATTTATGATAGTATTTCAGGGTTCTCATCAGGAATTTTTCATAGCGGGGATCGCACGAGCGAGCGCCAGTGGTGCCGAACATTTTGAAACGCATAACTCTCTCAGGGCCAATATTAGTGAAGAAAAGCTAAAGTTGTTTTTTTTTTTTTGTTTTTATTATCTTTGTTCCAGCCTTATTTTAAAGCTAAAAGTTATTTGTTGAATTGGTGAAGGGTCATGATGAATGTTGTTCGAGAGTTACTCATGCTTGGTTTAGGTCCTCCTCTAATAAACACTCACAAACACTGTAGAGACAAGAAATAACATTGTATTCAAAAGACTGATTCCAAGATGCGCTTTTCAAATTCAGGATTACGTATTACACAAATACGTGTTCAGTGTTGGAGGTTTAAACACATTGACGGTGACATTTAAGGATAAAGCAATCTCTCCTAAAGATATGCTTCCATTACTTTTATACAGCAGCTATTTAAGTACCATTAATGAACAAACCTTTAGAAATAAAAGTTTGAAACCGTGAACTGGTTTGGGTTGAAATTAATCCAAGGGTTAACAAAATCCTACAATGTTTTTCCTTTTTTTTCTTCATCTTCTTCCTTGACGTTTAGAAACTGACACTGTCTTGTTCTGCTCATCTTGCTTTCAGAAAATCCAACGTTGATGCTGAGCCTGAGGGAAGTCCTGGGAGCAGCAGCAGCAGCAGCAGTAGTGGTGGGGCTGTAGATGCCCTCCCCACTGGTCCAGCGCCCCCTCTGGCCTCTGTGGGAGAGGCAGGATTCAGAGACAGCTCCTGCTCCGACACCGACACTCCGGTAGATTCCAGCTCCTGTGAGGAGGAGGAGGGAGAGGAGGAGGAGGAGGAGGAGGAGGAGGAAGAGGACTCAGTCATGTTCTCCTCTAAATTTCTTAGTGGGGCCAATCCTCTCAATGCTGTTTCCTCTGCTGTAAATAAGTTTGGTTTGTTTGGGGACGATGGAGAAGGGGATAAGAAATCTGCTTCCCAGCCAACAGGGAAGCCTCCTGGAGAACAGAAGCCAGGGGTCGGACCCGACAAAGACACGAAACAGCCGCAAATCACCACAAAATCCAGCCAAGGCCCTCCCATGCAAAAGATTCAGCCTGTTCCTCAGCCACAGGGGAATGGACAGACCAGAGCCTTAACTAAGTCTGCAGGTCCACAAGCAGCCTCAAAGACAGGGACACCTCCTGGTGTTCAGCCCCCAAAAGGCCAGCCAAAGGCCACACCCCAGCAAGCTCCACCTAAACAAGCTCCTCTACAACCACTTTCAACCAAGACTGGGACACAAGCTGCGTCTCCGATATCGACGTCACCAAAGGTGACCGCTAACGCCACCCCACCACAGCAAGGTCCTGGAAAGATTGGAGCGCAGCGACAACCGCCAGGACAGCAGCAAGTCATTAAACCAGCATCACCAGGGCCAACCAAAGCCAGACCTCAGTCCAAGTCTCTTTGTCCAGTGTGTAAAACAACAGAAGTTAATGTGCGTACGAAGGAAGCACCGAACTACAAAACATGCACACAGTGTAAAGCAGAAGTGTGCAGCTTGTGTGGTTTCAGTCCTCCAGACTCTGATGTAAGTATTTCCTGTATTATAAACCTTTTATTTCTCCATTTTGTAAGATCAATAGTGTATTTTTCTCTTTTTTCCTTTAAAGGGCTGTGAGTGGCTTTGTCTCAACTGCCAAATACAGAGAGCTGAAGCAGGCCCTAAAACCACAGGTCCTCCCATGAAGGGGGGCACAGCCAATAAAACCTCTGCACCCCGAAGCCAGAGTCCCTCTCCTGCCCAACCCATCAAAAGGGAAGTGGCAGCCACAGGTTCACCTCAGAAAACCCCGCCTACCCTAACTAAAGTGCCAGCCAAGGGGGACAACGCGAAACCTTCAGACAGTCAAAAACAAGGCAGCCCTGCACCTGCTCATAAAATCATTCCAGACAGTCGTATGACATCTGGGTCACAAAAGCCACAACAGATAAGTGAACCTGAACACAAGCAAATTAGTGCCACCTCAGTCCCCCAACAGCAGTCGGGAGGTTTGTTTGGCTTTGGAGGAAAAGCTGAAGCTGCAAAGTCAGAGGAATCAGTGACGGGGAAGATGTTTGGTTTTGGTTCCTCCATTTTTAGCTCGGCATCGTCTCTGATGGCCTCCCCTGTTCAAGGGGAGCCGAAAACCACTCCACCAGTTTCTCCAAAAATGCAGTCAACGAAAGACACAAAACCATCTCCACAACCTTCACAGTCGGAGATGGACAAGCAAAAAGCGCAACCTCAGCCGGCTAAAGTTCTTCCCTCCTCAACGGAACCATCCACTTGTCCAATCTGTAAAACACTGCTCAACAAGGGCTCAAAGAATGCTCCAAACTACAGCACGTGCACTGAGTGCAAAAGCACCGTCTGTAAACAATGTGGATTTAACCCAATGCCAAACGTGACAGAGGTAAGAAAAAACCTTCAAACCACTCAGACTCAGTTCTCTGTAGTCTTTTAATACTGTTACTTGAATAACTTAAGAAGTTACTGAAGAAGTAATGACTACCAGTAAATGTCGGTTGGTCAAAAACTGCTTTATAGGGTGTACCACAAGTCACACATGCTTTAGTTCCTTATACAGTTTAATCAACATGGCTTCTTGAAGCACAACAAATAAAGCTGAACCTGTAATTCTTAGAGGCTCTGATGTTAAGATTTAAAATTTACCAAATTCCATTTACAAGTTTACTTTTTCTCCTTTGTTTCCGTTTCATAGACTTTCCCTTATCAGATATCACTACAGGCTATTGAACTTCCATAAATCATGCTTAATATGGTTGAGTTTCTTTTTGTCATTAATTTCATATTTAACCTCTGTAGAAGACTTTCAGCACAAATGCATTAGCTGAAATCACACGGGTCATGTACCGTCAATTCAATCATTTTGCGTTATATTGTTATTTTTGTAAATATTTGTTTTGTTTTTTTCCAATTTATGTCTGCCCTACAGTTCTTACATTTTGCACCATTATCTTATATTGACATTTATTTTTGTTTCTTATTGTCTGCTCTTTTTTATTGTGTTGGTGCAAAAGCATATTTCCCTTCTCGGGATTAAATCTATTCTCATCTACATTATGTAATACTATGTGTGAGAGTCGACATTTTTGTCTCACTAGCCACCTGTTTAAGATGAACAATTGCGTGTGTGATATTGTCTAAAAACGTGCATGTCATATTGCTGTTTCTGCTTGTTTAAAAAATGTGTACAAAAAAATGAAAATAATAACAATATTCCCAATTCTGTTTAAAATGCATATTTTCCCACTGATGACGGAAAATCAGAGCCCCAAAACCCTTTATTCTCTAGGATTGTATCAAGGCAGAAGTTCAAACTGTGTTAAACTAAAAAAAAGCATGTGTTTACTAAAATACTGTTACTGTAGTATAGTGTATGTTATTAATTGTATGTTTGATTGTTTTCTTTTTAGGGAAAGGAGTGGCTTTGTCTCAATTGTCAAGTAAAACGAGCAGCGGGAGAAATTGAACAAAACAAGGGTACACCAATGGTTGGGTCAGAGAAGAAGATGACAGCAGCACAACCGGCTCCTCAGAAGTCTCCTGCTCTATATTCTCCACAGAAAAAAGAATCCAGGCAGGCTCCACAAGCATCAAAAGCTGAAGGAGCAAACAGTAAGGAAAGAGTGAATGCATCTCCAGGGCCAAAGAAACCTCTAGAAAACACAAAGACGGCTCCTGAGAAACAACCAGAACAAAAACCAGACTCTGGAGGCCTTTTTGGATTTGCTGGTCCTACAAGTCAACCAGATAATGCAAAGCCTGCTGAGTCAGTGACGGGGAAAATGTTTGGATTTGGTTCCTCCATTTTCAGCTCTGCTTCCAGCATGATTTCTTCTGCTACACCACCGGTTTCTCCTAAAATGTCTCCTGCAAAGGAATCCAAATCTCCCGCCATCAAGAAACAGGAAAAGAAAGTGGATCAACCACAGCAAGACAAGGGACCGACAACAGAGCAGCCAAAAAGTAACCAGGTTCCATCAGAGCCAACAAAGAAAGTCTCATCTTCTTCAGTTGTTTCCAAGGCTGGTCTTTCATTGTGCCCCCTGTGTAAAGTCCAACTTAACACAAGTTCAAAAAATCCCCCCAATTATAACACCTGCACTGAATGCAAAAGCACTGTCTGTAACCAGTGTGGATTCAACCCAATGCCAAATGTTAAAGAGGTAGAATGACATGACACTCATTGCTTTATCAGGCAACTGTCTCTTAAATTAATATTCTAATTTGAAGCATTTATGGTTGTTTTAAACTCTTTTGTTGTTTGTTTTTAGGTCAGCGAGTGGTTATGTCTCAACTGTCAAATGCAGAGAGCGCTAGGAGCATCTTCAACGATAAGACCACAGTCATCACCAAACAAAAGCAATGAATCTGCTGTTAATGTAAAGAAAGACACTCCCCCACTGGATAAACCTCAAAAGAAAATGACACAAACACCTGTTGAATCTACAAAACATGAGCCATGCTCACCTGACTCTCCTCAAAAGAAACCGCTACAATCTGCAGAGCCAACAGCAAAGACAGGTGTTTCCAAACCCCCTGGGAATCAGCCAGGTTTACCTACAGGTCAGAAGATTCCACATCAAGGCCAGAACACAGGTCCTCTGAAAGAAGCAGAACAGTCAAACCAAGCTGTACCCAAGAAGAGTACTTATACATCATCTACGCAAGAAAATTCAGGAGGCTTTTTGGGATTTGGTGGATCTAAACCTCAACCTGAGGCTGTCAAGCCCACTGAGTCTCTTGGGGGAAAAATGTTTGGGTTCGGCTCGTCTATATTCACCTCTGCATCCACTTTGATATCCACAGCGGTCCAAGATGAGCCTAAAACAACACCGCCAGTGTCTCCGAAGTTGCCTGCTCAGAAAACAGAGGAACCCCAAAAGGCCAAGACATCTCCCTTTCTACAAGCCAAAGCACAAAATAAGCCAGCAGAGGTTAAAAAGAATGCAACGGAATCAGCTGTTTCTACAGGCCCGTCTACCTGTCCGCTTTGTAAGATAGAGCTGAACCGCGACTCCAAAAAGCCACAAAACTACAACAAATGCACCGAATGCAAGACAACAGTGTGTGACAGATGTGGATTCAACCCAATGCCAAATATGTCAGAGGTAACAATGACATTAAATGTCTTCATTTGTAAACTATAAAGAAAAATATGCTTAGAAAAAGCAAAATGTATTAGTGTCGGCATGAGTAGATCAACAAATCAATTACAATGTCTTTTTTTCTCTGATTGCAGGGAAAAGAATGGCTGTGTCTGAATTGTCAAATGCAGAGAGCTCTGAAATCGGAGCCCGCTGAACCTCCCATAACACCCCAAACTGCCACTAACAAAACATATTCAACCTCAGTACAACAGCCAAAACCATTTCCAAATGAAGTGAAGCCATCTAAGGAACTACATACACCCCGGAAAATAGAGATTTCAGAGGCTGATGCAACTAAACCGAAGGAAGGGCTCATAAAAACAGCAGCAGAAACTGAAATACAGCATAGCCCAACACCTGAAAGTAAAACAGCCGGTGCCCAGAAATCAGCAAACATGGCTCATCAACAAGAACAGAGTAAAGTCCCTGTAAACACCCAAGAGCCAGTAAAGCCACCTGGATCAAGTGCTCCCAAAACCGGACCAGAGGCTTCCAAAACAGCAGAATCCATTGGTGGGAAAATGTTTGGCTTTGGTTCCTCAATTTTCAGTTCAGCCTCCACGTTAATATCATCTGCTGTTCAAGAAGAGTCACGTACTTCGCCGGCTAGTTCTCGCAAGATGTCAGCTCCAGCACACATCTCTCCAAAGATGTCGGTTTCTCCTAAGATTTCACCAAAAGGCACACCTAGTGTTTCCCCCAAAATGTCTCCGGTTCGAGAACCCAAAGGTGTGGCTCAGAAGCCAGAGCAGAAGAAGAAGACAGAAGAAGCCTTCCAAAGTAAAGAAAACAAAGCTCCTGCTCAACCTGCTCCTCATGCTGGACAAAGAACATGTCCACTCTGTAAGGTTGAGCTTAATATTGGCTCAACATGTGCACCAAACTATAATACATGCACAGTCTGCAAGAACACTGTCTGTAACCAATGTGGATTTAACCCAATGCCAGTTGGAGAGGTATGTATGGACAGACAAATCTTTATTTGTCATCTTCACATAATTTTTACAACGTTTTATGCTAAAGTAAAGCATTTACAGGAGTCTTTTTTTATTTTCAGGTAAAAGAGTGGCTCTGTCTCGACTGTCAGATGAAAAGAGCTGTATCATCCTCCGAGCATTCAGCACCTCCCACGTTAAAATCACAATTATCCCCTAAAGAACTACCTACACCATCTGCAGACGCTAAAACGACTGTTCCACAAAAAAGTCCAGAAGCTGCTGTAGGAAAAATAGAGAAGTCTGAACAAACTGATGATCAGAGTAAAAAATCTAAACTGCAAGTGCAAGCTGATAAAAAAGAAGCATCTGCTAGCCCAGTACCACAGACCAGCTTTGAACCTGATCAGAAAACTCTACAAGAAAAACAAAAACCACTCACAGATAGACAACAACCTGGACGTAAGCTGAGCAATGCCACTGCAGCAGCCCAGCCAGAGTCTGGGGGCTTTTTTGGATTCGGTGGTGGTAAACCTCAGGCGGAAGTTGACAAACCAACAGAAACGGTGACTGGGAAAATGTTTGGTTTTGGTTCTTCTATTTTTAATTCGGCATCCACTTTGATTACTTCGTCTGCTCAGGATCATCCCAAAACTACTCCTCCAGTGTCCCCCAAAATGTCTCCAGCAAAAGACTCCAAATCTCCTTCTGCCAAAAAACAAGAGCAGGAGAAGAAAACTGACAAAACAGAACAAGTGAAGGGTCAACCCTCTGCACAGCCCAAATTAAACGAGACTAAAGCCCTTCCTTCAAAGCAGCCAGATCAGGAAAAGGAAACAGCTTCTTCCCAACAGTCCAGGACTCCTCTATCAGTCCAGTCGACTGCAGATAAGACCCAATCAGAGCCGACAAAGCCTGCAGCACAACGAGCACTAAAACCAGACCAGAGGACATGTCCACTCTGTTCATTCCAACTCAACATGGACTCCAAAAATCCGCCCAACTACAATACCTGCACTGACTGTAAGAACACTGTCTGTAACCAATGTGGATTTAACCCAATGCCAGTTGGAGAGGTATGTATGTACAGGGAAATATTTATTTATCTCACCTTCACTATATTTATACAACTTTTTATGTTAAAGTAATGCATTTACAGAGTCTTTTCTTTCATTTTCAGGTGAAAGAGTGGCTTTGTCTCGACTGTCAGATGAAAAGAGCAGTAGCATCCTCACTGCCTCCAACACCTCCCACATTAAAATCACAATTATCCCCTAAAAAACTACCAACACCATCTGCAGACGCTAAAACGACTGCTCTACAAAAAAGTCCAGAAGCTGCTGTAGGAAAAATAGAGAAGTCGGAACAAATCAACGATCAGAGTAAAAAATCCAAAGCGCAAGCGCAAGCTGACAAAAGAGAAGCAACTGCAAGCCCATTACATCAGGCCAGCTTTAAACCTGATGAGAAAACACTCCCAGATTCACAACAACCTGGACGTAAACTGAGCAATGCCACTGCAGCAGTCCAGCCAGAGTCTGGGGGCTTTTTTGGATTCGGTGGTGGTAAACCTCAGGCGGAAGTTGACAAACCAACAGAAACGGTGACTGGGAAAATGTTTGGTTTTGGTTCTTCTATTTTTAATTCTGCATCCACTTTGATTACTTCGTCTGCTCAGGATCATCCCAAAACTACTCCTCCAGTGTCCCCCAAAATGTCTCCAGCAAAGGACTCCAAATTTCCTTCTGCCAAAAAACAAGAGCAGGAGAAGAAAACTGACAAAACAGAAGAAGTGAAGGGTCAACTCTCTGCACAGCCCAAATTAAACGAGACTAAAGCCCTTCCTTCAAAGCAGCCAGATCAGGAAAAGGAAACAGCTTCTTCCCAACAGTCCAGGACTCCTCTATCAGTCCAGTCGACTGCAGATAAGACCCAATCAGAGCCAACAAAGCCTGCAGCACAACGAGCACTAAAACCAGACCAGAGGACATGTCCACTTTGTTCAGTCCAACTCAACATGGGCTCCAAAAATCCGCCCAACTACAATACCTGCACTGACTGTAAGAACACTGTCTGTAACCAATGTGGATTTAACCCAATGCCAGTTGGAGAGGTATGTATGTACAGGGAAATATTTATTTATCTCACCTTCACTATATTTATACAAATTTTTATGTTAAAGTAATGCATTTACTGAGTTTTTTCTTTCATTTTCAGGTGAAAGAGTGGCTTTGTCTCGACTGTCAGATGAAAAGAGCCGTAGCATCCTCACTGCCTCCAACACCGCCCACATTAAAATCACAATTATCCCCTAAAAAACTACCAACAGCAGCTGCAGATGCTAAAATGACTGCTCCACAAAAAAGTCTAGAACCTGCTGTAGGAAAAATCGAGAAGTCGGAACAAATCGACGATCAGAGTAACAAATCCAAACCGCAAGCGCAAGCTGACAAAAGAGAAGCATCTGCAAGCCCATTACCACAGGCCAGCTTTAAACCTGATGATAAGATACTCCCAGATACACAACAATCTGGACGTAAGCTGAGCAATGCCACTGCTGCAGCCCAGCCAGAGTCCGGGGGCTTTTTTGGATTCGGTGGTGGTAAACCTCAGGCGGAAGTTGACAAACCAACAGAAACAGTGACTGGGAAAATGTTTGGTTTTGGTTCTTCTATTTTCAATTCTGCATCCACTTTAATGACTTCGTCTGTTCAGGATCATCCCAAAACTACTCCTCCAGTGTCCCCCAAAATGTCTCCCTCTGCCAAAAAAGAGCAGGAGAAGAAAACGGAGAAAGTAGAACACGTGAATGGTCAACCCTCTGCACAGCCAAACTTAAGCGAGACTAAAGCCCTTCCTTCAAAGCAGCCAGATCAGGAAAAGCAAACAGCTCCTCTCCAACAGTCCAGGACTAGTCCATCGGTCCAGTCAACTCTAGATAAGACCCAATCAGAGCCTTCAGCTCAACCAGCACTAAAACCAGACCAGAGGACATGTCCACTCTGTTCAGTCTTACTGAACATGTGCTCCAAGGATCCACCCAACTACAACACCTGCACTGACTGTAAGAAGACTGTCTGTAACCAATGTGGATTTAACCCAAAGCCAAATGAAACACAGGTAAGAGAAAGAGCACTTGTTTCATTTTACATATTTCTATTGTTCCTTCTGTGTTTTTTCTTTCACATTCGAGTAATGCACATGAAGTAAAATGATATTTTGATGATGCACTGGCTAAGAGTATAAGGCCCCACTATAAAGAATACTTTGTGAAAACAATGAAATAAAACTTTATTTCCATTGTAACATACATAAAGGACAAACTATATCTTTTAATAATGAGAAGGATTTTAAAAGTTTATTTCAGGCTATAGACCTTAAGTGAACAATAATGTTTCATTTTTATTTTTTTGTCTCTTCAGCTGAAGCAGTGGTTGTGTCTCACGTGTCAGACGCAACGGGCTCTCAGTGAAACTCAGCCACCTTCTGTCAACATACAGACCTATGGAGAACCACAGAAAAGAGAAAGCAGTCCAGCTGAAGCTGAAAGGAAACAGTCATCAACTCCTGTCTCTCCTCAGGGGAAGTTATCTTCAGCACCACAGCCAGTGACTTCTCAGGTTGCAAACAAACCAGTGGTTAAAGAACAGCCTGGCCCAGTTCCTTTGCAGGAGGCCCAGAAAACACCAGAGCAGGCCAAACGGACTGAGAAGAAACTGAGTAATGCCGCCGCCGTGATGCAGAAAGAGTCTGGAGGCTTATTTGGGTTTGGTGTTGGTAAAACTCAGCCTGAAGAAAAACATGCAGAGTCCGTTACAGGGAAGATGTTTGGCTTTGGCTCGTCCATTTTCAGTTCTGCATCGACTTTAATCACCACAGCTGTGCAGGACACGCCACCAGTCTCTCCAAAGATGTCCCCGGCAAAAGAGGTGAAATCGGCTCCTGCACAAGCAAAGACTAAACCAGAACAACATCAGCCAACCAAGACGCCTCCAAAGCCTGTGGAAACAGCCCAAGCTGTTGTCAAACCAAGCCCAGTAACTTGTCCACTGTGTAAGGTCGAACTGAACCAGGGATCTAAGGATCCTCCAAATTACAGCTCATGCACAGAATGCAAGAACACTGTGTGTAACCAATGCGGATTCAACCCAATGCCAAATGTGCAACAGGTAAGTGAGACCCACTCGAAGACTTGTTAGAATTCTGAAAAAAGTTTGAATATTGTAAACTTTATTCAGAAAGAAAGTCTAGAATGTACTGTATACATGTAGAAACTGACTGTGCTACTCAATTCTCCAGTTTTTGTTAGGCTCTCTTTTATTTTTTATTGAAATACATTGCTTCAATGTTTCTTGCAGATTAAAGAGTGGCTGTGTCTGACCTGTCAGATGCAAAGGGCCCTCAAAGCACCAGAATCTGCAGGACCAGCAGTGATGAAGACTGTTCCTGCTTCTGCAGATAAAGAAACCACTTTCATTCAACAGAAAGACCATGAAAAACTGATGCCGATTCCTACACCGAATGCACCACTGAAGAAAGTAGAGAAAATAAAAGAGTCGACTCCAGGAAAAGACTCTGCTGCTGGTGTTCCGACATTGACAAAGGAGGAAGTAATCAAGATTCCTAGCTCTTCTGCTCCCATTAGCAAAGAGAGAGAAAATCTATCTTCAGACAAGAAAGCACCACCACTTGTTCAAGCCTCTCCTGCAGCCAGTGTTTCTGAAGCTTCAATAAAAATGGTATCTGAAAAGAAAGAAGAGAGAGCTGACCAACCAGCAAAACTTAGGGATAAAGAGAAGTCTCAAACAGCTTCAAACAAGGAATTGAAACCTGTTGAGGACGCTCCAATTAAAACCTCATCATCATCAGAATCGGAAGGATTCTTTGGCTTTGGTAGTCCTAAAACTCAGCGTGCAGCTTCTATTGCGTCTGAAACCGTCACTGGGAAAATGTTTGGGTTCGGTTCATCCCTCATCAGTTCAGCGTCCTCCTTGATGACATCTGCAGTGCAGGAAGACACTGTGCCAAGCTCGCGCAAAATGTCTGCACCGGTGATATCAGGGAAAGTTTCTCCAAAACCAAGCCCTCCCATTTCTCCAAGGAAAGGTCCCACCAAGGAAGTAAAACCTGCTGCTGGTCAGAAACCACCTCAGGAACATGTGACAGATCAGGCTAAACCCAGCAAAGCTCCTCCCACAGGAAAGCCTGAGGTAGATAAAGGTGTTTCAGAAATTCAGAAACCAGAAGCTAATTCTGCTGCTCTTAAAGTCAATCTGTCTACCTGTCCACTCTGCAAGATGGAACTTAACCTAGACTCAAATTATCCTCCAAACTACAACACATGCACCGACTGCAAGACAATAGTCTGCTGCAAGTGTGGATTCAGTCCGATGCTAAATGTAACAGAGGTAAAAACCACATTTTTTTTGATCCACAGCACCCACAGAAATATTGAAATAATTAATGTTTTGTTCTCATCTTAGGTGAAAGAATGGCTCTGTCTGACCTGCCAAATGCAGAGAGCCCTTGGAGCGTCTGAACCTCCTGGACTCCCCATGATGAAAGCAGAACATTCACCAAGCAAAGAGGTCCCAGCTCCTCCTCCGCAGAAGAATGAATCCACCCAGGCAGACGTTCCGAAGCCAAAGGAACCAAAAAAAGAGCCAGTTGAAGTTCCTACAGCAAAGGAAAGTGGCCCTCCTGCTACAACTGCAACAAAAGAACCAGCAGCAACTACAAATGCTCTTGTATCTAACAAGACAGACATTTTATCAACCATGGCAAAAATGGATATATTAGAATGTATCAAGGGACAGCAGGACACCCACAAGCCACAGTCGGCAGAGGTTGAGGCTGCACTAAAGCATGAAGGTCAACCGAGTGAAGAGAAGGTGAAAGCAACCTCAGAAGAAGCAGGACCATTTCAGACACCTGCCCCAACCAATGCTGAGAAGAGCAAACCATCTCCAAAACAACCTGCTATAGCGTCTCCCTCCCCAGCTCCAACGGCCACACCTCCAGCTCAGCCAACAAAACAAGATTCAGGAGGCTTCTTTAATTTTGGTGCCCCTAAAACACCACCTACTGCTGTGAAATCTGCCGAGTCAGTGAAGGGAAAGATGTTTGGTTTTGGATCGTCTTTCTTAAACTCTGCCTCAACACTGATAAGCTCAGCGGTCCAGGATGAGACAAAAACGACACCACTAACTGCACAAACACAACCAACTCTATCTAGTGTCCCTCCGAAAACTACATCTCCAGTCTCCCCTAAAATGAGCCAGCTGAAGGATACCAAACCAAGCCTGGCACAGAAACCAGAACTACCCAAACAGGCCAACATTACCCCACCCACTCAGACCAAAACTACTCCACCAACTGCACAAACTCAATCAACTCCCTCTAGTGTCCCTCCGAAAACTACACCCCCAGTCTCTCCTAAGATGAGCCAACTGAAGGATACCAAACTGAGCATGGCGCAGAAACCAGAACCACCCAAACAGGCCAAAATTGCCCCACCCACTCAGGCCAAACCTACCCCACATAATCAGCTAAAAGAGCCATCAAAACAGCCATTACCGTCAATTTTGTCCTCAAAACACACAGAACCGTCCGCTGAACTTTCCCAGTCATCAGACACCCAAGACTCTGGAAAAGCGGTTCAGTCATGCTGTCCCCTTTGTAAGATCAAACTTAACAAAGGCTCTAAAGATCCTCCAAACTTCAACACATGCACAGAATGCAAAGCTACTGTGTGCACCCAGTGTGGATTTAATCCAATGCCAAACGTCACTGAAGTAAGTAAATCATTGTCACAATGCTACATTAGGGTGGGCCATTGAAAAGCACCTCAATTAGAACCCTGCATTAGGTTTTGTCATCCAAAAGATGATTTAAGAAGGAATTTAGAAGAAAAAAGATGTTTTACAGGTTGCACAAGCTGCTCAATGTTTCCTGGAAATTGACTAATTACATATACATTATAAATACATATAACATTATGGAAAAGGAAGGTTCAGAGATTCCCCCAAAGTGTTGTGATGCCCTTAAACACATAGAAGCACAATCATTTTCTTTAAACTCTTACTCCAAGTTGTCAAACAGCACAGTAACATTTTTGCCACATTGGCTACTGGACTTCGTTTTTGCAGAACAAAGCCACAAATTATTCCAATATGCCTTTTTTATTCGGCTTGCTATGTTATAGTTTGGAGCACTTTTCATGTGCCTTGTGCAACCTCTAAATATTAATTCCTTTGCATAAAATTTTGAGCCAAATTATTTAGCCAGATATAGAACAAAATGCAGGGTTCTAACCTAGATAATCTAGGAATCTTTTCTTTGATATTAATGACAAAGATTAAGGAGATAATTTTGAAATAAGAGTAAATATTAGGTGTAATGTACATATACTGTTATATTTTAATTTAGGGGGTCCCGATCTGATATTGGTCCGATATCATAAAAAAAAAAAAAGAAGTTTTAGATTATATCGGCCTGCATTTGAAATTTGGGATATATTGTTATTATTTTACTTATTTTACTATTGTTACTATTTATTGCTATTTTTTTCATGATTTTCTAATTTATTTATTTATTTTGTATTTATTTTAATAAATTGAAGAATATTCTTCCGTTTAAAGTTAGAATATATGTAACCCATTGGTTAATGATAAACAGGTCTGTTTTTCTAATTTCTATTGTTCTATTAACATGTTTTTTCAAACATTTCACTCCACAAAATAAGTAATAAAAGTAACTGTGATTCGTGCTGATATCATATCTAGTGTTGTGGTAGTCGAGACTGGTCTTGGTCTCGAGACCAAATTTTAAAGGTCTCGGTCTCGTCTCGGACTCTGAAGCATTTTGACTTGGTCTTGGCTCGGACTCGGGCTGCCCGGACTCAGGATTTTTTCGTCAAGACCGTTCGAGACCAGCACTAATTCCTACTATTTTTCAACTTTTATATAATGTGATAATAACATGGAGAAGAACGGGATAAAACAATTCTTTATTCATTCTTTAATCCACCCCGTATAATGACCGCAACCTTCCTTAATGTGACTGAGTGACTTGTGTGACACACTCGTGTGTGTGTGTGTGTGTGTGTGTGTGTGTGTGTGTCTGGCTACGGTTTCAGTTTGGACCGCGGAGCGCAAGGGAGATATGAACTAATAATCACTGATAAAAAAATCCCAGTAAAACTCCAGAAAACAATCACCATGAATAAATATTATCTCCCTGGTAAAGACAGTAGCTCTAACAACAGGTAAAATGATAAACTGATGATATTACAGCCTGTGAATGCAGGACAGGGGACGCACTTACTCTGCTTCTGGGTCCTAGTGCCTGCCGTCCGGTACAGCCTGTTCCGTTTACCGAGGTCCGTGTATGTTTAATAAGTCCGTGTGTGTTTAATAAGTCTGTGTGTGTCCGTGTGAAAGTCTGCATGTTTATGCCTCTGTCAATCCACTATATCCATGTGTTTTAAGGCTTTTATTAGATAGTATCGGCTGTAGTCCGGGCCGCCGCCATTTTGGATTATGTCGTCATCAGCGCGTCATCGCCGCAAGTTGCACATGCACAGAATGACTCAAATAACTGTAAAGAGGTCTTATATTAGTCTATTATCTTTTTTGAAGTGGTGTTTTTTGTGGCTTTAGACTCCAATTACATTTATGTATATAATATGTTCCCCACATTATAAACAGGTTCACAATATAATTATTTTTTATAGTTTCTGTTTCCACTGTATCCAGAATAATAATAATAATTCTCAACAAGAACTATTGATTAATTTGTCACATGACTGTTCCAGGGTTTGGGTTTGTTTTATTTAGTTTCACATCTACCTGTAGCTCTTTGTTTTTTAGACTGATGACAACTTGTTTGTAGTTTTATTTCAGAAAGTTTCACTTTTACAGTTACAGCTGGAAACCTTTGTTAATATAATTTCCTAGTTACATTACAGCAACCAAATTAAACTATATCAACTAAGTGAATGAATAAAAATAACCTGTGTAAAGGTTTTTTCAAACTAAAAAATTATCTTGTGAACTCTGTGACCTGTTGACCTGCACAACTCAAAGAATCAGAATCAGAATCATTATTTCTTGGCAGAAATACTTTTAAACACTTGCTTTACATTCAGCTGACATAAAAATCTTGTTTTCAAATATGTAGAATAATTGTGAATTTATCAGTAGCAGTAGTAGTTTTAAAATCTTAGTACATTTTTTGCAGGCACCTTTTTTGTCCGTGAAATATATTTAAAAGAAACTAAAATGAAAGAGAAGGTTATTTAACTGTCGAACCTTGTCATAATTTTATTTATTTATATATTTTTTTAAATTGAAAAAACAAATGTTTATGGTCTCGGTCTTGGTCTTGACACGGTCTCGGCTCCCGAAAGTCTTGGTCTTGTCTTGGTCTCGGTGCATTCTGGTCTCGGGCAAGTCTTGGTCTCGGATAGTGTGGTCTTGAACACAACACTAATCATATCAGATTGATATTGGTATCACTCGATTCTCAAGGCAACAATATTGGCATTGTATCATAGGTGAAAAAGTTTATCGGAACACCCTAATGTAAACTACTTAATTTCTTCTCAGTTTAAATTGAATAACTTAAACTTCTAATTTTGTATTTAAGAAAAAACCACTAATCATTTTAATGAATTAAATAAAATGAAAGACAAAACAAATAAAGACATAGAGTTTCACTGTTCTATACAATGATTTTTCTTATTCACACATTCTTCTGCTGGTGTTTCAGGTGAAGGAATGGCTTTGTCTAAACTGTCAGGTGCAGAGAGCCCTTGGAGCTTCAGATCTTCTATCGACTCCGGAGAAACCGAAAGAGCAAACGGAGAAAGAGAAAGAGCTGTCGAAAGCCTCTCCCCAGAAAAAGGAGACACCAAATGTGGAAATACAGCTTTCCCCTGCTGTCGAAAAGACAGATTCAGTACAGAAGAAACTGGTTCCTGCAGCTTTTGAACAAAGAAAAGCCCAGGATGTGGCCGCTAAGGAGCAAATAGCTGTAAAATCTCCACAAGTGCAAAGAGCCCAAACTACCAAAGGTGAAACAAACCAAAGTCCAGCAGGACAGGAAAATATCAAACCACCACAACAGCTCACCAAACCAGAACCTGCCCAATCCACACCAGTAGCACCCCAACCAAAGAAACAGGAGTCTCCAGGTGGCTTCTTTGGCTTTGGTGGTCCTAAACCTGCTCCCACTGCGGCAAAGCCTGCAGAGTCAGTGACGGGGAAGATGTTTGGCTTTGGCTCATCTTTCTTAAGCTCTGCATCCACCCTGATAACTTCAACAGTCCAAGACGAGCCAAAAACCACACCACCGACACAGAGGAAGCTGTCTACACCATCCAGCGTCTCTCCAAAAACCACACCTCCAGTTTCTCCTAAGATGCCTCCAGCAAAGGAAACAAAACCACCGATTGCACAAAAACCGCCTCAACAAGACAAGCCTGCACCACGAGCCAAAGCAGAAAAGCTCCCCAAATCAACAGTAGTGACCCCAGTCAAAGGTGTGTCCACGTGTCCCCTCTGCAAAGTGACGCTCAACAAGGACTCTGAGGCTCCTCCCAATCACAGCACCTGCACAGAATGTAAGAGCACCGTGTGCAACCAATGTGGATTTAACCCTTCGCCTCACACTGCTGTGGTAAGTCTGAGCAAATTGATTCTTCTTCTTCTTCTTCTTCTTCTTCTTCTTCTTCTTCTTCTTCTTCTTCTTCTTCTTCTTCTTCTTCTTCTTCTTCTTCTTCTATTAAAAATGAGTAAATAAAGGATTGACTTTTAGAATGGCCTGTTTGGTCATGTGACACAGTACTGAATTTGCACATTCTCACATAATCTTGGTTTTTGCCCTCAGTTCTTTTTTTGTGCTGTTTCATGTCTTCTAAAGCGATGAAGTTAATTAGAGAAAAAACATATTTAGAGACAAAGCTGCATTATAAAATATATTCAGTGTAAATGAATGGTGTGTTTTCATGCAGTCGGATCAGAAATGCTAACAGTCCATCAGAGACATAAGTGCTGATGAGACTGAGGCTGGTGTTTGAGCAGACAGACACGTAGCCGCTGAAATAATGTGAGTGAGTGAGCGTTGTGCAACAGCATTAGTGAGATGGGATCTGTTGGTGTGGAGGAAGAGGGAATCTCTGAACTCAGGGAGAGAGCCCTGTGATATGCCAATGAGCCAAGATCAAACAGATTATGTCACAACACGCTGCGTTACATTAGAACAAAGGACATTCCTCCATCTGCTCCTCTACACACCACATGGCTCCATGTGCTACACATTTAGAGAGCACACGTGTACCTTTTGTGTAAGGTAACCATGCACCAGGGTTGGGGTCAATTACAATTTAAAATTACAAGTCTTAAATTATCCTTCTTCAATTACAACTCTATTATGATTATGTTGACCTGTTTTTTTTTTCCATTGCAATTACATTGTCATTATTATTTTTCTCCTTGAAGTAAATTACACTTATCTTCTCAATTACTAAAGTTTAATTAAAATGAATCACAATTACTGAGCCTTTAATAAATAAGCCCATAAAACTTAACCTTCCTCTTGTGTTAGCGTTCTGTTAGCATCTCTATGATAACGGCTCAGTTTTGTCTTAGGTCCTAAATCAGCTGCAAAATACACAAAAATGTTTTATCTGTCATCTACATTGTTTTTCATCTCTTGGTTACCTTGTTAGACTTCCTAATCAATGAAAATATTGATATTTTTGGTGTGGGTGGCTGAGCCTTTTTTTGTTAGTATACCCCTCAATTTCAAAGTATTTTTAAATAGCAAAATGATCCTCAGGAGAAATAACTGGAAAACTTGATATGAAACATATTTTGATAATTAACTACATATATGTAAGTCATAGAACTGCGACATGATTCCCCAGTTTTGCATTTATATACATTGTAAATCACAGTTTTTATAGAATTTCCATGCTGATTACAATTACAAGTCAAGTATCTGAATTCAATTACAATTCAATTATGATTAAATCAGCAACACACTTTTTCAATTCAGATTACTGTTATAATTACATCAACATTTTAATTAATTATCATGCAGTGCCGGCTGGGGTTAGATGTGCTTTCACAACTGCTCATGTTAGAATTCATCAGCAGGGTTTGTTTATCCATGCTTATGAATCCAAACAGAGAAATTGACAGAATGTTCCTAGTTTCAGTCCAAACGGCGCCTTAATATTCAGAAATAACACAAAAATTGCTTCTGCTTCTCATCACGTAATCGACATTTCGTCTTCAAGTCAAAACAGCCCGAGGGTAGAGGTGTGTTCAACATAACTTAATTCCTGGAAGAATAATTTTAAACATGAAAAGAGATGCTACGATAGAGAATAAAATGCCTGGAGCAAATCTAGTCATTTTCCCAGTTTGGCCTCTTCTGCTTCAGCTGATGCCTTTAAAAGCCTGGTAGTGACGCTTTTCTGAAAAGTAGGGCACACATGTGTCATTATTTACCAGCAAAACCTTTATGTATATAAAACACACACACACACACACACACACACACACACACACACACACACACACGCACACACACACACACACACACACACACACACACACACACAGTAGAAATATGTTACCATGAATAATTATTGGAAAAGGATTACTCAGTGGATTACTAAGATGCTACTCCAGATATGTTTATGGACGCAATTTTCTGACACAATAATGGTTCCCTCCAAAAAATTAAATGAAAATATAAATCAGCAGTGGTTATATATACTTTTTTCTAATGTTATAATGACAAATGTAATGTTACTTTAGCCATTGTCCAGGGATTGGTGTTCTTTGTTTGGAGTACAAAACAATGAGGTATGTACACTATTTGTTTAGGCAAGACAAATCTATTTATATTAGAGCTGGGACTTTAATGCGTTATTGCGATTAATTAATTACAGAAAAATAGTGCACTTAAAAAAAAAAGATTACCCAGGTAATCACTCCAAACAGTGCGGAACATTTTATCATTTTCCCAATATACTCATAATACTGATGCACTGAGCACAAAACAAGAAACAGGAGAACCAGAGAAGTTGTTGCTGTGTTTTGTGATGATTTTATTTAAAAAACACACACACACACCAGATGGAAAACAAAAGCACAAAAGTTTGTTTATCACCGGAGCTCTTCTAGCCTCTGCTAGCACCTCAATGCTTAACATGTAGCAGCTAGCACCTCAATGCTAAACATATAGTAGCTAGCACCTCAATGCTAAACATGTAGCAGCTAGCACCTCAATGCTAAACATGTAGCAGCTAGCACCTTAATGCTAAACATGTAACAGCCAGCACCTCAATGCTAAACATGTAACAGCCAGCACCTCAATGCTAAACATGTAACAGCCAGCACCTCAATGCTAAACATGTAGCAGCTAGCACCTTAATGCTAAACATGTAACAGCCAGCACCTCAATGCTAAACATGTAACAGCCAGCACCTCAATGCTAAACATGTAGCAGCTAGTACCTCAATGCTAAACATGTAACAGCCAGCACCTCAATGCTAAACATGTAGCAACTAGCACCTCAATGCTAAACATGTAGCAGCCAGCACCTCAATGCTAAACTGGACAAGATGACAGGGTTCAGAGCCAAAATGATAAAATCCATGAGTGACAAATGAACAAAGTCAGTGGATAAATGATTGTAGTGGACAGTCGACCACTCTGTGGTAGAGGATGTGGGCGGAGCTATAAGTGGCGCTATAGGTTGCATCGTCTGACCCCACTTATCAACTGCTATATCAAAAGACTCATTCATCAGCTTCATCAGTTGCTCTGTTTATTTCATGCCACAGATATTCTAACTATTTTGTACAGTTTAGTTTCCACTTCTCTGGAATGTTCTGTGTTACGTGTTGTGGCGGTTGGACAATAATTCTGCTCTAAAAGGTTGTCTAACTGAGACACAGTTTTCTGTTTTGTTGCTTTACGTTTAGCTTCTGTATTTTGTTGTCTGGACGTTATTGTTTATCAGAAGAATGTATAACTTCTGTGTTTCAATGAGGCACTTTGCTTATTACACATTAGCACAAGTCAACACTTTCTATTATCCGGGGCTCTGATTTATGAGGCGCCCCCTGCTCTGTGGGGGCGATTGAAAGCAAAGTTTATTAGTGAGCTGCAGCTCGTGCCAAAAGGCGTCTGCCAGGAAATCAATAAGTACCTTCCAATTTTCAGTAGCTATACAGCAGAGGAGCTCTAGAGAGAGGGAAAGAGTGATGGAGGCCGCACACACCCACAGGCCGTTCACTGGATTTACTAATAATGAACTACACCTTCTGATGACCTGTGTATCTAGTTTGTTTTGTGTTTGTAAAAGTTAATTGTTTTTAAAAAGAAAACACATTTTCAGGACATCCCTTCCATTTCGTTCTCAAAAAATTCTGAAATTTTTACCAAATGTTGATGATGATCTAATAAAATACTGCAAATACCCAAGCAATAAATGAAACAATATCAGTTCCTCCATGATCTTCATTTCCAAAATCTTTCATTTTGTGTAATCTTTTGAGAAATCTTGAAAGAAATTGCACTTTTTTTTAAAAAAATTTGTTCTTTCAACAATTTGTGAGCAAAGGAAACTGTGAGTCCTGCGAATATTGTAGAGTTGGATGGAATTTGTGTATTTTTAGAAACTAAGATATCAACAACTGAACTATTTGGAAATTTACACAATGATTGTTTTCACTGGAATTTTCCCTTTTTCCCATGGACCGGGTTTAGTTCCTGGACCTCGAGTTTGACAATTGAGATATATTGAATTACTGACAAGTAATAAATAACCTCTCGCAAAATCTCGCCCACAAACAGTCATTGTTCAATCATACGTCCAAACAATCATTTTTATATGCAAATAAGGTGAAACATGCTCAGAGCAGGCACAATGGTGAAGCAGTGTGCTCATGGCTTGTGCAAGTAATTCCCAAACCGAGGTTTACATGGAAAACCGGTTTATTCTGCTTTAGGTCCGGGGGTTGGAAAGGCTCTGATAGGACAGGGGGAGAACATGACGTATCACATCTATCGGGAAAAACACACAACAAACCTTTTATTGTCAGCTGTCTCACAGAACACCACACATGAGAACTATTTTCACCTTTATTTTGATTGTAGTTTTGAAGCAGCAGCTCAACAATAACATACTTTAGTCCACGGAGCGGAAGAGAGATATGATTTAATCACCGGTAAATAAAGCCCAGTAAAACTCCAGAAAACAATAACCAGGAATAAATAGTTGCTCCCTGGTAAAGATAGTAGCTCTAACAACTGTTACAATGATAAACTTGGTGATATTACAGCCTGTGCAGCACTATGGGGATGCATTTACTCCATCTCTGGGTTTTAGTATCACCCGTCTGGTGAAGCCAGTGTCCGTGTTAATTTCCGCACGTCTATGCCTCCGTCCATCCACTCTTTTCAATATATCCATGTCTTTTATGGCTCTTATTATTATGATGTCTTCTCCAGTTCGGGCGGCCATGTTGGATTATGTCGTCACCAAACGCGTCATCTCCGCAAGTCGCGCATGCGCAAAACGACCGGAATTAACTTTAAGCGGCTTTAGTGCTGTTAACTGTTTACAAGAAAGAGGAATTATTTAATTCGGAATTAAAAATGGAATTAAACAGCTACCTAATTTGGAATTAAGTTTAATTTGGAATTAAATTATCATTAGGAATTAAGTGTTTACAAAGTCAGGTTAAAGAGGAATTAACTTTTATTCCGCTTTAAAGAGGAATTAAAGCTCCCATGTAAACGTGGCCAATGAGTTAGTGACGTACCCGCTTTGAAATTGTTTTTTTCTGCTGATACTAGTGTTTATTCTGAACAGTAAACCTCTTTAATTTATTATTAACTATGTGATTTGGATAACATTAATTAGACATTTCTTAACTTGGAACTAAGAATTATTTCAAACAAGATGTTATTATTTATTATTTTATTTTATGGACTTGATTTAAGTAAAAAAAGTAAACTTACTTATTTACTACTACTACTACTACTACTTTGTTCAAGTTGTTTGACAATTTACACTTTAAGGTTGTGATATTTAAGTGTGATTTCATTGTAATTTCAATGATATTTTAAATAATAATAATGATGCGTTAAATATAACAACTACACTACAAATACATTTTACATACATTGTTTTAATTCCTCTCTGTAAAACGTGCTGTCACAGTATAACAGGGACACTTTCACAGGTGTTCGGATTTGAGCAAGAGTGCTAAAAAAGCAGTCCAAAATATGTGCTTCAAAATAGAAAAATAATTGTGACGAGTCGACTAATCAAAAAAATAATCAATAGATTAGTCGACCACAAAAATAATGGTTAGTTGCAGCTCTACACGTGCCCTATACATTTTGGAATAATGATATGTGGATCATAACGGTTCGTGCTTTAATGGATAAAATCAATGTCGTTTCACATTTTAAGCTTTTATGGTAGTATCGTGTGCAGCTTGATGTGAAACCTGTGTATACACCCACTTATTTTGTGACTGATGTCATTATGAAGGTAATCTAGCTCACAGGCTAATGGTGTGCAGCAGCAGCCGCTCCCAAAGCTCCCTCTGCTTCCAGCTTTTTACTCATCGAGCAGATTTAATTAGTCAAAAGGATGATGGCAACTTTCCAATCCCTGCAGCTCTGATGTATGCCCTGTGAAGCTCTGAGGCAGTGACAGGCAGCAGACAGGGCTGTGGGAGGACAAGGTGCTCGTCGACGGATGTTTTTTGACCTCCTTTGCCTGCTTGATTTAGTTAAATGTTAAATGGATTTTAGATGCATGATTAGTGCAGACACGCTAGGGTCTTGCATGGTTATCTCTGTAAAAGCAACTGCTCGTTGCACACCTCGATGAATAATTTTATCATCTTCACTTTGATTTAAAAATGTTTCAGAACATAAATTCCAAGTATTCGTCCGTTTTTTGTGATCGCAGAAAATCGGGGGCCTTATATCAGGAATGTCAAACTCATTTCAAAATATAAGTGCTAATGCAGTTTATTAAAAGCTTTCTATGTGTGAAATAGGCCTGGGCAAGAACAAGATTTCTATTTTGGCAACATAAAAATATACAATATTGCCTATATCAATCTATTTTCTATTATTTTTTTTCTATTTTACTTTCTATTTTTTTACTTCTCAGAACAGCACACTTGGATTTCTGGTGGATGGTGGATTTCTGAGTGCATCCTAACCCAGACCTTTCCCCAAAACAAGCCACATGAAATCACTCACATGTGCTGTCCCTTAGAGGAGAAAAAGCCAAAAGTGGCACATATTGTGCAGCTGTTTGTTAATAAATGTGACATTTTGCATCAGCAAATTTAACCCAGACTTGTCTTCATGATAAGACTTTTCTGAGTTAAAAATAACAAGATATATATTGTTTATTGCCATTCCGAGAAAATACATTGAGATATAAGTACTGGTTTGTTTAGTTTATGTAAATAGTCTGATGCCCACAAACCAACATTCCCTTTTCTTTCTTCTCTCCATTTTAATTGACTGATTTGTTGTTGGTTTTTTCTCCACTAAAATAGTATTTGTTTTAAAATATTAAAATATGTTATGTTGTCATGGCCATCAGTAAACATGAATCACAATGACAGAAGATGAAGTGGGACCTTTTGATTGCTAATTTATTTTTGGATAGTCTTGCTACTGATGTGCATTTTTTATTGAATGAAATAGTAAAAAAAAAAAAATCCTCAGATAAAATGAAATCAAAACTTATTTTATGTAAACATTTATGACAGTTAATTGTGATTTTTTGATGAGCTGTTGGCTAAATTCTGTGGAGACATAATTAATAAATTAAAAAAACACAAAAAAGACAGTTGATGATATTGCCTTAGGTTATAAGCGTGAAGGAAGTCATTCAGGCCGTGGGTTATTAAATCCTTTACTGAAATGTGTAAACTAACTTTAAGCTTTCACTCTTTTAGCCACTGTGTCTAATTTAGATTCTAAATCATTAGATGATTTAGAAAGAGTAAAATAATACACAGAATGAAAACAAATATATAATGGACAACAAAATTACTCCAAAGACACACAAAGCAAATAAAGAAATGTACATGACTCCAATAACACACAAGACAAGCGCACAAAATGACAACAAAAATACACAAAACGACAACAAAAACAGACTATTTCTTTTTTTTTTTTTTTTGTATTAATCATCTGATTGGTCATTATTCTAAATGCTGAGATATCGGATCAAACAATCACCGTTTTTTGCTGCATCACTGATAGGTGAATATGCCATTAATTGGAATAATGTTTAAAGCCAATACAACTTTTGGTGCATCTTCCTAAAGTTGCTGGACACATTTGTGTTGCTTGCAAATATTGCTGGGTTGGTTTAAATCCTACCTATCAGACAGAATCCATTTTGTTCATGTTAATAATCTATCCTCAGAGCATGCCAGAGTTAATCATGAAGTTTCACAAGGTTCAGTTTTGGGACCAATACTATTTACATTATATATGCTTCCATTAGGTAACATTATCAGAAAACATGATATAAATTTCCGTTGCTATGCAGATGATACACAGCTCTATTTGTCAATGAAATCAAATGAAACTCATCCGTTTTTAAAACTCCAGGCTTGTCTTAAAAATATCACATCCTGGATGAGCTGTAACTTTCTCTGTCTTATCCAGGATAAAACCAAAGTTATTTTATTTGGTCCAAAGCACCTCAGAGAGAAATTATCAGAGCAAATAGTGTCTCTGGATGGCATTACTCTGTCACCCAGCACCACAGTAAAAACTTAGGCCTTATCTTTGATACTAACTTATCATTTAATTCTCATATTAAACAGATCTCAAGGACAGCTTTCTTCCACCTCCATAATATCTCTAAAATCAGGAATATCTTGGCCCAGAGTGATGCTGAAAAACTAATCCATACATTTGTGACATCTAGACAAAGTTATTGTAACTCTCTACTTACAGGATGTCCCAAAAACTAACTAAAAAGTATCCAGTTAATTCAGAATGCTGCAGCTAGAATACTAACTGGAACAAATAGGAGAGAGCATATTTCTCCAGTGTTGGCTTACCACCATTGGCTTTCTGTAAAATCTAGAATAGAGTTTAAAATCTTCCTGTTAGCATACAAAGCTTAGCATGATCAAGCTCATGTATATCTTAGAGACATATTAGTGCCCAATTGTCTGGGCAGATCACTCCGCTATCAATTTTCTGGTCTTCTGGAAGTTCCTAACATGTCTAGAAGTAGAACAGGAGGAATTGCTTTCAGCTGTCTGGCCACTCACCTTTGGAACCAGCTTCCAGTCTCAGTACAGGAGGCTGCTACCGTCTCCATCTTTAAGGCTAAACTCAAAACCTACTTATCTGTTGAAGCGTATACCATATAATAGCATTAACTTAACCGCTAGAGCGGACATGGGCTTGTCCGTAAACAGTCGCATTTTACAGTCCTTGGAGTCGCTGTTAGATTGCATATATACGGGAAGAGATTCAAATTCTGATGTAGCTGGTTATGATTTACAGTCCGCATAAACAGGACTAAATCATAACATAATCTAACTGCTAAAAAGGACGTGGGCTCATCTGTGAACGGTCGCATTTACAGACCTTGGAGTCGCTGTTAGCTTATCAATAAACGGGGAGAGATTCGTCACCTTTATAATAAATATTGACGAGGCCACTGGGAGTCAGGCCCAAGGCCAAGGCAAACTGACTTGATAACACTGTATCATTTTTTTCTGCAGTCAGTGTCTTCTCCGCGTCCTTCTCTCTCTGCTCTGTTTCAGGTGTCGTGAAGCTGATGATGGCAGTTCCTGATCTGTGGTTCACGGCTCAACTAGTTTGAGACACTCTGATGTTCTATCTCTCTATCCTGTTCTGTTGGTCCTTCTGTCCACTAACCCCAACGAGTCGAGGCAGATGGCTGCCACCTCTGAACCTGGTTCTGCTGGAGATTTATTCCTGTTAAAAGGGAGTTGTTACTTCCCACTGTTGCTAAATGCTTGTTCGTGTGGATCTTGTTGAGTTTTTTCTTTCTTATTATAATTTCTTTATTTTGATAAGCACAATGAGATGACTGTTGTAAATTGCACTTTACAAATAAAGTTGAATTGAATTGTTTTATTTGTTCTTGTTCAAACAACTTAAATGCATTTGTGCTTTTTAAATTCCTTCAGCCTTATTTGTGAACCGCTGTCTTAATGTCTTATTGTGTTTCTGTGTTTTGCAGAAGGAATGGTTGTGTTTGAACTGCCAGACGCAAAGAGCTTTGTCGGGACAGCTTGCAGAATCTACCAAGCCAGACACTCCAGTTGCAACTTCACCCAAAAAAATTCAACCTCAAGTTGCTCTCACAAAGGCTGAACCCACCCCCACAACTCCAAAATCCCAGCCTCTGGCTGCCACAGTCGAAGCAGTCCGAGAAATCCCAACTGCAAAAGCAGAGGTTAAATCTGCAGCAGTAAAGATGCAAGCCATGGCTATGACATCAAACACACAGCCCATGGAAGTATCTAAGACAGAGCCCTCTACGTCCATTACAGGTTTAATTCAACAGGCAGAGAAAAAGAGAGAAGAAACAATTAAGAATAGAGTTGATGAACAGAAACATCCCAAATCTCCTGAATCGACTGATGACATCCATATAGCTGAAATTAAAGCAGTTCTTCCTGCAAAAATCTCACTACCAGAGACTGAGGATCAAGCCAGAATCATTTCCCAAACCCAAAGGCAGCCCATTGACCGCAAAGATGTTGTACAGGAGTTATATAAGGAAAGGAAAGATATGCAACGTCATGAAAAAGTGACAGAACCGAAACAATCTTTGCAACAAGATGTGGCGCAAAACCAAAACATACTACAAAATCAAAAAGTGCTAAACTTAGCTGGACAAGCTAAGGATGCTGACAGCAGAGAAGTTCATGATATCACAGACGTTGCCCCGGTTCTAGAGTCAGAACCAGTCTCTAGTATGAACATCATGATACAGGTAAGAATGAACTGTATATTTTCCTTTTTTTTTTAATTATTTCAAGAATAGGTCAAAATAGTACTTGGAAAAAGTCAAGAAAACATTTGACTCCAAGTGTTGTATCCAGCCTGTAAATTATGCAATTAATGTACACAAACCTTATACTTAGCATTACAAAGTATTTATTCATAAAAGTAATAAATTGTGATTTAGCTTTTATATATATACTGTATATATATATATATATATTTTTTTTTACACCTTTAGGATGAAAATGAAAACACGCATTTAAAGATCTCTTACGCTGGACAAGATAATTTGAGAAGAATCAGTGTTCCTGAAACAACACCCAAATCTAAAGATGAAGAAGACCATGAAGATCAACCTCAGATTTTGCCTATTCCACTGGAAGTTGTTGAAGAACAGACATCTGATTCCAGCAAAGTTGATACAAATATGGACATATTAATGGCTCCAAAGGAAGAAATTAAAACTCAGAGACGGCATCTAAGTTTTCAACCAATGGATGAAAGCAGTGACAGTGAGCTCACACCGTCACCTAAGCAAAGAAAGATTTTACAGGTGACCAACCTTTCATCCAGCAGTGAGGATATCAAGACGGAAAGTGGTGATTCCTCTGTAGAAGATGAAGAGTTTATTCGCGAGCAAATTATGGGTATGGGCAGTGAAGACATGTCTGACAAGGAGAAAGGGGCAGAAGAAGTAAAGTTTGATAAGGAAGTTGCCATTGATAATGCTTTATTGTCTACAAAAACAGAGACTGAAAAAGTTGTCGTAGATAATAAAGAGAGTGTACTCAGGGAAGATACTCCTGTAATGACAGACACCACAGCTGTGCAAAATGTTCCTGAAACAATGCCCAGGGCAATATTTAAGAAAGCTGTTCCAGTCCTCAGGCAAAGACAGAGCCCTGATGAAGAAGTTGAGAGCTTCACAGAGTCTTTGTCAAAAGGTTCATCTAGTGTTCAGGTATCTAGCTTCACTCCAGAATCCTCTCATACATCAGCTTCTTCTCTGGAGGAGGACAGTGACAGCAGCCCAAGTCATAGGAAATCTTGTCCAGATAAACAGCATCGCAAAGGCAAACACAGGCAATCGACGCACCCACTTCCAACAATTGAGGATTCATCCGATGAAGAAAAGATTAAGACTCGTGGCCAAGCAATGCCTCCTTTCGAGGCTTCCTCAAAAGAGGATTTAAAGCAGGTTATGGTCATGGATGAATCCCATAAAACATCTGGTTCTGAGCACTCTGCCAGCATAGAATCTGAAACAGAATTTAGACAAGCTGTGCAAAGAGGTCGTAAACCATCACCGACTGTCATACCATACACACCTGATCCAGATTATGAAAAGTATACTATGACAAAACCATTGAAAAGTGCTGAAGAGACATATGAAGAAATTATTCAGAAGACAAAAGCTATTCCAGGTGATAGTCCCCCTGATGTTGAGCCACTCTATGGTGGAATGTCAATAGAGGATTATCTTTATGAATCCTTAGTTGAAGACACTGAATTCAACATGGAAGAGCTTAAGTCTCCCAAAAAACTCAGGTCTCCAGAGGAGGTTTATGAAGAAATGATGCAGAGAAAGAAAGAACTGGTGTTGATTGAGCAAGAATTCCATCAGGCCCAAACTGCCATGGGGTCTTCTGTTGCTGAGACTTGTGTAGTAACTATTCCACCTGATGAGACAGGCCCCACTGTTCAAACTACTTCTCCACCTACAAGTCCCAACGATTCCTCAGAATTATCAGTCAAGAAAAAGAAACGACCAGCCCCTCCACGGCCTACTGAGCCTCCAAAGCGCCCTGATGTAACTATTATTCCCAGTACTCCTACTGGGTCTATAAGTTTTGTAAGGCCTATGATTCCTCAGGATCCGGCTCTTAGAAAGGCACTATTCCCAATACCTGACCTCAAAATTACTCAGTGTTCATCAGGGGAGGACGAGGAGGACAGTCTTGCAGATGAATATGGCATGGGTATTTCCTCTGACATCACACCAAGTGACGACTCTGAGCCCAGGGAAGAACTTTCCACAAGTCCTCCTTTGTCTGACATTGTGGAAATGGAACCAATATGTGTGATCTGTGAGATCCCAGAGCCAAAACCAATTCCAACACCTATATCAGCACCTGAACTTACTGCTACCTCCTCCCCGGTATCAACAGTGTCACCACCAACTTCACCCACCACACCGGATTCCAGTTTGGCCTCTAATGCAACAAGTTCATCCTCATTCCAGGTGCAAACTCCACCTTCTTCAGATTCCACACCACTGTCAACACCAACACCTCCTACATTATTTAGGGGCCAGTCACCTCCAGAAATGTCCTTGCCTGATACAAGTGAAACAGCGGCAACGCTATCAACAGTAATAGTTACAATACCAGATGTAGTGACTCCATTTAATGCTCAAACAACTGCAGTAGCACAAATCAAGAGTTCCAGTACTAAAGCTCACACAGAGTCATCTACTGATGTCCCTGTTATGATCCAAATGCCAGATTTGGTGTCAACTCCATCACAGATAACAACCAGCATTCCCTCTGTGTTACAGGTCTCAGCACCAGGCCCAGCACCTATTGCTGTCTCTGCTCAACCAGCAGTTATTGTTACAACTTCTCCTGTTGCAGTCATAACTACTACCTGTACTTCAAAAATTCAGACCCCATATCCTAGACCAGTTATTGTTCAAATGCCAGATGTAGTTTCAACTTCAAGCTCAACCTGTGTTGAAACTGCACCACCTCTCACAGGACTTATAACGACAACATCTCAATCCCTAACCAAACTGGTGCACTCTGTCCCCGTACAACCCACTATTCCACCAGGAAGCACAATGACTGTCCAAGCACCTTCACATCCGGCCCAAGCACTACCAACAGGATCATCTACTACTATAATTAAAAAGAAGGTCCCACCTCCTCCTCCTCCAAGGTCTACTTCAGTATCATTACCAGAGTCAACCGCAGAACAGCCGTTTACTAAGACTGACCAGCATGACAGCTCAACTACATCCATAGCAGGTAGTGTCCAAATGCAGTCTGTAGTTGTGGATATACAACCAAGATTAGAGAAAACACAACAGGATGATATATATGTTCCCAAGGTGGTCACACAAACAAGACAGGGGCATATAGTCATAATAGTGCCAAGTGCGGAATGCATTAGTCAACAGGGACAAACCACAATAGCAACCGTTTGCACGGCTTCAACTTTACCTGATGTTAAAACAAAAGATTGTGCCTCAGACATACCAAGGCCAGTTATAACCTCTTTGACATCGTCGTTGATTAAAGACTCAGCTCCACCACTTCCACCAAAACCTGAAACAGCAGCAAAATCTATACTCACAGAAGAAACAACTGTTTCTCATCCACCTAAACCAATAGTTCTTCCAAAACCATCTGGCTCAGTTGTAACTGGTCCAACTCAAACCTCCAAGCCTCCTCCACCCATACCACCTAAACCAACATCAATTCCAGCTGGATTAGTTTTCAGCCACAAGCCTGGTGAGAGCATTAAGCCCCCTCGCCCTCTCGTGGCTCCCAAAGCAGCAACATTGCCTCGAACTAAAGAACCTCCAAACGCATTATCACTTAGTCTGACAAGACCTGTGGAGTCTAAGGGGATGACATCTCCCAAGTCACCTCTATCTCCTAGACATGGAAAATGCTTACAAACCTACGTTGTGATAACTCTTCCATCTGAGCTCGGTTCACCACCAGAGACTATAACAGTCCAAGCACCTTTAAGGCGAGGGTCAATTCCATCCACAAAAGTGTCAGGACTCCAGACTACAGATTTACAACAAAAAACCCACACTGACGTGTTGTCAGCACAGGCTGCAGTACGGAGAGCGTCTGTTCCTGATGTGAAGCATCAACCTCCAATTTATGTTGCCCCAGTTGAGTCAGATGGAACATTTCCAACTGCAGTACAACCACCACACCCTCTGACCGATGTCACCATATCGTTATCACAGCAGGACGCTTTGATTAAAGTTCAAAGTGAACCTCCCCCAGTTAAGAAACCTTATGTGCAACAGCTACCCCCGGCAACACCTCAACCAATGTGTGAGATTATAACAGTACCACCAGTAAAAAAGCCAGTAAGAGCTCAAGCAACAGCAAGTATCCAGTCAGTTCTGCATGATCCTCAACAGCAGCAAATACCCAAAGAAGTTTTTGAAGCTGTTTCAGCTGAACTTCATCAGGACCCCAATTTTGCTGTACCTGTAATGTCAAGTGGTCTGACAGAAGTTATTACTGTGCGACCACAGTCACAAGCATCTTCAGAGGTTTTTGTAATCAATGATAGACCAGCAGTTCAATCACATTTTACAACACAAAAACAAATTGAACAGACTGAGCAGGAGTTGTTGTCTGTTGTTGTTGTACCAGAGGTTTCTCCAAGTGGATCACGGGCATCACAAGTAACTGAGGAAGTTTTGAAACAGACACAGAAAGAGATTAAAGTAGCACCTTGCTCAGAAGAAAGGGAAAAGTCTACAGGGTTGAACAATACTCAAATACTTTCTGGATTCTCACCAGCACCAGAACATATTCAGTTTACACATGATCAAAGTCATCTAACTGAAGTGGTTACTGAATATTTAACCATGGATTCACCAACAGAAGTAATCACAAGTGATATTGTTGCTATGAAAGATGTCCCAACAGGATCTTTAGAAACTCACCCTGTACCTGTAGTAGCTGGAACTATTCCAGCACTCACAAGTGCTGACTTGTGGTCACATACTCAACTTCCCAAGAGTGAGACTTCTTCTCGTACTGAGGTAACACCGTCTCATCTCATGAAAACAGAGATAGTTAAAATATATCCAGAAATCCATCCTGCCACTTATACTCCACACATTTATGGGATAAATACATCCCCAGTGATTTTACACACAGGGCTACATGAAGAGGCCCCAGTTTGGGCGCAGGAATATCAGCCAATCAGAGAAATTGTATCAAATGACACTGGTGAAACAAAAGCCTCAATTTCAGCCACGACACAGCCTCAGACAATGGAAAGGCCATTTTTTATAACAGAGGAAACTAACAATCAAGAGAGAACATCCATATCATCTGTAGTTCAACCCCCAAACACTTCAGGTGACATTTATACCTACCCTGTAGGGTATGAAGAGCCATCCCAGGTTATTACAGTTGACACATTAGCTGTCACCAGTAGAGAGCTCATAAAACCGGAACAACCACCGGCAAAGGTAGTCAGCATGCAAGCTGAGAGGGATGTTACTTTAACTGTCGAGGGGCCAGACATAAGGGAATCTGTTTCTTCCACTGAGCAGCAACCCCAGATACTGACATACTCATCAGAATATGAATGTCCGCTGGAGATTTTCGCCACTGAAGCATACACCAGGAGAAGCTCAATTCCCACTCTGCAAGATATTTCTCAAGATGTATCTGTGGCTCCAGTCACCATTACCAAAATCCAACAGGAGTCCATTGAAAGCCAAGAGATTCGAGGACCAGAAAAAGTTGTCTCCAGCATGAGTCACATGTATGCTTCTTCAATTTCCACCTCGGGCCAGCCTCCTGAAAATGTGCCGAGTCGCGTCACTCAGGTTGTAACCACAGAGGTACAGAGGACTACTGTTTCTGTCGTTCATGAAAAACTTCCACAAGGCTCTCCATCACATGCAGCTGTCACCGTACAACCAGACACAGCTATAGTGAAGCATCTGCCCACACAGGATGGAAAGATTATCTATCCAGGAGATGTTATCGATTTACGTACTATGAAGGCTGGGATAAAGATGACTGAACAAGGTATGGATCTAACACCTCCTCAGTCAGGCAGACTTTTGCTTTCATGTGACCCTACTGGCCGACAAAGTACAGCAGTGCTACCCAACATAGTAAACCTCAGTGCAGACACAACGCCTGCGACCACGCTGTCTGTCGTCACTGATAGCATCACAATAGTCACATGCACAGCCACACTAGCTTCCTATAATAACACTCCAGCTGAGAAACCACTGGACTTACAAGGACCAGTTGTGACCCTTCCACTTCCTCTCACCACATACAAACCTTTCGAACCATTAGCACAGATCATTTACAGACCCGTCAACTCTCAGCCTGTAGTCAGCGCTGCACCATTGCCTGCTCAAGACTTACCCATTAACCTTTCTTATGAAGCATTTGTTTCTCCCGAAAGAAGAAAACCAATTTTCCCAGCTGCTCTCAGTGATGGAGGTCCTGTTACTTCTTTGGACGCCACTGGTGCTATTGATCTATCAAATTACAAATCAATGAAATCTATGGTAGTTCTGTCTGATACAAGCCCAGGAGTAGTAACCACTGTTGTGGAAGATGATGGAACGCCTGTGGATCTTACAGCTGGGAGGAGAAGTGTTTGCTGTGATGTCATTTACAAGCTGCCATTTACAGGGAGCTGCAGAACACAGCCACCAGTTACAACTCAACCTGACAACCGTTTTGGCTACAGAGATGACTACTATCATTTTGACAATATTGGAATGTATGGCAACAAGGGAACGGATGGCATTAAGTCATCAGTGTCTGAGACTAACCTGATAGAGACTGGACTATCCCTCCACAGTCCCAGGAATGATTATGAATATATCAGTGTGAATCCAGATGCTGCTGTAGACCTCACTGGAGCTAAACTCTCTGCTGGTAAGTTTGCATCTATTGTGATTTACTGTTATTATGATTATATGTTGTACATTGGTCTTAAGCATGCTGTTATTGTTTTCTTCACCATATTCAGTGTAAGATGATTTGTAAAGTTTTTTTATTTTGTATCTTTAAAATTGTCTTTTCACTTTATATGCATTCTATGGTTAAAGCATGAATCATTTAAACATTAAAACCTAACTTTTCTCCTTTTTTTTCTTTACACAGATGCATGTGTGTGCCTACGTGTGCTTCCTCAATATTTTGGGTTTGCATCATGCTAGAAAGCATACCCATCTGCTTGCTGCATAAATATTTAGTTTAATCCCAATTGCACGACCATTGTTTTGTTTTGTTCCTTTGTGTTTTAAAATGTAGTTCTCCTGTTAAATTTAAGCTACATTTTATTGTGACAGGTGAACTGCTAGACTACACTAGCAAATCTACTGGGCTCTACCCTGCAAAGACAACAGCACCTTACTCCCATGTTCCTGCTGCTGGCTTTGGTGTAAATAACGCATTACGGACATCTGATGGAATTGTTTATTCTTCTGTTTCTGCCCTCGTTCCGTCCACTTATGCAATTACAACTCAGCCAGGCTCAGTCTTTAGTACTACGTTAACACCAACGTCAACAGTTAATAACCAGTTAGTGGCAGTTCCATATGGCTTTGTTCCAACTACAGCTCCGGGGCAGATCATTCCTTATGACTCTGGGCTACCACCCGAGCTTCTACCTACAGCTTTAGCTGACATCATTACCGGCTATCCAGAAATGTATTCAGATACCACTTTGGAGGCAATCGCCGCTTCTCTGGATGCTTTAGTTTCATCCCCATTGTTTCCTGGCTTAGACAACACTAAGATGGCTCAGTATCAGATGGAACGGGAATTCCTTCAGTTAGAAAAGCTAAAGCAGCTTTGTCTTGCTGAGGAACTAGAGTGGGAAAGGCAAGAAATTCAACGATATCGAGAACAGGAGCAGCTAATGGTTCAACAAGAGCTTGAGGAACTTCAAGCTTTGAAACAACAGCTTCTCCTTCAGCAAGAAGAGGAGCATCAGGCACATATGGTAGCACAGCAAGAAACCTATGCTCAGCAAAAAGAACAGCTGCAACAAATCCAACAACTCCAACTACAGCTCCAGCGGCAGCTAGATGAGCACTATGGTAACAATAGTACCACTGGAAATCTTTTAGAGGCCAAATATGCTGGAGTAGGCGACAGTGGTCAGTACTGGCCTGTTAAAGATGAGTCCACAACCCCACCTGTTGGTCATTATCTAGAGCAAGGTCAGAACCAACATAACATAAATGTAAACAAGCTTCAAGCAGAGCAGGACATGGGGAGGAAAATCATTGATAGTGGAGTGCAAACAGATGAAGACTCAACAGAAAAGCCACATGTTGGAAGAAGGAAAAAGAGTAGGAGAGATACAGATAGCTCTGCTCAAACTGATGACGAAGACCAAGATGAATGGGATGCACCCACAAAAGCTCGCCGGCGTTCAAGAAAACACAGCAGTGATGGAAAACATGGTTCCAAGGTCTGTAGCATTGCTATCCAGACTGTAGCAGAGATATCTGTCCAGACTGACCACTCCGGGTCAATTAAGCGACCTAATGTTCAGATGGACACAAAGGTAGAGATCATCAAGCACATTTCAGCTCCAGAGAACTCTCAGAGAGGAGGTAGCCTAAGCTGTCAGACCGACTTAGATGGAAGACTGGCGCCCATTGAGGTTGGCTACAGCACACATCTTTCCACAGACGCCTCTCTTCTGAGACCAAAGGTCTTTTACAACCAAGTATCACCGCTATCCCCAGAGAAGTCGCATGGAGGTCAGAGAATGCTGACGGCTGACCCAAGCCGATTTTCTTCTGCTCCTCGAATAATCAAACTTGGTCAGAAGTCTTTGTCAGATCCTAAATCTTTAGGTCCTTCGACAGAAGACCGGATGAGAGGATATTACGCTGACACCTATTCTGTAAGTTTTTGCATTTAAATAGACAACTGATCAATTAGACTAAAAATATTGTTTACTGCATCTTTTAGAGCCACACAAATATAGCTGTTTTACCAGGTGTGTCTGTTATCTTTCTAATTTACAGGGCAGAGTCTCCCCGTCTGGTACAAGTAAAAAGGTAAAGAGGACATTACCAGACCCTCCACCTGAAAACGATTCTTTGCAAGCACGAGCAGGCTACAGCACCAACTCTGCTCGCCGACGACTTGCCCGTAGCACCACAATGGCACGAGCTAAGATACTGCAGGATATTGACAAGGAACTTGATCTAGTTGAAAGAGAATCATCCAAACTCCGGAAAAAGCAAGCAGAGCTTGATGAAGAGGAAAAGGAGATTGATGCCAAGTTACGGTGAGATGTAACAACAAATTCTTGAAATATAGGTTGATTTGTTGGGATTGCATAATATGTCTTACAATTAATGTAATCAAGTAAAACCAATCATCCATCTCATAATCTCCTACCTTGATAGCCTATGGTCTAAAAGGCTGCCTTGACAACACTCAGTGAGACTTCTCAGCTCTCACACATAGTAAAAGGTACTACTGTGTGAGAAACAACAATATTTGTTTTTGGTTGCAGTGTTTGAAAACCTGTTAGTTATTCAAATGTAATGCAATATAAACCTGTTTGCTTTTACTCTAGATATTTGGAGATGGGTATCAACCGTCGCAAGGAAGCGTTGCTGAAAGAGAGGGAGAAGAGGGAGAGGGACTACCTTCAGGGTGTGGCTGAAGAAAGGGACTACATGTCAGACAGCGAAGTTAGCAACATCAGAGAGTCCAGAAATGACGGCCTTGAGAGACCACATACCGCTCCACAGTCGGAATTTGACCAGTTTATTCCACCACAAACCGAAGCTGATTCCCAGTACAACACGCTGACTAGTCCCTATTCTCACTATGCTCAATATGTTCCTCAGACTCAAACTACCAGCCACTACACGCAACAGAACCTTTATAATCAGCAATCTTTGTATCACCAACAAGTGTCACCTTACACAACCTTGTCCCTTCCTCATGGCTCGACTCAGCCCACCAGTTACCAACATGCTTTACTTCTGCAGCAGGGAAAGCAGCGACAAACCTCCATGTCAGATTTAGAGCATAAAACAACTGCTAACTATGAGGTTATTCGCAATCAGCCACTTCTCATTGTGCCAACTTCATCAGAAAGTGGCTACGGAGTTACCCATCTTGGGGGAAAGTACGGCAACTTGGACTTGAGGCTTGGACTAGAAGAAAGAAGCATGGCTTCAAGTCCCATGTCAAGTGTTTCTGCTGATTCCTTTTATGCAGAAGTAGATAACCATAATGCTAGGAACTACGTTCTCATAGAGGATATTGGAGAACTTACTAAGGCCTCAACAGGACTGAGCAATACCGGCCTGGGCTCTGGATTTACCTTGCCCGATAAGGAGTTGTCGAAAGCAGACAGGCTACTCAGGGCGGCTGAAGTCAGGCGGACAGCTGAGGTAAATGCAAAACAATCTCATACTTAACATATACAGCAATAATGAACTTGTATAAAAAGTTTTTTATATATTTAGACAAAAATCTAGCTTTCAGACTGCCTTACAATTCAGGTTTTACTTTAACCTTCAGATGAACTGTGAACTCTTTGCATTGCCTTTGGTACAATGAGATTTAAATGGAGTAAAAATTACCGAAATTTAGTTTTAGTTAACTTGCTACAACTATGGCTGTTCAAGAATCAGCAGGTATTGTTGATACACCCAACTTACAATGTATGGAGTCTCAGATTTTCCATTTCAAAATGTTTTTTACCCATTCCCACGTCCGTTTACACTTTTTAATTTTGTTTCTGTTTTGTTGGCTTTCCCTATTCAGATGTCATTAATCTACAGGTTATTAAACCTCCCGAAATTGTGTGGTTAATTCTGTTAACTTGTCATTAATTTAAAATGTCTATGCTGTAGAAGTACGGCGAATGCACTCGCTAAAATTATGAGATTTTGAGTAAGATTTGACGTCTGCCCTTTTGCTGAAGTTGATACGCAATAAGTCGCCTATTTTACGGTGGTAATTGTGTGTAAATGCCCTGATATTGTCTCTAAACATCTCGGTGAGTGTTTAGTCTGTCTGATATAGCCATTTCCATTTACACGAGTATTGACATTTCCGTCTCTTTGCCCACTTAATTTTGAAAAATTGCAGGTAAATGCATCATATTGTCCCAAAACATGCATGTGAAGTTAAATTCCCTGTCATATTGTAATTCCAACAACAACAACATTGTCATTTCTATTTCAACAACTAAATGTGGGTGTTCACGTTTATTTGCCGCGATCAAGGAAGAGCTGAGGCCCTAAAATATAGGCAATGATTAAAAGTCTTTTTGGTATTATGGCAAATATACCTTTGCTTTTACTGTGTTTTGTATAGTGTTGCCGTGGACTTGTTACAGTTTGTTACTATTTGGTGCCAGGCAACAAAGAAAGAGAAAAGTTTCAAAAATGATTTGTATCTAATTTCTCTTTGATTTATTTGGAAATATTTTACTTAAGCTTTAAAACTAATCACTCCTGCTTTTGGCCTCTAATGGCATTCATGCACACATGGCTGCCTGACCACATTTATTGTGTTGTTGTGTGTCGGTGGCACTAATTTAAAACCTTAACGATCATTTTAAAATCCTAATAAAAGCTTTGATAACCTATAAATAATTTATAACAATTTTTTTTTTAAAGTTGTTTCCTACTGTACAGCATGTTTTACTATAACATTTTGTTATTGTTATATTTTTAGGTGGCTGATTTTTTAGGCACATCTCGGCTTCAGGGTTATGGTAAAAGTGAAGATGACACAATGGAAGAGCCATATGAGCTCAAGCTCCTAAAACAGCAGATCAAGCAGGAGTTCAGACGAGGAACTGAAGGACTCGAACACCTGACGGGCATTGGCCTTCCCCAATATCTACACGGTGACAGTAGTTTTCGTCAATTTCCCAAAGGTGAAAAATACAGCATTGGTCGACTAACCCTTGAGAAACAGGCTGCGAAACAACTCCCGGCAGCAATGCTTTACCAGAAACAGATGAAGAATAAAAAAGCTTTTATCGACCCTAAAGCTATCACCAAGTTTTCCCCAATCCAGGAGAGCAGGGACATTGAGCCTGAATTTGGGAACTACATGGGACCGAGGGCCTCTTCCGTGTCCAGCCTTGCTGCTAGGGCTAGGATACTCCAGGATGAGATTACTTTTGGTCTAAGAAAAAATTTGTCTGAGCAGCAAAAATATTTGGGTTCATCCCTTGGGGCCAACCTTTCTGGGTCTGTTAACCTTGGCCAGTCACTGGCACTGGGATCCACTCTGAGGGCTACTGTCCAAGATGACGGCACCTACCCGAGCGGCAGCAGGTCACGCCCGTCCTCCCGACCTTCTTCTGTCTATGGTTTGGACCTTTCTATCAAACGCGACCTGTCCAGTTCCTCACTGCGACTTAAGACAGAAGGAGAAATCCTGGATGCAGCCTTCGCCCCTGGTGTAGCTCGAGCAAAACCCACCAGTTTACCCATTAGCCAAAGCCGAGGCCGTATCCCCATTGTGGCTCAGAACTCCGAAGAGGAAAGCCCTCTGAGTCCGGTGGGGCAGCCTATGGGGATGGCTAGGGCGTCGGCTGGCCCGCTCCCTCCTATCTCTGCTGACTCAAGGGATCAGTTTGGTTCTAGCCATTCTCTGCCAGAGGTACAGCAACATATGAGGGAGGAATCTCGCACTCGAGGCTATGACCGAGACATTGCATTCATTATGGATGACATGCAAGGCGCCATGTCCGACAGCGAAGGTAAATGCAGCTTGAGGTTGTTGCAGCAGTTTGACTGTGTTGATTTGCTTGTCATGCATGCTAATGCTAATGATAAATGGACTCACTGACTTTGTTTGTTACATCTCGTTGTGATTGGTCTGTTTTATAATACCTCCTGTTAGTGTAAGCGTCACATTTGATGGTTGCATGCGTTTGATCTTATTTTTCTCTCACACATTGAACTCCGAGTGTGATTTTTCTCACCAACAAAGTACCATACTTCCATCCATATTTGTTTTGTGATTTACTAGCATGATCATGTTTCTTTTCTTACTTCCTTTTCTGTTTTCTTGATTTACTTCTTCATAATTGTATTTATAATACCCATCAATCCAAATTATAGGAGAACATTTTAAACCATTTTTTCCCTCCTAATCATTTATGGCAAATTGTGTTTTTAAAATGATTATGAATAACTGCCAAACAACGAATCACATTATACTGTCTATGCAATGATGATTATTATTTGTATGTGTTATGTAATCGATCTTTATTTATATAAATATATTTTTAAAAAAAACATTATATATAATGGAAAGCAGAGATTGCACATGAGACAAAGCTTTAACTTTTCAAATGTTATTTGCTTTTTAGTCTAGATTACCAACAATATATTGGTTTGGTAAAATATGATATATATATATATATATATGATATTTTTTTGTAAATGTAGACTGAGGTGCTACAGACTCACTGGATGCTGTTTTAACAGGTAAACAATAGTTTATTTTTTAACCTACTTTAGGAATAAAGGGTGTGAAGCAACACACAGGACACAATTAACATTTTTAAGTAGTTCATCTGATTAGTTTACGATTAATTATTGTTTTATGGTCTTCCAGACTTTTTTTTGGTTCAGTGACAAATCAGCGTTTACATCCCGGCATGAAGGAAAAGTCAGCTCAATAACTAACCACTAAAATGTGTGTTGAATATTCCTTAAGCATTATATTCATGTTTATTTGTGTTTTTTGAACGTACCTCCTTTTTTTTTTCAGTTGTAATGTATTTTTTTTTAATCTGAGCATGCTGTGTTCATCATCATCATCTATTATTTCCCTTTCCATCTCAATAAAGTTTTTTCTTTTTTCTGTTGTTTAGTTACATGTTCATTTGCTGCTTGAAATAAAAGCTAGCGCTGATTTGAAAATGCCTTGGTTTGGAATGTCTATACCTATCCATATAATTGAGGGAATAGTTATTGACTTAATTGATCGTTCAAAAATTAGGTATAAATAAAAAAGATTTGAGTTTGTATGTCAACCTCAGAGGCCAAATCTACCTACTTCAAAAATCATTTTACCTTATGTTCATTCCAAGTCTTAAAATATGTCCCATGTTCAAAAAGTGTCAGTGTGTGCATAGACTTTTTTATATAAATTTAAACTTTCACCAAGACTATAATAGACCTAAAACTACATATGAGGTTCAAATTCAAATGCAATTGTTGAAAATATGACCCTTCGTCTAATATTTGCAGCCCCCAAAGTAATCACACAAAATGAATCTAAAAATACACAAAACCACAGCAAAAATCCACGAAATGACAAAAAAAACCAAAACAGAAATCCACTGCAGAACCAAGAAAGACAAAACACACAAACCCATTGTTATTTCCTATTTTAATTGCTCAGTTTGGTTATTAAATAATTGACAGTTGTAAATAGAAAACTAATACTTAAGAAATATTTATAAATCAGAAACTACAATAAATACCTAATAAAAATATAAACATAATGATATTACATTTAGGATAAGGCAGACTTGGGGACCACATGTAATGCCAATTTGTTCACTCCCTAAAGTAAATGCCCAAAAATTCACAGAATGACTGCAAAAATATACAAATGACACACAAACTGACTACAAATGACAGAAAACGATACAAAACAATAATGAAAATACACTAAATGACTACTAAAACACAAAATAAATGATACATTTAAAAAAAAAAAAATCTATATATATATATGACAAAAATCCACTAAATGACAACAAAAACAAACACAAACCCTTAGTTATTTCCCGTTTTAATGATCAATTTGGTTATTATTCAAAATGCTGACATGATTGTTGATATTCTGGCCTTTAAAGTTTTTTGTGGCCACTGTTGTAATAAAAGTTGCCCTTCTCTTGTAAAAGGTATAAACATATTTACATGGTAATGTAATGTAGAAATTATTTTTTTTGATTAATGACAGAATATAAACCTTCAATATGTAAATTAGTGTTCACACAATATTTTCAGGTTATAAAAATGCATTTTTTCTTATTTAAAAAAAACCCCACGTGATACATGGATATCTTACATGTATCACTATATCCTGTTTGTGTATGGGCCAATGTTGAAACATTCTAATAAGAAAACCTACATTTTCTGTTAAGAAGCTCATATTTGTCATACATTCAAGTGTCCATCTGCCTTGATTACAGCACTAAGTGAGTCCATGCTGAGTTTGAACAGAGACGATGCAAGAATCTTTCGTGAAAGTATCAGACACGGTAGAGTATTTTAGTACTAGTTAAGCTTGTACCGGTAACTTTTCTCTCATAAACACTTGGCTATAATTTTTTAACCCTAAAATGCATCCATCTTCCCCCATAATGCTTCTGCTTATTAAAGGTGTAATAGCAGTAGTTCCAAGCATGCTTCTGCTTATAGTGCATGTGCTAACTTGCTAACATAAGTTCATAGCCCAATCATTTAGCTTTAGTTACGCTTCAGTAGTTTAGTAGTACAATGACACTTTGTTGAACACATCTCTGAACAAAAACATATAACTTTGTACCCCAGCTGGAGGCCCAAACTGGAATATAGAAGGTGAGACGGCATCTACATAGAGACGTAAATGTCGCACTTCATGTTCTGAGTGCTTCACTTTCACTTCAACATACCAGGCTCATTTTTGGAATGACCCACATTTCAGTAGTGAACGACACGTCATTTAGTAAACTTCTTGTAGTAAACATGTCCGTTCAATCATGAGGCTCTGAGTATCTGCTCTCTGTCATCGATCAAAGTAGCTTCAGTTACACAACATTTCGAAGTGTTGCTTTGTAGTTTCTAAAACATCTAGATTCATTCATGACGTTCATGTCCATTCACATGTGTGCATTGTCCTTAGGTGGTTAAACAAAGATACAAGACGGATGCACTGCATCCATTCAAACATCAAAGAAACAATTCTGGCACTTGAAAAAAAAAAACAAAAAAACAAAACAGACTTGAATAGCTCACTAATCCTGATCAGGCTCATATTTGAAAACTTTGTTAAAGGGACTGGATTTCCTTGGAGCTTCATTTGAGTTTTTGTTTAAAACATGTTCATTTTGACATTTGTCTTTTTCCACTTGCCTGAACACCCGTTTTTTCTAACAAGTCGCAGCCGGAGTGTTATTTTTATTAGTTAATTCCTTTTTTACTATATGTTTAGATTAATTCAGGCTGTTTGACAAAATATGGGTTGGTATAAGGGTGCTTTCACACCTGTTTAGTCGAGAACTCGGTCCAAATAAGCTGATAATTTCACCTCCTTGGTTTGGCTCGGTTTGCTTCAGAGAACAACTTCTGATCCGCTCCAAACAGCCTCTGGTGCAGTTACATGAGCTAACCAGTTGATGGTGCCTTTACTGGAGTAGACATTTCTCAAAGCAGAGAAAGAGACACCTGAAGAAGAGGCTCTCATCTAAGGGTCAATGCTATCACTTAAAAGTTACCTCATAAAACTCAGAGAAAGACGCCTTAGATGAAAGTGAAGAAGCCACGCGATCCGTGACAGATGCAACACTATGTGCGCCGTCACCAGCTCTATTAACTATCCACAATGCTGTGCGCTCTACGTTATCGCTGATACGTCCTGAAATTTAACCTAATCACTCTTGACTTCGATTGGAAACACTCCGAGACCTATAGAAACAATCACTCTAGAATTTGCCTGTTTGATCTGCTCTAGACTTGGTTTGTGTGTTCACAACAACCAAAGGAGCAAAAGAATCCTAGAGCATTTCATGATCAGTCAGTGTGAAAGCAGCCTTTAGAGTGTTTAGAAACGTCTTCCTTCTTCGTTTGTTCTTTCACAACATTCAACAATGGAGCAGCAACAAGTTGTTGTGCTTTTAGTGGGTTTAATGCCCTGTTTTGCATCGTCGCCAGTTCTCCAAACGATCTGAGCAAAGGAATCCTAGAGTGTTTTAACCACTCTAGGGTGAAAGCACAAGTAGTATTACCCAACTTTGCAGTTAAACTTCAATCTTGACATCAGCTGTGCTCATGAAGCCTCCATTATGGCGTTAAATGTTATATCTTTTAATCTATAAGTGGAGACAGCACCGAAATGTCCGCAGTAGCCGATGTCCAATACTTCATTTTAAAGCTAATATCGATCAGTAATGTGCCGATAACATTGTGCATCACAATCCTTTGATACTCGTTTTGTATGCGTCAAAGTCAGCTGATCTATCTTAACGAATATAGTGGCACTGCTGACCCTTGACCTTTAGCTCTAGGCCAGAATCATAGACATGTAGCCCAGCGCTTTCAACATCCGTAAAGTAAATAAGTACTGCTTGTCAGTAGGTGGTAGTAGTTCCCAAAGTAATAATGAAATGTTTTGGAAAAATGATTATGGTCCAATGAGACCTTTCACAAAACATTAGCCATGTTGTGTGTCACAAACTCATGAAACGCTAATCAGAGGAACTCTATCTTTTTCAAGTTTACAGCAAATAAGTAGGAAATCCAGCCTGAAAAAACAAAAGTAAAGACTTTTTAAAAAGTCTGATGTATTTATAAGTTGAGGTTACAGGTAATAAAGTATGTAACCATGTACTCAGCTTGCTTTGGTTACATTTACGTTGTAATACATTTAAAATTACATCATGTTTAGATTAACAATTCGAGGTAATGGTAGAATGATTTCATGGGTAAAGAACCAAATGCAGTCAAATACATACGCATTATTTTAGAACATTTCTGTCTTGTGTTGTAGACCAATTACATTCCTGAGTTTTATTCAGGCAAACCTTCACACCAGTGCTTCATAATCAGCCGCTCTCAAACTGGAATCCTCATGCCCTGCAGGACAGAATTAATTCACAACTCCAAAAGCCTTTTAAATTTTAAAAAGGTTTTACTTTCACTCTACATTTAATGATGCTTTGATGACACAGATGAGAGGGCGGATGAGGTGGAACAGAGTTCACGTGCCTTTGCTTTCACCAAATCCAATCAGGAGAGATCACAGATCTCTCTGTATTTGTGTAATAGAGATGATCGCAAAGTTAACTCTTTAATATTATATATATATATATATATATATATCAAAAATAGCACTAACTTTGTTTAGGCTAGTCATTATAAAATGTCTCAAAACTTTTTTTAGTTTACATGCCTTTTTAATGTTTTTTTTTTTTTTTTGCCTAGCGTACCACCTGAGGAGGGAGGACACCGATTGGTTTGACAAACCAAGGGAGGGGCGTGTCCAGAGCACATCTGGGTTGGACAGGAGACAGGTGTGTTACAAGTCAAAAACAACAATGTTTATTTATATGAATGCTGTCGGATCAGTGCCATTTTTTTTTATTGTTTTTTAGATGAAACTGGTTCCTTACGCCTTCCCTCACACTCGCATTAACCTGAAGAGAGACTCGAAGGACACCAGCGTCTCAGGTACTACAAAGCCAACAGGACACCCGGTGATACAATCACACTTTATTCATCTGTAACTAGGTGGCACATTTGGGAAAAAATATCTCCAGGCCCGATACTTTTTAATATATTGTTTGCAGTAAATTAAAAACAAAAGTTTGTATTGCTTAATAAAGCAGAACAATCCTAGCTTTCTTGTTTTACTAGTTTTTTTGTAATGCAGGTTTGATTGACAATTTTCAGCAATTTTCCTTTTCCTTTCTACTTCGTTGTCATCAACCATTCAAGGAAACCCCAGAGCAATTTTTTGATGTCACTTTTTAAAAAGCCAATGAAGGTCATTAGGTATTAGAACAGGAACCATTGAGTTGTAGCTCAGTGTATGATGGCTGTGACCAACTTTCATGTTGTCCATTCCACTGCGTTACCCTTCATCATTCAACCCCATGTTAAACAAACATTAGGAATAGTTCAGAAGTGCTGCTATGATGTTCATACAGCAATGTAGAATATTAAGTGAGCCACTGAAACCTTTGAATTCCATGATTTTCAACATCCCAAATGTGTCGCTCATGAAAATGTTGCCCAACTATCGTTTGAGCATTGCTGTTTGTCCAGGGAATGGACTCGGGATCCGTGTGGTTGGTGGGAAAGATATTCCAGGAAGTCGAGGAGAGATCGGAGCATATGTGGCCAAGTTAATACCTGGCGGTGTTGCAGAACAAACAGGAAAAATACTAGAAGGTAAGAGACGAAGGAAAGAGAAATACATGCAAGAGCTCAGAGATTAACATTCATTTGCCTTTGTATGTAAAGCTGTTTGAGCATAAATGTGATATCAGTGATATCAACCATAATTAAGTTCTACTAGTGCTCAATTTAGCTTTATTAGTGCATGAGTAGACTTTACTAGTGAAGCAAAAGGAGTCACTATTTAGCTAATGATGGTGTAGGGTAAAGCAACTTCAGGTTTTCCATTACTTTCCCCACCCCCTTGTTAACATATGATGCTAAATAGTGACATATTTTGCTTCACTAGTAAAGTCCACTCACATACTAGTAAACATAAATTGAGCACTAGTGGAGCTTAATAATAGTTGATATCACTCCATACCTTTGTTTAGTCATGGTAGGTACATCTACCACGTGTTTCATTAGATACTGAATTACTAACAGCCCTGAGGTTAACAGTGGAAGTATTGACTGTGGCACCCACTGGTTCTTGTATGTAATGCTGCAGGAATGCAGGTGTTGGAGTGGAATGGAGTCCTTCTGATGGGAAAGACGTACGAGGAAGTGCAGTGTCTGATGGCCCAGCCGTGTGCGGAGGCGGAGATCTGTGTCAGACTGTGAGTAGCATCTGTCATCAGAAACGCCTCCATGTTTAGCTGCAATATGGTGACCACACCTATAAAAAATGTTCCTTTCTCCTCCTCTAATGTTTCATTCCACTCCTCTCCATCTGCCAAACACCATGACTGATAATAATGCACTGGTTATCCTCCCATTATAAATCTCCTGTATGGATGCAAACAGGGACCTTAACATGCTGTCTGACCCCGAGCATCCACAAGCCCTGGAGCACCACATCCATCTTAAAGCTGGTACGTACAACAATCTGTTCAAATGTTTGCATGTAAATGTGTAAGAACCAGAGGTGAAAGTAACAGATTACTAGTACTCACGTTACAGTAATTGATTGTAATTTTATGAGTACTTGTATTTTTGTTTTTATGAGTATATTTCTAAATCAGTAATATTACTTGTACTTGGCCTGCACAGTGCTTACGTCTCTGTCTGTTTCCTATGTTGGTTACCTAATTATGCAATTTAAACATTTATTTAGTTTACTTGTAAAATAAAACAAAATACTTTTTGTTGCTTGATGATATGTGAAATGCATGAAATTCAGTAAAAAAAAAATAAAGACAATTGACTGATTTAGAGTTACATGACCTAGACCTGCTGTATCAAATCTGATACACTATTTTCAACACAGTTTTACTAAAACAGAGATTATGAAATCTAAACTAATATCAAGCTGCATCAACCCAGTAACTCTTCCTATTGGTGTTTCAGTAAAAAAATAATGTTTTTCTTACCTTAATCTTTTCAAAATTGGAAAAAGTTCTTCCTCTAAATACATGTGCATCTTTCCTAAGAAATGTCAATCTAGTAGAGTTGCTAGAAAGATCGCTCATTACTGCTCCATGGTGGATTGTCCTTGCATTGCATGTATATAATTGTACACATCAGGTTTTTTAAGGACAAAAAAAATAATTTGTTGTTATTATTATTTTTTTTTTTAATCTTCAACGGACATTGTGAAACTACAAAAAATAAATGACCAGACAACAATCAAATGCATCACATCATAACTGACCATTTTCCATATGTTCTTAGTCGTGCATATTCTGATCACCGCCACTTTCTTTGGTTCAGGTTGGAGTTTCTCCCTATTATGTTGTTACCCACATGACTTATTGGGCATGGCACTGTTTTAGAGTTGTGTGTGTGTGTGTTTTTAATTCAATTAATTAGTGTTATTTTATCTAAAGAGAAATTGTACATTTTGACAAACATTTTATTTTATACAGATGCCTTAAATTCCATTTGTGCAAGATTTCATATAGGATATGTTTACTGTATGCAAGGGAACTGTGACAAGATTTAATACCAAAAATAAAACGTGGGGGGTCAAAGTGACTAACTTTTACTTTGAGTACTATTTAATTCAGCTACTTTTTTTGTACTTGAGATTTTTTTGTGTGTGACTTACTTGTACTTTTACTTGTGTAGGATCTATCAGTACCATTTACACCTGTGGTAAGAACAAAGTGGTGTGTGTGTGTAGGAGGGCAGCGATCCCCTGGAGTGGATCCGAACCAGTTGGCAGCAGAGCTCCATAAGGTGTCCCAGCAGCAGGCTCCTGGCATGGCAGGGGCTGGACTCGGACCTGCGGGTCTTGGGGTTCTCTCAGCTTTAGATCGATCATCACTCCTCCACTCAGGCACAGGATCGGTAGCATCCAGTGGCGTGCCGAGCCCTGGTCAACCCACTTCTCCTGCCATCAACAAGAAACAAAGACATAAGGTAGTAGGCAGCCTGTTTTTAACAGAGGTTGGGGTTGCAAGATACTGGGAGGGGGTCGCCAGATGCCTTCAAGAAACAAAAAAATATTTTCTGAAGAATTTGAGCCCATTTCTGCATGTTTTTTTTAACCATTGTTTTGCAACTACACCAAACTTGCCATATTTTAACTTATTTTCATAACTTTTTGTTCTTGCCAGATCTTTGCTTCTTTTAAAGCATTTTTGCTATATTACTCCCATTTCTGATACTTCTCCATCAAATTTCAATACTTTTTATGCACGTTATCCACTTTCAAGACATTTTCGCAGCTTATCAACCATTTCCACCTCTTTTCCCACTTAATATCACATATGTTGACCCATTATTGTCATTTTCAACCTCTTTTCACCATATTTCATGCTTATTTTTTCCAATTTAACCACATTCACCATTTCTCATGCCAATTTTTCATTAGCCTTTATTTAGTCAGGAGAACCACATTGAAATTTTTAATCTTTTTTTTTACTAGTGTGTCCTGGCAGCAGTACATAAAACAAATTACAGTGTCAACATAATTCTAAAATGTTTTTTAGTATTTGCCCACTCTAATTTGCAACTTTTAACCAATTTCTGTGGATTTTAAAATCACATTTCACCACCGTTGCCCACCATTTTTGGGCACTTTTAACCCATTTTATTTCCGATTAAAACAAGGATTTCCGGATCAATAAATAAATGTGGCCATCACAGATTCATAGAACAATGGACCATCATTTTACTGACTTTATGGATGGACCCCAAAAATCTCTCCCCTTTATTCCCCCTAATAGATGACCCTGTCTCCACTGTTCTTCAATGTTCATGTCTGTGTTCAACCACCTTCAGATACAGTGGGGGTCCCTGGTCTCTGGAACCTTTATTTTTGGGGTCACGTGCTGAAAAGGTTGAGAACTACTGCTCTAATCAAAGAGGAAAGTGATTAGGTTTGCTGTAGGCTACGTGTATATTTTCTATACATGTTATTTTTAATTACTTAACAGCTTTATTTAACTTGCTGTAATTGGAATTATTCATTGCACTTCCATTAAGCCAACCCATCAGTCTCTGTGTAGGAGCTGGGGTTTTTTTCCTGGAAATCACCTTTGTTCCAAAATTCCCACGACCATTACACAACTTCTGACAGATCAGCACATATTGTAGTACATCTTTTTTTCATATTTCATCATCATTTCCTCCCAACATCAACATTTCTCAGTGGGAAAACCATGTTTTTGCAAACTGTGCAACATGTTGGAGCATCATTTAATGTTAAATTCTGCTGTTGATTTCAAATCTTTCCTATTTCCTTTTCAATAGCCTGCCGAGTTGATGCCGACGCCTCTTGCGATCAGTGGGGAAATTCAGGTTAGAGATTGTTTTTAACCAAGAACATGCTTCACATTGTTCTTTAGACGACGAGTCAACATGCTTTTTATTCTCGTACAGCTCCAGATTAATTACGACCGAAACCTGGGAAACCTGATCGTTCACGTTCTGCAGGCCAGAAACCTTTCTCCCCGCGACAACGACGGCTACTCGGACCCTTTTGTAAAGGTTTACCTCCTTCCTGGAAGAGGGTGAGTGTGAGCTAGGACTGATGGATGCCTCTGTGTCATTTGTCTGCCTTTCTGTTTTTATCTGTCGTGTTTTCTCTCCCTCTGTTTTTTTTCTGAATTGGCATTGCCAACGAGTAGATACAGTTTGTCAGAGTAATAAGTAAGCATACGATTGGATCATTTGGATTGGTGTTCTTTTATTAAATGGTTCAGTGTAGACTTAGAGCTACAAACGGAGTGTTTGCTCCAACTGAAATTTGAGTTCTTTAGATGATGAAAGGCAAGGCAAGACAAATATATTTGTATATTGCATTTCATACACAAGGAATTTCAATATACTTTCACATGATTACAAAGTGCAACAGAAAACATTAAACTCTCAACATACAACACAAAACAATAAAACTGCAACAAAAATAAACTAAATAAACATATTGAAAACACAGAATTACTCCAAAAACTCACAAAACAAGAAAAACAGACCAAATGACTCAAAAAACACACATAAACACACAAATTGACTCCAAAAACACACCAAACACCACAGTAATAAACAGAACGGCAAATAAAACATGCAAAATAGTGGCAAAAATACACACAAAAAAAGGCACTAAACAAAAACATGGAAAATGACCTCATAAAACAGCTGCAAAGCAACTGAATAACTCCAAGAAAATGCTGGAAAAATAAACATAACGAAAACATGTATATGTCACATAACGACTCCAAAGGCCTCTTATTGCACTAACTTTGGGGATTTAATAAGTGCGTGCTGGACTACGAAGCTCGCTGGAGCTTAATCAGCCTCTGTCACTAGAGCGCGCTGGTTAACCAGACTGAAATCAACGCGCTTACCTTAGACTGTTGTGATGGACCTTTGTAACACAGCTTTTGTCTGACTAGGAATGTTTGGTTAGTTGAAGCTCGCTAACGGAGTTTTATCCAGGATAGAATTATCTAGCTGGGTAGCATAAAGCCCAAAAGCAAAAAAAAAAAAAGACAGCACAAAAAATGACAGCAAAATAAAATTGACGAGAAATTATACTTAAAAATGAAAACACCCTTTGTAGTTTGCTTGTTGATGAATATGATCCTCAGAAACAAGCACATGTTTGTGGCCCCACCCCCTGTGATGAAAGTTGCTCCACAGATTTTTCAGCAGTCAGAAAATGGCATTAGAGAGGATCAATAAAACTTTCCACTCTGTAAAAAGAATCTGTTCCTGGATATGGATCCCATTGGACCACTTTATGAGATCATAGATCCTCTCTATGGAACTCGCCTGCATATTAAAAAAGAGTGATCATTTATATTCAAAGTACACCCATGCTACATCAGCAGTAGATTAACTCTCAGTGTCATAGTTGGTTTAAGATGTGTTTCTTGTGTTGCTACATTATTCATTATTTGGCCACAGAGAGAGTGAAGACTCCCAGGAATAGATCAGTGATTGCATTGATTACCTCGGCTCTCTATCCTTCACAGTCTTTGCTTTAAGCTCCTCAGGCTTCTCTGACTACTTTTGTGTTCTTGCTTTTCTTGTTTGTGTTTTCCGCCCTCCTCTTCCTCTTCTGGACTCCCTCAGACAAGTCATGGTTGTCCAGAATGCAAGGTAGTGTGGTGCTGATATTGGTTTTTTGTTTTTTAGTGTGTAAAATATGTGTCTAAAATAATTTCCTTCCTTTTGTTAAAACCTTTGTTTGTACAAAATTCTTCTTTTTTTTTTGTGTTGTTATTTCATTTTCTCTCCATGGCTCTAACGTTGCTTCTAACTCCAAAAACCATCTCAGGCCAATCATGAGTTTGAAAAAAAAAGAAAGCAATGTTCAATTCCATTCCTCCTGCTAAGCACATTTCATTTATAGTGTGAGACGCTAGGGGCTCAAGAAGAAGAAAACTGTGAGTTTGTCCACATGTTTCTAATTCTTCGCAATGTTTTGAATCATCAGCGCTGAAAACAAGAGGAGGACCAAATACGCCCAGAGGACCCTGAACCCAGAATGGAATCAGACTGTCATTTACAAGAACATTCACCTGGAGCAGGTACTTATGTGTATAGACGAAACATGCATTGGTTTGCTTCTACTGTATATTCTATTGAGTGAGTTTCTGTTCCAGTCACTTTACAGACATAATGATAGTCACTCTTAGGACTAGATTATAACAGCATTTATTCCAACAAACCTTTAAAAAACATCATATATAAAGGCTATTGGTAGAAATGTTCAATATAGGGTCAATGACGTATAAGGATTTCAAAAGTTCATCACCTGGCAAGGCTTGCATGAATATTATGATGGAAATAAAAATACAAATTCTTCAAAATCTTATACAGGACTATAATAGAACTAAAATAGATTAAGAGTCATTTCAAAATGTTTTTTTCCAAACTGCAGTCATGGCCAGATAGTCGCACCACATGATATTTTGACAGAATAAATTACAGAAGTATTTTAGTAAGTAACATTTTTAACTAGTAACTGAGTAACTGAGTGCCTATATACCAACTTACTACATATCTGGTATTTGTTTATGCAGTATGCACGGTAAGCACATGTAGTTATACTCAACCCGCCCCATGATGCATTGTGAGCTATCACATCCCCTTTTTAAAATAAAAGCATCTCTGCTTGTCTTCCATTTGTTTTGTTTTTTTCACGCTTTTGTATATACGGCTCTTATTTTGAAGTTTACCGGACGTTTGGTCAGTAGCACAATGAATGATCGTATATAATCTCAGAAATGTGTGAATCAAATGTGTATACATAAATTATGGATCAAATGAGCATCAATGAGATGTTGATATTCTTCTTGGTCACTTTCTCACTTAAAATGATTTCAGAACTTTCAAAGGTGGAAAATCAACAGATATATTTAGCCTCAGTGTGATTCAGGTTTTTGTCCTTGTAGGTTCCAAATACATCTTGGGAAACTTGGAAATATTCTTCAGTGGGAATGCTCACCAGTTTAACCATACTTATAGTATATAGTAGACTGTATAGACTCATTGAGTTTGTAGTGGATAGTACGTTAGTGGGACATTTACAACACAGCTACTCTCCCAACAAGACATATCTCATGACACGGCAGGACATCCATTGTTTGTGTTGGAAACACAGAAACACGGAGAAAATGACAACAACTCAGAATAGCCTCAGTGAGGCACATTCCAACTTATAGGTATCAAAAATTGAACAATAAATATTTTTTAGTTATAATATAATTAAAACAAATAATCAAAATATCAATTCACCCTTGGGTAGGCACTGCCTACCTTGCCTACCCTGACTCCACGCCACTGACAGCTACTATCAGCATGCATCTCTTGTCCAATCAAATGATTTGGTCCGAACAAACTGATGTATAAAATTAGTTTGCATTAGCTTAGTGTTTAGCTTGTTAGCTAGTTAAATATGTACAAAAAAGGGAAAAAAAAAGATCTATATTACCGTGTGAAATGACTGAAACACATCATAAACACTGTCTACTGAAAACACTATCAGACAATATTTTAGCCACAGAATGAAGGTTAACAAGACATTTCTAGAAACTTTGATTGCGTAGCGGAGTACGTTCCTTTACTTCCGGTTTTGAAAGAAAATGACCCGTATTGAAAGGTTCTTTCCTACCACTAGAAGGTGCTCTAACACCATAATTTAAGTAAATCCAGTAACACAAAGCTTGATGTTGAGCAGCACATGTTCATTTGACACTTTACTTGAAGATTTATATATAAGCCTGTCATTATTATGACACCTGTCATTAGCATGAATAAGGTGTTATGGAGACTGTCATAAAGTGTCGTTTGTTACCCTAACCTTAACCCTTCATTATCCTAACCCCTTACCCTAACCCTACCTAACCCCACTAGATCCCTCCACCAACCCACAAAATGCCACCATAGCTTCAAAGGTGTCATCATTTAGCAAACAACACTTAATTGTAGCTTAATGGCAGCCTTCATGACACCTTATTCACGCTAATGAGAGATAATGACAGCGTTATGTCAGCCTTTTGTATAAAACTTCAAGTAAAGTGTTTTTCAATATCTGTGACATTTTATGGCAAATATTGTCTGATAGTAGACTATCACTCATTTCTAGTTGTTGGGGATTTATTCTCCAATAAACACAGCCACATTTTCAACAAATACATCAATGATGATTAAGTCAAATAGTAATGTATAAAATGTTTTCCCAGTTAAAGAAAAAGACACTGGAGGTGACCGTGTGGGACTACGACCGATCCTCCTCCAATGACTTCCTTGGAGAGGTGAGAATGTCTGGATATTAATTAATAAGTAATAATAATAATAATAATAATAATAATAATAATAATAATAATAATAGTAATAATAATAATAATAATAATAATAATAATAATAATAATAATAAGAGCACAGCCTCAGCGTTTGTGTATATTTGATGTTTCAGGTTCTGATTGATTTGTCGAACACTGCCCAGCTGGACAACACGCCGCGCTGGCTTCCTCTGAGGGAGCAGAGTGAGAGCATCGAACACAGTCGAGCTCATCACATGACACAGGGACCACCGGGGTCAGGTCAGGGTCACAGCCCAGGCCAGGGTCACATGTCCTCTCCAGGACACGGGCTGGGACACGGCATAGCCCCAGGGCAGGATGATGGGAGTCACGACTCGCCCAAAAACTCTGTGATTAAGAGCAGAAGCCATGGAATCTTCCCTGACCCTGGCAAAGGTAAAGAAACAAAACGTGAGCTTCACCCGCTTGATGATTTTAATTCATTTACTTACTTATTTTCTGCCTGACTGGTTTTTGGATCCACATATTACCCATGCAGGTATGTGTAATCAAACCTAATGGTTGTAATTTAACCCTCCAATTATTCTCTAATATCTAAACACATTTTACCCTTATACGAGAATAAGGTGTGGGAATGTAAGGTCACGCAGGGGACAAACACCGACAGAGAAGTTTTACACCTCTAAAACAGCTTGGGGTCAAATTGATCCCAGAGGAACACCAAATGATTGCAATATGCACATTGGAAGAATATCATCATGATCATTTTATGCTTAATCAATTGAACCTATCAGCTTAGTAAAAGTCATCAAATGTGAAGCAAAAAAAGGTCAACTATTATTTTTCTTAATGATAAATGGGGTCAAATTGACCCCAAGGATAGTAGGAGGGTTAAACTTCATAATCAAATCAAAACTTGAAAAAAAAACAAAAAAACAATATTGTGGATTCATTCCCGGCTGAGTTTTCTCACCTGCAATCAACCTTTTTTAATTCATCGTCCTCCAGATGTGCAAATGTTGCCTTTGGAAAAGTCGCACAGCAGCCCGGGCAGCTCAAAGTCCTCCTCTGATGGTCAGCTGCGTTCCCACGGCCCCTCACGAAGCCAAAGCAAGAGCAGCGTCACTCAGGCCCACCTTGAGGATGCTGGAATAGCCATTGCTGCTGCCGAGGCTGCCGTGCAACAGTCCCGCCTGCAACCAAGTAAATCCTTTCCCTACCCGTGACTCACTCTCCTGAGAAATGCTTCTTCTTTTCTTTATTTTCCACCTCTAATGCATGCAGGTTTTCTTTCTAATTTGCTGTGCGTTCACCTCCTGAAATCTTTCCTTCTGCTCACCTCGTTATTAGTTCTTCTGAGCACAAAGTTGAGGCAACAATCAATATTCTCTACTGTAGAACACTTTTTGAAAATAGATGCCACACTTAATTTCATCGTATTTTAAAGCTGCTGGAGACACTATTTAATTTATTTATTGTTTATCAAATAAAGACAAAGTGTAGGCCTCATAGATCAATAAATCAAAGATCTAAAAACAATGCCGCTTGAAAGTTTGTCTTTATCTCCACTGTCAACACATCTCCATTTGTTCTAAGAACCCCAACAACATACTATTTGAGTTTTTTTTTTTTCCAAACTCACCTGTTTTCTGGAGTTTTAGTCCTCTGAAAAGTCACTTTCATGATGCTTCTATAAATGTAGACTTCATGCCTTGATCATGGAGAGGGAGATCCCCATAGCAATTTTATTTTGCTATCCATGCACTCTTGTTATTGTTTTCAGCCAAAAAATTGCACATTACGGTAAAACACATGACTATTTAAGCGGCTATTGTGGTTGTGAGTCCGACAAACGCTGCCTCAGGGTGTGTGTTAATCACAGCAGCAGCTGTTAGGCTGCTAAGTCATTTTCTTGTAATCCTCACCTATTCATACCACATAAATAGTACGTTTAAAACAATAGAAGGCGATATAGCCGCTACTAAGAGTGGAACTGATTGTGAGCGTACACACTGCGCTTCGGATTATCTATATACTGAACGTAAATATGTTATCTGTGGATAAAGGGACTTGTGGTTAAGGGAGCAGGCTTGTAATTGTAGGCTCACTGGTTCTAATCTCCCTGGTCCATCACTGTGGGATGTTGATCAGTCCCTTATATTAACCCGAACCCCCAATTTCCACTGGATGCGACTCCGCTGCGTTACGTCACTGCCGCGTCACCGGAGCTGATAGGTTTCCACTTTAGTTTATGTGTTAATTTCCACCAGGTCCGCTGCGCTGTGTGTCTGCTCCTTCCCAGATGCGGGAGTCCGGTGCCCTCCGCCAGATATATGCAGGGCTTCTATTTCTGGTGGACACCGGAGCACGACGCATCAATCAGCGCAGAGCAAATGAAGCTAAACAGGAAATTAAGCACGTACTCCGTTACTTTTCAAAATAAAACATTTCAGATTATATTTCAAGTAAATACATCACCTAAACGTCATAATGTGTAAAAACAAATTCACATCCACTATATTGATTCCTCTCATACTGTAACTACACTGTAAACTGCAGCATCTTTGATTTAGTACATGTTTAACTGGTGCAGTTTTATCTCTTCTCTGTTGGCTGTTGCTAAAAAATGTGTCTATTACAAATCCAGAGTCTAACATTCTTGTTCTCCTTCGTTAGTAAGACTGACCTGTTTATCTGTTTATTGTTGCGTTTATAACACATACCTTTAACTGCGTTCTCACGCGATTATATAAATATCGTGAGAACTGCTCTGTCTCGTGACGTCGCAGTCGTTCAACCGGAGTGCACCGCGGCGCACTCAAAACGCAACCGGTGTGGATTACCGGATGGCGGACAGCGGTGAAAAACCAGATCGGTGCCGTGGCGCATCAGAGACGTATCCAGTGGAAACCCTCGGTAAGTGTTCCATGGGCTCTACACCGTGGCTGCCCACTGCTCCTCAGGGAGGGGTTAAATGCAGAGAACACATTTCATGTACAGTATGTAGCTTTATATATGACAATAAAGTATAATGTATATTCTATATTGAACCGCAGTATTTGTTTTACCTGTGAGCTAGTTTGAGAGGGAGGAGCTCACATTCTTATAGGGTAGGAGGAGCCAGGATTGTCAGGAGGAGGAGTTTCCCCATTATGACGTATTAGTGGGGAAAAATCCATCTCGACCATTTGGAGCTGACTTTTTACAAAATGTGTAATAACATGTACAGTATATCACTATAGAAAATCAATTATAATACCACCCCTTTATTGACATTGTTGGAAACGTCCCACTAAACATCCGACATCCACTGGACGTACAGATGACGTTCATATCGCGTCGGTCGGTCCAGACCACAACTGCACATCGGTTCTCATATGATATTTAATAAACAGCCTCATCCACAACAGCACTAAGTATATATCCAGTTGTAATTCAGTAACATTTATAAACATTATAAAATCTTAGATTTTTTTAAGAAATAATGTAAATGTCGAGCCTTAATTTGCACTGAACAAGCCGACTTTGAAACAACGTTGAGAGGACGTCTTTTTCAGACTTTGTCTGGTCAGGTTACGTCAATTAACGCACACACAACAACAAAAACGTCAAAATTATACATAAACATTACAATACCCCCCAAAATAATGTTATTGTATGCAAAACAGATGTTAAAATGAATTATTAATGCTGTACTTTGTCATAGTAATTAAGACAATAATTTGGTAAAACGTTTCATATAATTTACAATACTGTATACCTTTGCAAAATTATGTAGGATTCACATTTAGTGGCGTAACAGTTAAGGAAGCGCGCTTCAAAGCTGAGGGTCATGGGTTTGAATCCAACCTAGGTGACTTTCTGCTGTTTTCACTGAATACTGATATTTATTTTGGGGCTTACACGGAAAGATCCAAATCTGGCCAAAATCAAATGTTTTGCATAGTGAGGTGATATCACTGTCCTGCTTGTCTCGAGAAAAAACACAAGAAATCACTGTAGGAATGAAGGAAAAACACTTCTATGCATCCGTCTACAGGACTCCACATCCCACAATGCAATGTACCAAACTTTTTCAACAATGTCAATAAGAGTGTTTACAGTAGAGATAAAAACAAATGTTAAAGCTGTAATTTCAACCTTTTCCATACTTTGTCTGAGCTAACAATTTTTGATTTATTGATCTATGAGGCTGACAATGTGTCTTTATCTGATAAAAAAATCTCCAGCAGCTTTAAATGTTAAACATTACCATATAACTTTATTGTAACAACGGTAAGGTCTGAGGTTCTTTATTTGTTGTTTCAATGTATTTCCATACAAAAAATAGTGTTCCTCTCAGCCATTTGATGCACACAACAGCAGTCAAACAATAGATCCGAACATGACATTAGTGTACAGTGTACAGACAAACAATGTTAAAACATTTTTTTAAACTGTAGCAGCCAGATCATATTTGTATATGAGTGACAGCTGCTAATAATTAAATCAGTATAATAAATATTAAAATTAGAAAATAGTGAGCCACCATAAGCAGTATAGTGCCTGTGTTTTATTTAAAGTGCCCATGCAGTGTTTGATAGGTCATTGAGAGGGAGGGGGAGGAGAGAGAGGCTAGCGCTATAGTGTCCTTATACGTTCAGGGCCCTGATTGCTTGGAGGAAGAAACTGTTTCAGAGTCTAGAAAATCTGCTTCAAAACCTCCTCCCAGATGGTAGCAGTGCAAAAAGGTAGTGGGAGGGGTGGTAGGGGTCAGCTGTGATGTTGGTAGCCCTCTGAAGACAGCGTGTTGTGTGAATGTCAATCATGGAAGGCAAAGTGACACCTATGATCTTTTCAGCTGTCCTTACAATCCTCTCCAGGAACTCACGGTATGAGACTGTGCAGTTTCCAAACCAGGCTGTGTTGCAGTATGTGAGGATACTTTCTATGGCTCCTGTGGACATGATGGAAGGAGGTGTGTTCACTTTCATCAATCTACGCAGGAAGTGGAGGCGCTGCTGGGCCTTCTTGATAACGACTGTGGTGTTGGTGGACCAGGTCAGGTCATCAGTGAGGTGCACTCCCAGAAATGTGATGCTGCTGACTTTCTCCACAGTAGCACCACTAATGGTCAGTGGGGAATGTTCACTGTGGTGTTTTCTGAAGTCAATAACCATCTCTTTGGTTTTCTCCACATTTAAGGAGAGGTTATTGGTTGTGCACCACTTGGCTAGTTGACCCAACTCCTCTCTGTTGCGCCTCTCATCGTGGTTGGTGATGAGTCCCACCATGGTTGTATCATATGCAAACTTTATCATGTGGTTGGAGCTGGATGTGGTGGTGCAGTCATGTGTCAGCAGGGTGAACAGAAGCGGACTAAGCACACAGCCCTGGGGGAAGCCGGTGCTCAGTGTGATGGTGTCTGAGGTCCTTTTGCCTATTCTGACTGTCTGTGGTCTTTCAATGAGGAAATCCAAAGTCCAGTTGCAGAGTGGAGTGTTAAAACCCAGTGTTTGCAGCTTGTTGATCAGCTGTTTGGGGATGATGGTGTTGAAGGCAGGGCTGAAGTCTATTAAGAGCATCCTGACGTAGGTGTCCTTGTTGTCCAGGTGGGTGAGGGCCAGGTGAAGGGGTGCGAGTTTGCATCATCAGTAGATCTGTTGTCTCTATATGCGAATTGGTGAGGGTCCAGGGTGGGGGGGATGATTGTCCTGATGTGTTGCATGATCAGCCTTTCAAAGCACTTCATTATGATTGGTGTCAGTACGATAGGGCGGTAGTCGTTAACGCAGGATACCGAGGATTTTTTTGTTATGGGTATTACAGTGATAGACTTAGGGACGACAGTCTGATGTAGGGATGTGTTAAAATGTCTGTCATGACATCTTTGAGGTGCTCTGCACAGTCCCTCTGCTTTACAGGGGTTGATTTTGGACAGGGTCCTCTTCACCCTCATTGGGATGACACACAAAACCTCCTCATCAAGCTGTGGAGTAGCTCTGCTGGCAGGTGTGCTGTTCATGGCCTTAAAGCGAGCATAGAAATTATTCAGCTGGTTTGGGAGGGAGGGGTCACTGTCACAGACAGGTGGCGGTGCTTTGTAGTCCGTGATGGCCTGGAGTCCCTGCCACAGGCGTCGTGTGTCTCTGTGGTACGTAAAGTGAACCGTTGACCTTCAGTGTATACTGGCGTTTGGCTCTTTTGTGACATGTGGCATTATAAATAGACCTAATCTGGCACATACAGTAAAATGAACACTTAAATCAAGCTGAGTTGTTTGTCTCAGTTTTAATAAAACTTTTTGAAATCCAGCGTTCTAAATGTAAACAATAAATTTACAATATGACTGTATCAACCAATGAAAGTAGGACGAACTTAGTGAAACCTGAGTGAGATGAGAGAAACGAGACTGCTGCGTGTGGCCTGTGAAGCATGAACCAGCAGTATCCCCAACCACCGACTACTGTGTGCTACTGCAGTATCACTGTGTATGCATGCATGTCATATGAATGATCCCTCAGACACACACACACACACAGCCCTAAGGTCCCGCCCCTCCCAGCCCATCCCCTGTCCCCGCTGCCCGACCTTAAACCCAGTCAGACCTGGACAAACAGAAACACCAACGGGAGTTTCACTCTGCACTCACCGGCCAATGAGAGTAAAGCTGTCAGCTAACCGTGAGAAGAGCAGATGTGTCGAGGGAAAGGGAAGGTGAGGCAACAGTGAAGAATTGTGCTCTAAAATAATAAATCAATACCAGTTAATAATAGAGTAAATGATCGAAGGGAGGATGAACAATTAAACTGATCTAATTAAGAAATCAAGCACAGACATAGATGTAAAATAGATTAATGTACTGGGTTTGAATTTGTATGATAATGATGGTGATATGTTCAAGTACAAGTTTTTGTGGTGGGTATTTAAAGTTTTACTGTTTTGTTGTGATATTAGTATTTGTCCTTTTATAGTAAAACGTCCTTTGTGTGTGTCCTTTCACCACCTGTTGGATTTATTATGTTCATTACACATTTTAAAGGGAATAAATGCATTGCCACTAGTTTCAATGTAAAGTCTGTAAATTGCTATCCTTTAATATTCAGTAAAATATTGTTTTGTTTTCTGTTGAGGTCACAATGACTCATCTACAATAATGATCATTAAAAAGTGTCAATGTGTGACAGACAGTCAGTGACTAATAACTGAGCGAGACGTGTCTGTGTCAGTTAACATGATTGTCTGTTGCAGAGAACAAAATCACACTTAGCATAGAGAAGGACGGCCTACAGGACGAATGGAGCGACAGACTGACGTTATGTTATTAAAAACGTCTTCTTGGTTCTCCTCCAGGACCTGGACACCGGCTCGGGGACGTTTCTGGGTCAGTCGTGCTGTCGGCCCCGAGTCTTGTGGGCGATGCCTATGGAGACCTGGATGGAGACGAAGGAGTCGCCGGAGTGGACAGCGCCATTTTCCAAGTGCCACGAATGTAAGATTTCATGGAAATTTATGGAATTTTTAACAATTTATAGATAAATAATGAATGATTTATGAAACAAAATGGATGATGTAACTACATAACCTCCTTTTCTTCCCAGTGGCAAAGCTATTCCCAACGGGACGGACAAAACTCAGCTTGGATCCTCAGACAATGAAGGTAAGCTGATTTTCATTAGTCTACCCCTGTGGGTCACATGATCCCTAACCACGGGCAGTGGTCCGGTACCAGTCAATGGTTATGGAAGTAGATTTGCATCTTAATTATTCAATCAAAAAGTATGTTTTAGATAAAAAAGATTATCTTCAATAAAAAAGTAATAATAATTAATTTCAAGTCTGTTTAATTAAAAAACTTCAATCAAAAAAATAGTTTTAATCAAAAAATGTTTTCAATCAAAAAACTATTTCTAATCAAAAAGAAACATTTTCAATAAAAAAAAATCACTTATTAAAAAAAAAAAAAAAATCAACCATAAAAAATTAACTTTAATCAAAAATGTTTACTGTAGTCAAATAATATTTTCAATAAAAAAATGAACTTCAATAAAAAAACATTTTCAATAAAAAATGTAACTTCAATCCAAAAATCAATATTTTCAATAATAAAAATGTAATTTTCATAATAATAATAATAACAATAATTAAGAAAAATAGTGGCATGAACAATGCAGTCTTATTCCCTTTAAAATTTGTAATGAACACAATAAAACAATATTGAGACCCAAAAAATTGCATTTGAATGTTTTTTTTGAAAAGTGTTTTCTTTAATTGAAGTGATGTTGTTTTATAAATATATATATATATATAGACACTCCCAACTCATAGACCCTTTGATTGTTTGTAAACATTGTGACTAATTTTGTTGGGGCGGGGCTTAGCCTGGAGACAAACCACCATAGATATATAAACACTAGATGACTTACCCACATTGTTAGACAATGGGGAGCGACGTAGCAACGTGGCGGCCATCTTACCTCAAACAACTGGCCTCGCTCATTACATTGATTTCAATGGTATATGTACTACTTAAATAACCCCAACTTGTTCAATTTTCAACCAATGTTCTATCAACAAGTGGCTTCAATTTCAACATGTACAAGAGCCCTTTGTCATACCGACGTATAACAAGGTTTGTAATAAGGCAAACAGTTTTTAAATCCGTTATTATTTAATCGAGTTAAGGATATTTTTGTTGAAGCTGATCACTCACCTTCCAACACCTACTGTAGAGCGCGTCAGAATGTCAGAACGTCAGTTGTCTGATTTAAGATGGCCATCATTGAGCTACGCTGGCGAATCCCACTTGCGTCATCTAGTGTTCATATACTGTAAATATGTCTATGCTTTAGCCAGTGGTGTTGCCTCCAGCACGTCTTTATGGGGTCCATTAATTTAATCACACTTTATTAGTTCTAGTAAGAAAGTGAGACACATGGGGCAGTGCAGGGGAAGTAGATGGCACCTTACTGTCACATCTTTGTTATCATTATCATATTGTTTGGCAGGTGTCATGATGCTCTCTCCATCTTTAGGTTCAATTTAGTAGAACTAACTTTAGGCTGTAGTTTATAGTTTGTCAGTGATCCTAAAAAACAGGTTTATTTTTTAATGCCATTTGATCTGAAACATCACTTTTAACCCCATACCCTTTAAAAATCAATCAAGCCTGAGGGAACTCCAGAGATGTGCTTCGTCTTGGTTTCATTCAGACGGTGAATAATTTAGATTAGCTTTGGTAACTCTAGAAGTTGGTGCATTAGCACCATGAGAACCATGAGAACCATGAAAGACAACCAGGGCCAGGTTTAGCATCAGTGAGGGATGGTTTAAAGGTGAATGAATAAAAACAAGCACAACTGCACCTTTTCTGTCATAACATTTGTGTTTAACTTTGTCAGGTGGGAAAACTCAAGTCATGGGTGAGATCAAGGTGGCTCTGAAGAAAGAGGTGAAAACAGAAGGAGACCAGCTAGTCTTGGAGATCCTTCAGTGCAGAAACATCACATACAAGTTCAAAAGCCCCGATCACCTCCCAGGTTTCATTCTGATGTCTATTCTTTTCACCACTTTAATCTCAATTTGCATTTTTTGTTACATTTTCCTCATAATAACTCTTTTTTTTTTTTTTCTGCAGACCTATATGTGAAGCTGTACGTGGTGAACGTAGCGACACAGAGAAGAATCATCAAAAAGAAAACCAGAGTGTGTCGCCATGACAGAGAGCCATCCTTTAACGAGACCTTCAGATTTCCACTGAACCCAACAGGACACTCCATACAGGTACTAGTCACATGACTAACATGGAGAGGATATGAGGGAAGTTTGGGTTTGCAATGATGATGAAAAAGGAGAGGAAAAGATGAAGAAACATAATCTAATCATTCATATTATTATTATTATTATTATTATTATTTTATAAGGAATTTATATATCACTTTTTCATAGACACTCAAAGCGCTTTACATTGATGTGCATTATTGTTTCACTCCACACTTAGTAGGGGTAAGCTACTATTGTAGCTACAGCTGCCCGGGGGAAGACTGATGGAAGCGGGCCTGCCACAGTGAATTATAGTCCCTCCGACCACTCACTCACACACGACATTCTTCATACTATAGGCAATGTGGTTGAAGTGCCTTGCCCAAGGACACAACGACAATGACTTGGATAGAGTGGGATTCGAACCCCCAACCCTTAGTTTATTGATGGAGCCACGGTCGCCCCATTTATGTGTTTAATTGTTGGGAATTTAAAAATACACATTTTCTCACTGATTTAGGGCACAAAATAAATGATTATTATAATAATAAATATTATTTAAAAAAATATTATTTAATAAAATATTATTTAAAAAAATATTATTTAAAAAAATATTATTTAAAAAAATATTATTTAAAAAAATATTATTTAAAAAAATATTATTTAAATTTTTATTATTATTATTATTATTATTATTATTATTATTATTATTATTATTATTATTGTGAGATAGATAGATAGATAGATAGATAGATAGATAGATAGATAGATATTATTATTATTATTATTATTATTATTAGAAAAGCCCACAGAAAAATCCTTATATGTGCTTTATATTTTCACGAGTCGTCTCTGCATAAATCTTCTTCTTCTTCTTCTTCTTGCGTTCAGCTTTTCCTCGTCTCCAACGGAGGGAAGTTCCTAAAGAAGACTCTGATTGGAGAGGCCTACATCTGGCTGGACAAAGTAGACATGAGAAAGCGAGTGGTGAGCTGGCACAAGCTGTTTGTCAGCTCCACTCAGACGATACCCTGAGCTGCAGATCATGCACTCATCAATGGCTCTCACTGATGTGCTTAGAAGAAGAAGAAGAAAGAAAAAATGTGAAATCACGTCATTTGATCCAACACTGCCAGCACATGTTTAACTCTTTTCATCATCCGTGGATTAACAACTCCTACTTCATGGACATGGAAAACGAAAGAAAAGTCGTCTGTGATTTTCTGTACAAATGAATAATAATAACATATCAGATTAGGGAAACATTTACTACAGGTTGAATTGTCCTTGTTGTGATGCTCATGACGATTGTGGCGTGCGTTACATCAGTAGTCTTGAAAACCGAGAGAATGCATATTGTGTTTTGTATGATGGTCTGTAGTCAATCTTCATGTAAAAAAGAGAACATATATATATACAGTATATACATACAGTGTATACATACATCCTATCATATCAGCCCAATTGTTCTGTGCAATGGGATAAAAATACATGTACAGCACAGACTGTAGATACCACAGCGAAGCTCATATCAGCCACTTGTACAGAGTGATGTTAATATAAGACAGATATCAAATCACAGAACATATCTACGTTATTTATGAGAGGATATAAACAGATGAGATTGAGGATGACGGAGGCGCGCTGACAATCCAGAAATCTTTGCGAATGTGGACCTACGTGAGCTCAAGGATGTTTACGGTCGTCATAAAAAGCTCCTCTAGGTCCGGCAAACGCGCCGATAGGACGATATATACAAGCAGGGCTGAGGTAGAACGAAATAATATCTAAGGTAAAAAGGTCATCGACCTTTTACAAGCGTAATATCAAAGGAAAACGTTCCACTTCACAAAAAAACACGGACGGAAGCGAAGCACATACTCTGTGTCGAATGTTATCTGGAAAGCTGATACTGTTATTTCATGAGTTTATTTCAAAAACTCTTGTTAGTTTGTTGCGAAAATGGACATAATGTAACATGAGCCTTGTAAAAAAAAAAAAAAAAAAAGAAATTTAGTATGTCTGCAAGTGTCATTATCTCAGTGTAAAAAAAGAAAAACATGTAAGGTTCCTGTGAGTGTGTGTGTGTGTGTGTGTGTGTGCGTGTGTGTGTGTGTGTGTGTCTGTGTGTGTGTGTCTGTGTGTGTGTGTGTGACAAATTGTACAGGTTTGTGTCAGTGTCCGTTCATCCAATCACATAAACGCGGGAATTAGAAAAACAAAATTCATCCCCGATGCATATCTTACGCAAAAATGAAAAGATCGATGCAACTTTAAAATAAAACATTTAAAGCAACACTATAATGAAACACTTTGACAAAGAAAGGAACGTGGCCGCTAATCACCACGTTCATCATTTCCTTGTGCCAACTTTGATTTATTTATTTATACTTATTTTTATATATTCTATTGTTATTATGACCATTGATTCTTCTTTTTCATGTAATTCTATGCAACACACGTGTTTGAGTTCTTTAGATTTACATTGTTATCCTCAAATTTTATCAAGATTTACATAGAAAGATGATATATTTGAACATATCTAGTGACGTTAACACTGTTTAACATCCGCATAAAACTCGTGCACTTTATTATATTTGTTCATTATTTTTCCGTTGCATTCGACATGCTAGATTGTGTGTATTTTTGTGTTATTGCACTAGAACGGATTAGATTCCCAGCATGTATTGTGTGTTGAGCATTCGGTGTCAGTGTGGTAAAAGAAAACATGCACAAATGTGAGGGAGAGAGAAATACATCCAACGTCACATCAAATGAGAAAAGAAGCAAAGGCCCTGTCATAACTGTCGTCTGTCATCGTGAACCCATGAATTCATCCCTTTTGTCGTCGTCCTGAGGGCTGTGAACAGAGTGTGTACAAACGTATTTATTTTCTACCAAGGATTGAATGTTTATATTGTCCAAAGCATGTGTGTGTGTGTGCGTGTGTGTGTTAAAATAAGCCTGTACAGCATTGGTTATTTAAGGGGGAGGAGCTATGTGTGCTGTCAACCAATGACTTTATCTGTGCAACTAATGTCCAGTGACCTGCAGAAATAACACAAAAAAAAATCTACTCCATTCAGTGTCTGAAACGTTCTGTTTTGGATGTTGCATGTTTTTCGATGATGGTTTGTCGTCGGTACATATATTTTGTCTAAAGATTGTGTTTAAAAAGAAAGAGAGATAAAGAGAGACTATGTATAGATTTATCTGTATGCTGAGTGCAAAGAAATCTGCTTGTACAATTTTGTCTTGTTTTTCCACTCAGTGTAAAACAAAAAACAAAACAAAACAAAAAAAAAAAACAAGAGCATATAAAGTTATGGTTTTGTGATTGTTCACAGAATGTGTTGAGATATGCAAACTGTGCTGTAAAAAAAAAAAAAAAATCAGCGTTTGTCTGAGTCTAAAGAATAAATAGAAAAAGAAGAGTTATATTAAATACACGGAATTGAGTTTGGATTTGTTTTTAGTTCAGCGTTTGTGTTAAAGAAAGTGGATACTACATTTTTTTTCTAAGACTGAATAAGAATTAAACTAGATTACTGAATAGGTGAATGAAATTAATAATTTTGGATACTTAACATTCAAAAAAATAATAATAATCTCTGGAAATTGTGATTTGTATAAATGACCGCCAGGTGGCAGTATCCCCTACCTATTATCTCCCTTATTTCTGGCCACTTTTTTAAACACTAAAGTTAGTGTTTCTGGACAACATTTATTTAATAAATAAATTCAATTAGATTCACTTTCTGCCAAAGATCCCACATTTATTTAGTTATTATCTTGTTTTACTCGGAAATTCCTCTTTTATGAATTAAAAAAGACTTGTAAGAGTAGCAGACAATAATAGAACATATATTCATAATTAAAAACAAGTATTATATACACCACATGTTGCAAAGTCAAGGCCAGGCAGCCAAATCCGGCCCTCATGAGCATCGACTGTGGCCCGCAGGACAAACTCAATGACTGAGAAAAGTAATCACTAAATAATTCATTTTTAAATATCTCAGTCCTTCCAAACTCACAAATTCAACATAACTCCACAATATTTGAGGTGGCTTGAGAATTTTTATTTATTTTTTCCCTTTCCTTTCTCTTGTCTGCACATGCTGTCAAAGGTCAACACAACAAGAAGTGCTTGGGATTTTTCATTTTAAATGGTTAAAAAAAAATACTCAGTTTTTAAAAAAATCCTGCAATTTTTTACAACCAATCCAACAAAATTACACAAAAATGTAATATAGAAGTGAAATCCTAGACTAGGGGTGTCAAAATCAATTTAGTTCAGGGGCCAAATATGAAGTAGTTTGATCTTAGGCGGGCCACACGGTTGAGGCAGGAAAATAAGTAATTTCAACATTAGTGTCCCCAAGTTTGCTTTTCCACATATAAATAATACATAAAGTGTGTCACAACGTTATTTGCAATAAGTGACAAATACCAGTTTCTGCAGGATTTTGTCTTTTAAACTTCATTGATTTTTATATCCCATTTTTATTTAATGTGGGTAAATGATGTGAAATAATTTGAGGAAAATTGATGACTTTGAACAATTTGAGATTTAAAATAATTTCAGTCATGTAATAAAAGCATGGAAAAATTGTAATTCTTCAAATATTATGAAGTTTCTTTGAGATGTACAATTGAATTATTTATTTATTTATTTTTTACTTTATTTTCTCCTGCGGGCCAACTTGAATGGTCTCAAGGGCCAAACTTGGCCCCCATGCCTTGAGTTTGATACCTGTGGCTGAGACATTACTTCCTAACACTCCTGCTCATCAAGCTATACCTCAGTTTATCTCACCAGTCTTATTTGTCCCCCGTCCCATCAGCAGGTGAGAGAAAATGTGACTGGGAGCAGTGGAGCAGGAGCTACAGCGCATATAGCACAACGAGGGGGAAGGGGAGACGAAGCGAGGAGAACGGGGGGGCTATAAGGAAGGAGGGCAGGGCCAGAGGACTGAGAGAGGGATGGTGCCTGGTTGCTAGGCAACGATTGATAACCAAATCCCTCAGTATCCTGCTAGTTTCTGCCCTGCCCTCCCCCACACACACACATACACACACACACACACACACACACACACACACACACGCACGCACGCACGCACACACACACACACACACACACACACACACACACACACACACACACACACACACACACACACACACACACACACACACACACACACACACACACACACACACGTTTCCTCATTAGATATTACATTTTTAAAAAAGATTGATGTTGATCTTGAAAGGTTAAAGTTCAAACAATAGTTTATAATTTATCCAAATGTCTTTAGTTGTTCTGCACATTGTAGAATATTAAATAATAGAACTCTGATTTGTTGGCATTTAGGACACCATGTAAAGTCACTGCCTCACCAGAGTGGTATTCCATAAAGCAGGTTATGTTCAAACTCTGAGTATGTTCAGGCTGAAATGAGGGAAACTCTGAGTATCACATTCCTAAACGCGAGGTATGTTCTTCTCTGAGTATGTTACCATGGTAACATTGTCCGTGAACTAAACCTGGTTTCTGGCAGGTTTTATCAAAGAAACCCTGGGTTTCTACCTGGCTCCGCCCACCTGAACACAGTTTCTGAACACTTTAATGAACCTTAACACTTTTCTCTGAAACACATTAGTAACATCACACACCACAGACGTGTTCACATCATTACTAATGTTGTGTTGCTTTATGTTTTTTTTTTTTTTGTGCAAACACTAGTTTTCTTTCTAACATTGTGGATACAGATCATTGAGTGAAACACACTGAGATGTTGATCTGCATTAAAACATCTACTGACGTCTATAGTAAAGTTCACTGAATACAAACCTGTTGATAATATAAAGTAGATGACAATTTGAATAAATCCACTTTTAAGGCTTGACTATTGTTTTATATTGTTATACAGTTAAATCTGTAGATTGCGGCTCTTTGAGGACATGATGGAGCAGTGAGATGTGATGCGCGTGGGTCGCGGGTTCGCGTCCCGCTTCAGTGTTTTTTTATGAATGACTCTGGCGACAATATTACATTAAAAATCAATATAAATGATGTGATATGAAGCAGCAGTCACTGTCTTAATATCCAGTGTTACAGGAGGGCTCTCTATGCAGCCATCCTATGCTGCTGACACGTCTCCTCAGACACATTTTATTCATATTATTCATCGCTCATCACGTCACTGAAGCAATAAAGTGATGAAGGGACCAAAAAGTGTGACTAATTACGGGTGATTTAAGCCACTATTGTTACTGAAGACTGAACACACCTTTAGAACAGGCTCATATTCCTCAAACACCGGCTTATTTCACCCATTACGGTGAATAAATCACTATTTTCCGGGTGGTTGCCATGGCAGCTCGACTCATCTTCGATCCATTGATAATGGCTTTTTATCGCGCGCGTGCACGTAAGTAACCCAAGGTTTACATACTCAGGGTTGATTAACCCTCTTCATACCAGCTGTAATGGAATCCGATACCCAGAGTTTCTCATCGTGGGGTATGTTGACCTAGAGTTTATGGATAGACTCAGAGTTTGTTAACCCTCCTTTATGGAACACCCCTCTGGACTGATGCTGATTCCACATCTCTATGGAACTATTGGATAATTTAATCTATTTTTAACATAAATTCCATTCATAAACAATGATAGTTTTTGATATTTACTGTATTATATTTACTACTTCAGCACTTCAGTTTAACCTTTTTCATTATTAGAATGAAAAAAAAAAAACCCTGCACTATAATAATAATAATAATAATAATAATAATTATTATTATTATTATTATGGAAGCCTATTTCCGGTAGTAAAAAAACAACAACAAAAACCCTCATGGAAAAATTAAAAAAATAATAAATCTTGAGTCATAATGTTATCTGATAGTATCTAACAATTATGACTTAGTATCTCACATTTTTGGCTTAGTATCTCATAATTATGACTTAGTATCTCATATTTATGAGATAGTATCTCACAATTATGACTTAGTATCTCACATTTGTGACTTAGTATCTCACATTTGTGACTTAGTATCTCACATGTATGACTTAGTATCTCGTATTTACGGGATAGTATCTCACAATTGGGCGACCGTGGCTCAGGTGGTAGTGGGGCGTCTTCTGATCGAGAGGTTGGGGGTTCGATCCCAGTACCTGACTATGTGTCGAAGTGTCCTTGGGCAAGACACTGAACCCTAAGTTGCTCCCAGTGGTCGACTAGCGCCTTGCATGGCAGTCCTGTCCCACTGGTGTGTGAATGTCAGAGTGATTGGGTGAATGAGCTGATATGTAAAGCGCTTTGGGACTGCTTCAGTGTGGGGATAAAGCGCTATATAAATCAAGTCCATTTACCATTTTACAATTGTGACTTAGTATCTCACATTTGTGACTTAGTATCTCACAATTATGACTTAGTATCTCAAAATTATGACTTAGTATCTCAAAATTATGACTTCGTATCTCATAGGGATGTAACGATTAATCGTAAGGCAGCTAAAAATCGATTCATAGGTATCACGGTTGATATCGATTTTCTGAAAATTGAATCGCAGTACTTTTTTAACCAGCAGAGTGTACAAGTGTAGGCGGCGGGTGGAGCCAGCTAATACTTTCTTTCTGGCTCCCTTCTAATCTTAAATATGTTAATAAATGATTCATTACCCCTTAAGCACCAAAATAATATCTGTAATATTACTTGAATATCTGTAAAAGTCACGTTTTTCTATTAGCTCTGTCTGCTAACATAGCTTCTCTTCTTCACTGCAAGATATCTGCATGCCAACCGACCACTGTGTTACCAGCGCCCTCTGCTGGTCCAAACAAATATCTGACATAAATCAGTTCAATGACTGTTTTTAAGTCCAATTGTTAAGGCACAAAATACATATTCAGTTGCACTTTTAAAAGAAAAAGAACTATTATGCAGTTTTGCATTGTTTATTATAGAACCAGAATTTAAATTAATAGGCTTCATTTTCATTTGTATTATTCCTTTATTTATTTCATTCAAGATTTATTTTTAGTTAAATTGCATTGTTTTGAATAGTTTATCAAGGGATTCTTTTGACAATGAAAAATAAAAGGAAAACAGTACAGTATGAATTTGTCTACAGTCCCATTTTGTAAAATAAATTGTGAGAGAATCGTATCGTGAACCCAGTATCGTGAATCGAATCGTATCGGGAGTTGAGTGAATCGTTACATCCCTAGTATCTCATATATATAGTGTCTCACAATTATGACTTAATATTTCATATTTATGGGATAGGATCTCACAATTATGACTTAATATTTCATATTTATGGGACAGTGTCTCACAATTATGACTTAGTATCTCCTATTTATGGGATAGTTTCTCACAATTATGACATAGTATCTCATAATTATGACTTAGTATCTCATATTTTTTTGATAGTGTCTCACAATTATGATTCAGTATTACATACTTGTGGCTCAAAATCTCATAAATATGAATTAGAATCTCATAATTATCAAATTATCACTCAATATTTTTTGTTCAAGAAGAAAAAAAACAAACAACAACAAACAAACAAACAAAAAAAAACTCAAAGTTGCTTTATAAAAGCAAAATAAAACCTGTGTTTTTAGGTCAAACCAAATGATTGTAATGATTGATTTAGAATAAAACTGACCCTGAAAGCCCTGTTTGGAGTGAATGGGTAGAAGATAGAGAGCAGAAAGGAGAGAGAGAGGGAGAGAGAGAGAGAGAGAGAGAGAAAGAGAGAGAGAGAGAGAGGAGGGAAGGCTGAGGGGGAGGAGGTGGAGGGAGGAGAGGGAGCAATGGGAGGAGATCCGGATCCAGTACCTGTTAGAGCGGTGTCTGCTCCTCACATTAGATTAAAGGTGTCAGGGATGGTTTATCAGTGACGGAGGGACACACGCACACTCACACGCACACACCGCTCCATTCAGCGGCAGCAGGGAGCGCTGGGGCGGATTGGAGAGAGAGAGACGCCGGGGAGATTCCCTTTAATTTTTTTATGTTAGTATTTTAGTTGTTGTGGTTCTGGTGACCCATGGAGTGGTGCAGGGTTCGGCTCTGGGCGGTTCTGATCCTCCTGTGGCAGAACCACTGCTGGGCATCGCAGTTTCCAACCCAGCTCATGTAAGTAGGTTTTTACTAATCCTCCTCCTCGGGATTAGGATTAGGCTGCAGGTGGTGACTCTTTGTTTGTCTCTGAGCTTTATTAATGAAGCACTCTCTGTGCGTGTGCGTGTGAGTGTGAGTGGGTGGATGCTCTGTTCATTCATAGAACGATCCCCATGGACCCAGTGCATGCATGGACTCAGCAGATCACCACTGGCTTTAATGAACAGACGGGTCCTAGAAGTTTACAGGAGTTGATGCTGTGATGAGAACCCTAAAGCAACAACCTTCATTCATTTGGCTGATGGGACTGAATATGACTTGTTACTGTAATGTAGAATGAAATGATTGAGCTCAGATGGAGTGAGAGCACCATGTTTGGAATAAAGTGACCAATAATTGCATTTAAATCAGACACTGAATATGTTGAAACATGATTTATTTAAACAGCAAAACATTAGCAAACATTTGAAGAATATAAAACCAATTTCTGATTTTCTAATCATTCTTTCATGCACTGTTATATTGTGAGCTGCCCCTGGTAAGGACATCATAACAGGACTAAAATACCATTTATTAAATGTAATGTGGAAAAACAGCAAATGGAAAAAATGATGCAACTCTTCTTCAAAGGAAGATGACCTTAAATGTAGACCTGGGAGGCACTGGATGTCCATCACTGGTATGGTATGGCATTTAGGAAATTAAATATATGTTTATTAACTCTGGGAATGTATATAATCACACTTTCAGTTTGTAAATCATGCATATTCAGACTTTTGTTACTTTTATACTCAAACTTTCACATACACTACCGGTCAAAATTTTTAGTACACCACACTTTTTCAATTTTTTTACTGAAAATTATTCAGTTTATTGTGTCATTGCACTCTGAAATGAAAGCATAGAATAAATAAGCAATTTGAGCTGAAAAAGAAATCATGGAATCAATTTATAGAACAAAATGTATTCTAAACTCTTGAACCACCTTTGGCAGATATAACATCTGAACACACTCGTGGCATTCTTTTTACAATAGAAGTCAAATATTCTTCAGAAAGTTCTTCCCAAGTCTGTTGCAGAAGTTCCCATAAATGTGTGGCACTTGAAGGTTGCTTGGCTTTCACTCTTCTGTCCAGTTCGTCCCAAACCAGCTCGATGGCAGAGCTGCTGGAAGTCATTTTGAACAGGTGGTGCTGTGAAAAAAATGGTTGTTTTTTTGGACAAAAAAACGTATGAGCCTATAGGCCTATTTAAAATACATTTAAAAAATAAATAAATGGATTGAGATTTACTACTTTATTGTCATATACACTTCAGTGCACACAGCCAGGGTCTGTAACGGACAGACATCATCAGTTAGGTAAACTTAACAATAACTCTATAACAATGATTTGGTCAGCTGACATGAACCTTAGTCACTGCACCATCCACGTTTATGTCATGCGACTCTATAGAGGGTTTTCACCGACATCACGTTCTGGGCAGTAACTCGGGTGTGCGGCCATGTTGGAGACAATCAAAGGTAAACAATACATGTTGGCGACAATCGGAGGTAAACACTGCGATGGATAAACTACAGAAAAGCTCCTTTAAATGCGTTATAGATGCAAAGGCACACAGGGAAGGACTTGGTCTGCAGGAAAGTGCACGATATTTGGAAAACATACGCCTTATTGGTGGTGCAGATCCATACGAGTCGGCTCCCTCGTCTTGGATCAATGACATATTTCCTCCTTGTTTTAAACTGTAAATATACTAGTCTGCTGCTGCCATGGCTGTATGTTGCTGCATGGAGCGAGCAGGAAACCTTTTCTCCACAACCACTAGCCTGCCTGACGTTGACAAGTAACTTCTGTGAACGTGAGCCTGTGTTGATTAGTCCTAAAAATAATCAGAAATCAGAACAGATTTTATTGGTCAGGTTCAGTGTCAAAATCATTTCCCAAAATATTAATAAGGAATTTATAAATTGTGCAAAATATGTTTAATTGGCTACATTTTTTTTTTACTTGTTCTTATTATTTATTTTCATTAAAAAAAAATTCAATTTTAATTTGTATATGTACTGTTTGTATGTATGTATGTATGTATGTATATATATATATATATATATATATATAGTTCCTTTCCCCCACATATTTGACTATTATTAAATGGGACATATCATGCCAATCCACTTTTTAGCCCTTAAATGCATTTTGTTGTATATTTAGAGTGTTTAGAAGTACAGAAAAGTTCAAATTAGTCTCTTCAGGTGCTCCGTTGATATCTTTATATTCTGTTTTGCTCATATTTTTCAATCTGTTTCGATTTTTCCATTCTCTGTTATGATTTTTGAACAATAGCGTCACAGTATTTGCTGCGGAACTGCCAAATTAGGACATTGACTCCAGGTCCAACACTTCGAGCAATCCGCCATTTTTATTTCTCGCTGCGATTTTGTAGTCCAAGCTCAAGGATGCCGAAGTTACGAGAGGATAAGTCAAAATGTTTGGTTGTTGGGTGTAGTAACCCACACGCTTCATTACAACGTCTCCCAGCATCAGAACCTTTTCAAAGTGCCTGGTTGAGTTTTATTTTTCACGGAAATGTATCCACATCTGTGGGTAAGGTCATTTTTGTGTGCGTGAAGCACTTCAAGGATGACTGCTTCATCAACCTCCACCAGTATAAAGAAGGATTTGCCAAAAGACTTTGTCTGATTGAGGGTTCAATTCCTTCTATCTTTGGAGACGATGAACAGAGCACTTCGGTAAGCTGTAAATAACGCTAAAAAGTGTGATGATAAGACGTCGCTGTCATTGTTTTGTTAGCATTAGCAGTTGCACCGTTTTCATATGTTTGCGCTGTGTGCTTGTTTTAGATCCTTGATGATATGGCCTACGTGATTTAATTTAAGTCTAAAGTTTTCATTAGTCATTTCATTTTGCCATTTTTGTCTCTGAAAAGATTGTATTAAAATGCATTTCGTGACGCTAGCTTGGCGCTAGCGTTAGCTCGGTGCTTGTGTTAGCTCACTTGTTAGGGTTCTGCAGGTTCAAGAACCAGACTCTGGCTCGAACATGTAAGGCTGGATGGACAAGTCTTCCGTTGTTGACATTTTGTAAATAACGTGTGAATAAACATTTTCTGCGCTGCTAAATAATCGTATCTCTTTTATCAAACTACAAAAATGGCCGAACAGGGTCGAGTTGAACCGAGTGTCACCTCTGCAACCTGGAGAGGGGGCGGGGTATGAAGTGTCTCATTTGCATTTAAAGAGACCGCACCAAAACGAGTTGCTCTCAGAAGCACATCAGAAAAGGGGTAGAAAAGGGGTCTGTGGAGCTATAATAATGAGGAATTCAGACCCAAGCATTGCAGTTCCGCTTTATATAAACCACAACTGTATGATTTATATGTAAAAAGGAAGGATTTAAAACCATGATATGTCCCCTTTAACTTGTTATTGTCTCCTCCCCTCACCCTCTAATTGCACAATACCATTATTATATTACTCTCACGCACACATGCGCACAAAAGATCATGCGTGGTGAAGCTATGATTTGAAATTTCGATTCATCAGTCTATAATACCATCTTCCAGTTTTCAGTAGTCCAATGGCGGTGTTTCAAGCCTCTTTCTCTTATTCTGATGTCTTAGCAATGGCTTTCTTGCTGCAACTCATCCTGTCAAACCTGCAGCTCGAAGTCTTCTCTTCACAGTTGTAACTGAGACTTGCTTACTACGACCACTATTAAGCTGTGCTTGAAGCTGTTGTCCTATCACGCATGCTGTTAACTCACAGAAACTTGTCGTCTGGATGAGTTGTGGCTTTGGGTCTGCCAGACCGCTTCCTGTTTCCCCCAGTTTCTGAGTGCCTTTTGATGGTGAAGAAAACTGTACTCATTGACACCTTGACTTTATTTGCAATTTTCTCAATAGGAAAGACCTACGTTTTTAAGTGTTAGGATAGTCTGTCTCTCTTTCATTGTTAATTGCCTTTTTCTCGCCATTTTTGTAGCAACACACGACTTGAATTGCAATAAATAACTGGAAAAAGTTCTAAAACTTTTGACTGGTAGTGTATATACAGTATATGTATTCAAACTTTCATATATATATTGAGACATCCATTCCGTATATTCACAGAGTCAATCAATATATGTTTAATTTCCTAAAAGGTTCACCATATGCAGTATATACATATGATACGATATATTTACACAATCTACGACACACCAGATTATTATGATTTGTTTAGATTTTTGTTGATGATGATGTATATATTCCTATTGAGTTGAAACGGTCATACCCAGAGTAGATATATCTACGTATATCTACATGCTTTCCAACTACACATACTGTATATACGCCAAATATTCAGTATGTTTGTTAAAATTGTTATTGTCATTTTACATTTGTTCCGGAAACATGGTCAATACAAATGTTGTGAAACTTTATATCACATTTCAATTTAACTGTCATTCGGAGTTCATAAAACAAACACCAACATTACACAAACAAACAATTCATAACTAAATAAATAAATAGCCTTGACGGTCTAGTTTCTGAGTATCATTCTGTTGGAGAAGTGGTAGGTGCAAACTTACTTCTCAGATCAAGATTAATGAGATTTTTGTGTTGTGCGTGTATGTGTGTGTGTGTGTGTGTGTGTGTGTGTGCAAACTTCTATAGGCTTTAAACATAAAAATGTAAAACCCAAAATTACATTAAGCCAAAATGCAAAAATACATCCTCCTCCTCCCCTGTTTAAATAGAGAGGGATAAACTCTGCTCATTAGGGGAATACTGTAGGAAAGCAATGTGTTTCCAGCTGTTTTTTTTATTCTGCAACTTCAATTAGCGTTCTTGTTTTTCCTCCAGAGCCAAAGCATTTTGTACACTTTCTGTAAAACCTGCTTTGAAAGATACTGAAGTGGAGAAAAACACTGGAAACGAAACATTTATCCAGAGTTGAAGTTTTAAACCTGGCTCATAAGAATCTGTTGTTGACCAGTAAATATTTCAATGTTGTTTTCCAACAAGCTGAATTTATGCTCCAACGTATTATCTGACCAGATGTTTTATAGTGTTGGTTTAACATTAACCCAAATAGTCTCACAGTTCTGATGCATGACGTCACCATGCCACGTTCCACAACTCTATAACATTTTTATCAGTGGAAAGCCATAGGATCACTAGAATACAAAATCAACTGTAAACAGTAACAATCTTGGGGTGCACTATATCAAACGGACCTTTTCCACTTAGGACCAGAGACGAGGGCGTGGCTACATGACACTGAGTTGTCCATCTGATGATATACGAAAGGAGAAGAAACTGACCTTTTTGTTTTCCTACCCTAAAAAAACAAATTTTCGATTGTGAAGTCCGTAAAATTCATGTTTCAAGTTATCAAGTCACACAATACTATATTCGAAAGAGACATTCTTCCACAAGAACTTGCCGATATTGCTCAAGTCTCAGACTTGGAAGATGAGTATTTGGAAGCAGATCAGTCTTGGTGTGGAAGATGATGACTACTCTACATACTCTACATACACAACAATGACAATGACAGTGACGATTAGGTTTCGTGTGGATGTGGACAAGATCGGTTGGTCGGTCAAGGTCATGATTTTCTTCAACTGATGTATCGATACGTTACATTATCCAAGAAAAGTTGGATATTTATTTGCTTAGTTGTTTCTTTGTTTGTTTTGAGATGATTTGAAACAATGAAATGTGATTTCAAGTAGCTCAGAGTGTTTTGTCGGGGAAGGATGAGAGCAGGAGAGACGCAACATTTACATGGCTCGGTCAGCGTTGTAGTTACTGGCACCAAAGCTTAGATTCTATTCTTTCCATTAGATCCTAGGTTCCCAAAGTGGGGAAAGGGTACCCCTAGGGGTACACAAATTGTCAAAGAGGGTACATGAATAAAAAAATGAAATTAGAAATATAAACTAGAATATAAATGGACCAGCAGTCAGTAGCTTCCATGCATTTCCACAAATTACACATTAGCCAATTCAACACTACTCATGGTTATACGTGATTATTATTTTTTGTTGTTATATATTATTCCTTAACAGGATAGGTACAATTTATCAACACATTTTACTATAGGGCTACGTACATTGTATGTGACATTATAATATCACACATTTTTGGCATTTCCAAAGACTTCTAGAATTATCTTTTGATAATGTTTGTTGTTGCCAGGATTAATTTAGTACACAAAGTGACAAGATGCAAGTTTTATTTTATCTAGATTTAAAGTATATATTTAACTATATTTGAGAAAGTGAAAGTATAGAATACAGTTGTTTAAGATTGTTTTGTGTGTGTGGTGTAATAATTTGAATATTAATAATTAAAACATTTTGAAAATAAAATTTTAATCAGTGTTTTTATAAATCTAATTTCAGGGCACCCAATTTGAATTCCAGTCAACCCCACATGGGGAAAATCGGGAACCTCCAAGAAAGGTTTTTGCGTTTGCGTATTGACAAAGTTTAGTTTAAGGGGTATCATCATTTAAACCAGTATAACTCTTCACATAATAAATATTGAAAAATATATCTAAATGTGCTCTTAATTTGGTGTTGAATAATCTTTCTTTTGATGTACCATATGTCAGATTATGTCAAATATTGTGTATTCTATGACTTGATATCTTCGACATGAATTTTTATGGACTTTGCAATCGAAAATTTCGTTTTTTCTCGGGTAGGTCAACTAAAAGATGGGCCTATCTGGCTTGTGGCCTACATTACTAGTAAAAATTCAAAGCTTTACTACAAGTGACACAAAATTGTCTCCTAGGAGATGATTTTGCTAGTACTAATAGTACATTTAAAATATCTAACTCGTACTAGTAAAGGCGGAAGATTCATTAGTAGTACTAATAGATCTAATGCAAATGAAATAGGAGGGATTCAAACCGAATCCAGGACCCTGATTGGTTGGAATATTTTCTAAAGCCTATGGCAAACCTGAATTTACTTCCCCTGCCCCCTTATTAGGATACAATGCTAACTAGTGACACTTTTTCCTTCACCAGTAGTAGCACTAGTAGCAGTTTTTGCTTTACTAGTCTTGTGCACTAGTAAACCTAAATTGAGTACTAGTATCAAATTAAAGCTGCTATCCTAAACAGCTCCACTTCCTCCCCCTGCCTCTGCCACTCTACCAGAAGCCACACCTCTACTTTTCTGCACGCGCATCACGGAACATAACAAGGTCGCATCAGGTCACATTGATATAGGTCTATGGGTCAGGTAAGAGCCAAAATCATATTTACCTGTTTGCTGTTGTGACGTGCGGCCTTGTTTCCGTGCACACTTCCTCATTCACTTTGATTGACAGTCTCAAAAACAGGAAGTCGAAGCCTATTGGCTGGGTGCACTCTGCGATCGTTTCCATTTGTATAGGGGTCTGTAGGACGAAGGAGGGACTTGTATACATTGATGTATATGAATGACCACTGGCAGTAGACCATAGTAAAAGACTAGTTATGTATTTTTATGAATTTCAAAAGAGTCATACATAAACATAGATTTATCACAAACTCCAGATATCAGCTTTAAAGCTCAAATGGCTGTCCATGGTAGTTACACACAGTCACCTATAGGGGCACACACTATGCACTCATTATTCATCCCAGTTTCAAAGTGATTTCACATCTGTTTCCCTTTCCTTTCTATTTTTTCTTTTCTTCTTTCACTCTCTTCTCATTTCCTGTGTCTGTTCCACAGTAGATGACTGGCTCTGACCCATGAGTGTGTTAATTATCTCACAGTGTAACACAGGCTGCCATCATCAAAGCCTAAACCCAGCAGCCTGAGCGGGAAACGACTGCAACCCAAGCTTACACCCAAAAAAAAAAAAAAAACTACTTAGCAACCTCACAGTCTGATTCCAGTCCTTACATTAGAACATACATGTGCAGTTCATTAGTATGTGGAATGATTAAACATTAACACACAAAGGTGTGTGAATGTAATTGTAAAGAAAAGACTTGAAATTGAGTGGGTTAAACCTCATCACGTTAATGAGGAGATGCTATAAGATATGCATTAGTAGAACATTTTTAGATGATAAATGAATATGAATAAATCAGGCATAAATATTCCACATCTGCATATATAGATGTGAGGCCAAATACAGTCTTATTCACAATAATAATAATAATAATAATAATAATAATAATAATAATAATAGTAATAATAATATTAGCAATCTACCTTCAAAACAGAAATCAAACATGATTTGTGTGTGTGTGTGTGTGTGTGTGTGTGTGTGTCTGTGTGTGTGTGTGTGTGTGTGTGTGTGTGTGTGTGTGTGTGTGTGTGTGTGTGTGCGTGTGTGTGTGTGTGTTTGTGTGTGTGTGTGTGTGCGTACGTGTCTGCTGTGTTGAGATTATCTGAGCTCGCACACACTGTTTAAAACTATGTCTGACTTTTTTATTTCCATGTATGAGTCTTTAAATAACAATCTTTTAGTGCACTGTCCATAGCAGATGACATTGTAAAAAATCACCTGAGTGACTTTGATCACAAAAGGTTGAATCACAGAGATGTGTGTGACAGAATGACAATCAGAACATCTGTATTCTCTGCTAACCTGTTGTCACTCTCATGTAATATTAATGTCACTCCCTTATTATGTGCGTGCACTCACACACAGAGAGCACACGGTTCAGAATAGTAGGAATTCATGCATTCATTAAAGCTGAAGTATTTCACCGCTGGAACAGAGTCAGATATGCACAACTTGTGGCCTGATTTTTACATGGCCCCCAAAGTTAACACAAAAAATGACTTCAAAAACACACATTTTCTCCAAAAACACACAACAATAGACAAAGGATTGCATTGATGTCTAAATATTCTCTCTCCTGTCAGCGTCACATCAGATCCACACAGCGACGTGTTCACACATCACCTTTTATTGGACAGCTCGCTTTCTAGGAGAACTGATTGGTCAGGTGGCGGGACTTTAGCACTCGCTCAGATCCTAACCAGAGCGCAACCTGGTCCCGACCAGGCTAGTCGTTCAGCATCAAGTTACCATGGTGATTGAGCTCTGTAAGACGTTAGCGAGCTTCGTAGTCAAGCACACACTGATTAAATCCTGGAAGTTAGCCCGATAAGGTAATCTCGCTTTGTGACATAGACCTGAAAAACAGACAACTAAAATATACAATATATCAAAAGCACACAATACACAAACAAAAATACACTTAAATGACTCCTAAAACACAAGACAACAGAAGCACACAATACGCTAACAAAAATACACATAATTGACTCCTAAAACAGAAAAAGAAATATTAAAAAACAACAAAAAAAACCCTTTGTTGTTTCCTGTGTTGTGTGTGTTAACTGTTGTTATGAAAGTTTGATGATTCCAATAGATTATTTATCCTTGCTGGGTGTATTGGAATGAATTTAGTACAACATAAGGTGTAGAATTGTTTCCTATAATATAATACAGTATATGTTATATTCAGAGTATGTTCTACAGTAAATAAGATTAGAAACTCTTTGATGAACAGAAAAGCCTTGAAGTCTCTCACCTGTCCAATCACATCACTGTCACTGTCCTCTCATTGGCTGACAACGATCAAAGTGCTGGACTGGATGTTTGAACTGAGGAAGTAATGCTATTGGTTGACATGCAGTGACACGTGTATTATTAGATGACATTGTATTTGTTCCTGGTGATTTGGCTTTGATTGGTTGACATTTTGATTGACCCCCCGACAGGCCAATGTTTGCCAGTGTTTGTTTTTGCTGCTGAGTGTCCGGACAGAGTCAGAGAATGATTGACGTGAGGTGGCACGGTCGGCAGTTTAATTACTCTGTGAAATGTTTGTGTAACGTCTTTTCCAAAGTGTTTGCATCTCAGTTACAAGATCGCTCATGTGTGTGTGTGTGTGTGTGTGTGTGTGTGTGTTTTTCCTGAAGGATTAAAGAATGGGTGGATCAGATGCAGAAAGAGCTTGTCACTCTGGCAGACACAGCCACAGCGGGGAAAAGCCTTACTCAGGTAACACCCAACCTTATACATTTAGAATTTAGAATGTACAAGTCCAGAGAAAATCCAGAAAAAAAAGATAAAATAAGTACATGATCAGATTTAGGAAAGCAACTTAAATTCCACATTTTTTTCCCACCAATACAAGCAAACTTCAACCCTTCTATTAGACAGGTGTGGGTTTATCATGTAGCTATGGCGTTAGTTAGTTTTCTTAACTATGCAAGATTTTAAGGAAGCTGCACAGAGCAGAAACTGAAATCGAGGGCATAAAAACAGTACATATAAACAGTAATAAACAGTATTGTGACTTATATAACTGCTCTCCATGTTCTCACTTTCAATCTGAGTGCGCTCGCTTGTGATTTTCAGCGCTCTTACTGTGTTTTCTCAGAGGGTGATACGTCATGGGCCAAGGTTAGACTACGCGATCGCCGAGTGTGTTTCATCAATAGACCGACCAATAGGGTCATTCCATGTCATTGAATTTTCAGGAAATCCCACACACTTCTGTCTCAAAAAAATAAGAAAATTTTACCAACTAGTACAGTGCCCGTCGGAGGTATGTATTCATATTGACATTAACAGGAGTTCCACAGTGTGGATGGGGAAATGAATGAGATATAGTCTATATATTTTGTTTTGGTAGCCAGAACATCACCAAAATTTAATCACCTGTTCCTTGACCCATTATCAACATTTCCTGAAAATTTCATCAAAATCCGTTCATAACTTTTCAAGGTATTGTGTACAAACAGACAGCGTCGCACAGCATTAGCATAAAATAGAACATCCGATGATATCAGTTTGAACATTCTTGGAACACCAATGGCATTACTGTTGATGTCATCGGGGATGTCAGAACATCATTTAGAACATTTGGAATTCTGATCTGTTGATGACATCACCAGTGTTCTAAAACAATGTTTGAAAGGAGTTCCAAAGTGCAGATTGGTCTTTTCAAATTGGTTTTAAATTGGTTTTGGAATGACCAAATTACTCCAAAATTATGGATGCATGCACTCGGGGTATGTGCAAGCCGTTGACAAAGTTTCAGGTTGATCAGACACTGCGTCTGGGAGATAATTGGTCCACAAACACACACGCACACAGACGTTCCTTGCTTTTATAAATAGATAGATTGTACTATGAATATTCAATAGTCACACTGTTAATTTTTAGTTTGATTGGATGAGTACTTTTTGAGATATAACCAATTTAGTGAGATAAGTATGGGTAGATTTTTGCACGACCTTATTTTTCTTCCATTTTCAGCTTAAAATATCTCTTTGGAAACTGAAATTTGGCAAAGTAATACAGCTACACTTACTCTTTAATATACAAAATAATCTGCTATACATCCTATCTGGTGGACATGCCAGATCCTCAGAATTAAAAAAAAGGTTAGTGTGGGTTTGGAATATGTTTGGTCCTTCAGTAAACAACTTAGCATATGCCTCAGCTCCCTGTAATTTGATCAGCTTTGAGATATGTACATAGACTCTTCACGTCCCTAATAATTAGTCACATGTATGCATTGATTCTTTTTTTTAAACTATTTTCATTGGCCCATAACTGCATGTTGGAATGTAAGAAAAAAATCAGATCTCTGTTTTCATTTATAGTATAAAAGTTACTCTTTCTTGGGATATAAAACAATTTTTCTTTATGCGACTTGCGTGGAATGTCCTGAAAATTTGTTGAATTAACATGGAGTGACCCAATAAGAAATATTGTTGGTAAATAAAGGCAAAATTAAAAATTTGGCCTCCAGTTTTAACTTTTTTTTTTTAATATTTTATTTATACATTTTCAATTTTATAGACATACAGTACATTGACCAGAAAAAAACCCCTAAGACAAAGAGGAAATAGAGAAATAACAAACATAGGGCAGGGCAAAAATAAAACAAAACAACAACAAAGACATGCTCTTATAGAATGTCTTACAATACAGTAAGTCACTGTTAAAAGATCACGTTCTGTCTCATTAGCCTAGTACAGTACAAGTACAAGGTTTCTGCAGTATACATAAAAGAAAGGTGGACAACTATATGCACAAAGTTATTTAGGCAAAATAAAACTTTAGGTTGTCTTTGATAAGTAAGACAAGAATGGTTGCCACATTTTGTCAAAGGTTGAAGAGCTGAGAGAGACACTATATCGGACCCTCTCCAACAAGTTGGTCATTTCCTGTAGCCAGGTCCTGAAGGAGGGTACATCTCCAGTCTTCCAGATAGACAGAATGTTCCTCTTCACCACAACCATGCCGTATTGTAATGTTTTTTGTTGTAAATAAGACAAGTTCAATAAGTGTTGAGTTCAACAAAGATGAGCTGTAGAAGGATCTGGTGTAATGACAAAGTCATGCATAACAGAGAAGCAATTAAAAATGTCTGACCAGAACTTGTTTAGTTTGGGACAAGACCAGAATAGGTGACCCAGAGTGTCGTCGGCTGATTTACACTTTGGACAGGTTGGAGAAACAGACGGGAAAATGGTGTGTAATTTGGTGCAGGAGTAATGAAGCCTGTGAAGTATTTTAAATTGAATAAGTTGGTGTCTGGAGTTTATTGAACAACTATAAATGTTTTTACGGTAGGTCTCCCAGGTCTCGTGACCAACTGACATGTAAAGATTTTTTTCCCATGCTTCCTTTAGATGCTGTGTGGAAACAGGGTTATGTTCTATGAAAAGATTTACAAATCTGGAGACCAATCGTTTGTTAGGGGATGACATCGACTGAAAGTTAGAAATATTTGTGCGGATATAGTCTCTAATCTGGAGAAAACGGAAGAAATGTGTATCTGGCAGTGTATATTTTTCTTTCTTTTGTAAAAAGGTGGCAAAAGTGTTATTAATATTCAGGTCTGCGATGGTGGTGATAACTTTATTCCTCCACATTCTGAAAGTGTTACCTGTGAGGGATGGAGGGAAGGCATGGTTGATACCAAATTCGCAAAGAATTTGTGATTATGAAGTTATTGTCTATAAAAGTTGCAGGGGATCTGGTTTGTAAGAAGAGGAGAGCGGGAGGGAGGTTTTCAAAAGATCCTGTTCGATTGCCAGCCATGAAGGGGTTGAGGGGGTGACATTACCTGGATAAGCATCACTCCAATACATCAGAGCTCTACAGTTTGTAGCCCAATAATAGTACCGAAAATCAGGTAGACCAGGTAGAAATATGGTGTAGAAATCTAGGGAGTGCCATCATTTTGAATGCGTTAACTCAACCTAACATAGACAGTGGTAGCAGTCTCCAGGCCTCAATGTTGGATTTGAGACTCTCCACCATGTTCAAATAATTCAGTTTATAAATTAGTTTAGGGTCTTTATGGACAACAACTCCTAAGTACTTGATTTTTTCTGTGACAATGCGAAAGAGCAGGTCTTTAAGAAAGTCTGGGTTCAAGTCTCCTGTAAGTGGCATAAATTCACTCTTATCCCAGTGTATAGTGTAGCCAGATAACGTACCAAAAGTATGAATAATTTCAAGTGGCGGAGGGAGGGATTTTATACTTGCAATGCATTCATTAAGTCTGTTTGCAAGTATTTTAGTGAACACCTTAACATCACAACCGAGGAGAGCGATAGGCTGGATCGGTGTGATCTTTATTCTTTTTCAGTATCAGGGAAATATTAGCAGAATATAAAGATTTAGGAAGTCGACGGGTTGAGATAGAGTGATTAAACATGTTTAACATGATAGGTGCTATCTTCTACGAGTATGCCTTGTAAAACTTTATACCAAACCCATCAGGGCCTGGAGCTTTTCCATTAGGGAAAGAGTGTATTGCGTTAACAATTTCTTCCAGAGTTATTTTTGCATTTAGCACTGATTGTGCTGAGGAGCTAAGTTTGGGTAAGTGAAGGGCGCGCAGAAAATCAAAAATCTGTGCCGTATCAGTTGTGGCTGTAGACGTACAGAGGTTCTCATAAAACTTCCGGAAACATTCATTAATTTCTTTCGGATCTGTAGAACTATGACCTGAACTTGTTCTAATCCTATGAATTGTTCTGTTAGCCTGTATGCTTCTCAGCTGACGGGCCAATCATTTATCTGGCTTGTCAGCAAATTCAAAATGTTTTTGTTTTACCTTTAAAAGCATAACACTCACTCCATTGGAAAGAATTGAGTTGTATTTGAATTTCAGCTTCACTATATCATTCAGTTTAGGGGGTGAGGGATTCGCTCTATATCTGGTTTCAAGCACTGACAGACAAGCAGAAATATCCAATAATTATTTTTGTCTATTCTTTTTTAGCTTAGACTCATAAGCGATGATGTGTCCTCGCATAACAGTCTTGAAGGCTTCCCATAAAGTTGAGTCTGTGACATCTGGGGTGTTATTGTAAATTAAATAATCTGTAATACAGGTAGATAATTGTTGATGAAATTATTTGTCAATAAGTAATAGGGAATTAAACCGCCAGTTAAAAGCAGGTTTTTCTCTTCCAAAATCTATTTTTAATTCAATAGGGCTGTGATCCACAATTAAAATGTTATGATATTTAGTAGAAATTATATTAGAAGTCAGTTTAGCATCAGTTAAAAAATAGTCAATTCTTGTGTATGAGTTGTGTACCTGGAAAAAAAAAAGAATAGTCTATATCAGTCGGATGCTGCAGCCTCCAGATATCGACAAGATTCATCGATTTAATTAAGTCATTTACTGTAGCGGCAGAGTTTGACGGAACGGTGGGGCGTGTGGAGAGCCTATCTGTAAAACAGTCTAATATAGTATTGTAGTCTCCCCCTGCTATTAAGTGAGTGGTTGATAAATCCGAAATAAGGCTAAAAACTCTTCTAAAAAAACCAGGATTGTCAAAATTGGGTGCATATATGTTCAATAACGTTACATGCCGAGACAGAATGCGACCAGTGGATCTGAAATGGTTGAAATGTGTTCAAATGGGATATTTCGATGGATCAATATGGCTACACCTCTGGCTTTAGAGAAAAAGGTTGACTGATATGTCCGTGATATCCACCTGCATTTTAACCTCCATTGTTCTGTGTGTTTAATATGAGTTTCTTGGATAAAAATAATGTCTCCAGATAAAGATTTTAAAGGGGAAAAAACCTTGCCGCTTTTTAAGTTAGTTCCATCGTCTCTAACATTCAAGGTCAATAAGGTCAGACTGCCACTTTGTGGCGAAGCAAATGAATTACTGATTACCATGAAAGCATTGTTTATATTGAGACAGCCGTGTTATATATTCAAAACAGTGACAGTTCTGCTGGCACAGTGTAAAAAGAGCGAACAAAACAAGACAGAGTGAAAAAAAAAACACGATATATAGCAATGCAAACATACAAAGAACCCTCATCCCCCCCATCCACTTCCCCAAACGAAGTGACACATAACTCATAAACACTGAGAAACAACTAAACACTGCAGGAATGTATCTTAATAGACAGTCTACGTGAACCAGTAATAACATGGGATACATTACCGGTGGAGATCCTGAAATGCTCCGTCAGCCCTCATACAATTATGTCCGTAACACTCATTAATAAAGGCGAAGTAGAACAAAACTCGGAAGTTTTTTTTGTTTATTTTGGAACCAGAAAAATGCAGAGGCAAATCCCTTTCCGAGGGAAGCACCGCAGAGAGCCGGGACGGCGGTTCCGACACATCACGGGGGAGCAGCAGGTGTAATAAACCTGTCGATGAACGCCTCAGCATTTGCAGGCTTCTGGAATAGTTTCTGCTCACCGTTGAAAGTGAAGATCTGCCTCTCTCAACTTCTTTTTAACTTCCGTGAAGGCACGGCATTGCTCAGAAATCTCAGGTGAGAAGTCGGGAAATACACTGATCCGGGCTCCATTAAAAGACAATGGAGCTTGAAGACAGGCAAGCTTTAGGATCTTCCTTCACCAGAACGTGATGGATTTTGGACGTGAAGGTGAGGGCTGTGTGCCAATACGGTGTGCCCGGTCCACTTTAAGACCGTTGGGGAAAGAATTTTTGAAGAAACTCCGCGATGAACTGCGTCGGGTTGCCTTTCTCCACCTTTTCTGGTAAACCAGTGATTTTAACATTGAAGTGTCTGGATCTGTTCTCGAGGTCGGTCAACTTGTGCTTCATGGCGTTGTTGTTCTCCATCAACTCCTCACACCGCTTCTCGAGGTCTGCTATGCGGGACTCGTGGTCGGTTGCAGACTCATCCAGGTCAGCAATGCGAGTTGCATGGTCGTTGAGAGACGTTTGGACTAAATGCAGTTTTGAGTCCAAGGTGTTGAATCTGGAATTAATGTCTCCTTCCAACTTTCCAATGGCAGCCAGGACATCAGTCAATGTGGGTTGCGAGGTTGGCATGTCACTGGAGCTAGCATTAAAGTAGCTAGCTATGTCCGCCCTGCTAGCATCGTGGTCCTCCTCGGTGACGAGAGCAGCTTTACCATCATTCTTGGAGGCAGATTTTGGTGACATTTCTTCCAGAGTTGCTCATTTTTGAGAAATATGAATGGAAGTGTGTATTATAAGCAGAATTTTAGCGAGGGTGTGACAAAGCTCCACAGAAAGCGACTAATCCATGCAGTGCTCACTAGCGCCCCCAGTTTTAACTTATTTAATTTGTTATTTACCCTTTTATTCTGAATATTCATGCATTTTAAGCACATTGTTTTCAATCCTTTGCACAATATTTATTGAACGTGAGAGTGCAGAGAGCAGTTTTAAAAGCCACGATACCGTTTATTGCTGTTTATATGTACTGTTTTTATGCCCTCGATTTCAGTTTCTGAGCTGGTTCCTGCTCTTTGCGCTCTGATGTAATTAAGGAAGTTAAGTAACGCCATATGTAGCTTCATTATTTCTGCAGGGGAGGAAATTTAAATGCATTTATTTCATTTTTTTATTTGTTAAAAATGGAGTAAACTATTTTTGGATCACTCTTAGAGACTCCAAATATTCGTTTCAGAATTTCCTGTGTTCTATTTCAGAGTTTACTGATTTCTACATTACGTTCTTTGAAACTTCCTGAAATTGTATTAAACATTCTAAAAAAGATGAATCGAGGTTAATTAAGTCACCTGCTGTTTCCTATTGATTTCCTATTTATAATATGCTGCAGTTGACTTCCTGAAGCTTGGAGGGTTACGTTCAAATAAAAAAAATCTCATGGAAGTATGTGACATGATCTCAAAACATGTAAGAGAGGGTTTAGTCTGTGTCATAGAGATTTCCATTTATTTTTCTGCTAAAATTTATCACAAAAATTCATATTTGAAGATTGGACATGCTACTTTAAACGTCAAATCACAGGTGGCGCTAATGGACTAAAACACAGGATGCCAACCACTGTTAAATAAAGTGGAATAGCTAGAACAGAATGTTTTTTTTTGTCTTTATACAAATGCATTTTACAACAAAATCAAACAAGAAGAAGAATTTTGTTCATTTGAAAGAGATTATGAGCATAACTTGAAATATTTGTTTGATTGCTTCACTTGCTGGACATTCATTTACCTGTTTTCTGGTAGCGTGTAAACGCATGTATTGAACAAAAACATGCATGTGAAGTATTTCCGTGTCATATTTGAGCCCTATTTCAAATAAATTAAAAACAAACTCTTCTTTTTTCAGCAAATTTGGGAAATCTGTGTCCCTAAATTGCTATTACTTTTAAAACCATTGATAGAAAATCTAACCTAAAGAATGATTGAATTCTTGGAATCATAATAATTTCTTCTTTTTGATCTGTTCAGATTTTTCTGAGACATAATCACCTTTACACTGTGGAACCAAACGATGCAGAGGAGCTGGTGGCCAGAGCGTCCAGGAACATAGAACAGCTGCTGAGGAAGAGATCGGCTGCTTTAAAGGCGAGGCTTTAGCAGCTTTGTGCCACTTTTCACCACATCTTTGAATGAGCACAATGCACATTTATGTCAGCATTTAGAATAATCACCTGATAATATTCTGAGCATTAATACAGGTAGCAGTATTTTGTGGTTTTTCTGTCATTCTGTGTGTGTTTATTTATAAGTCATTTGTGCATTCCTCTTGTCCTTTTGTGTATTTTTGTAGTAGTTTCGTGTGATTTGGAGTAATTGTTTGTTTTTCTTGTCTTTTCGGTAATTTTTTTCTTTCAAATCATTTTATGTTTTTGTTTTTAGAGTCATTTCTGTTGTGGTTTTGTAAATATTTTTTTTTAATTTGTGTTTTTGTTGTTGTTTTGGAGTCGCTTTTGTTTATTTTTGTTGCTGTTATGTACGTATATAACAGTGAGTCAATTTCTTTGTTTTTTTGTGATTTTTGTATTAAGAGTAATTTTTGTGTGTTAATGTAGGTTTTTTATGTTTTTCTGTACAATTTTCGTTATTATGTTTTTTGGAGTAGATTTTGTGTATCTTCTACCATATTTAGTCCATACTGTATGTGGCACAAGTTAATTATAAAAACTGCTAAAGCTTATTAAAATATGAACAGTGTGTGTGCAGTAAAGCGTACAGTAAGGTATAGAAGTGAAACTCAGATATTTTTTCTGCAGGAATGAACTGAACGTGTTAATGAGAGCTTTGACCCTGAGGACATCCATACTTTCCCCTCTCCCCACCTTTTTTTTTTTAGCAGAAGTGGGTCAGGCTCATCTATATCAGCAGTTCACTGCACTGATGCTTTTAAAAGCATGTGCATTGCTGCCTATCAGTCATTAAAGAAAAAGTATTTATGAAAGTTCATAAACAGAAGAGTTTGTTTCGCCTGTAAAGTGAGGATCCTGCATGGTGTTTACTTTCCTGATGCCGTCACTCAATTCCACTGCAACGCATCGATCATTTCCCACTTTTTAATGCCTCTGTTTTTTATTCTCTCTTAGTAACCTCCAGGCACACTTATATTAAATCTCTATTCTGAGACGGAGAGACAGAGAGAGAGAGAGAGAGAGAGAAAGAAAGAGAAATTGCTGAATGAATGTTTGCAGGAATCACAAGTGAGCTCTGTGTGTGTGGGTGTGTGTGTGTGCGCGTGTGTTTGTGTGTGTGTGTGTGTGTGTGTGTTTGCGTGCGTGCGTGTATGATGTAGTGAATCCATCACTGAATTGGATAAAGAGGCAAATGTTTATGTGTCTGTAAACATTTGGGTGGGAGTCCTATCCTTAGAGTTTGTTCATTTTTTAACTGTTTAAGCCCCTTAGGAGAGCTCTTCTTCTCTGCTTCATTGTCTAATGGTCTTTCCCTTGAAGTTTTATTCTTTAATCTGATGCATATGACCATATGGGACAAACCTAATTCTGTGGGCATTCTTTTAATTTTTTATTGAAGAAATTCAAGATGGCCTCCATCCAAAAATACGAATGACTATAACTTGGTAAATAATGGACTTAGAAACAAGTTTTTGCTGTCAAAATATATATTTTTGAAGGTAAGAAATCCCATAAAGCCACAAGTACTAGTCTTCAGTACTCAAGTAAAAGTATAGATACAGTACTTGAATAAAAAATGACTCTGGTAAAAGAAAAAGTATTGAAGTCACTCCCGTACTTGAGTAAAAGTATAAATACATGCTACTAAATGTACTTAAATAAAAAAGTAAAACAAATGTACCTTTAATATATATATATATATATATATATATATATATATATATATATATATATATATATATATATATATATATATATATATATATATTTTTTTTTTTTAAGAATGTGTAGAATACTAGTTCAGCACTCATAATAAATAAAATGTGTAAAATAATGTATCAAGGAAAAAATGTAAATGCTTAATTAAATCCAGAGCAGCTTTGAGTTTAACGTTTTTGTTGGTTTGGTCTTTTTTTGTCGTGACGTCATCTTCGAGGGTCTTAAAAGTAACAAGCTCATTTTTTTTTTTAAATGTAAGGAGTATAAAATACAGATATGTGTTTAAAAAAGTAAGGAGTAATAGTAAAAAGTCGCCAAAAAAAATACTAAGTAAAGTACAGATACCACAAAAAACTACTTAAGTACAGTAACAAAAGTATTTGTACATCGTTGTTCGTCACCTCTGCATAAAGGAAACAGAATGATCATTAAACCATTGGAATATGTTTTTTTATGGAAAAACACCTAGATTAGCTATTGGTGTTAATCTATCCCATTTAAGGCCCAATAGTTAATAAAGATACATTTCATGCCACAAATTGAAATGACTTCCTGGTTCAAATTGCTGAAAAAAAGTCCCAACAATCTAACTGAAAACTGTCTCTGTGAACCAAACAATAAGGGCATCATCAACATCATCAAATCAACTATCCATATTAACCAATTTAATATAATTTCTAACTTTCAAAGGCCATCATTTAGAATTTTGCCTGTGAAAAATTTGGCCAAGGTTGTTGCTTGTGCAACAAAGCTGAAATTTCTGTCTGGACACATACTAACTTAAATCAGGAAAATAACTTCAAGGGAAAGCTAATGGTAAACTCTACTATCAACTGCAGTTGGAACTGTTGCCCCCTGCGGTGACAACTTGTTTTATCCTCTTTCTGTAAACAAAATAGGGTTACATCAACATTTTTAACTTTTCCTGATTATTTAGAGCAACTAAAAGCAGCACAAATTGTCATTTTGACTGAAAAAGTTGCTAAATTATCTATAAAGCAGGCTGAATGCTTCACTCCAATAGAAAACAATAGGATGTTTACAGGCAGTGGGGCCGTGTGACATCATCAATCACGTGATTTCAAGATGGAGGAACACAGGCCCTAAAACTGTAAAGTAGTCCCATTTTTAAAAGGCCATTAAATTAATATAAGGGTATAATAATGTGTTGTTCGACATAGATCTTCTAATAATTTGTGCTAATGATGATATGATATCATATGATGTTCACTGTAGAATTAATGAATGATTTATTTTAGGTAGATGTGAAATTACACTGTAAAGAGTAAATAGCTGTTTTGAAGGACTGCATTGGACAGCCTATAAAAGCCTCTCTTGCACATATTTTAAACCCGTCTTTTGGGAAAAATGAATTAATTTGTCTCCTATAAGCCACTATTATTGATTTCCCGTCCACTCAGTGTTTGATATTTCCGATAATTGAATTTCTGCAGCTCGTCCTTGGTGGTGAGTGAGTCTGTGCAACGAGCCGGAGCCAAAGAGGCCAGTAGCTCGACTGGCACTGTCACCCTCTCGCTGTGTTTGCAGTGCACACCATGCACTATATCACGGTCGTCATGGTGAGCAGAGATGTGACAGAAACGATGAAACATGGGAGATACTATGTATTTAAGTATATTAGAAGCAATAAATGCAGTAAGGTTTTATCCGTGAACAACTTTACAAACAGAGTTGGAGGTTCCAACTGATCAAAATTGTGTTAATAAATCAATGTTTTATTCATTATACCACCACTTTCTTATAAAATATGCAGCACAACTTTTGATTGTAGATTTTTTTTGTCAGAATATCAAAAAAAATCAATCACTTCCGCTTATTTGAATGCCTTTTTAAATTGTTTTGTTCTTACTAACTGTGTGATGGATTTTCCATAGGCTAACAGTTTAGCAGGTTAGCATGGCGTAGAGTGTGAAACGTATATCTGTGCCTCCAATTAGGTGTGACAGAGCTTAACATACATATTTAATGTGTTACATGGCTGCATGCTGTTAGGAAGGATTGTTCTATCAAAGCTTATTATTATTATTACACCATATTTCATGTCTTTATCTCAGCAGGGAGAACATGCTCTGTACATGGGACGTAGCTTACACATGTTAGCTGCTAACGGCTGCCATACCTAATCGAACGTTTTAGCTAATGGTCTGTAATGATACAGTAGACAAATAATTAACATTTACCATATTTCTTTACATTTTAAGTTTTAGTTTATCATATTATTATGTTTGAAATCTTAGGGCAGAGGTGGGCAACTAATATGACAGCAGGGCCACAAAAATGTGACTGTGTGACTTGAGGGTCGCGTTATTGACATTAATGTCAGTATTTAGAAGAATGATAAATCTGAGCATTAAGACAGGAAAGAACAAAGGGTTTTGTCAGATTTTCTGATTGTTTTGTAGATTTTTCCTCAGTTTTGTGTGCTCTTGTTTTGTGTTTCTTGGTTCATTTAGTGATTTTTTCCTTCTTATTGTGTTTGTTTTTGTAGTCATTTTCTCGTTGCCCACCTCTGCTAAAATTTAAAATTATTTTAATATCTGTCATAAGGGTAACTCAAACATACAGCAGCTCTACTCAGTGAATGTGTGTGATGTGCTTCAGGCAATCCAATTACTACAGCAATCCCCCCACCCCCATTCACCACCCCTTTAACACTTCCACCTAATGCTCTCTTTGTCTTGTTGTCTGTGTAAGTTGTGATTAAAACTTTAATTATTTATGCTGCAGAAGCGTTGATAAGAAATTGTGAAAAAAAAAAAACCTTGTGCACATAGAATTCGTTTATTGTAGTTTTTTTTGCATAATGATGTAATGCTTTCCATCTATTTGTTCATCAATGTGGGGCGGGGTTATTTTATTCCACCTCCCTGCACTGATCAATAAAAGCGAATAAATCTTCAACCACAGTCATTTGATTAAATAAACTCGCACGCTATTGCTCGTTAAACACAGTTATAAGAACATTATCTGCTCCTAATGTGAATTATGAACCAACATAATAGTAATGGTTGGAACTCCCTTTGCTGATGTTTACCCGCACGTTATTTTGGAGAGTTTCTTTCTAACCTCACTGAGGTTTATCTCACCCTGTTGAATACACTATTACAAACACACACCAAAAAAACACTATCAACATTTCACAGAATGGTCTAAAACAGGTAAAGTAGAAACATTTTATTTTGGAAAAGGCTTTTCTGGTACTAATATTCCGTTAAAATGTAGCTTTTAAATAAATAGTTCAGATTAAATATTTATTTAAAGACATTACAAAGTATCTTAACAAGGCTCCATTTTGTGCAATAATTTCCCATATATTCTATTAAAGAAAAAATATTGGAGTTTCAAAAAACTAATAAAAAAATAATTTAAACACTGATGTTTTTTTGTTTTTTTTTGTTTTTTGTGGATCTTCAATGCAGACATGTTAAGGATCAAATAGAAGACATTTTCATACAATAAAATTCAGCAAAACTCATATCTCGATATTGTTTCTCCAAATGATGATAAACGATATAAATCTTGCTATTTTTAACTTTTTTCTCTTCTTTGCCTTTTTCTTTTTCTTTTCTTTTTCTTTTCTTTTTCTTTTCTTTTGTTCTTTAAAAACCAAAACAAAACTCAATAAAGTCTTTTTTTCTCTATTTTCTTTTCTTTGTTTTCTCTCCTCTTTTTTTTTTTTCTCTCTCATTTGCCACTTTTTTCTTTTTTCTTTCATCCCTCCCTGCTGTCTCTGGTCAGAAAACAGCACTTGCAACTTTCCTGCCTTTGACCCTGTGGCAAGACGTACTGCTTCACGGCAGCCCAATACAAACTAATGCTAGATTATGCACACGGTTATCTACAAATGAACTTTTCTCAAACTTATATCATGTGTGTGATTGCGCAACAGGCACGCACACACACTCGCAACCCAGCACTCCATCAGGCAACACACACACAAATATCTATCTATCTATTTTCAGAACCGCTTTGTCAGCACACAAACAAACACATCACACACATTTCCACACTCCCTTCCATATTAATCCCACATCATTCTTTTATTTTACTTGTCTCTCTTCCTCAAACTGTTCACATGGTCACATGGGACTATATGTCATGTGACTGTTGTATTAAGATTTTTCAGTGACAAGTTGTTACTGTCTTGGGAGAGCAAAGGTGCGCATGTAGCTGTGGGGTGGGGACCTTTAATTCAGTGCTAAGTGCAAGTTACTTAGTTCTGCTTTAATTCCAAGCAAATGAATAAAGTTTTAAGGTCACAACCCAATAATTTAATCTTTCCAACTTCTTTATCATCTCACCTTCATCACAGTCATGGAGCATCGGATCAGGAACTATCCAAAGAGGTTGTCTATTCTGCCCACACACTTGTGTATTCTCTGCATGGATTGGATGCAACACGATCACACAGGGGGAAGCACACTGTTGGCAGTTTGTGGCAACCATAAAAAAAAGAAAGATGGCATTTGTTTAGGAACTAGAGTTAATGCAGCTTTAGGGAAATCATGGAGTTGGGTGAAGTTCATGTGTCTGAGAAAAAGTCTTATTACTAATAGTTTGCTCCCTTTGTGTCTTCATCTGAACGCTTTATGAATAATCCAACACACGTGACTAAATTTGTCATTGTTTCTTCAAAGTAATTTAGCAGCTACTGTGCATGTATGTGTTGGAGGGTTAATTATGCTGTGATAACGCTTCTTCCCCCCTTTAGGTGTAGTTATATTATTCTATATAGAATATGAATAATTCAGTACATTATAAATGTTCTCCAATTATCGTGCTCGCCAGTAAAGGATAAAAGCACAACTTCAGGTGAAGTTTTCATTATAATTTAATCACATCCATCTCATAGTCAGATTAAAAAGTTAAACCTCAAACAAAAGGAAGGAAGTGGCATTAACAATCTATAGGTTGTAAAAAATGAAAATATAAAATATAATTTTACCACTGAAGCAACGAAATGTCTCCAAGCCTTTTTTTCGTCTTTTTTTTTTTTAACTTCAATGTAGTTCCAAATACAGATAGTAACTTTAAAGAGTAACTAAACTCTGAGGTTTTGGCTGGAAATTTAAAAAAAATGCCTTGATTATGGGCGTGGCACCTGGAGCAGTTAGGACATGGGCAGTCTATACTACGGACTCTACAGAGAACAATCTATGCTATGCTAACTAGCTACTCAATACTCACCATCTCTAGTCACAATTCTCTGTTCATTCTACTCACCACAGATTGTAGAGTCCACGGGTGATTTTTGGAGGAGGCGGAGCTAACAGTGCTTGTTTGTGATGGTCCAATGGTGTCACAGAATTTCGTTTTCAGCCTATAGCAAAATTCAATTGTAATAGCCTGATTTCAACCCATAGAGGACAGTCACTGACAACTTTATTTTACAACTAATACGACAAATTGAAATAGTTTGACTATCAATCAACAGCGCTACTTCATACACAACACATTTGTTTTCTGCAGAAAAAAAAGTGGTTTTGCGGTTTAATTACTCTTTACAAGTAAATCATGGAACAAGAAGGGCAGAAAAATTAATAGAAATCCACAGAATACATGCACTAATGCATAGATCTGAAAATCAACATTTGAACACATGGAGTGAACAAGTTTAAAAAACACGAGCAAACGTATGTCATACAATATGAATTTAAACAATCATCATGATCTGGATGTTAAATTCACCAAGTTTTCCTTCTATCAGATTTGCCTTGTTAATTATGTTAAATTTGTATATGTTTCATAATGAGTCTTCTTTTTGTTCTTTAATTGTTGAACATAAATTTGATATAAATGATATCAACCATTATTAAGCTCTACTAGTTCTCAGCTTATGTTTACTAGTGAAACATAAAGTCTCACTACTGTTACTAGTTAACCTTATAGTTAATAAGGGGAGGGGGAAAAGTAAAATCAGGCTTGCCATTGGCTTTCAAAAAAATGTTAACCAATCAGGGAGCTGGATTTGGTTCCTATCACTCCTACTGGATTTAAATTAGATCTACTAGTACTACTAGTGAATCTTTGGCTTTAGTAGTATTATTACTGCACTAAAAACAGTCTACTAGTACTACAAGGAATATATTATGTGTATTAGTAGTACTAGTAGACATTTTACAGCTAAATACAACTAATTGAAATAGTTTGACTAAAATTTTGAGAGTTGCACAAGGATCCATCAACAGCACGAGTTCATATGTGGTTTTGTGGTTTTGTTACTCTTAAAGTAAATCATATTTTCACGTATTGTATTTTATCTACTTTTGAAACTGTAGACAGACAAAATGTTTTTGCTTCAAACATTGTGGAATTGCGTGTGCTAATGTGTGATGCACAGGTCAATTTCTCTGTAAGAGCTTTTTCACGATGACAGTAAAACCTGAAAGTAGTAGTTTGACCACATAAATGCCAAACTATGAACATCTCTACAAACTCAATCCAATTCATGCATTTCTACAAGATAATGAGGATAAAATTGAAACTAAAAGTATCTGTAATCTGAAGCATGTTGACGTGTTAGTTTAGCCTATGCTATGTACTGTATATGTAGTCTCTGTGGTCCAGGTGTTGGCCTATAATTATTGTATAATTAGTGTGTGTGTGTGTGTGTGTGTGTGTGTGTGTGTGTGGGGGGGGTAATGAACTGCGACGATGATAGCAGAAATATTCCAGAGCAGATGTTTCTCAACCTCTTACTGATGTTAATCAGTAGATGAGACTTCTGAGGGTGTCACTGTTCATGACTTTACATTCATATCATATCTGTCTGAGTGGACACTGGGTCTGAGTGGACGCAATTTATAACTGGACTTATTGGCCATGGTTACGTGACGTTTTTATTTATTCAGAATGAATTATTCCGAATTAAATTATTCAGAATGAAAGTGTTCTGCTTCGTGTTAATTCCTGAACTGAGGTTTACATGGAAATCCGGTTTATTTGGCCTTATTTAACTCCGCTTTAGGTCCGGGGGTTGGGAAGGCTGTGATTGGACAGGGGGCGAACATGACGTATCACGTCTATTGGGAAAAACACACAACAAACCTTTTATTGTCAACTGTAACACAGAACACCACACATGAGAACAGTTTTCACCTTTATTTTGATTGTAGTTTTGAAGCAGCATCTCAACAATAACACACTTTGGTCCACGGAGCGGAAGAGAGATATGAACTAATCACCAGTAAAAACCCAGAAAACAATAACCAGGAATAAATATTTGCTCCCTGGTAAAGATAGTAGCTCTAACAACCGTTAGAATGATAAACTTGGTGATATTACAGCCTGTGCAGCACTATGGGGATGCATTTCCTCTGTCTCCGGGTGAACATTCTTCACCCGTCTGATGAAGCCTGTTCCGTTTGCTGATCTCCATGTGTGTGATAAGTGTCCGTGTTAATGTCCGCATGTTTATGCCTCCGTCCATTCCATTTTTTCAATATTTCCATGTCTTTTAAGACTCTCATTAAATAGTGTCATCTCTATTCCGAGCCGCCATGTTGGATTATGTCGTCACCCAGCGCGTCATCGCCACAAGTCGCACATGCACAAAACGACTGGAATAAACTTAAAGTTGAATTAAGTGTTATTAACTGTTTACAAGAAAGAGGAATTATTTAATTCAGAATTAAAAATGGAATAAAAAAATTCAGAATTAAGTTTAATTTGGAATTAAATTAACATTCGGAATTAAGTGTTTACAAGGTCAGGTTAAAGAGGAAATAAAACTCCCATGTAAACGTGGTCATTGTAAAACAGGGACAAGTGTCTAATCAATTCACAGAGAATAAACCCATATTAGTAACTAACAAAAATAATAATTATCATTAATAATTGGCTCCATGAAGTGTTTTGACATATGTGTAAGTGATTTTAGTTGAGGAGTGATTGGTTCATCAGCACTGATATATATATATATATATATATAACTATTATTGGGTACCGAAAGTGAAAACTCGATCACTGTTTCATAGCCGACATATTTTGAACATTTAACTCACTTTTCACACATTTTGCTAATTTTTCTTTCATTTAAGACAAATTCATGCAAAACAACATGTTCTATATCATGACCTTACATTCAGATCTCGATTTAACATTTAAATTTAGATTTAACATTTATGTTTTACTTTGACATTTAGATTTAACATTTAAATTTAGATTTAACATTTAAATTTAGATTTATTTTTAATGTTTACATATTTTTAACAGTGATATAGAACATGCTGATCAGGATAAAAATGCAGGATAATTAGTAAAATGCTATGTTGTTATGTGGAGTAAAGTATTTCTCTTTGTTGACAAAAAAAAAAAAAAATTATAAATAAATAAAAAATCACTCATTTTCTATAGCAGAAAACTTCAAACATTTATAGTCAGACTTGTGTTTACTGTTGAAGCTCTACAGCTGACAGAGGAAACGCTACAGCACAAAATTGGATGAGGGACAGCTGGTAGAAATTAGGGGGAGGGCTCGGTCACACAGCAGGGGGAGAGATAGAAATACTGGAACAAGAAGAGCAGAAAAACTCGTACAAAACCACAGAATGCATGCACATTGCACATAGATCTGAAAATCAACATTCAAACACATGGAGTGAACATGTTTAAAAAACGCTTCACAGCAAACACGTAAAGATCAAGAGAACTAACAAACATATGTCATACAATACGACTGTAAACAAAGGTTTCATCACATTCTGAATGTGAAATTTACTGACATTTCCTTTTCACAGATTTGCCTTGTTAATTATGTTAAATTTATGTGTGTTTCATAATGACTCTTCTTCTTCTTCTTTAATTGTTGAGCATACATTTGATACATCAACCATTATTAAGCTCTACTAGTTCTCGACTTATGTTTACTAGTGAAGCATAAAGTCTCACTACTGATACTAGTTAACCTTATAGTAAATAAGGGGAGGGGGAAAAGTAAAATTAGGGTTGCCATCAGCTTTCAAAGAAATGACAATCAATCAGGGAGCTGGATTTGGTTCCAATCCCTCCTACTTAGTTTAAATTAGGTCTACTAGTACTACTAGTGAATCTTTGGCTTTAGTAGTATTATTACTGGACTGAAAACAGTCTACTAGTACTACTAGTGAAATATTATGTGTATTAGTAGTACTAGTAAACCAAAAAATGTTTTACCAGCGAAGGTTACAAAGTTTCAAGAACACGCAATGACATTTTACCCTTCTGCTCTCGTAGCATCTTACACGCTACAGTTTTTCAAGATGGAGGACTACTGTAAGTTGTTTGTATGTAATGATGCACCAAAAAAACAACCCTGTTGAAACAACGGTTAGCACGCACTTGTCTGTAAACAGACCAATGTGTCTAATGGCACGTTCACACCAAACGCGTGCAAAGCGTCAACAGCATCAGGTTTACATAGACAATATACGGTGGATGCTCTTCTAGGGAGCGTCGAGAGGTTCCGCTGCGCGTCCCGCGCCTCCTGTGCTGTGTTTTGAAGCTTTTTACGTGGCAGATGCTGAAGTTGGTATTTTTGAACTTTTGGGGCATATTGCGGTGCGTCGACCAACCTTGAGCGTTCCCCAACCGTGATTAATTCAGAATACTGAGAAGAAAAAAGAACACTAACCAAAGACAGATGGACAGGCGCTCTTCCGATGCGGGTCAGCAGGTTGTCACCTGTGCAAGGGAGAGATGGAAGTAGCACTGAAAGTGACTCTCGTCCGAGCGCTGCTCTGGTGAATACAGAAACGGCGCCGAGGCACAAATAGAGCCAATCCACTCTCTGGATAATGTAGAGCCGATGAACTGGGGTCGGAGGCGGCATGTGCAGCAAGGAACTCCAAACTTTATTCTCCATTCACCTCACTTCTCTATAGCCCTCTGACTCACAGTACTGGAAACACAATGTTCCCACCACTTCACGGTCGCTGAGTGAATTCTGAACGTAACTAATCGCCACAATATCATTTATTGTATGAACACCACCGGCAACAGAGAAGCCCCTCCCCTCGACGCACTACCTTCCCAACTTGTTTGTACCTGCGTCCCGAGCATCTTCGATGCTGGTGACAAGCTCACTGATTCAATGAGCACAAGCGTCCAACTAGGGGCGTGACGCACGATTTAGACACCCGAAACGCGTTTGGTGCGAATGTACCATAAAGACTCTTCTAAGCAGAGTTTGAGACAGAGCATGGAGTGAAATCAGTGATGTGTTCACTCTCAGACTGTGCTTATCAAATACTACATTTGAATAACACACAGACCCAAACATTGGTGCTGCACTGAAAGAGAAGCTAATGAATGGAAAGTCCAAAGTTTAAAGGACCTCAAATTAATGATTTACCAACTTTTATGTTACACAAATGAGAAATAATAATAATAATAATAATAATAATAATAATAATAATAATAATAAAGTTGGATTGGTACATTCTTTATTTGTGAAGCAAAACACTCCCACACAGTCTCAACAAAGACTTGTTACATATTTGTTATTCTATTAAAATTTTTTAAATATTTTTTGTACCGTATCATGAGTATTTCGTATCTTGAGTCCGATGTCGTTTTTCATTTTGTATGGTGAGTTGACTATTTCATGATTGATATCAAACAGACTATAGAAACAGAGAATGGTAATGACAGATTTTGTTTTTTTTACACAACACTGAAACACATTGAAAGCAAACACTCACATACAATTTATTTTTTCACTGACCTCGCTTCACATTTTCCATGAACCTATTTTTATTTTTCTTATAAGACAGAATTAAATGAGCTAACTTTGCTGAGTGAACACGCTTAATCAGCATTTTGTTTCTTTCTCTCTGTAGGCCGTTTCTTTTTATTAATGCATGTGCTCATAAAATCCCTCTTTTTTTCCTGCACACTTCTTTGAATTACAAATTTAACTTTGTTCCCTTTCATCCTGACCCATCACAGCGCCCTCATTAATTTTTCTTTACACCCCTTTGAGCTGAGTGTTGTTTTCGGTGAAATGCGTGTTGGTGAGTGTGAGCATGTCGGACGAGAGGAAAAGATAAAGACGGTGCACGTGGGTGTGAATGATCTTTTGGGATCTTTTTTACTACTCTTATGAGTATTGCTTTGTTGTCTGTGGGAGTGAGGTTGTTTAAGCTCATTGATTTCATGTGTCTGGAGCCACACACACACACACACACACACAAAAGCAGAGTGGTTTAGCAGAGCCTGTCTCATCTTCTTTGTCTATCCTTTAAGCTGTGCTCTGCTTTCTCACTAAATGCATGGTGGGCTGCAGATCTGCCCTGAATGATAACGACGGCTGCTTAAAGCAAGGCGGGAACACCATTTGTTATGATCTCATACATCAGTGTGTGTGAATAGTAAAATTTGGCACTCCTTGTTGTGCACGTGATTTTGTTCGTGAAGTGTTAGTTAATTGTTTACTTAACAGTCATATCATGGCCCTCATTATGTTAATAATAAAGTCATGTATAAATGGAAAAAAAAGCATCTGTGATGAGCGAGAGGAAATTATCTCTTTTAACAGGAAAAACAAACAAACCAAGAAGAAAACACTATCAGAACCAGACTGTCTGCTGAGGCAGAACAGAAAGAAAACACCAGAGAATCAAACCAATCGAACCCCAAACCACAACGTCAGGAAACAGGAGAAAGAAGAGAGAGAAAGCTAGTGTTGTACTAAAGACCACACTATCAGAGACCAAGACTTGCCTGAGACCAAGACTAAGGCCGTGTTGTAAATGTAACACTAACGTACTCATATTTAGTTTGACGTCTAAATGAGTATGTAGTGCGTTCACATTAAATAGCATGGAAAGATTGAGAAATATGTGAGAAATACACAAATGTATTCTATATGGGGACAAGTGTACACGGTTTGCACATTAATGATACTCAACTGTCCCATGATGCATTGCAAGCAGAATGTGAAGTGGTCCTTCAAGCTAAAAGTCAAACATTTCCCTTTCAAAATAAAAGCATCTATTTTGTCTTCCATTAGTTTTTTTTTTAACCCTTTTGTAAATAGAGCTTTTATTTTGAAGTTAACTGGAACTTTCATCAGTAGCACAATGGAGGGTCTCTGAAAATGTGTGAAATGTTGGGTGTGGGATACATATGTATGTGTATATACGTATATATGCATATGTGTGTATCCATAAAATGAAGAGTCCGTCCTTAAGACTGCTCTACTGTAAAGTGCCTTGAGATACCATTGGTTATGATTTGGCGCTATACAAATAAAGATTGATTGATTGATTGATTGAAATGTGTCTGCATGAGTTTTATGGATCAAGTGGTCTATTCTCTATACTTCAGTGCTTTTTTGCACTCCTGCAGTTACGCGCTTCTTTCCTACGCGTATTCTCCGGTCTAGGCTCCTGACACGTCCACTGCGCGTAAGAAGCCAAAAATGTGTATGTGTGAATGAAGGTGGGCTGAAGGAAAGGAGGTGGTGATATCATTTTTTGGGCTGTCTAGAAAACATGGAACATGGAATTTTCCCTTGTAAACTAGTACAGTGCCCGTCGGAAGTATGCATTCATGTGGGAGCATAAGGGGTATAGTTGCGTATTTTTGTATCTTTCTGTTGTGTTTTTGTGCATCTTTTGTCTAATTATTGTTTTTGTTATTCTTTTTTTATATTTTTTTGTTTGATGTATTTTTCTGTAATGTATGTTTTTGGAGTCATTATGTGTAATTTTGTATCTTTCTGTTGTCTTTTTGTGCATTTTTTGTTTAATAATTGTTTTTTGTTGCCATTGCAGTGTGATACTGGAATATTTTTGTGTATTTTTGTATCTTTTTTAGTGTTGTTTTGTGCATTTCTGTTGTAATTTTGTGTATTTTTATATAAATATTTAGTTTTGTGTAAATGGTAAATGGTCTTGATTTATATAGCGCTTTATCACCACACTGAAGCAGTCTCAAAGCGCTTTACATATCAGCGCATTCACCCAATCACTCTCACATTCACACACCAGTGGGACAGGACTGCCATGCAAGGCGCTAGTCGACCATTGGGACCAATTTAGGGTTCAGTGTCTTGCCCAAGGACACTTCGACACATAGTCAGGTACTGGGATCGAACCCCTAACCTCTCGATCAGAAGACGACCCGCTACTACCTGAGCCACGGTCAACTGTGATCAAAATGGATGCCGGAAGTTGTCTCTCAACAGAGACCCTGAGGTCAAAAGCTGAATAGGTTTCATTTCGGGGCCGTCCAGAAGTGAAATAAAATTAAAATAAACATTTTGAAATGACAAAATTACTCCAAAATAACAGATACACGCACTCAGGGTATTTGGAACCCGTCAACCGAGTTTCAGGTCGAACTCGCACCGCGTCCGGGAGATATTTGCTCCACACACACACATCCAGATACACAGACCTTCCTTGAATTATAGTATAGATGTCATTGAAATCCGTGAAAATGATGAAGTTCACTTTTAATTTGAAACGCCTTCATTGATGTAACAGGTTGATTTGAACAGATCATTGATCAGATTGTTGCACTGTGAAGATCGGCCGCATTCTGTCCGAGAATCTCTCTCCTTGATCATCATCATCATCATCATCATCATCATCATCATCATCATCATCATCATCATCATCATCATCATCATCATTAATGTTTCACTTGTTATTTACTCTTGTAGTGGATCAAACTGTGGTTCTAGGTTTTACACAGTGTTAAAATAGTTTAATCAGTCTGACATCTGTCATAGTTTGTAACGAGCTGCCGCAGCACACGCTCACATACACACACACACACACACGCACACACACACACACACACACACACAACGCACAGATAAAATATAATGAAATGTAACACATTTTGTCTCGTCTAGAACTGGTAAATGTGAACATATTAGTAACGCTGATGGTAAATCCTTTGGTGTGCTTGTGTGACTCCTCCCACCCCTGTGACAGCCTGCCAGTGTTGCTTTGGATCAGTTCTTTCCGGTAGTCTCTTCTGCAATATTATAAGTCTGTGTGGCTTCAAATATAATTAAGTCCATATTTCTAGTGCAATATAAGGGTTCATCTTATCGGGGCGCTGCATTTATTCCAAGGTCAGAAGCGTGTAAGAGGAAAAGGACTTACGCACACTGGAGAATGCGCGTAAGGCATGATTTGAATGGGAACACCCACATTTCAGGGCTGCTCCACCCACAGTGCGTAACTGGGATGAAGGCGCACATCGACTGACTTAAGTACAGGTGGAGAATAGCACACAGCCAGAAATGGGAGAATAGAGCCCTTTATGAGCGCATGTTGATGTTCTACTTGGTCACTTTCTTACTTAAAATGTTTTCAGAACTTTCAAAGGTGGAGAATCAACGGAGATATTTAACCTCAGTGTGCTTCAGGTTTTTGTCCTTGTAGGTTCCAAATGCATCTTGGGAAACTGAAGTTACTTCAGTGGGAATGCTCATTATCCTAATCATACTAATAGTATATAATAGACAGTATGTACTCAATTAATTTGTAAAGTATAGTACAGTGTGACATTTCGAACACAGCCCAACACTTTTGGGAGTGGAGACCAAGTCAAGACCAAAGTGATAAAAATAACAATACATTTGAAAACCAATGACAAGAGTGAACAGCTAAAGAGCATTCTCTTTTTTTTCTATAGTAGAATAGCAAATCAGTGCTTGTCTCATCCGGTCATGCCGAACAAGACAAGACCAAAACCTATACCTGACCTTTACCATAATGAACATGTACAATCAATAATCATATATTTATCAAAACGACTAATGCAGGATGAATAGATTGCTTCTGATCTTCTCACAATTTCTAAACTATAGTTATTTATTTCTCTTTAAATTCATTTCCAAGTAAAACAAAGACTTGGTGTAAAACAACAATACTTCTCTAGTGTTTTTTTGTACTTTTGTAGTTCACGCTTTGAAAATAAGGATGGATTTCCTATTATTAGGTTTAAAACACATTGATTGATTAATCTCATGCTTTTACAAATGTATTTGTAAATGTGTCCTTAATCTATGACATTGAAAAAAGATTAAATCCAAGCTGGTGAAAACGAAGCTCCAGAGGGAAGAAGTCCAGCGTCTCTCCCCTGCATGATAAAAAGGCCACGCGCAAGATCTCTTATGGTGAAGACAAAAGGCAAGGCTGGAATTGTTTAAAGTAGGGGTTGCATGAGGTGACTCCATTACAAGATGCCCATGGTGGGAAACACATACACAAAAAAAAAAACAGAGCAATGCAATCACTGCTGTTGAAACATCAAGGAGTTCTTACTTTAAACGTCAGCAGTTTTTCTGCTGGATGCTAAAAATAATGTGATTTATTAGTTTTCGTGTCATCATTCGCTCACAATGATAATGTATTGAGTGAGTTTCTACTGCTGTTGTTGTGACACCAAAATAAAACATAACAGCATAAAGTTTTCTGTTCAAGATAAAAGCAAACAAAAGACTTCTGCGCTACATATAAGTTGTAATTTGTAATTTCTACTACATTAAAAATGCTTCAAGCAACAAAAAAATTGTAAAATGTTGAGAATATTCTGAGCGTTGAGTGATATTTAAGGTCGACTCTTCTTAGCCGTCAGCGTCTGCTTTGAACACTTGTCTCCCATCTCTTCATCTCATGCAGGGTGTACATTGACTATTGATAAGAACCTCACATAACCTCATAATTTTAAAATTATGATTTTCTTTTTATTTCCCTAATGTCAGATGTTAATGCATTGGTGTCATGTAAAGGTAACGTGATTATTTCATCAATAGAAGCATTGATTGCCTGTCTGTGTCTGCTGGTGCAGTGGAGTGTGAGCTTCAGCTGTGAGCTGTTGGATGGATGGATGAATGTACATCCTCATGTTCTACCCAGACCATTTGTGTGACATTGGATGATATACGTCCACAACATTTTTGCAGGATAACACGCTTTTCTGTCATTCTGACTGTATATGCAAGCAGCAAAAAGAAAAAAAAAAAATGTGCACACACAGACTTACACCAAGAGGGTTGTTAAAAATTCATGACAGGGCTTTGACGAGACTCCTCTGCCTTCTGGGAGTTCTGTGGGAGGGAAGAGGAGGAGGAGGAGGAACGATACCTAATTACCCTTCTATTTTTCTCCGTATCGCTCTCTCGGTGTCAAACGCATTCTCTCACAGATGCTATCAGGCTAGCCAAAGAAAGGAATCTGCCTCAGGTATAGAGTCCAGATGGGAGCGACAGCTAACCTCTGTGAACGGCTTCATTAAAGTTTATTAAAGACCTTCTCAGAGTTACCAATTGATTCCAAGTCAATGTTGTTTTTTTTCAAACACATAAATTCGGCGCTACAGTCGTTTACTTAATGGGAAGCGCACAGCGCTCTGTAGCTAGCTTAATTAAACTGGTTTGTCTTTCTGTAATTGTGTTGAAGCTCTACTCGTCTCAGGCATGAGGACAAGAAACAAAATGCATCCTGTGTTTCACAGCTTGTTTCAAATTAATCTTTAAAGGTAGGCTAGCTGCACAGCACTAATTAGGAGGAAATAGAAGTTAGCATAACCACTATGCTAACTTATATTTCACCAGCCAATCAGGATTGGCTGGTGAAATATGACGCAGAGGCGTATATCCCATAGTGAGACATCGAAACAAATGTTATGAAAGAGAACTAATTCATGCATTTGTTACGTGAAGATGAGTTAAAGGAGTAATCAGACTCCATAGTGACACTACGGTGGTTAGTGTAACTGCAGCCATCAGGGAACCTCTGCGGGAACTTACATCCAATGTTTGTTGATCACTGGAGCACAGCTGAGACTGGATGATGGATACCTGACAAGACCTGACGGCACTGGATGTGTCGGGTTCAGACAGATATTTAGAACTGGTGTTCAGGTTCGGTCACATAGTGTCGATTGCGCTACAGCATTTTTCTTTTCCTGCTGTAGCAGCCACGCAGTGATCCGCGGTGGAGGGAGAATGGAGCAGAGAACAATTATAAAGGAATACACCGTTGAAACATTATTTTTACTACACAATAATAAGGAGAATCCTTATCTTTGATACATGGATTATGTAAATAGATCCAATGGGTTTCTTGTGTTTCACTTTCGTTTGTTACCCGTGCGCTGATCTGATGTTGACATTAACAGTTGTTTGGTAATAAAATCAGTGCTTATCACTAAAACAAACGTACAAATGTCATTTATTTGAGAAAAAAAATGTCTCAGTAACTAGATGTTCTTTTTAATTATCTAAGGGTGACCATATGTCCGGTGTTACCCAGACATGTCCTATTTTCACTTCTTGTCCAAGCCGTCCGGCCAGACAAGAAGAAAATCTCATAAAAATGTCCAGGTTTCTCAGGGACCCTGAACAAATCTCAGGAACAGTTCATTTAAATGACCGTAACTCCACTAATAGTTGCTGTATCTGAGAAATTCCACCAGTTTCTGAAAGCTAAGGAGTTGCTCTTTACAGCGAGATGCGAGATTGTTTTCAAGACATTGTCAGATACGCAGCAGAGAAATGAGAAAAACTGAAAGAGACCATATACCGGTGGATTTAATTAAAAGCAGGAAAACCCTCCTGGATGATCAAACCTCCATGAAGGTCCAGAGAAACTTATCCTACAGAAAGTTATGGTCAAAGTTATTTATTGAAGTGTATATTTAATGATTATTTAATGTTCTGTAAGCCTTGAGTTCTTTTTTTTGTTATAGTTTTACTTCCTAGGAGGAGAGCTTTCTCATTGTTTGAATAATAGAGAGATTTCAAGAATGTTTACATGACAGATAGTTGTAATCATAATAAATGTGATTGATTTGATTGTTTATATATTATAAAGAAAGAATTTGATTTTTAAACCTTATGGATAAGAATGACCTATTGATCTACTATATTGTATTTTGCCGTTACAAGGTAGAGTCAAAAAAATAGCTAATACTGCCAGGTTCGGCCCAGGCGTCGTATTTTTTTGGAAATCAAAGTATGGTCACCCTTGTGTTAAGTCAAGACTCGTTCATTGTAATTCTTTAGAATCAGGATGTGTCAGTAACTCTTTAAAAATTCTGTTGGTTTACTGGATGTTCTAGGAGTATCTAAAAGTAGAATGTTGGACACTTGTTCACATAATCCTGAGCCTTTTTCTAGTTATTCTGCCTTAGGTTTAGACAGTCTGTGACATGTTAAATCATTTTACCATGTTTCTCCCTATTGCTTTCTCTCTTGTTGCACTCAAGACCACATTTTGAGTGTTTTCGCCTCAAACTGGCCAGACTCAGGATTGTCCATCCAGACCAGTAGAGCCAATAGTGCATCTTTCTGCTCACTGTATTCAGCATGAATGGCTACGTTTTGTAAATCATCTCACTCTGAGTGTATTATTGTGTAAAACAGATAAAGGGCAAAGCACAGGTCTGCCATTTCCATTTCCATTTTTTTTGTTTCCTTTGAGATTGACGGCCTGAAATGAAATATTGGACATTACACAAAGACTTTTCTTCACAGTGTTTTCTCTGTATCTTTTGCACACCCACACATGCATGTACAGTATGCTTTTTTATCACCTCTCTTTTTTAATGTGTTACATTATACCTATTATTTCATTTCTTTTAGAAACTGGCCTCTGCTGCTGAGCACTTCCAAATGGAGCATTCGTGGCAGGAAGAGTTCGAGGTAACAAAGAGTGAACAGTTGCACACATTTTACGCACAGAGGAGAGCCGTCCCTTATGGAAGCGAATCAAGGCCTATTTTGATGGAGAAAATACATTTTGGCAAATCAAGAATAACATCAAAAAGTTGAGAATAATAATGTCAAGATTAAAGTAAAAAAGATGAGATTGAATTCAAAATTTTGAAAATGAACTCAAAATACGATATTGTGATAAAAGTCAAAGATTTGCTAATAAAGTCAAATCTATGGAAGCTGACTAGGGCCAATTCACCATATGACAAACGGCAGATCGTGGCCGTCTACAAAATACTGTGTATCGATGAATGGTTTAATGACAAAGAGATTATTTCTTTTTTAGCTCATAAACAGTGTTGTAATCTCTTTAACGACTTTGAAGAGATATTGCCAAAAACGAAATGTGCTCAGAAGGAAAAACCAGTAAAGTTTGGAAGAGGTGGAACATTCAGTCCGTCTGTGGCTATTGAGGAGCTATTGAAACAGATTAGGGCCAGTTTGGATGGAGACTTTTGTCATATATGGTGAATTGGCCCTCGTCAGCTTCGGTAGATTTGACTTTATTAGCAAACCTTTGACTTTTATCACAATATTGTATTTTAAAATTTTGACTTTAATCTAGTCTTTTCAACTTCAATCTCAACATTATATTTCACTTTTATTCTTGAAATTTGAACTTTTTTTTTGACATTTCAACTTTATTCTTGATTTTACCAAAATTATTTTCTCCATCAAAATGAGCCCTAATCCATCACAGCTCTGCTCTTTGATGGAACAATATATATATATATATATATATATATATATATATATATATATATATATATATATATATATATATACATATGCATGCAGTGGATTTAATGAGCAGCTTCTTTATTTAGAATAAAAAAAACAAAACACTGGGCACATTTTTGCATTTTAAGTGGATGCTTTTCTAAATTGCTCTTTCTATGACGTCCCCAGAGCGCTGATAGTAACACATTGGCACATGTGCAGAAAACAACACACCACATTTTCCACAGATCAGCATCTTCACACATTTAGAATTGGAGAGACTGTTTTTTTGTGTTGCCATCTTTAAAAAAGATCAGTTTTCTTATTATGTGTGAGCCCAAAGCCTATATCTGTGGTTGTGTGTTGCCTGTTTACAGGGGGATGGAGTTGCCTACTACAATGCAAAGGACAATGTGAGTGTGTGCACTATTTTTCTATTTGTTCTGCTCACATCTGATCCCTGACAAACACACGGGTCAGCCTCAGTGAAATGGTTTTGTTACTCAGCAGCCTCAGCTTTCTGCTGCAGTCCCTCCTCATCCTCTTCTCTCCTCTCTTTGTCATCCCTCCTCCCATCCTCACGCAGGTGAAGAGGTCTCCGCCGTGTTTCTTGTCTAATTGACAGATGAGATGTATGAGCTGGCTACACTGTTGCTTTATTAGGAAGCGAGTGTTCACACCGTCTCTTCCCGCCGCCTGTTCGGTTGCCCCCCTTATTTTGGCTCTTTTTTGCTTCTCCCGCCTGCTTTTCATCCGTCTCCCCATGTTGCTTTTCCTCACATTCCTCTGTGTTTCTGATGCTCTCGTTGATGCAAATTGGTGATTGCACAGCAGCAGTTTCAAATGTCCACCAGACCAGACCAAACCAGACTAAAAATCACCGTCTAACTGCTAAAATTGCCAGTGTTTTATAAAAATGTGACTTTCCTATGTGTGTGTGAACCTTTAATAAAACACAACCCCATGGTTTGACCCCCCGTGACTATGATTATTCTTCCTCTCCCACAGCTGGATGTAAATCAAACCGAAGGGAGAAAATTCAGGATTCGACCCGACTTTAAGGAAGACCAGTTATTTAAACGCTTGACAGATCACAACAACACGGCAGTCCATATTCCAACTGACATCTATGATGGCTGTAAGTACACACACATACACACACACACACGCACACACTACCCACTAGTAACCATGGATACGTTGACACACCGACCCGTTACCAACAGTTTATGCCTCGAGCAAACTTGCCCAGAGCTACACGATGCTGGAAGTTAGTCACACAATGTGTTAGGATGTTTTATGGCTATACACATGAATTTTCATGGATGCAATTTCAAAAGGTACCAGGACATTAAATGTATAATCCTGATAATTAAGACTACACTAAACAAAATGACTCCAAAGACACTCAAAATGTCAACAAAATGACAGAAAATACAGAAAAAAGAAGAACTACAAACAAAATGATAAAAAACACACAATGACTCCAAATTAACTCAAAACGACAAAAACAGTACACATATAATGACAGAACAATACACAAACCAACAGCAAAAATTTCACAACATGACAGAAAAATACAAAAAACAGCAAGAACAAACAAAGGATAAAAAAAAAAAAAACATACTAACTCCAAAGACACTCAAAATTACAGCAAAAGTACACGTGACAGAAAAATACACAAAATGACAAGACCCCCCAACCCAGCAAAAATAAAAAAATTTTAAAAAAGTGAAAAAAGTTTTGGACTATTCTTCAAATCTGATAATATCTGATTCTTCAAATCACATATTTTACAACAGTAATAATAAAGCTCTTTAATAATAATCTGCCATTAAAACAACATTTTGTGTTTTTCATGCTCAAGGATTCACCCCAACGCCTTGCACCTCCCCATAAGGGGCGTGCCCTCGGGTTTGGGAACCACTGGTCTAGCTTTTTCTTTTTTTTTTTTTGTGCGTTTGAAATGTGTTTTTGAGTTGGATTGGTTTTCTGTGCAATTATGTTCAATAATTAGTGAGTCAGCAGGATGACGATGTGATCTCAGCCTGCTGCGGCACCGTCTGGTCCCAAGGTTGCACGTTTCACCTTTTCCTCGACCCGACCCACAGACATAGAGGTTGGAATCGGCCGATGTGTTGGTTTGAGATCAGAAAAGTGTCAGGACAAGTCGATTAGCATCTTTTTGAACACTGACGTAGTTCATTTTCATTTTCTTCTGAAAGATTTACATTCAGCCTTCATGCTCTCTCTCTCTGTCTCTCTTTCTCTGTCTTTCTCAAGGATGTTGTTCATTGCTTTTCTGACATGAGTACGCTTGGATACATTGTAGTTGTGTTGTCCAACTTGAGCAAGATGAAAGGAACCACAAGTGTTTGTCATGTCTCTCTCTCTCTGTGTGTGTGTGTGTGTGTGTGTGTGTGTGTGTGTGTGTGTGTGTGTGTGTGTGTGTGTGAAGGCGAGTGCAGAAAAGAGGATGTGGGAAACAATCTGAGTAATGGAAATGAAGAGCAAGCTAGTTTATTTTAAGGTTCGAGTACTCAAGATCACACAATGTTAAGAGGGAGGAAAAAATATGAAGTAAATCCCCTGAAAACACAGAAAAAATACATCTTGGAACCATACTCGGAGTTTAATCCAGGTGTGTGGGGTAGGTGGCGGGGTATTGAGCATTGCCCCCCTAGTGGTCAAAAGTTTTCATTAAAGTTTTCCAAAATGAATTCGAAAAAATTCAATTATTAATAAAATGTACATTAAATATGAATATTTCAAGTGCAATAAAACACAGTGACTGTACAAAAATATCTATGAATTAATTTGGTGTAGATTGTGTAATGTATTTGTTGTAGTATAAGTTTTCAGTGAAATGACCCCAAAATTTTGAGACTTTAGGTTGGTTCTTCTTCTGTTGCACAATTGTTCTTCACAATGTAATTGGTGACGCGACACTGCACCCAGCAGGTCATGTATGGTACTGCAGCAAAAATGAAGCAGAATACGGCAGCTGGTGAATTTACAACATTGAAGCGACGCATCCAAACAGATTTTAGTTATCAACATTATTCGTTATGTTACTAATCATTTTTGCATTATTATATATGTTACACACATTGTGGTTGGTGCAAATCTGCAGAGGGTCTAAATATTGAATTCTATTTCTTCCCCCTGGCAGGAATATCAAACTCCACCTATGGTTCGAACAATGTCACACATATAGACACACAAAAACTGTTTAGTATGTCAGGTGAAAAAAAAAGAAGAAAAAAAAAAAAAGGTTTATATGTTATTGAGCTTTCAACTCTTCAATTTGATCTCCACCCAATAAAAGCTCCAGGAATAGCCTTTGCCCAGAGCGAGAAGATTGGATTTTCTGGGTGAGCTGGGTGTCGATTTTATGAAATCAGCATCAGTCACGTGTGTGTGTGTGTGTGTGTGTGTGATGAGCATTGGACACAATGCAGAGATTCAAGTGACAGAGGGAAAAAATTGGCAAACCCATCTGTCGGCTCCTCGATCACGTTTATACACAGTGAGAGACGGATCATCTGGAAAAATCTGTAGATTTAGAGGCACAAAAATTGGTTGAAAAAAACAGAACAAAAAAAAAAAAAAAAACACATTATCGACTGTATTTATATTGTCAAATTTCCTGACTGATCCAAATCCTGTTGTGTAGCATTGCATCCTACATACTGTATGTATTTATGCACCTGAAGTATAGCAACACTTCCAAGTATTAATCCTTTCACCTCATTTTTTATTCATGAAATTGTTTCCACTTTGGATGCTTGTAGAACCGAAGCAGAGCGAGATGGGATATGTGTTGAATTCCTTGTATTTATTTACATTTTTTTTTAAAAAAAATTTTATTTTCATAAATCTGTGTAATGCTTGTTTAGGATAACCTCTAAGTCCTAGCTGTCACAAGGATCTTTACAATGGAAGTATGTAACTTTTACTGTATGTTACTAGTAATCTGCTTTTTAATTAAAAACAAAGACTTTACAACTTCTACCTTTTAATAATTAACAATGATTTTCTACAGTAGTGTGAGATTAAACAGAATACGAAAAGTTTGAAAAGTATGTGTTACTTTACACTGAAAAAAAAAGTAAGTGAAATTAGGAAACATAAGGAACTTTCTTTTGATTGGAAGAGTTTATCAATCCCATTAGGAAAGAAACATGTTTTCTAATTATGGAAGCAGACATAGTGGAGGATTCACTGAAGGCTTAGGGGTATTAAAACATGTGCAAACATCACTCCACGTGCTAATGAGGGGTACAAACCCCAGGGAATCAGGACTGCGTGTCTTCAGCACGTCACAATGCACTTACAATCCACTTAGCACGTTTCGCTGTGATGAGTATGTAGGCGGATCTTATAAGGGGCGCAAAAAATTGGGAGGGGAAATACAAATAAATTAATGCAGTGGACGCAATGCAATTCATCAAACCTGGAACTGCATGCGATGACTGTTTTTACGCCGAAAAATACATTCATCTGCAAACTCACACACAGATCATATCTACAGTAAATGTTGACACAATACACAGCAGAGATGGAAAAAAAAGGCTCCAGTTAACCTTTCTAGTATACAAAAATAAGTCAAATAAAACAATAGTCAATATTAAGAGCTGCTGAAACAAAATGCAGAGTAAAGTGTGTGTGTGTGTGTGTGTGTGTGTGTGTGTGTGTGCGCGCGTGTGTGTGTGTGTGTGTGTGTGTGTGTGTGTGTGTGTGTGTGTGTGTGTGTGTGTGTGTGTGAGAGGGAGAAAAACAGCTGTGGCTCGAGCGCCAGGCTGTCGTTCCAGTGGAGCTTCTGTGTCTTCCTCTCCATGTTTTGACTCAAACTCTCGTGTTGAAGGCAGGAGCGTCAGGCCAGAATCAGCTGATCAGCTGTGTAATTTATGCAGCAATGGCACAATGTTCACATCTGAGCGTGTGGTGACGGCGCTTAAATTACGGTAACATCCTGTCACTTAAACTGAAGTTGTTTGTTGGACAAATAGAATGTGAATATAATTGCCATTAAATGTTGTTCACTTATTTGTTTATGTCCATAATTAATTTATAGATGATTCCCTTCCCAGAAACATCTGGAATCTAATGAAAGCTCACATACACTGTCCAGTATCCAGGGATTTATTTCACTCATACATTTTTATTTTGGCTAAAAAGTCACTGAATCGTTTCGGATTGAATCATTCTAAATTAACCAATATCACCCATGAATTAAATTGTTGTTAAAATGAAACGTCACACCCATACATCAGACGATGATATGAACAAATCTAAAGTTAAATGCAGATGAGTTTCGATTTTGTTCATGTAAAGTGACATTTTCTATTTTGTAGTTCTTCTGTAGATTCCGTTGCACATAACATTCTTTTGCTGCTGTGGTATACATTTTTGATACTTGCTTGTATATAACTTGTGCTTTTCTATTTCATTTATTTAACAAAATAAGGGCTTAAAAGGGGACTCAGCTGCAGAATTCAATTTTAAAAAAATAGTTTAAACAGTGTCTTAATAACTTGTCCATGTTCAGATGTCTGTATCATTCCATGTTGTAGTGAATATTATTACTGAGATTAAGTCATCTGAAGGTATGGACGTGGCGTTGCCATCAAAGCAACTCTGAGGGAAATTCATGAGCACCGTGAGAGGACAAAGAGTGTATCTATCGCTCATGAAGTAGAAGCGGAGTTTAGCTTATTAAATGTCACGGCTAAACTCCAGAGTCCTCACAGCCAATAAAGACATTAAAGAGCAGCACATCTATCATGTATCATGGCCGCTCTGTGGGGCGGTGAGTGTGGCATCGCTGCATCAAAACAACAACAGAAAAACCTTTATTACGTTTCATTTCATCCCCTGTGGCTAAAAGCTTCCTGCGTTTTCTCTGGAGGACAAAACGAGATTGTCATGAACTACTGACCTCTTCAAATCCTTTCTTTCCCTCTCAATAACAGTTTAGCATGTTAGCGATTTCTCTCTATTTAAAAAGACGCCAAATGACTCATAATTTTTTAGGTGCTAATAGTAAAAAGTCGGTCACTGTTTCATAACTGTAAACATTTAGCTCACGTTCCTCAAATCTAGCAAATTTTTCTTTCATTTGAGACAAATTCATATTAAACCGCATGTTTTATATCTTTGTTAAAAATGTGTAAACATGAAAAATATATCTAAATGTTAAATTTAAATCCAAATGTTAAATCTAAATGTTATATGTTAAATCTAAATGTTATATGTTAAATCTAAATGTAAATGTTAAATTTAAATGTAAATGTTAAATTTAAATGTAAATGTTAAATTTAAATGTAAATGTCAACATATAAATATAAATGTAAAATTTTAATCTAAATGTAATAGTTAAATTTAAATGTTGAATCAAAATCTAAATGTTAAATCAAAATCTAAATGTTAAATCTAATCTAAGTGTTGAATCGGTCTCCAAGTGTAAAGCTAAATGTTTAGAAATTATACAAAGTGGGCTGGTCAGCACCTGTCGGTCACCCCACTCTCGAAAGTCTTCTGCATCCTCGGTGCCTCCGTCACTGGTCAAGTGAGTTGACATACAGCATGTCGGTACTTTTAGCAAATCTACGTCTGTTAAACTGTCTGAGGGCAGTTGTCCACACATTCCCTGGGCTGATGTGTAGCACACACACCAGTCATTACCGCTCTTTAGAGTTGGTCAGTTTGGAACGATGCAGCTCTGTCTTGCTCTTCCCTTCACCTCACTCACTGAGCCCCAGTCGGTGATGTGGGAGGGGCCTCGTGATCGACAATCGCTGACCAGTCCACTTTATATAATTTCAAAACATTTAGCTTTACACTTGGCGACCAATTCAATATTTAGATTTAGCATTTAGATTTAGATTTAACATTTAGATTTAGATTTAACATTTAAATTTACATTGACCATGTAGATTTACAGTAAACATTTAAATTTACTTTTTATGTGTACACATTTTTAACAATGATTTAGAACATGCTGTTTGACATTAATTTCTGACTCAAATGAAAGGAAAATGAGCTAAATGTTCAAAAGATGTCAGCTATGAAACAGTGACCAAGTTTTTACATTCGACACGCCGTAGTAATTAGGCATATTTATTACATGGATAATAATGACCCTCATTAGGGTAACTAAGACTCTACTCGATTCTTTCAGAAATAACAATTTGACTTATGATGTTTGAGTGAAGCTGCCTCATTAATTATTTACTGATGATTAAGGTTGGCTGTAGCCATTGTGCACATCGTTACGCTAAGTGTGCACTAATGAGCTCTGTGTGAAAAAGCTGAGCTAATATTCTAAAGTATAAGATGCTTTTTGAATGGTGTTTTTAAACAAATTTGCAGTAAATCACTCTTAGATTTTAAATCTTAACGAGAGGAAAAAAAAAAAATTCTGACATGTCAACACAGTCTCTCTCTTCATTTCCTAAAAATAAGAATGTTTTTCTCCTGGAAGCCAAAGCTTCATTAACTCTCTCCTCTCCGGAGGCCGACATGCAAATGAACAGTGTTTGCTTTGCACAACAACGACTCCGTCACGTCACACTGGAAGCTAGAAACCAATTTTTGCTTACATGTGCAAGAGCTCACTTTTACAGCGAGGAGTCCGAGGTGAGACAAATCAATCACACTGATACATACGCAGGCGAGCACGTCAGTAGAAGAAGAAGAAGCAGCAGAGAGAGAGGAAGAGGAAGAGTGGTGTGCTGTCTCATCCATCACGTGCTGTGTCGTTACATCCATGATGTCTGATGCCTCCTAAAACAGACACTATCAATCAAACGTACACACACACGAAACAAACCTGAACGCAAACACATGGGCATTGTTGTAAATGTCACACTAACTTACCACTCATACTAAGAGTGACGTCTAAATTAGTATATTTTCACATTAGATAGTATGAAAAAGTACGCAAGAAATACCCAGATGTATACTTTATGGGGACATCTTTTAGGTATGTACGGTGGGCACACTAGTCATACTCAACCATCCCATGATGTATTGTGAGCGAAAAGTAAAATGGTCTTAGAACTGGCTTCAAGCTAAGAGTCAAAGATCCCTTTTCAAAATAAAAGCATAATTTCTTTCATTCATTTTTTTTTGTTTACCCTTTTGTAAGGGCTTTTGTTTTGAAGTTAACAGTAAGTTTAGACAGTAGAACAATGGAGGGTCTCTGAAAATGCGTGAAATGTGTGAATGAAATGTTTTTTAGTGAGTTTTATGGATCAAATGAGCACATGTTGATATTGTACTTTCAAAGATGGAGAATCAACAGAGATATTTAGTCTCAGTGTGCTTGATGTTTTCGTCCTTGTAGGTTCCCAATGCATCTTGGGATACTTGGAAGTATGCTTCAGTGGGAATGCTCATTATCCCTATCATACTATAAGTATATAGTAGACAGTATATACTCAATGAGTTTGTAGTGTATAGTACGTTAGTGTGACATCCATGATTGTTTACATTAAGCACTGAAGTTCAGTGATTTAATTCAATTCAATTCAACTTTATTTGTATAGCGCAAATTACAACAGTCATCTCAATGCGCTTATCAAAATATGAAATTCATAAATAGAAAGAAAAAAACAAACAAGATCCACATGAACAAGCATTTTGCGACAGTGGGAAGAAACAACTCCCTTTTGACAGGAAGAAATCTCCAGCAGAACCAGGTTCAGAGGTGGCAGCCATCTGCCTCGACTGGTTGGGGTTAGTGGACAGAAGGACCAACAGAACAGGATAGAGAGGTAGAACATCAGTGTCTCAGACTAGTTGAGCTGTGAACCACAGATCAGGAACTGCCATTTCCAAGAGAGAGAAGGGCGAGGAGAAGGCACTGACTGCAGTAAAACATGATACAGTATTATCAAGTCAGCCTGTCTTGGCCTTGGGCCTCACTCCCAGTGGCCTAGTCAACAGTTATTATAAGGTGACAAAAATTCCTGTTTCTTGGTAAGCTAACAGCGACTTCAAGGTCTGTAAATGCGACTGTTACAGACGAGCCCATGTCCGCTCTAGCGGTAGGTTATGTTATGATTTAGTCCTGTTTATGCGGACTGTACAGTATATCATAACCAGCTACATCAGAATTTGAATCTCTTCCTGTTTATTTGTAACCTAACAGCAATGCCAAGGACTGTAAATGTGACTGTTTACGGACGAACCCATGTCCGCTCTAGCGGTTGGGTTAATGCTTTTATATACAGCATACGCTTTGGGATTTGAGTTTAGCCTTAAAGGTGGAGAGAGTCGCAGCCTCCGGTACTGAGACTGGAAGCTGATTCCAAAAGCGAGGAGCCTGGTAGTTGAATGCTCCTTCTCCTGTTCTACTTCTGGTCACATTCCAGTAGACCAGCAAACTGCGAGTGGAGTGATCTGCCTGAATGATAGATCACTAACAGGTCTCTGAGATATACAGGAGCTTGATCACGTAGAGCTTTGTAGGCTAACAGGAGGATTTTAAACTCTATTCTAGATTTTATAGGAAGCCAATGAAGGGAAGCCAATACTGGAGAAATATTCTCTCTCCTGTTAGTACCTGTTAGTATTCTAGCTGCAGTATTCTGAATTAAGTGGAGACTTTTTAGTGAGTTACTAGGACATCCTGACAGTAGGGAGTTACAATAATCTAATCTAGATGTAACAAATGCATGGATTAGTTTTTCAGCATCTGGGCCAATATATTCCTGATTTTAGAGATATTATGGAAATGGAAGAGGACTGTCATTGAGATTTGTTTAATATGTGAATCAAAGGATAAGTCAGTATCAAAAATAACACAAGTCTTTTTTTTACTGTGGTGCTGGGTGACAGAGTAATGCCATCAAAAGACACTTTTTATTCTGATCATTTATCTCTGAGGTGTTTTGGACAAAATAAAATCACTTTGGTTTTATCCTGGTTAAGAAGGAGAAAGTTACGGTTCATCCAGGATGTGATGTCTGTAAGACAAGTCTGGAGTTTTAATAACTGATGAATTTCATCTGATGTAATTGACAAATAAAGCTGTGTATTATCATAGCAATGGAAATTTATGTTATGTTCTCTGATAATGTTACCTAGTGGAAGCATACTGTATATAATGGAAAGAGTATTGCTCCCAAAACTGAACCTTGTGGAACTCCATGATTAACTCTGGCGTGCACTGAGGACAGATTATTAACATGAACAAAGTGGGTTCTGTCTGATAGGTAGGATTTAAACCAACCCAGTGCTGTTTCTTTAATCCCAAAGACACTTTCCAGTATCAGCAGTAGATGATGATCCACTGTATCGAAGGCTGCACTGAGACCAACCCTCTGTCTGAGGCTAAGAGGAGATCATTGGTTACTTTTACTAAGGCAGTCTCTGTGCTGTGATGGGCTCTAAAGTCAGACTGAAAGCTTTTGTATAAATTGTTCCTTTGTAGATAATCAGATAGTTGACCTGTGATGACTTTTTAAGAATTTTGGGAACAAAAGATTGGATATTGGTCTATAATTGGACAAGTCACTTGGATCGAGGGTTGGTTTTTTTAAGGAGAGGTTTGATTACAGCGGTTTTAAAGGCCTGTGGTACATAACCTGTTACTAGAGATGTGTTAATCCAGTTCATCATATTAGTGCTAATTAGTGGAAGAACATCTTTAAATAGTGGAGTTGGGATTGGATCTAAAAGACAGGTTGTTGGTTTAGAAGCACTAGCTATTGAGGTCAGTTCAGATAAACCAATTGGAGTGAAACTATGTAAATAAAAGCTAAATGTTGGGGTAATTTCAGGAGCTGCTTTGTTTAAGAAATTATTGATTTCTCCTCCAGGGGGGACATGAGCTTTGTTTATAATTGTCAGAATTTTATCTGTAAAGAAGTTGATAAAATCATCACTGCTCAGGTTGACAGGAATAGAGGGTTCAACAGACCTGTAGCTTTTGGTGAGCCTGGCTACAGTGTTGAATGGAAATCGAGGATTATTCTTGTTTTCCTCTATTAAAGTTGGTTCTAGACACAAGTCGGAAACAAAAATTGAAAAAAGTGTAATGAAGGAAGAAAAATGTATGTTTTAGAAGTCAAAGAAACTTTACTCTGAGGTTCAGAATCAGGAATATTCCCTTATTTCATGGTTGTGTAAGATTTTATTCCTGAATTTTGGCTGGACAGCACTTTTTCTATGGTTATCAGGCCAAGATTCAAACCAAAAATAACCAGCTGTACTTAGAACAAACAACTAATAGCTGAATTAAAATGGGGACTACATACACAATATTATCAAAGAGCTTTTCTCTAATAAGGGGTGGCAGAGGTGCCCTTGAGCAAGTCACCAAATCCCAACACTGCTGTGGTGCGCTCCCTTCATAGTTAAAGCAGCCCTACTCTGACATCTCTCCATCAATGCACGTCCACAGCTCATGTTTGTGCATGTGTGTGATTTGGGCCTATGTGTGTGAGAAGCATGTCCCTAAAAAAATCCCTTCAGGGATTAATAAAGTTTTTCAAACTTTCAATTTTTAGAAGTTCTGTACGTGAATTAGGATCGCAAGGGGGTAGAACATTTCAGGGAAATTTCAACAAGAATTCAAAGTGTAAGTACACTCCCAGGTTTTTACTGACCTAGGTAAGGGGAATTTCTTGATTATGGGTTTAGCTCTATAAGTAGTTAAGACACGCCCAGTCACAGCAGCTTAGGAAACCCAGTCCCTCCTACCATCTTTTGGAGGAGGGGTGGGGCCAACAGTGACAGTTAGTCTCAGCCAATAGAAAAACCAAATAGTAAATAGCAGTGTTCAACCCATACAGGGCAGTCACTCTAACATTTTGCAACTAAAAACACTCAATTTAAATACTTAGACTACAATGTGAAGAAGGGGACTAGGATAATATATTTATTCAGCAGAAAAAAAGTAGCTTTAGGGTGTACTTACACTTCAAGGTTGGGAATTTGGGGAATTTTCGAAAATATAAACTTTTAATGGGAATTATTCAATGGTGTTAACTGGAAATTGAGAGTAATTTTAAATTAATGATGTTGATATTTTGGATGTTGCTAAATTATATTTAACATTCAGAACAAGCAGGGAGACGTGAAAAAACGTTTTTTTTTTTTTTTTTTTCCCCATTGGTCGAAGTTATTACAGATTTTTCTTTGTTCCTTTTTCAGAGCACATTAGGTCTTTATTTCTGTCAGGACATAAAGACAATTTCAACCAAAACTTAAAAAGTGTATTTGGAAGAAAATCGCCGACCCTCCTACTTTAAGGACTAGCCTAGAATCCATCCTAATGTCCTTGTATTATTCAATGTTTAATACAGGCGATTAGTCTGGAAGCGCTCATCGGGCATTTAAGTTCTGAGGGGCTGAGTGGGGCGGGACAAACACACGCAGAGTAACCAATCAATCGATGAGTAGACGTGACAATCGTAGTGTGACAAGCTAAGCCAGCTCCCTAAACGGAGCCGGCAGAGGAAAATTGCATTAAATACGCTACAGACTTTTAAAGTCTCTTCTTGTTGTGGTTTCAATAACATATCCAGGTCTTTTAAGACTAAATTAACGTCTTCTTCGTGGTGGGCGCCATGTTTGTTTGTTTTAACACTGCTTGGTGCAGGAGATATGACGTTCTTTCTGTACGGCTGCGATTGGCTCGGTCTCTTTAAAACCAAGGAAGTGAGCAGAAACGGGCACATTGCCACACCCACTTTCTTACAAAAAGTAAGGTAGTGGGTTCGGCTTATCATCAGGCTAATTAAAGGTTGCAAAGAGGCTGGAAATTTAGGGAATTATTAAAAACATGTACTTATTTATTAAATGTAACCAAAAATTTGAGGTAATTTTAAACAACTACCTTTTCCACAATATCATGCATGCAAAAATATTGATAAAAAAAGTTTTGAGTAAAACAAAGATATCTACTTGTTGTCTGTGTGTGTTTAATATAATGATCTACTTGTTTATTTGCAGCTAACATTGTGCTGAATGAACTGAGCTGGACGGAGGATTTGGAGGAAGTCTTTAAAAAGAACCGAGAGGACGACCCAACGCTCCTCTGGCAGGTGTTTGGCAGCGCTACCGGCCTGGCTCGCTACTATCCAGGTAAAAATGATACTTTCAGCTTATTATTCATCTATATAAAATTAGTTTTATATCATTACCACATGCAGGAGTATTCCCACGATAATACAGACACAAACATTGGTAAAATGACTCCAGTTTTGGAGTATGTCTGTTTATCTGTGAACTTTTTTTAAGAAAAATCCAGAAAAGAAGTGCACAGAAGAGCAGAAATATTATCAAATAAGATTTTTGCTTATCTATTTAAGAAAAAAATCAGAAGAAAAGTGCACTAAAGGGAAGTAATTGTTGTATTGTTTTCCTGAACACACAATTTTCACTTTAAGAAAAAAGTTAGTTTGAAAAAGCTTTTTAACATTTGTTGTCATGTGATTTATTTGTGCACTTTTTTTATCAAAGAAAAATCGAGAAAAGTAGTGTACGGAAGGGGATACATTCACTATTTACACTTAGACAATTTGGGGAAAATGAGTTTGTTAGTTGTTATTTTTTTCTGAACAAAAAGGTTTATCATGATATTAAAGTATTTTTAGTCACCTAGAAACTTTGCACCATATTCTGTGTAAGGTTTTAACAAAATAATCTAATGGAAAAAGAAGAAAAACAAAAACCTAAAGTTTAGCAATGACACATCAAATGATGATAATAAAAAGTATTGCCTTCAGAAATACTGGTTCCTTATTTACTTGGTATCTGATCAAGACCAAATCTTTCTCCCAATAATAATAATAATAATAATAATAATAATAATAATAATAATAATAATAATAATAATAATAACAAAAATGTATCATGTTTTCTTATGTTTTCTTAGTCTTAATAAATCCAAGCATAGATTCTAAATGAGAGTGTTGCTTTAATTCAGTTTGAACTGCTGTGTTATTTTTGATCATTAAATTCCCTGTCATTATCTTTATTGTGCTTTATTATACTAAATTAGTCACTTCAGTCATTAAATATGCCTTGACAACAGAAATTTTCTTTTACTTCTAGCATTTCAATCCGTAACAAACAGAAACAAGTTTGTTCTAATGGTGCCAAACAGAAAGTAAAAGTTAAATAATGATAAATGTGAGTTATTATGTTAATGATAATGTAGATGCTGGTGGTTGGTTGACATACAGTAAATGTGTTTTTCTTTCCCACACAATGACTGGCAATGAGTGGCAGTGAGTGTGTGAGAAACAACGCCTCATACAGCCAGAGCAACACCTCCCTCTCAGCACTAAATGTGTTATAAACTCAACCAAAAATAGAAAAACATGTTTGTTTTTTCCACAACGATGTCAAAAATTTATCAAATCATGAGTTGTTTTTTTTTTTCTTTAACCAGCTTCACCGTGGATGGACGCCCGGAAAACCCCGAGTAAAATTGATCTGTATGACGTTCGCAGGAGGCCATGGTGAGGAAAATAGTTTATTATAGTTGTATTATGTATTATTATGAATGCTGAGTGGCAATGTCATATGTCTATGTGCATAAATTATTGAAATATAGCGCAGTCTTAGTAAGGTAGTGGATTTTTTTAGTTGAATGAATTAAAAAGCCTTATTTACTTCTAGTCTTTTAGTTTAAATGAAGTTACTGATTGTCTGACTGTGTTTATCTGTGTTTTCTTCGTCCCTTTCTTTTACAGGGAACAATATTTAATTAGACGAAACTAACAAATGATAAACAATACGCACCATAAACCATTAAACCATTGCATGCACAATTGTATCTGATGCGACTGTGTGGATCAGAAGAAATTGTTCACTGAAATTCACCCAAAACTAAAATCTGAGAAACTAAAACAACAGCAAAAATACACAAAACAACTATCTAACACACAAAAACAACAAAATGTACAAAAAAAGTAATGTGGCTTGAAATAACAATTAAACAAATTGAATCAAAAGTACACAACACTACGACAAAATGATTTAAAAAATAAATAAATAAATTAACAACAAAAATACACAAAATGTCTTCACAAACAAACAAGTTGCTGTAAAAGTAAAATGGAAGATTACCAAAAACAACAAAATTAAAAGAAAATTATACAAAATAACAACAAAACCCATTAAAAAAGTGAAAAATGTACTGACCAACAAAAAACATACAAAATTACTGACAAATTCTCAAAACTACTACCAAAATAAACAATAAGAGAAGAAAATATACAAACTGTCAACAAAAACACATGAAAGGAGCAAAAAACTTACAATATGACTCCAAAAAACATATAAACTGAACAAAAAGGACTGCAAAAATAAACAAAAAAATATATACAAAACAACACAAACACATTAAATAATGAAAAATAGACAAAATGACTACAAAAAAAACATAACAGAGTAAAACATGAAATGAGCAAAAAATATATAAAATGACTCCAAAATACACACAAAACAACTGAGAAATTCAAAAAAACGACTACCAAAAAAAAGACAAAATAAATAAATAATGAAAAAGCTTTTCGAGACACTCAAAGACACTTTACAGCATAAAAACAAGAAAATGTGACTCAGAGGAAAGAAATGAGTGAGTGGGAGGTTAAATGTTAAAAGCTGAGTGAAACAAGTGAGTTTTGAGAGTGATTTTAAAGATGGGAGGTTGGTGGAGGTGTGCATGTGGCTTGGGAGGGAGTTCCAGAGGGTGGGGGCAGCAATAGAGAAAGCTCTGTCCCCCCAGGTTCTGTGCTTGGTCCTGGGGACACTGAGGAGATTTTCATCTGAGGAATGGAGGCTGCGGGAGGGAGTATAGGGGTGGCGCAGGTCTGTGAGGTAGGAGGGGCCCTGATTATTAAGGGCTTTATGGGTGAGAAGAAGGAGTTTGATGCACGGGGAGCCAGTGGAGGTTCCATTTCAGTCAATTCACTGTACAACACATATAGTATGGGATATCACGCCTCCACGTGGCCTACTGAAGAAAACCTCTAATCACGCCTTTTAATGCAGATGATCTTTGATGACATAAGTGAGGCTCCGCCTGCCTCAACGAGTGGAGCTAACAAGCTGCTGCTAGTTAGCTCTGTCTCTGCCTTGGCTACTACCTACTTAGAATTAGTTTAACTGCCCCTGTTGGTGTTAGCAGCTACTGCTGCTGCTCGCTGAGCGCTAATTCTATTAACAAGCTTCAGTGTTTCAAAATGAGCACGAAGGCTAAAGCAAAGAAGAAGTCTTCTGTTTGCCCCTGTCCTCAGGGGTGCGGCTTCTCCTTGCATGATAAGGACCAGCACAAAGCATGTCCCGTCTGCCTGGGAATAGTCCACGCCAGGATAGCATTGACACAGCCCGAGTCCTGTGCGTTTTTCGCCAGCTTCGGCAATCAACCCTGGAAAGGCGGGTCACTTTTGTGGAGAAGGTTCTGGGAAAAGCTGCGGTCGCACGGCACGACCCTCTCCTATCCGAGTCTAGGGACCTGGCTTCGTCCAAGTCTGATGATGAGGAACTTGTGGTCGAAGTCCCCGCTACTAGCTGGGCTGACCACATGGAGTACGTGCACGGGTTGGCCGAGGTCGAGCCGGAGTTCTCCGAGGGCTTTAACCTGCCTCTGGTAGGACTAGATGCCGACCGTGAAGACGATCACATACTGGACATCGGTCTGAGCGTTCATGGTTTGTCGGAGGATGAGCTAGATGCATTGTCGCCTGGGGAATGTGCTGCCGCTACTGCGTCGGTTAACCAGGATGACACATCTTTCTACTCTCTGTGCCGCCGTGCAGCTGAGAGACTGGAGGTGGAGTGGCCCTCTCCTCCCCCGGTTCAAAAACCGTCACGGTTTGCGGGATTTTTTCTTCCTCCCGAGCCTAGGGCAGTTAAGAATAGCCTGCCCATGTTCCCGGATTTTATCTCAGAGTTAACTTCAACACAGAACAAACCACTGTCTACCTGCGTGACAGGGCCCGGCTATGAACAGTTTTTAGATTTAGATGGAGCGGAAAAGGCTGGCTTAGTCAACCCTCCACGCATGGAGCCTTCTCTGGCTGCATATCTGGCGCCTTATCACAACCATGCCGTGAGTGACTCCACATCGCACTGTAGATTTTCCTCCTCGCAGCTGGATAAAATCTAAAGAGCGCAGGCAGGCACCACACGTGCACTGAGCTCTGTCACCATGCTGCAGACTTATCAGGCTATGCGTCTGGCTGAGCTCAGTTCGCTGCTTCCCCCGACAGCTCTCTGGCTCCTCTCCTTAACGAGGTGAGGATCGCCACAGATTATTTTCTCCGGGTGTCCCGCTTTGCAGCGCTCTCCCTCGGCAGAGGAATGGCGTCTACCGTGGTGTCACAGAGACACCTGTGGCTGACGCTATCGGATGCTCCAGAGAGAGACCGGGCCGTTTATTTGGACGAGTCTGTATCTCCCATGGGTTTGTTCGGGCAATCTCTTGATGCCATTCAGGCACGTGGAAGGTGCAGCCTCCTGCGACGCAGGTTTCTCATCATGCTCCTCACCACTCGGCTTGGAGCAAAGGTCCGCCGCAGGGCTTCCAAAAGGGCCCAGCGTATAGGCGGAAGAAGCCACACCTCCTAGCAGTGGGACTGAGTGGAGAGGGACTTCAGCGGCAGGGAGACGCTGCTGTCCCTATTTTGTTGCCGCCAAAAAGGCACCGGCCAAATTCTGTTCAGGGGTCCCAAAAGGCATTGTTCTCTCCAAACACAGTCTCCCAAGCACAAACCCCCCATGCACACAAATGCTCATCTGTTACCTGTGTTTATAAACCCCAGTTTGGGTGTGTTGAATGTTTCTCAGGTAACTGTAAAGTTTTGCAATGTTCGTCACTTTCTCGGTGCCCCATTAAAGGTTAACTCTGTGCCTACTGCAAATGTGCCCATGTGGTACTCAATAAAAAGTGAATTTTCTATAAAAAACAAAGAAAAACAAAACAAGCTCAAACTCATATGAACCTGGTCGGTCAGGTGAGGCCGCTACACCCCAACACGCTAGAGGGCAGCAGCACCCACCTTCCCAGGTGGCGCGCTTGCGCACTCACCCCTTGGGTAGAAAGGACCGTTGCTATGGGCTACCAGTTACATTTCCGGGTCAAACCTCCATGCTTCACTTCTGTGATAAACACAGTGGTAAAGAAAGAGGCTGCAGCTGTAATGAGGGAGGAAATACACACACTTTTGACCAAGAAAGCAGTGAGAGTGGTGCCTACTTCTGAGATGAAAGGAGGTTGGTACAGCAGTTATTTCATTATTCCGAAGAAAGGGGGGGGACTCCGTCCTATATTAGACCTGCAAGTGTTGAACAGGTATCTGCGGACGTACAGGTGGCAATACACGCGGACCACAGGCAGTTTCTAAGGTTTGCATTCGAAGGTGTAGCCTACGAATACCTTGTGTTTCCGTTCGGTTTGTCGCTCGCCCCTCGCACCTTTACCAAATGTGTCGAGGCGGCGTCAGCTCCTCTACCGGAGAAAGGCGTGCGTGTCTTAGTCTAACTGGACGACTGGGCTCTGATAACGAGTTCGAGAGAGCAGTCAGCAGCAGATCTGTCTCTTGTTCTGTCCCATATCCAAGCTCTGGGCTTTTCAGTCAACATGAAAAAGAGCTTGCTGACCCCGAGTCAGTAGTTTTCTTTCCTCGGTCTGGAGATATGTTCTTTAACCGGCCGAGCACGTCTGTCGGAGGGCAGGGTGGCCGCGCTTCACCTCTGCCTTGCTCATTTTCAATTGGGACGCAAACTGCGTTTTCGATTGGTCCTGCAGCTTTTGGGCATGATGGCATCTATGATTGCTGTAGTGCCGCTCGGACTGTTAAAGATGCGCGCTTTTCAGCGCTGGTGTCGCTCACACCGGCTGTGTCCACAGCGTCACCTCCAGCAGATGTGATCCTTGGAGGGATCCCAGGTTCCCAAGCCAGGGCTCCCCGGTAGGAAAGTGGTTACCTCAGATGCCTCCCTGATGGGATGGGGGGCTCTGTGCAACAGAGCAGCAGTGAGAGAACTCTGGACCTCAGTACAGAGCAGGTTTCACTTCAATTATCTGGAGCTGCTGGCAGCTTTCTTGGCCCTGAAGTATTTTCGCTCTGTGCTAACAGACCAACATGTTCTGATCAGGACAGACAACACTACAGTGGTCTCTTACATAAACAGGCAAGGGGGTACACAATCAATTCCCCTGCTAAAACTGACTCACTCTCTGTTGATATGGGGCAGTGTTCATTTTCTGTCTCTGAGAGCTACTCATGTTCCAGGATGCCTGAACCTGGGGGCAGACCTTCTTTCCAGAGGGGGTCCCCTTGTGAGGGAGTGGCTCAGATATGGGTTTGATTTGGCAGGGCGGAGGTGGACCTCTTTGCTTCCAGGGCAAACGCCCACTGCGCCCTGTTCTTTTTCATAACTGACCACAATGCACCTCTGGGGATGGATGCGCTAGCACACCCATGGCCCAACACGCTCCTGTATGCGTTTCCCCCAGTGGAAATTATACTGCCTGTGTTGGAGAGAGTGCATCGTCGGGGTCTGTCCCTGATTCTGTTGGCCCCTCGGTGGCCTGGAAAATCATGGTAGCCACAATAATCAATCTGCGAGGTGCTTCATCCACGTCCGGAATTGTGGCAGCTACATGCCTACCTGTTGAAAGGTCAACTTTAATGGCTTAGGGTCTGCCCCCAAGTGTGGTGGCAATGATTCAGAGTGCTAGGGCATCATCTACTCGTGGCTTATATGCTTATAAATGGCGAGCATTCGAGCAATGGTGTCAGGGCCGAGATGTACTCCCATTTCAGTGTTCAATTGTGGAGGTTTTGACTTTTCTTCAGGAACTGTTGGATTAAGGTCTGTCCTTTTCCACTATTAAGGTTTATTTGGCTGCCATTTTGGTTTCAATGGGGTGACGCCAGGTGCGCATCCACTGGCCATGCGTTTTTTAAAGGGAATTTGCCGGCTGAGGCCTGTGGTGAAATCCATCATCCCCTCATGTTATTTAACTCTAGTGCTGGATGCTCTCTGTGGCCTATGGAGTCAGCAGATATGAAATTTATTTCTTGTAAGACTGCACTACTTCTCGCTTTGACCTCCGCTAAGTGAGTGGGCGATCTTCATGCTTTATCAGTGCATCCTTCTTGTACCCAGTTCACTTCAGATGGTTCCAAGGTCACATTACGCTCAAACATGGCATATGTGCCTAAGATCATCCCTTCAGCTCATAGCTCCATGATTTTTGAGCTAATGAGTTTTTGCCCTCCTCCTTTTGCATCTGAGGAGCAAAGGAGGTTACAGTCCTTGTGTCCTGTACGTGCTCTACGTGAATACATAGACCACACTGTGTGCGTTTATGTGACCAGCTGTTTTTGTGTTTTGCTAATCCAGCTAAGGGTAAAGCCCAGTCTAAACAGCGGCTTTCTCACTGGATTGTGGAGGCTATCTCCCTGGCCTACAACAGCAGGGGTCTTCAGTTACCTCAGGGTGTGAGAGCACATTCGACCAGGGGAGTATGTACATTGTGGGCTTTGTTTAGGGGGGTATCTTTAAGTGACATCTGTCGTGCTGCCAGTTGGTCATCACCACACACTTTTGTTTCTGTTTTACCGTCTGGTAGTAACGTCCCCTTTGGTGGCCCATTCGGTTCTTTCCACTGGGTCTAGCATGCACTAGAGGTGCTGGAGATTGGTTTCCGGTTCATAGCTGCTCTGCGGGTCGTGTATACATGTCCCATGCTATATGTTTTATACCGAGTGAATCTACTGAGAAGGAACGAAATGTTATGTCTATAACTTCTGTTCCCTGAAGGAGAGGAACGAGGTCCAACACTTCTTTGCCCCGCTACACAGCTGGGCTTGGTGAAGAGCGGCTACTGAACTGAAGGATGACTGTGATGACAGGCGTAGCCTCACTTATGTCATCACAGATCATCTGCCTTGAAAGGCCCGATTAGAGGTTTTCTTCAGTGATGGCGTGATATCCCATACTATATGTGTTGTACCTCGTTCCTCTCCTTCAGGGAACAGAAGTTATAGACAACATTTCGTTTTGAAGGACTGGGGAGATGTGGTCGCGACAGCGGGTGTCCACATTACAAACACATTAAATTAATGACAAAATGACTACAAAAAAAAATAAAATAAAAAGTAAACCATAACAGAGTAAAACATGAAATGATATATAAAATGACTCCAAAATACACACAACACCACTGAGAAATTCAAAAAACGACAATAAATAAATAAATAAATTAAAAGAAAACAAAAACACATGCAATGAGCAAAACATATACAGTATGAATCCAAAAACTTACAAAATTACTGAAAAATAAAAATATTACTGCAAAAATAAACAAAAATGTACAAAAGTACGTACAAAACAAAGAAAAACTCACGAAATGAATGAAAAATTGACAAAATGACCCAAAACACCCTGCACTAAGTTTACTCATCGCTGGTTTGAATAAGTGATGTCATACATATTTCTTTTCAGAGTATTTTTACAATGTTAGCCACTTAGAAAAAACCATATGGTTATTAGTTGAAAAGAGGAAAAGTACCATCTACGATCCACACGAAGCTTCCCATGGTTATTCAGTTTTATTTATGATAAATTATCTCATTTCAATAATATATTCTGCCCCCGATTGGTTTATTTGTATGGTAATAAGTACTGGGTCTAATATTTGACAAAAAAAACATCCCCATCTTGTTCATTTATTGCTTTCAAGCAAATTGTCAATACTTCCATTTTTACTTGTTAAACGATGTTCTCATACATCTCATTCCTAAATAATCCTATTTAATGTTGTTGGTTTTAAATCAGGTGAAACAATGTTATTTAAATGTCCAATGTCCCTGCAGGTACATCCAAGGAGCAGCGTCGCCTAAAGATATGCTAATCCTGGTGGACGCGTGAGTTGTTTGATGTCACTGATCCACATCTTTTCATCACTCATGATTTCCCATGGTTTTTCTCACATCTCTCGCATAGCATCGTATTGTATTTCCCAGTGCAGACGCAGTTTTAATTACATGCACTAAAGGCTGCTTCGGAGGAAAATGAGCTGAACAGATTGCAGCGTGAACTCGTGCTTTTTCTCTTTTTCTTCTTCAGGAGTGGAAGTGTTTCTGGTTTGACGCTGAAACTGATCAGGACTTCAGTCAGTGAGATGTTGGAGACTCTGTCTGATGACGATTACGTCAACGTAGTTTATGTAAGTAATAAATAATTCCATTTCAATGATGAGTGATCTGGAATAATCCAAACAATAGAAAGTTGCATGCGGTGAAATATCAGACGTTATATATTATTATATCAGAAAAATCAACAAAAAGCAAAAATTACTCCAAAAACTTCCAGAATGACCAGAAGAAGGCACATATTGGCTCCAGTAACACACATAATTAACACAAAAACACACTCAATTATCCAAAATGACAACAAAAATACACAAAATAACTCTAATAACACACAAAGCAAACACAAAAAAATATCCACGAAGACAACAAAAACTTACAAAACCACCACAAAACCCTATCCCTAACCCTAACACATAACGATACAAAAACACACAAATTGAGAGAAAAATATCTGAATTGACAACAAATTGACAACTAAAATACACAAAATGACTAAAGAGCACTCAAAACGACCAGAAAAATTCACATAATGGCTCCAATAACACAAAAACACACCAAATGAGAGAAAATTAAAGATAATGTCAACAAAAACAGACTAAACTCTTTATTGCTCCCCCGTAATAGTCTTCAGATTGGTCATTACAGATATTTTGTTCTTAGATTATTTGATTTGTGACATAAAGACGATGTCAGAAAGATGAATGGACTGTCATGAAGTATGGATTTCTGTCCAATCTGACCACCATGAAACAAAGCATTCATACAATACCTGCAGCTCACCATTAAAGCACATGTTTCTGCCTCTCTCACACACATAGGTTCTTACTGTGTGTGTGTGTGTGTCCATTCCCTTTCACTGCTCTCCAAATGAAAGCTGCAGCGACTGCAGAGAACATGAGGAAGCACTCATTCATCATCATCACTTTTGTTCATTTCATCAGTGAGCTCAGCTTTTCACCCACTCATCTCTCTGTGTGTACATAAATCTCCTTGTATTGCCAACTTTTCCCTTCACAGTTTTGGTTATTTTAAATTTTTTTTCAGTATGTGTGATTATACTAAGAAACACACAATGAGAACCATGTGTGACAGACACACAAGGGTGTGTTTTGTGTTTACTGAGATTATTCTTTGTACACAAACATTGGACACTCTTTCCTCTGTGCTGTTCGTTTATCATCCCGTGGATTGATATTGTATAACCTCACTAATTTAAGCATTATCCCTAATAATTTCCTGCATTCATTCCTTCCTGCTTTTTCTGCAGCAACAGTGTTGTTTTTGGTTTGAATTATTGATTTTAATTCTTCATATTTTTAAAGAATTATTCCTCAGTTGTGATGTAAGTTGTAATCTTAACCCCTGTCACAAGAGGGCACACATATTCTGAAATCAACTCGATTAAATTAACATGTTTTTATCCTGCTTTGTAGGACAGCAGAGGGGTATTCCATAAAGCGGGTTATGTTCAAACTCTGAGTATGTTCAGGGTCAAATGAGGGAAACTCTGAGTATCCCATTCCTGAAGGCGAGTATGTTTCCATGGTAATATTCTCTGTGAACTGAACCTGCTTGCTGCAAGGTTTTGTCTAAGAAAACCTGGGTTTCTAACTGGCTCCGCCCACCTGAACACACTTCTCGAGGAAAACTTAATTAGCCTTGACACTCTTATCTGACACACATTAGTAACATCGCACACCACAGACGTGCTCACATCATTACAAATGTTGTGGCGCTTTACTTTTTTTTTTTACATACTAGTTTTCTTTATATCAGGGGTGCCATGGAGCATCATAAGGGGGAGTCAATAGCTGTTTAATAGTTATGAAGAGGTCTACGCAGTTGACATAGCACTCTTCTTCTCTACTGCAGAGAGCTCGCAGCAGTCGCAAGTTTTTTCGGGTCACAGACTTTGGCACAACACCTGCTTTGGTGAAGGAAGCCGAAGCTACCGTAAAAACATCCCAAACAAAGTCTAAACACCGAAAAGCCTCTGGGCTTAACAGTTACCGTAGACTCACAGTAGGCGAAGCAGCAGTGTTCCTGGGTGAAGTAACTGCAGACTGGAGAATAATTACAAACGTGTTTAAGGGGGAGTAAATGTCCGCCAAGAATCCCCAGGGGTTGGAACTGTTGCTGTTGGTCACAGATTTTTTGGAGTCACAGATTTTGGCACAACATCGGCACTCGGCTGCGGCTTGGCTCTTGGTGACGTCATCAACTAGTCGATGTTGACTCGACGAGTATGCACATAAAGTTGATTTTTAAAATTATGAAGTCGTTCAACCCCTAGTGTCCACCAGCACACAAAATGTGAAATAAACCCATCCAGTCGTTTGTTTGTGGTCTGTGTAAGTCTTGAACCTCCCATCTCCAACCTCCCCTTCCTGTCAAAAGTTCTGGAACGTGTCGTTGCCTCACAAATCACATCCCATCTCAACAATAATCACTTTTTCAAACAATTTCAATCTGGATTCTACAACAAACACAGCACTGAAACCGCCCTCCCAAAAGTCACCAACGACCTCCTTCTCTCATCTGACTCCGGCCTACTCTCAACTCTCGTTCTTCTTGATCTCCTTGCTGCTTTTGACACCATCAACCACTCCATCCTACTTTCACGCTTACATCCCTCCTCAATATCACTGGTAATGCCCTCACCTGGTTACAGTCTTATCTCACTGACAGAAAACAATTTATATTCATAAACAACTGCTCCTCCTCCACAGCCCCCTGTCTCGAGGAGTCCCCCAGGGCTCTGTGCTTGGTCCTCTCCTCTTCACCGTCTACCTCCTCCCTCTCGGTCAAATCATTTGTCATTCGTTTTGTCAATCATTCGTTTTCACTGTTACGCCGATGACTTTTTGAAATTTTCTACATTTGTGACTTCACACAAGAAAATCGGGAATTAGTGTTGCCAGATCAGATGGACAATTTCCAGCCCAATAACAGCCCAAACATGAAACACAAATTTGGCATCACTGTTTGTGACACAATGCGATGCAGCGGTTCAGACAAAACAGTCAACTATCACCTTGAATGGACTATTCCTGAAATCTCTACAAGAGATGATGACAATAAAGCAGCTCCAGTAAGTGTTTGAAGCAGCTGAAACAGCTACTCACTATTACAATATCCACTTAAATAGCCATGTGTTTTACTGTAATGTGCAGTTTTTTTGGCTGAAAACAACAACAAGAGTGTGTGAATAGCAAAAGAAAGTTGCTAGTGATCAATTGTTGTGTGAAGTCATAGGTGGAGTCTGCGTCTTTAGACACACCCACTCACACAGCCCAGTTTTAGAATTGGTCAGAAAGTCACTTTTCAGGGGCTAAAACTCCAGAAAACAGGTGGGTTTGGGAAAATAAACCTCAAATACTGTGTTGTTGGTGTTCTTAGAACAAATGGAGATGGGTGAAAAATAGCATAATATGGGACCTTTCATTTTGGTGGAATCCGTCAGTTGTTCTGTTGCTGCTGCCCGCCTCAGCTGCAGCTGCGCTAAGCTGGTGAAAATTAAAAGTTATCTGGCTTCAACAAGTAAAATGTAGCTGAAGAAGGCTTGTCTCCCCATTTAACATAATCATGTGTGATATGGGTGGGAGGGAATAAAAGGGGTTGGGGTTGACTGCTGTAGGCTGTACAATAGGCTAGTGCCATAGGCATGGGTGTGTGGAAATGTGTTTTGGAGTTTACTGGTGATGACTGGCAAAGTTAATGTGCATCTGTTATTGAGCCAATGTAATGTTTTAAGATAGGGTCATATTTCCGTATTTTTTCAAGAACCTTTTTGTTTTACTAATTCCTACTGGATATTCAGTCACTTGGCCTATTGTTGGATTACTTTATTCTGGCACTTACCTACTGGGCCTGGCCTTCTTTTAATTGGCTTAATTATGCATTGGCATGTTTTCATGTGCAAGCCTTCAATAAATATGATCAATGTAATTTACAGTTTACACTTACATTATAGGAAATGTGTTTTGTCTATTTTGTTGCATTTCTAATTTATAAATGTAGGCTACTTGCGTGGATTGAACAATGACCACGGTTACATGATTTTTTTAAAATTTGGAATTAGTTATTCCGAATTAAATCATTCGGAATTAAAGTGTTCTGCTTCGTGTTTACATAGTAATAGTAATTCCCGAATTGAGGTTTGCTTAGAAAACCAGTTTATTTGGCTTTAGTTAATTCCGCTTTAGGGCTGGGGGCTGGGAAGGCTCTGCTTGGACAGGTGGAGAACATGACGTATCAGAACAGATGAATAAGACATCTTCCTCCAACTCTAATGCATCACTCCACAATTGGCCCGTTTGTAGTTATGTCAACCATATTCTGTTTGTCTCACATTGATCTCTAGGTTCTTGTGCTTTCTTTGAGGTTTCCTTGTTCCTGAGCGACACCACATGTCAATAAATCTCTCTTTTTAACAGTTGCTGCAGGGATGGAGGTGACATTTGTTCCTGGACACACGGTTACTGATACCTGCCTTAAAGACATCCTTTCCCTCGCGTCTCATTTTTTACACTTCCTCTCTAACTTCCTGTCACCTCATACACATGGTGCAGCCCGTGTTAGCGAGTTAGCGTGTTAGCGAGCATCAACAGGTGTTAGCTATCAGAATTGCTGAGAGTCTTGAGGGATTAGGAGCTTCAGGATTGGCGTGTCTTTCCCTGTCATCACTAATCCGTTCCCAAGGACTGGACACACACACACACACACACACACACACACACACACACACACACACACACACACACACACACACACACACACACACACACACACAAGGGGATCACAGAAGAACAATGGAACTTCACATTTGCATCAAAGGCTGTGAACAACGTCTCATAAGAGCAGCTTGTGGGGTTTTTTTCTCATTCAGTAATAATTATGTTTTTGACACAGCGGTGTTATGCAGTGCACCATCCCTTCTTCCCACAATGTGAGGGATGTGTCCTGTACATTCTGTGAGCTCTTTATTCTACACACAATGAGACACACCTTTTCATGCCCCCGTCTTTTAGATTCTCATCCGAGTCTTTTTTCACTATCCGCTCCCAAACCATCACACATTTTATTCTCACTTCTCCTGTGAATAGATTACATGATAAAAGGCCTCTTGCTGCTGCTGTGTAGGCTGTGATAGAGAGAGTGTGTGTGTGTGTGTGTGTGTGTGTGTGTGTGTAGCCTCTGTTCTTGTCATATTCCCCAAAGTAAACACAAAAAAATGACCTCAAAAAACACCAAATTATAGAAAAGTACACTGTAAAACTAAAATACACACACAAATGTGCAAAATGACAAAGAAATGAACAAAACAATGACAAAAACTCACAAAACCACAAACACACCTGTATACACAAATGAATCAAAAACACACAAAAAAATAAACATAATAACCCAAAATAACACAAATGATTTCTTGAACAACAGCAAAAACACACAAAGCAACAACAAAATGAAACCGAAAACACACAAAATGGCATCAATGACGTAAAACAACAAAACATACTCAAAAAGACAACATAAATACAGAAAAGACAAGGAAAACACCAACAATTACTCCAAAAACAAACAAAACTACTCTAAAAACACTCAAAAGGACTACAGAAATGTACAAAATGAGATAAAACCTGCAACGCAACCACAAAATGAAACCGAAAACACACAAAAGGAACAAAATGACAACAGAGTTATGCAAAAATGATTCGAAAACAAAAACAAAAAACATTAAAAAATGTACTTTATTCTGAAAAATACAAAAAAATAAAATAAATAAGAAAAACACCAAGAATTACTACAAAACTATGCAAAAGGACAACAGAATTGCACAAAATTACTCATAACACACACTATAACAAAAAACACAAATTACTCTAAAACACAAATCCTTTGTTATTTCCTGCATTACTGTAATGCTAGAATTGGTGGTTATTGTAAATGCTGACATCATGAATATTGATTATTATGATCACATTATTCTGTCCTCGCTGTCATAACAGTTGCCAGTTCTGCTTTAGAAAATGTCAAGGATGTTGGACTCCTTTACATATGATACTTGCTCTCAGAGCCTCCAAAACACACAAAATAACTACAAATATACTTACTTAACACAAAATGTAAAACAAAAATGTGAGAAAAATACACAAAAACAACCACAAAATGAAACTGTAAACACACAAAATGGCAATAATAACCAAAACAAGAAAGACAATAAAAAAGAAAAAAAAAACACAAAAATAAACGAAATGACAACACAATAGTGCAAAAATCAATGTGAAAACAAGAACACAAAATTGTAAAAAAAATATGAGAAAAACACAAACAATAACTCCAAAAACACACTAAACTACAACAAAAATACAACAGAAATGCACAAAATAAGACACAAATATGCAAAACAACCACGAAATACTACAAAAACAAAAACACAACACAAACACAACAAAAATACACAAAAGACAAGAAAACTACTACCGGTACAAATATACACAAAAGGACAACCGAATCATGCAAAATGACTCATAAAACATAAAAAACACACACAGAGAACGACAGAACAACACACTAATTTCTCTAAAAACAGAAAAGGCTGCTATTTTAAATGCTGATGTCATGAACATTGATCATGTGACCCTCTCATCAGATATAATCACATTTTTCTGGCCTCGCTGTCATAACAGTTGCTCAGCTCTGCTTTAGAGCATTTCAAGGATGTTGGGCTCCTTGACAACACGTGTACGTATGATACACAGACTGTTTCTCTATGTGTGTGTACATTAGTGCTGTGAGCCTTTGAGCCCATATACTGGCGATCACCCAGAGACTCATTGATTAGTTCAGATCAATGAGGTGCAGCATTGTTTCAGAAGTGTTCAGTAACACAATAGATGTGTTGCTTTCCCACTCCACTGACCTGATGTGATCCACTTATTCATACGACATAGTGCAGCGTGTTATATGATGTTGTTCAAAGGTTCACTTCACGTTCAGCAGAGGAAATTTAAGTTTGGAGCTCCAAATAGTATTGTGTGTGTGCGTGTGTGCGTGTGTGATGCGTGCGTGATGGAAATGAGGAGATCTCACCTTTATAAAACATGCTGGTGTTACTGCCTAACCTGGTTACTTAATATAAAGTAGAATCTTGTTTCCATGGGTACCGACTGTAGAGCTCCAAGGATGTGAAGCAATTAGTGAGCTCTGATGAATGTGTCTGTTTACCACTGGCTGATAGCAGCCAAGGCCAGGTGGGAATTTTTGGTGTGTGTGTGCATGTTGTTGGAGTGTGTAATAATAATAATGTAGATTGTAACTCTCTCAGTTTAACACCAGAGTGAAGAAAACAGCCTGTTTCGAGCATCTGGTTCAGGCCAACGTGAGGAATAAAAAGCTGTTAAAAGACGCCGTACAGAACATCACAGCCAAAGGAATCACAAACTACACCAAAGGGTTCGAGTTTGCATTTGAGCAGCTTTCTGTGGTGAGAACAGAAGTGTTTAACATTAGTGAAGTCACATGTTTATGTTGTATGTCTATGTTTGAAAAAAAAAAGTGAGTTCATGTTACCTTCCATAACTCCTCCTCCTCCTCTTCTTCTTCCTTCTCCTCTTCTTCCTCTTCTTCCTCTTCTTCCTCCTCTTCTTCCTTCTCCTCCAGTAGTGATTGTTGTGTCCTACTGACATCTGGTGGTAACATAGAGTACTGCAATAACACAGATCATAAATACACAAATAGATTTGATATTGGGCAAATGTTTTTTTTCTTACACAGCAAGACAGTATGAGCAACATAGGCTACAATCTCACATATTTACTTAAATGTTCATTAATATGTATTGTCTTTTTAAAAAGTAAATCAATAAATAAAAAAAATAAATATAATATTTGAGAGGAAAAAAAGAAAATATTTTATCGAGAAGAAATATTTCTTTTTTTAAAACTTTTTCTTTCTTGCAAAAAAAATGCAAAAAGTAATAAGAAAGTTCTTACCTGTAATATATATATATAAGAAAGAAAAAGTGGTAAAAATGAATTAAATAAATAATGAAAAAATAAAGAACATTTTAAGAAAGAAAGGATCGTTAAAATTTAAATGTTTTTTTTTTTTTTTAGAAATAATTATTTAAAAAAATTCAAATAAATGAAGAAGTAATTGAAAGAGTATTTAAAAAAAGGAAAATGTTTTTAAAGAATGAAAAGGGAAAGAAATAAAAGTCAATCACTTAGAAAGAGTTGTAAAAATGTAATTTTGAAAAAGTTCATAAAAGAAATGACAATATAATGGAAAGGAAAGTAATTTCATTACATTAAGTTAATATTTAATTAACAAGGAAATAAAGACAAAAGAAAGTATTGAATAGTATTGAAGAAAATGTATGTAAGAAAAGAAAGAAAAAGTAAAGAAAGGAAAAAGAAAGATAGAAAAACTGAACGAGAGCTACTTTTTGAGGAATAATTGTATAAAAATAAGTGGCATACACAATAACACCTTTCTATAAAAAACAGCCATTGTTATTTCTTATTTTATTTTGGAAACAACGCCTGTGTTCCTTTATGCTCCATAAATACGTTTATTATTGTGGAAATGTTCTAAATCAATTATCTATGGATTTATCTTTATTATAATTCTATTTTCCTTGGATATCTTTCCACTATAGACTAATGTGAGTCGAGCAAACTGCAATAAGATCATCATGTTGTTCACTGATGGAGGAGAGGAACGGGCCAGGGCCATTCTGGAGAAGTACAACGCTGACAAAAAGGTATTTCTATGAAACACAAAGACGATAGAGATGTTAAAGTTTTTCATTCTACACATATAGGTTGTGTATGGACACAACAATGGGGAATTGTTATTGAAAAACATGAAATTAATACAGTTTTTACATGAAGTGTAAACAACTGTCATACAAAATGTGATTTCACATTATCCACAATAACTCAGGGTTTGTTTGTTTTTCTGTCATTCTGAGGATGTGTGTTGCTGTTTTGCATGGTATGAGCCATTTTGTGCATTTCTGTTGTCATTTTTTTTTTTTTTCTCATCTTTTTGTATATCTTTGTTGTCGTTGTGTATTTTTCTTTGATTTTTGGAATAATTTTGTGTATTTGATTCTTACATTTTTTTTTTTGGTCATCATTATAGGTTTTTATTTTTTGAGTAATTTATCATTGTGTTTTTTTGTAGTTTTTTTCTGTGTTTTTTTGTAGTTTTTTTCTGTGTTTTTGAAATATATTTTCTTGTATTTTTGTATATTTTTGTTGTCCTTCTGTGTATTCTTCTGTACAATGTTTGTCATTATTGTTTTGACCTTTTCATGCTTTGATCACTGTCCTTTTGTGTATTTTTGTTTAATTATTATTATTTTTTAAACATTTTGTGTATGTTGTATTTTTGTTTTCATGTTTTTTGACGTCATTTTTGTGTTTTTTTCTTTTTGTTTTTTTGTAGTTTTGTGTGTTTACTTTCCTTTTGTGTATTCTTCTGTAATTTCATATGTTTTTTGGGGTCATTTTGTGTATTTTTTTTTAATTTACTTTAGGGCAGTGGTTCCCAAACAGGTCCATTGCAGGGAGTAATCGGATAGATTTAACAATTAATTTAAAAATAATCGGAAAATGTTCCAAGTTTCTTTTCAGACTATTTATTTATTTATTTATTTTTTGACAAATTCACCACAAACTATACTATACTATCCTATAGCTCAATAAAATAATGCATTTTCTTGTAATTTATTGAAACAGGATTATTTTATGAGGCCATTTTTTTTCATCACACTTATGACATTAGGAGACAATAATTAGCTACATTTTACAAAGGAGACTGTATTTACTTACTAATGAAAAAATCCCTTAAAAGTTGTAGTTTAACTTAATTCCACTTATTGTTTTGAATTTGTCGATTAAACCTTAGGGAACCAATATTTGAGACACATTTAGGGGTTTAGGAGAGCCCGCTGTTCCACAAATTAAAAATGCATATGAAATTATTGAGAGGGTACTAATGATATGAAGAGGGGGTACACATGATTTGACAAAAATGCGAAGGGGATACACGGGACAAAAAAGATTGGGAACCACTGCTTTAGGGGATACACAAACTCAGATATAGTATCTGACGTAAACGTTTCCTGATCATTGTGCGTCTGTGTTTTTGTGCTCCAGGTGAGGATCTTCACTTTCTCTGTGGGACAACACAACTATGATAAAGGACCAATTCAGTGGATGGCGTGCTCTAACAAAGGTACGACCCACGATAGAACTGATCAGGGTTTCCTTTCATCACAACCTTTCTTAGTAAATCATTATCTGCAAAGTTAGGCTTAAAATGACACGTAATCTCTGGTCTGTGGATCAATGTGAGAGGAAACGAAAAATAACTTTAGTTAGAGCTACTTTATGATTTTTTCTGCTGAAATGTATCAATATTCAGTAGACAAGCCCTTTCTCTGGTATTGTGCAGTCTGTTGTGCGACCCCCAAAGAAAACATAAAACGACTTATGGAAAACATACAAAGCTACAGAAAAAATAAAGTAGACAACAGAAATACAGAAAGTCACTCCAAAAACATGCAAAATGACAAAAAAAAAATAAATATATATATATATACTTAAAATGAGAGAAAAACATAATGGCATATCCAAAATTTACAAAATGACAACAAAAGCACAAAAAAATCACTCATAACACACAGATCTTTCTTCTTCTTCCACATCTATTTCTGTTATATTATGTATTGTTTTTTTATTTTGCAAAATAAAAAAAATTAAAAAATTATGAATAGAAATAAAAAAAATTAAAAAATTATGAATAGAAATAAAAAAAAAAAACCTAATAAGGAAACAAATACACAAAACTACAGAAATACACTATCGACAACAACAAAAAGGCAGAAAACAACAGTAAAAACACACAAAATTAGCCAACAGTTTTCTACGATTGTATAGTAGTTTTGAGATGTCTGATTATTTTTGCAAATATTCTTCCATATGCATTAATATTTATCATTATTTTTTTAATAGTTTCATTAGTCATGTACATATCCTTTGTTCGTGTTTCTTTCTTTTCACCTTGTTATAGTTTCTTCATGGAGCCGCTGTCAGACAAAAAAATTCCCTCCAGTAAAATGAAGTAGTAATAAAGTAATTCTGATTCTGAAAAAACACACAAATCATTTTCTTCTTTCACATATTTATGTCCCGTGCTGTGATTAGTGTTTATGGAGTTATAGATTTAGCTTTTAGTGTGTAGTATGCAATTTTTAGAGGTGACAAGTAACAAAGTACAAATACTTATGTACTATCCTATATCTATCTATACTATCCTGCTATACTATAATACTTTACTTATACTTACATATCTGTACTACTTATCTACTGGTATCTATACTTTACTTGAGTTTTTTTCTACTGGTATCTATACTTTACTTATGTATTTTTTTTTCTGGCGACTTTTTACTTTTATTCCTTACTTTTTAGGCCGAGATACCGGACTCAAAACGCCTCTGACTTTGTTCTTGTTCTTCTTTTTCTTCTTCTTCTTCTTCTTCTTGTTGTGTACACTAGTTAAAATCGCTACTCCTCTGTTATTTGCGAATGGATCGGGCTGAAATTTGGTAGTTATAAGCAATGGATCAATGCTTGGAGTCCGATTTTTGAAGGGGTCCCAAAAGAGAAAGAAAAAAACAAAAAAACAAATGTTGATTTCTCATTTATTTGAAAGTCAAATATTATGACAGTTGGTGGTTCTGAATTATTGGTACTTACCAAGCTATAAATGTGGCCCATTACCTCGTACATGTCACAGATTGGAATGCAGTTTGGTATGAATGAATATGATGAGACGCTCCGAGCTCTTTTTGAAAAAAAAAAAAAAAAAAAAAATATATATATATATATATATATATATATATATATATATATATATATATATGGAATTTGCTGGTTTAAAAACCCTGTCTGATTATAGAAGAGACATATGTTTTACTTAATTACATTTAGTAGCATGTACTTTTTTTAATTTTACTCAAGTATAGCAACAACTTCAGTACTTTGACTTTTACCAGAGTCATTTTTATTCAAGTATCTACACTTTTTCTTGAGTACTGAAGACTCGTACTTTTGCCACCTCTGGTAATGTTGTCTCTCATCCTCTCAGGTTACTTCTATGAGATTCCTTCGATCGGAGCTATTCGAATAAACACTCAGGTGATGCTGCTGTTTCACCTTCACTCTGCTTTTAAAGCGTTGCTATGTTAGCATTCAGGCTAATGTTGATTGTTTAATGTAGGAATACCTGGATGTGTTGGGGAGGCCAATGGTTCTGGCAGATAAACAAGCTAAACAAGTGCAGTGGACCAACGTTTACCTCGATGCGCTGGTAATGCACTCATGTTTCATTCAAGCTTTAGTGGAAAAGCAAACACTAACTGATGGTGTGTTTTTTCCATTAGGAACTGGGTCTAGTCATCACTGGGACTTTACCAGTGTTCAACAGGACAATGACGTACGATGAAAGAAAGGGAGAGGTATAACGTTAGAACTCACACTGATGTTCCATTGTCTCCTGATGGCTGTGAATAATAAGTTCTTCTTCTTTTGTTTTAATCCGAGTAGCATCAGAATCAGCTCATTCTAGGTGTGATGGGCATCGACGTTTCCCTGGATGACATCAAGAAGTTAACGCCACGTTTCACAGTAAGTCTGAGAAGCATCTCCACTGATGGTTGGTAAGAAATCAAATCAAGAGAAACACTCTTCAAAGGAGCATTTGACTGTTTTGTTGCTTTTCCAACACAAATCACCATAGAATTAGTCTCGTAGCATCACTATCATACAAACCATGATATTCATTGTTTCAGATTGGTCCAAATGGATATTATTTTGCTATTGATCCCAATGGATATGTCCTGCTGCACCCAAATCTTCAGCCAAAGGTAAAACAACTTACATTTGAGAGGCTTCATAACTCAGCCATTTGTATTCATTTAATTCTTTGGTGATAAATGTTATGGTAATGATAATTTAGACTGCTGCTAACTGCCTTTTTATGTTCTATTTTATTATTGATCATAATAGAAATTGTGATTTAAAAAATAAATGAATAGAATAAATGAAAAGCATTCATGAAGAGGGGAACACTTTAATTTGTTCATAGATGTTTTTTTAATTAAAAATGTACAGTATATTTCTTTTCTAAATGTATATATTCTTAAATGAAGTTGAAATTGGTTTAACCTGTTTTTTTATTTTTTTATTTTTATTGTTGTTAGTGGATTTACACAGTATGGGTCATAACGACCTGCAACATAATCAATGTAATTTTTGTTCCAACATAATGCAAGGGTTAAAACATTTCTCAGTTTTATGGGTGTCCAATTTTTTTTCTTTACATTCTTAAAAAGCCACTGCCATAAGCCAGTGCTTTCCAATTTTTTTCTGTTGCACCCCCCTTTTAAAAACTCCAAAATTTTCAGGGCCTCTATCTCAACAAAATTGGTAAAAAAAAAAAAAAAAAAAGTGGATCATTTATCAAAAAAGCTAAAAAATTGTGACTAATCTATACATTTTTTTTTTTTATTGACTTTGCAAATCTGACTTTCTAGAAAATAGATTTTTCTGCCATTTTATCATCTTTTAAAATAAAATGCATCTTCATCAATAAAAAAAGTCCTTACTGTTTTAATGTATTTTTCATAGAAAAAGATTGAAAACAGGAAACTCAGACTCAGTAATAAGTATGCTGTCACATTTCATGAGGTGAGAGGAAGTAGTTTGGACTCTAGGTGTTGGTTAACTAGTTAAATAGTTAACTAGTCTAGTTGTGTAGGTTTCCCTGCTTTATACTGTAGCTCTCTGAAGATAGGGTTAAAAAGTCATGTGATTTAAATACTAATGTCATACAGCAATGGATGGATGGATGGATGTACAACTATTAAGTATGTGTCCCACATACTTAATAGTTGTACATTTACAGAAGCGGATCAGAACCAATTTTGATGACAAAAATAATTTGTGGAATGAAGAATAAAGTTGAAATTTTGAGCCCTAATTTTTTGGCTCTAGTCAGTTTTCGTTCATTTTCAATATTTTAACTTTAATCTCAACATATTGACTTTATTCTCGACATATTTCAACTTTATTTTGGAATTATCAACTTTAATCTCAACATTTCAACTTTATTTTCAAATTATCAACTTTAATCTCAACTTTTCAACTTAAATATCAACATTACATTTCAATTTTATTCTCAAAATTTCAACTTTAATCTTGACATTTTGACTTTAATCTAGATACTCCAACTTTAATCATGACATTTCATTTCAACTTTAATTTTGAAATTTCAACTTTAATCTTGACCTTTTGACTTTAATCTCAAAATTTTAACTTTAATCTCAACAATTCAACTTTAATCTTGACATTTCAACTTTATTCTTGAAATGTCAACTTTAATCTCAACATTACATTTCAACTTCATTCTTGAAGTTTCTACTTCAATCACGTGTTTTAAACTTTATTCTTGATTTGCCTGTAATAATTGTCCCTTCCGTACACTTTAAATATCCAAACATCAGAGCTCACATTACATCTCTTGTTTCCATTTTTCTCATCACCTGACCTCATTTCCTGGTTACATCTGGGTTCTGATCCCACTTTGATTCAGTCAGTCTTCTGTTCCTTTTTGCTCTGACTTCTTGTTTTTCATTTGATGCTTTTTGTTTCTTTGCCGTGTTCTACTTCTCTGCTGTTTTTAGCTCATGTTTGATGTCTCATTCTCTGTCATGCAGTGTTGTTCCTTTTTAATCTTTCATTCTTTTTGTTGTTTTCATGTGGAGAGGCATTCTTTTTGTCATCCTTTCATTTCATCTCACTAATCATTGAATGTAAGCAACTCCACTCGTGTTTTGTGCTGAAAACATCCATCTAAATGGAAGCTTTTCTTCTGTATTTTGTGCTGTCATTCTTGTTCTGTTGCCCGCTCTTTAAAGTTGATGAAAACGTTATGCCATCATGCAGAAACACAATATATCAGCCTGCTTTTAGCCACATTTTAGTTTGAATCATAGCTTTGATGAATAGACTGGGGTCAGATTCTATCCACTGCTGTTTTATAGAGTCCAGCTACTCTTTTATTCTTCCATAAAGCCACTCAGACGTATTGGGTTTTTTAAGAGGACGTTAATGGAGTTCAGCGTCACTTTGTATCAGATCGGACTCACAAATATCAAATGTCAGAAATGTTGACATACGAGCCCTTCATTTTTAATAAAGTTCATGTGGTTTTTTTTTTTTTGTCACTACACCTGGAAAACCTGCAGGATTATTCACAATGATCTGTGTGATTACATGTAGCACTTTTCTCACTTTTTATCTAGAAATTGTGACTTATGTTGTACGTCATTAAGCTAATATATGTATAGTGTATAATGCAATTTTTTTGGGTATACTTTAAGATCAAATGTAGCCACTTCATCACACAATTGTATTTATAGATTGTAACTAAAACATCAGAGAATTCAAATAACTAAATTAGCAAATGTGATCCTTTTTTAAAATGGTATTAAATGAAGTCTTTGTATGTATTTTTTAAAGGGATCCTCCACTAAAATCTTTGAAACATACTTATTAGAATATCTATACCTAAAAAAACACATTATTTTGCACCATATTAATTTAATTGTCTTTTAAAAATGGGACTGCTTTACAGTTTAAGATCCTTTTGCTTTTGGTTGCTCTAAAAAAAAAAAATCAGGAAAAGTTAAACGTAGATGTAAACCTCTTGTTTACCAAAAGAGAATAAAACGTAGTTGTGACTCGAAAAAAATCCTCTGACCACAGGGGGCGATAGTTTTAACTCTGTGGTTTGGTAGTAGACAATGATTATTAGGCTAAAGTTAGCGAGTAAATCAAGGGCTGTTTTTTTTGTACTTTTTCTAACTTTCCCTGATTATTTAGAGCAACCAAAAGCACAAGTTATCATTTTGACTGCTAAATAATCTAAATAGCAGGCTGAACGTTTCACTCTAATAAAAAACAATGAGCTGTTTACAGGCAGTGGGGTCGTGTGACATCATCAATCACATGATTTCATGATGGAGGAACACAGGCTTTAAAACTGTAAAGTAGTCCCATTTTTAAAAGTTAATAAGAAATGATTATGGTGCATAATAATGTTTTGTTTGGCATAGATCTAATAAGTACATTTCAAAGATTTTAGACCAATTTAAAAACAGTGGAGGATCTAGAGTAAATCCAGACTCAAATTCAAAATTTAAACTACATCTCATGATCCAAATGTTGTGCCATCAGTGTACACATGGTAGGAAACACTAAAGTAAAAATGTATAGTTTTTAACTAGAGTTGCCTTCTCTATTTGTCCAGAAACGTTGTAAAAAAAAAAAAAATAAAAATCACGTTTTCAATGAAATAGTTATAAATCCAGAAATAACAAGAATGATGAGGTAATGATATGTATTGACCAATAATGACATTTACTTTTTTAATGTATTTGTAGACGGCAACATAATTTCCTCATCTGGGGATGGCAAAGGTATATGTTTTAATGGGACTCATAACTCCCAAACCATGAATGAAGGTTTTGTAATACTAAATGAAATAAATTGCAATGAAACAAAGTTGTTTTTGTGCGTCACAAAAAAAAAAATTGTGAAAATAGTAAGCATGTAAAACTATTAATTTTGTGACTGAGTCACATTTCTCTGTGAAAATATTTGTAGTAGAAACCATTAAAAGTTGGTGTGTGTGTTTAAAAATCATTTGTAAATTGCTCTGCAGGCTGTAGGATGACATCACATCAACATCATGGAATATGTTTTTTCTGACTGAAACAACTCTTTCTACAGAATCCTAAATTCCAGGAACCAGTAACCCTTGACTTCCTGGATGCTGAGCTGGAGAATGACATTAAAGTGGAGGTAAAGCTTTGCTGACAATAAAATCCTCCCCCATAAAACCTGCAAACAGTCAAACGTATTACCCTTACATTCATGTGGCCAAACTGACATCATGTGTCAGATGTTGTATTTCTCGTCATAAAACTCAATCATGTGATTTTTCTGATGATTCTGAGACGTTTCCGTTTACTTACACTTTCTTGAATTGTCTGCAGATCAGGACGATGATGATCGATGGTGAAATCGGGGAGAAAACTATTCACACTCTGGTCAAAACTCAAGATGAGGTAGGAGAGAAACACAAGAACAAGTAGTAGCAAAGGAAATGTTTAATCCAACGCTGTTGGCAATTAAAAAGAAATAAAAACAGACATAAATCATAGATCAATAAAACACATTAATTTCTTGCAAAAAAACAAATTTACTCCATTACGGAAACGTTTTGTGCATTGCATTGTGGGATTGGCAATTTGACAGGGGTCACCGCTGTTGACCTATAGGAGGCACCGATGAGTTTCTAATAACAGCAATGACACCATGGAGCTCCTTCTTTAAATTTTAGTTGTTTTGGAATCAAAACACTTCCTTTAATAGAGATTTTATTTTGGAAGTAATTTGATATATTTATGTATTCTAAATTTAAAAATGTTTACGTATTTCTGAACTCTGACGTTTTCCAATGTCAAAGTTCAAGGTCTTGGAGGGTGCAAGTGTGAAAATTCAATTAAAAAATTTGGAAACTGAAAAACGAATAAAATAAAATTCTTAAAAAAATAAATAAAACATTTACTAATACTTAATTGATTTGTGTTTTCACTAAACTAGAGAAGGACAGTGATTCGCTTGAAGTCATTTTTTGTTTACGTTGTTGCCCATAACATGTGTTACGACCCCCTCTATGATGTCATATCGAGGCTTGAGGGGCTGCAACATAAATAGGACGCCACACAGAAAGCAACGACTATCAAAAATATTTATTAATAAAATCCTAAAAGTAGAAAAATAAACTAAAGGGGCTGGAGACCCTGGCCAAACACTGGGCCAACCCAGCGTCCACCCTCTAAACTACAAAACATACAAATGACTAAAACTACCTAAAGAAGAAAACAGGACTACCAGAAATCTCCAGTCCAAACTAAAACTACAAACTTACAAGATGTCCAGTGGGGAACAGAAGAACTCTCCCCAGAAGTCTGCTGCTGGTCTGTTGTTGTGCCTTTCTCCTTCTGGTCTTCTCAGCCCTTTATACAGCTCCTCCTCCCACTACACCTGATTACTGATGTGAATCAGGTGTGTTAGGAGACAGGAGGAAGGGCAGGCTGAGAGGCCATGAGGCACCAGCCGTAACAACATGACAAAAAAATGGCTTTGATAGCTTCAGTTAAGTGTACTATCCTAAAATAGATAATAAATGTTGTTGCCCCATGTTATAATATGTGGTTGAATGAGCTGTTGTCTTATGTTACCACCAGATCAAATATTGTACAACTTAAAGACAAATTGTGAGTTTTTGATGTGGTATGGGGCGATTTCCTTGTCCTTTTGCGAATGAATGAGGCGGACTGAAACGATTTGATGAACTTTGGATTACTTGTGTATTTTTTTGTTGTTGCTATTTTTTTTTAATGCATATGCAAATGCTTCTGTGTGCATTATCTATGTATCTATTTGTTTGTTTGTTTGTTTTTTTGTTTGGTTTATTAATTGTAACATTCCTGTTGGATTATGACCTTTTCAGAATATTATCTTTTTTTTAATACCCCTACAAACATTAATAAATAATATAACGAATATGACGTCACTCCATGAGACATTAAATCCTGACGTTTTTTGGTGTTTTTATGGAAAGATAGAATATCAACATCTGTCGTGATTTTAGCTTATCTTTCAATCTGTGAAAACAGCAAAAATGTCACTTTACCAAATTTTTTTGGTAATTTTCAGATTAAATATATGCTATAGTTTAAAAAAATGTTAGCTATCGTCCCCAGTAGCTTATATTGCCTGTTGCATGACAGTAAGTGCAATAATTTTTTGGTGATTTCAGCAAAAGACCAATGATGAATATGATGTTTTTTTAATGCTCGCAGAGATACATTGATAGAGGAGTGAGAACGTACACGTGGGCGCCCGTTAACGGAACAGACTACAGGTGAGAAACTTTGAACTTTCTGTTCACATGAAGGATGGTTCTCATTCCAACACGGGGTGCTCTCAACTGTTTCTGAGATCATGTTGTTTTATTTAAATAGATGTTTTGTGGAGTGATTGTTGCTGTGTTTCTCTGCAGCTTGGCGCTGGTCTTACCTAAATACAGTGAACACTTCATTCAAGCCAAACTGGGAGATGATATGAAACAAATTATCAGTAAGTGCTGTATGATGGTCTGATGATCAGAGAAAGTTCTCACGCACACCTTCTTTAGGTTCACTCCATGTCGGCCACTCCTTTGTGTTTGTTCCAGAGATCAGCCAATCCCTGCTGGGCTTTCCTTTTATACTGTGACCTACGGGTCAATCGTCTCATTCCCAACAACAGACAGACAGTTTTGTTTAACTCTTCCACACTCAGCTTTTTCACAAAGTCTTTGAACTGACATTTTTCTCACTTGTTTCTGTCTCTTTTATTTTGAGCTTCTAACTGCAGGAGAGCATCAAATATTCCTTGTCTCATTTTACTTTATTACTTTTATATTAAACAATTACAATTACATTTGAGCTTGCGGTTCTCAATATAAACTGCAATGCTATTGGCTGAATCATCCAACGCCTTAGAATTTGCTGCTTATGGAATAAACAACACGTAATCCAAGGGTGGGATCACACCGACACCCTAGAGCGTTTAAAACTAGAGTCAGTTTGCTTGGATAGTCTGCCTTGTTTGTTGGTGTGAACACGCAAACAAAGTCTAGAGTGGATCAAACAGGCAAAATTCTAGAGTGATTGTTTCTCAGGATTATTTCACACTGGTTTAGGCAGAAAAACAGAAACCTGAAGAAGAGGCTCTCATCTATGGGTCAAACGCCTGCATTCAGAGTGAACCTAATCGCTCTAGACTTTGTTTGGAATCACTCAGAGACTGACAGAAATAATCTAGAATGCTCCTGTTTGATCCGCTCTAGACTTCTTTGCGTGTTCACATCGGCCAAACGAGGTGGAATATCAGAGCAACTGAATCCTACAGCATTGTAAATGTTCTAAGGTCTGTAGGTGTGAATGTACCCTGACGTTCTTGGAGCGTTTTTAATCAAAGTCTAGAGAGATTACGTGCGCAGTGAACACAGTGCGCTCGGAAGTGTTTGTGGGTGGTCAGGAAGAACTGCCGGAGATGCAAAACAGGGCTTTAAAACCACCAAAAGCACTTGCTTTGACACAAAAATGAGAGAAGAATATAAAACATGACAATGTTAGTAGACATACATAAAATGACACTAAAAACACACAAAATGCTGGAAAACTACACAAAATGACAACAAACACACACAATATGAGAGAAAAATACGCAAAATGACAACAAAATCACGCACAAAACGCTGAAGAGATTATACTTAATCCAAAAACACAATTTTATAATAAAAATACACTAAATGTTAAAAAAAATACACAAAATGAAGCAAAAAACACAAAACAACAAACACACACAAAATGAGAGTTTGACCAACAAAATGAACATTTGAAAACATTTGTGTGTGAATTTAAATGGCAATAAGAGTATGGAATTTTTCTCCTCACTATAGTAGTGAGGATGCATGGACAACTGGCTTTTTTGCTCAAATCTAGCTCAAACACTTGTCCTGTTGTCCGCAGTAATAAGTAAAAATGTGAGTAAAAAAATGTGGGGAAGAGCACTAAGATCTGAGATAAAGGCTCTGATGCAGCTCTATTACGTCACGTCCGGTCAGAAATAGTTGCTTTACGTTGATACTTTTGAGGTTTTTTTGTTTGAAATAAATAAAACACAAAGTAAAGGTACATTTTCAATTCTAATTCTTCTGTTTCCATCTTTCTACAGCTTCTTCCTGGGGTGAGTATAGTTCATATTCTCTGTTGCTGCTTTGTCTTTCATGTTGTTTCTTTGTTTTTTGGCATCCTTGCATGTCATACCATTTGCATTTTATGGAATAAACTATGATATGCATGCTGATAATGACTCATCAAAAGACATAAAGAGATTATTATCAGTATTAAAACCATCTGGCTTCACTTTGATGCAATGCCATGGATCCTAAACAGCTAATGGTGCAGTTTGGACCCCGTCTGCTAATGACTGTTAGTGCAGCACGAAGGCCTAGTAAAGATGCTAACACAACATGCCCTATTGCCACAGATGTCTTTGATGGAAAGGGTGGGACTGTAAATCTTTTCCTACAGTCATGCAGACATTTACACTTGAAATGAAACCACCTGAAATACCTCTCGCTGGTTTCTGAAAGCTCAAGTTTAGCAGCCACCTGTAATCCTAATGCACAAGTGAAATGAAAAGGATCAATTTCCTCATCCACTGTATGTTAGAGCAGTGGTTCTCAACCTTTACAGCCCACGACCCCCAAAATAAAGGTTCCAGAGACCGGGGACCCCCACTGTACCTTGGTGGTTGAACACAGACATGAACTTTGAAGAACAGTCATGTGGAGACAGGGCCATCTATAAAGGGGAATAAAGGGGAGAGATTTTTGGGGCCCATCCATAAAGAGAGTAAAATTATGGTCCATTGTTCTATGAATATGACATAAATGTGACCAAAAATGGTGGGAAACGATGGTGAAATAGGATTTTAAAAACCACAGAAATTGGTTAGAAGTTGCATAGTGGTCAAAGACAGACGGAAAAAGTGATAAAAAGGGTTCAAAGTGTCAATATTGGAACAATTAGTTTAAAGGTTCCATGTCATGCTATTTTCCACCCATCTTCATTTGTTCTAAGAACTCTAAAAATATAGTATTTGAGGTTTATTTCCCCAAATGGGGCCCTATTAAAACCATGTTAACGGAATCGCGGACGGAATCACGGAATCGACCAATAAAAACGTTTAAACGCAGAAATGGACAAAATCGGCATGAAATACCGTCACCGTGGGTCAAAGAACATTTTTATGGGGCAATGTTTGCAGGTACCGCTTATTAAACTAATCTTAAATCACCACAAAAACCCTCTTAAACAACGCAAATCATCACTGACTCCTAACTACAGAACCTCTAGTGCCAGTTTAACTTTGCTGTGCCTGTGAAGCTCCGTCTGTGTTTCGTGTAGCGCAGCAGCGCTCCGTGAGAACGTGATCAGCTTTAAACATCTTCACCTGCTCAGTGTAGAACCGTTGTTCCTGGCGAACAGAGAATTCTCAGTTCGTGTTGTCGTTTAGTTCTTTTTATTCCAGCTTTTTGTCCATGCCTCGTAAGTACACATTCACAGTCAGCAAGCTACCTCAAGTACACCCGTTTCAGTGGGAACTTTCGGTTTACAAAATAAAAGTCCGTTGGAGCAACGTTATTGGAATGTTACATTCTAGCATCTCATCAGAGCTACAGTAAAATGCATGTTGAAATAATGAATTAATAAAAAAAATAACTAATGAAACACAATAATGAAAACAATCAAAGTTTATACTTAATTGATTTTTTTTTTTTTAAATTAATTTTTTTCTATTTAGAGAGTATTAGCCAGAACATTGTTTTGTTTTGTTGTTTTCCTAAAAGAAAATGTTTTCTTTTCTTTTGTTTTTTTAACTTCAGTGTATTGCATGGTGTTACTTTCGTCCTGACTATGGGGGACAAAAGTAACAAAGTGCAACATCTAGTCAACATCAAATTCCACATTACACAGAAGATAGGATAATTTAAATTAGGTTTATTTAAACTAAGTTGATCTGAACTTAATTAATAAACCTGATCAGATTCAGTAAACCATTGATCCCTGAGAGGAAAACAGGTGAAATTTATGCTGTTCTCATACATCTTCATATGACATATAAATAATTAAAAAGGAGCAGTCAGAATAATCTATGTCGCGCCCCACGGGGGTTTGGCCCGGGGGCTCGCCCTTGGGGGTTCCCTGTCCTTCAGTGGTGCCCATGGGGTCCGGCGGGCCTGGCCGGGCTGGTCTTGGCGGGGGTCGTCTGGGGCGGGTGGTGCGAACCGTGCCCTACAATGCCTGTGGGTCCGGCGCCGGGTGGCCCCGGCTTGGGCGGCGCCCTGCGAGCCGGGCTCTGCCGTGTGGCTCAGCCCTTTGGTGGGGGGGATGGGGGGGCTTTCTAGGGCTCATCGCGCGGGCAGCATCAAGGAAAGGCGATCTGGCGCGCTCTGGGTGCCTGGTCGGTGTGCCTGGGGGCCGGCGGGGCACCTTGCAGCATCTCCTTGGTGCCCTCGGCGACTATGAGCGTGGTCGCTGTCTCTGGGGGCGCTGCTCTTGGTGCTGCTTCCATTCCGGGTCCTTCTGGCCTGGGGTCTGATCCCTGCTGGCTCTGGGCCCGCCGGCGAGTGCCCACTGGCTACCCGTTCGGCGCGGCTCTGGCCGTCTGCTGGGGGTGGGCCTTGGCTCCGCTGCTGGGGTCTTGGGCGGGGGGCTCTCTGGGCCCTCCCCTCGGGGGTTGGGTGCTTGGGTGTGGGTGGGTCGGGGGGGCGGGATGATGGCGGGGGCCTGGGGGTTGGGGTCGGTGGCGGGATGCGCTGGGTGCTCGGCTGCTTGGGGCTTCCTCGAATGTGTGTGTGGGGGGGCGGTGGCTGCCTCTCAGCCTGGGATCTTGGGGGCATCTGGGGGGTTGCTCGGCCGTGGGGGGGTGGCCTGGGGCTCCCTGGCCCCCACTCTTTCTGCTGGCCTGGCTGCATCTGCGGGCCCGGGGCAGTTCCTGGGTTTGCGGTAGCGGTTTTTTTTGCACATATACTGGTATACAATGCACTGGCACGCCTTGGGATGTGGGATAAAACTCATACTGGGCTTAACTTTAGACACGTTAATCCCAAATACCTGCTTTAGGTACTACCACTCACTCATTCCCCCTGTCCAGAGCCACCACCATTCTAGCTAAGCTTCACACTTGTCACTATGCTGGCTTGTTTACACAACATAATAAGCACAATATATTCTACAACTTCACATCTCACCCTCACTGTAAAACAACCTATTCTTCCCCACCCTTTCTATTTCCTACCTTGAGTCTCTCTTCCCTGCTCCCTTTCCCCTCCCCCTCCCCCTCCCTCTCCACTTAGGTGTAACACTGCTCTCCCTTTTTTATATCCTCCCTATAAAAAAAAAATTCTTACCCTTCCTTAGGGAGGGCTGGTGATGGTCACAATTAACATGCATTGCTGTCTCATAATGATTGCAATTCTTGTAGTGTTGACCTTTGACAGCATGTGCAGACAAGAGAAAGAGAGAAAAAAAAAAAAAAAGAATAATCCATGTCATTACAACTTATATCTACTTTTTATTATATGTTACTTTTTTTTTTACATACATTTTCTCCTCCAGCCGCGGCGCGAGCCCAGCCCCGCTTCGCACTCTAGCCCAACCGACCCAGCCCTGAGAGCCAATCCTTATCCACAAGTTACTGATCTGACTTGCCGATTTCCCTTACTAAAGAATCCACGTTTAACTGAACTATCACAGCGATTAGTGCACCATTAACCTAACACAAAACTACCATATTGTGCTCTTTTGGCTGTAAACAGAGGCTAAACACATTTCACCTGCCCGCAACAATGGTGCCGGGTCGAGAATTGCCCGTATGTTGTGATGTCATATGGGAACTAAATATCCGAGCCTGTGGTCACGTGACTGCCGTAAAGTGAAACGTTCTCCAGGCATTCTCCAGGTCACATGACCTGGCCAAAGACGGTCCATCTCTCCAAACTTACATGGTCGGTATTTCAAGAGGGAAGCCCCGCTAGGAGCATTGATACTGTCAAGCGCTGGGGGGTTGGAGTAATGTAATCTAAAAAGTAGGAACAAATACTTTAAACTGGCAAATAATGGCATGACAAATCATGTATGTGGTTTAATTGGCCAAAATACTTACGTATAATGTGGTAAAAGGGGGTTTTAAGTGATAATAATGGGTCAACATATGCAATATTAGGTGGGAAAAGTGGTGACAAGGGTTTATAAAGGCTGAAAATGTCTTGAAAGTGAAAAAAAAATGCGCAGAAAAGACATTGAAATGGGAGTATAGTAGCAAAAATGCATTAAAAGATGCAAAAATATGGCAAGAAAAAGTGTTGAAAATAGGTTAAAAATATTGCAAGTTTGATGTAATTGCAGAAAAAGGGTAAAAATCAGCAAAAATGGGCTTTGTTTCTTGACCCCAAGGTTGAGAACCCCTGTATTAGAGTAACACTGCGGCTCGTGCATGAACGACTCATTACTGATGTTGAAAAGTCGATGACAGTCCAGTAAAGAGCAATAACAAAGTAAAGTGCTCCGTCCACAGAGACTCAGAGTCTATGAAATACATCTGTGATGTTCTTTTATGTGAAGGACAGCGTTTCATCTCCTCGACCCAGAGGAATTACTGCACACACAGCTCAGTAATGGTTTCTGCAGACTGCTCCACACCAGTCAATGTGTTTCATAGCCATCGTCCTGAATGTCTTCATCTTTAGAGACTATGCAGAGAGATGATGGACGCTGATGTCTGTCATGTCGTTTATGAGATAAGAGTTACCAGACTTAGAGGAGTTCATGCAAACATGTTTCCTTTGTTTCAATAGATGTCTGTCTCATGATTTCAGCGTATTGAGATAATGATTTACACACAGTGGAAAGTGTTCACTGCATGTTTTCTCCAAGTATGACGTCCTGTGTTCGATGATGAATGCATCCTGATCGCTCTTTGTCTTTTTCTGCTGTTGCTGCATTATTCCCCGTGCATTTCTCTTTCTGGGGTCACCACAGGCCAACAAGGCAAGTATTTCCCACACAATTATCTTCTCATTCTCTTCTATGTGCACACTCTATGCCCAGAGCTGTAAAGTGTACTGATATATCCTACTCAAGTAGAAGTACTGTTACTTGATTAAAGATTAAAGTTGTCCTCAAGTACAAGTACAAGTAAATCTTTCATAAAATACTCAAGTGCTAGTAAAACGTAGCTACTAGTTACTTTCACCCCCCATGTTTTGTTTTGGTAATAAATCTAGCCACGATTCCCTTGCATACAGTAAACATCTTATGTAGAAACTTAAAAAAGAAGAGACCAGATTGTGCATTGTTGTAACTTAATTTATTTTCCACAAAGTCATTTGTATAAATGTATAATTATTATTTTTTTTAAAAGATAAAACAACACCAATGAATTCAATACAAAATGAAAGAATTAAGTATAGCTACATTTATGGGCTCTAAAACAGTGCCATGCCAAATGTGCCATGAGGGTAACAACATAACAGGTAGAAACCACAACCTAAACCAAAGAAAGTGACTGGACTTTGATCAGAAATGGCACGTCGAAGAACATATGGATTTTGTTCAATGTGCCTTGAAAAGGCAATTAAAAAATAATCACAAAAAAGTGAAGTCACTCAAGTCACGGTTGGGTTTAGAAATATAACAAATTACATTACATCTTTTAAAATGTACTTAAATACAAGTAAAATGACTCATTTAGAAATATATTCCAAAAGGTACAAGTACCCGTAAAAGCAACTCAATTACAATAACATGAGCACTTGTAATCCATTAGTTTCACATCTGTCCACACTGTGATCCATCACCTCAATTCTACTGTACGTGCGCTGTCAGGGCGTGCATGTGAAGGAGGGCTTCGTTGGCCATATGTAACCTAACGTTTTACACGTGAAGCTGATGCATCATGTCATCACTCAAAGTATTATGAAATGTGTTTGGATGCTGTGAAATGATTTGTTGAACCCAGGCTTCTGGTTTTTTTTTTGAAAAGCTTTGGAGACAATGAAGCAGGAGAACTTTCAAGAGTTTGGTTACACCTACGTGGCTCCAAGGTAAGTTTTGTTGAAGTTGGAAAAAACACATAATGTTAAACGGCAGACATGTGACCTTCAAAGTAAAAACAAAACATGACTATAAAATACAAAAGAATGACAGAAAAACAAACAGAACATCAAAAAATGCACAAAATATGACTGTACAAAACGCAACATTCCTAAACATACACAATGACCCTATGCTACTAATCTAGATAATTATATCCTGGAATAATCTCTAACCAAACATTCACTGTCAGAGAGAAGCTGTTTTACGACAGTCGAACACAACATGTTAATTTAAGCCAAGTGTTTTCAGCCTCGGTACATGTGTGTTCACATAAAAGGGGTGGAGATTGCAGCGGCTGACCAATCAATGGAGAACCTGGCAGAGCAATGGAGGAACAGCTTATGATCTTCAATAAATATCATGAATTTAAATCCATGATGACAGTAAAGAGCAACAGTAGTGCTGCGCACCAGGAGGCGGAGCTTTTATACTTGCTCAGATCTGATTCAGTTCATAACTTGGTCCCGACCAGGTTTCTGAAGTTTAAATTGATCAATATTTAAAATCCATAATTCAGACCAAAAACAACCCTGTTGTTACAGAAAAGGCAAGAATGAAATAACCCAGACAGGAAGCTGCTGACACTGTTAAAGCATGAGATTATTTACGATTTTAATATCACAAACAATCTCACGCTTTTACGCATTCACAGAGTCAGGTGATGAAGCTTGTGTCTCGATCTGTATGCGTGAACGTGTGAAGTCATATGTTAATTTATTGAATTATTATGACTCACCAGAGGCAGCTGGCCAATAAGTGTAAAGTGTAGTGTAAGTACTAAAGTCCCGCCTCCTAACAAATCAGTTATCTTGGAAAATGAGCTGCCCATTGTTATAAGATCCTGGTTGGTGCAGATCTGACACCTGTGTTTAGGAAAGAAAGATGATTAATGTAATAAATGTAATCCTTTCATTAAGCGATTACATCCTTTAGGAAAGATATAGATTTATATCTGATGGACTGATCAACAGCTGTTTATCATCCCATGGATTAATATTGTATAATCTCACACTTTTACGCATTAACAGTGTTAGCAGCTTCCTGTCTGTGTTCTTTTTTTTCTGCAACAACACTGTTGTTTTTGGTCGGAAACATTTTTTTTTAAGAATTATTCCTCAATTGTGACGTAAATCACTCTACACAGTTTCTCTGTGATTGTGATTGGTCTGATGCTGCATTCTTCCCCTGTCACAAGAGCGTGCACGTATTCTGAATGAAATCACCTTAAGTGAACGTGTTTATTTCCTGCTTCGTAGGACAGCTGAGGGGTGTTCCATAAAGGAGAGTCAATAAACTCTGAGTCTATCCATAAACTCTGAGTCAACATACCCAGCGATGGGAAACTGATTCCATTACAGCTGGTATGAAGTGGGTCAATCAACCCTCAGTATGTAAACCTTGGGTTACTTACATGCACGCGCACGATAAAAATCTATCATCAATAGATCGACGATTACATAAACTACCAGTTCTAAAACTACCGTTTGCACAAAAAAAAGAAAACGTAAAGCAACACATTAGTAATGATGTGAACACGTCTGTGGTGTGTGATGTTACTAATGTGTTTCAGAGAAAAGTGTGAAGGTACATTAAAGTGTTCAGAAACAGTGTTCAGGTGGGCGGAGCCAGGTAGAAACCCAGGGTTTCTTTGATAAAACCTGCCAGCGACCAGGTTTAGTTCACGGACAATGTTGCCATGGTAACATACTCAGAGAAGAACATACCTCGCATTTAGGAATGTGATACTCAGAGTTTCCCTCATTTGAGCCTGAACATACTCAGAGTTTGAACATAACCCGCTTTATGGAATACCCCTCTGCTCTCTGAGAGAGAATGTTTGGTTATGTGAAGCCTGCTAACGGAGAGATGTCCCATAGATACTTATCCAGTTTCATAGTACAGGCCCTAAAAGAACATTAAACAACAACAAAAACACAAAAATTGAGCGAAACATGTACAAAATGACAACATCACTAGAAATAGACAAAATGACTCCAAAAACACAAAATGCTGAAAAACAAGACACAAAATGTGAAAAAAAAATAATACACAAAACAATAAAAAACAAAAATGACAAAGATGCACAAAAGACAACAAAACCAAAGTGATGAAAAAATACACAAAACCATTAAAAACTACGCAAAAAGAGAAACGCACACAAAATTAGAGCAAATTATACAAATTGACAACAAAAACACATCCCTGCTGCAATAAAAGTTGTCCATCTGTGTTCCTCAGCAACGAGTAATGAGCAGCTCCTTCTAACTACCATTGTTTCTACAGAGAATTCTGCAAAGAGATGAAGTTGTCCGTCAACAACACACAGGTTCTACTTGACTTCCTTCAGTTCATCGATGGAGACGTCCTTGATGCATGTGAGTCACGCATCAGCCTCCTATACGTAATGAAACACTAGCAGTGTAGAGTATGGTGAGTCACTCTGAAGGTTAGAGTTACTACTACGGTCATCATCATGTTGAGCTAACGATGACATCACTCTGATCAGATCAGCTTTCCTAGAAACCTGATGCCATCCTGCTGACTCATCGTGTTGGATTTATCATCATCATCATCATCTTTATCTAATGCATTCCGCTCACACTATCATCACGCTAATGGATCGACTTACCTTCGGTTCATTTTAACAAATAGCTTTGAGCATTAAAATAGTGTTTAATGCAGAGGTTTTTTTAACCCATTTGTCCCCAATGTCTCGTAATTGATAAAAAAAAAATACTGATTAAAATATTTTTTAATTATTAAATTATTTTTAAATTAGAATACAACACCTTAAACAACTGTATTCTATACTTTTACTTTCTAAAATATGAATCCAGCTTAAATAAAATGCAGTGTAAAAATATCTGAGGCATTGCATTTTGTCACCAATTCTGTATTTGTAAAGCTGTAACAAACTAAAAAAGTTGGGTCCGAAAATTGTGATGATCCAAAAAACGTTGGGAACCAATGGTTTAATGCGTTTGTGCTGCTGTTTCGGCACTTTGTTAAATATATTTATTAAAAAAGAAAACAAAGCATCGATCTATATTTTCATGATGTGGCGCAAACAATAAAAAAAATCTCCAGTTTGAAAAAATAAAACAAATAAATACAGTTAAAGCTAAGGTAAGCGATTTTCTCCAGATACACTTTTTAAGTTTTTGGTTGAAATTGTCTTTTTGTCCTGACAGAAAAAATCTGTCATCTGTAGCAGCTGTAAATCTGTAATATCTTCGACCAATGAAAAAAAAAACAATCACATCTCTCTGTCTCCCTGCTCGTTCTCGATCTCTCGCATGCACGAGCTCACGCTGAAAGCGCATCACCGCTGACAGAGTTAAAACAGAGTTTTTGGTCATGTTTTTAACATATGTAATGGTAAAGTTTATTGTTTACTTACTGCTGAATGAGACATGAGACAATGAAGTTTCTACACAATACACGCAAAGAGCTGAGCTCCTCTTCAGCAGCAGCTGTGCGCATGCACGTGAGTGAGACGGAGGGGGTAAATGCGGGGCCATCGGGGAGGCTATACATTCAAAATCATGCTAGCTTTTGAAAATCACCCACCTTTAATTCATAATTTCATAGGAACCAGAAGTTATGTCTATTTTTTAAGTTTTATTCAACAAAGTAATATTTGTGCTTGCAAAGATACTCTTTCTGGTGTTTCAGAGATATTCTCTCAGACTTTACCAATCCATTCAGTACCTCGGGGTTCATACCTCACATAACCAATAATGAAGAATGAACTATAATGTTTTATTCCTCCTCTGTGTACGTAGGTAACGTGTCGCTGGTGAGCCGGCTGATCCTGGATGCTGGTCTGACAGCTGAACTGGTTCAACTCTGGAAGGATCAGTCGGTGTGAGTGCCAAAGTTCTCCTCAGAACTGTGATTTTCTTTGCCTTGAATTGAACACGGACTGCTCCTAAATACAAAATAATTTCTCTCATATGGACGTCCGGGGTGTAACGATACTGAAGGGAAAATTAGAGCTGATTTTATTTCAGATTTACTTCTTTTATCATAACTTTGGAAGATTTAATCACTTCTTAGCACTGACCCAGCTATGAAGCCAAATATACGATATACATTGTGTTTTTTTAATTGTCATTTGAAATCATCTAAACACCCATAAGACAGCATGCTTACATTAAAGCACAGGAACTAATTTATTTTCAGTTTGATTCACTGTTTGTTTCCTTTGTTTTTTAGAGCTGGAATAACAGCAAGGTTTGTTGCCACAGATGGAGGAATTACAAGAGTCTATCCAAGAAGGTAATCTTTATCACTCCCAGTCAAAAACTAATGAAATTATACACACTCTAATACACAGTCAAGTTAAAGCTGCTGGAGATTATCATTTATTTATTTTTTATCAGATAACGACAGTGTAGGCCTCATAGATCAATAAATCCAAGATCATTTATGTCATACGTGTCAACTCAAATCTGGCCCTTTAGAACATCCAATTTGGCCCGCAGCAGAAAGTAAAAATGAAACCATGAAATTACCAACTAATTCAGTTGTAAATATTTCAGCTAGATATCTATAAAATAAAACACAAATTCAATTAAATTCCACAAAACTTAGCAGGGCTAACATTATTCCCACATTTATCCCTACATTTATATCATATGATGGCAGTCATTTTTTTATTTCAAATTGTAAAATGAACTCTTAATTTTTCCCAAATTCCTGCAATTTTCCTCAAGTTATTCCACAAAATTGGCCACAAATTGAAAATGAGTTTGACACCCCTGATTTACGTAAAAAACCCAAAAAGATGTAAAAGTTTGAAATTACCACTAAAAATCTTGTTTGGTTCTCCACCGTAAACATGCTCGAAATTTCTTGCATTGCATTGTGGAATGTGGAGTCCCAAAGTTTTTTTTTTTTACTTCATTCTTACAGCAATTTCTTGTGTTTGTTTCTCAAGAACTGTGCCAAAGTGACTTTGCATTTCTGGTGTTTTCACTTAAAGTTGTGGCAAAAAAAAAATGGCCAATGTTTACCGTACTTATTTATTACACAGAAAGATCTGAATCCAGTCCAAATTCAATGTCTGGCGTAGTGAGGTGCTGTCACTGGGAATACTGAAAATAAACAAGAACAAAAATGGTTTGTTTGGTGAAACAAGAAATCACAGTAAGAATGAAGGAAAAACGCTAACTCATCCCACAATGCAATGCACCAAACTTTTCCAACAATATTCATACAGTAATGCTGCGTTCGATTTCACTCGTAACCCGGAAAGGTCCAGGTGGTTAATTTTCACCTCCGAGGTAAATGTGTTTCATTTTGTGAGAAGTTCCAGTTATAAAGGTCGTGTCATACAGCTTCAGGTGGTCACGCACAGCTTCTACTCCATGGTTGAATGGGTGAACAGACCGGTGTCCGTGTTGACGGCCTGATGTCATTGTCAACAAAGATTTCGTTGACAAACTCCCGCCGCGAAACAGCGGCGGGAGTTCAATATTTTCAACTCTTGCAAATGTCCAGATATGCGTAAAATTATGAGCGCGCTCGCACGGCCAACGCACTCGACATGTGGATCGCACCGCACAGCCACACTGGAAAGATTTTGCATCTGGGACGCATCTATTCATTGACTTTGTATGTAATATGGACATTTCGTGAAGCATCCGGTGTGAACGCAGCATTAAGCAGAGTATGCGTTCAAATGAACAGAGTGGGAATAGAAATGCTACTACAAAGTAAAAGTAAAAGTTGAGGAGAAAGTGACTGTTTACATCTCACGGTGTGCACCGCCATTTTGCTAAAACGTCATTCCGATCGACTTCTGCTGCTACGATCTTGCCCATACATTGTCCAGGGTTGGAGTCCAGAGCTCAAGTGCCAGTTCATTGCACTTCTTCGATTCGTTGGGTCAGATTTATGCGGGTTCTGAGTGTAATCGAATGCAGCATAACTTTAAAGGTCCTTGTACTTGATGCAGTTTCTCTTTCCTGTGTTCCCTCTGCAATGTATTCTGGGTTTCCCCTTTTTCATCAAACTGAAAATTCTTTCTGATGATTAAATCACAAAATTACAATTGTTGCGTTTATGAGATCGTGTCTTGTCATAAATCAACTCCATGGCTACATATCAACTTCTAAGTTATGTGATTGACCTTTTCTGACATGAACATTCTGAATTGTTTAAAATATATTTATGTGAGATGAGAGGAAGGCTGTTGGGTTTTTTTCCAGTGCTGGTGATGACTGGTCGGAGAGTCGTGAAACATACGAGTCCAGCTTCTACAAACGGACCCTGGACAATGAAATCTATATATTCACGGCTCCATCTTTCAGCGGTACGTTCACTCAAATGCATTAGTGTGTGTGTGCGTGAGGATCTTCAGTGTGGTCTGGCACCGGGCCTGGTCTAGTCTCTGCCTCTGGACGTCATCCCAGCTCTGCTGGCACAGATCGGACTCCTGGGCCTCCGACGTTCCTCTCTACTTCTCCTTTCCTGCTGCGATTGTCAGGGCCGCTCCCTCCCAGCCGTTACACATCCTGTCATCTTCACTAATCTCTCTAACAGACGTCAGGAAAGACCCTATTGTATGTGTTAGAGTTATCTTCAAAGATGCTGTTCTAGCGGCTTTAACGAATTATGTTTATTATGTCAAAGAGAATAGAGCGGTCTGAGATTCAGAAGTAAACCAGCCTTCAATGTGTGTGCCTCAGTGAATCTGCTGCTGCTCAGTGCCCTCAGTGTTATGCTATGTTGCTGATAGCGGTAGTCATAAAATAGAGAATCTCCTCAAGCACACACCTTGGTGTGTGCTATCAGTGTACGATGGTATCTGGCCTGCAATCTGATCAAAACGTATCAGGAGAGAGTTCTGTGATTACCTATCAATCCCCTCCATTTGTTAAAACAACCAATAATTTTTTTTTTTTAACACAAATGTATGAATCATAGAATGACTAGAGAGAGACTAACACCAGACACCAAACACCCACACTTACTGTACCAACACAAACCTACTCCCAGTATCTGCGGTCTGTTCCGTTTCCTTTTTTATTCTATATTTCTAACGACGCTTTACAGCCAATCACATATGCCAGAAAAATAGTAAAAACCTGCAAAGACCCTGAAACCAAAACAACCCCCGGACACTAAGCAGGGGGCTAAAAATACTTCCTGTAGTCGCGATTTGTCCAATCAAGCTAAACTAAACCAGTACCGTGAAACAGTACATTAAATTACAGGCAATAAATGGAATTACAAGTTACAGTTTACCGTTCCCACTAGTTTATCATTCTATAACCAGACAAAACCATTAAAATGACCTTTTCTTGGATTCAGAGGTAAACCAGCCTTCAGTGTGTGTGCCTCAGTACATCTGCTGCTGTTCAGTGTTCTCATTGTTATGTATGTTGCTGATAGCAGTTGTCATTACATAGCGGTGCCTCCTCAGGCAGAGACTTTGGTGTGTGCTATCAGGTAAACGTAACAGATTACAAGTACTCACATTACTGTAATTGAGTTGCTTTAATGGGTACTTTTGAGTATATTTCTAAATCTGTAATTTTACTTGTACCAAAGTACATTTTAAGTACGCTCTTTGCCTTTCTAATTCATTACATTTTGAGACTACACCTAACAATTACTTAATAAATTACAATTGTTTGTGATAATTTTTTTGTTTGTTTCAGTTTCCAGGCACATAATGAAAATAATCCGTGAGTTCAGGTTGTGGTTTTTACCTATGATGTTGTTACCCACATGGCACTTTTGACAAGGCACCGCTTCAGCGTTCATAAATGTAACTATACTTAGAGCCTGAGCATAGTTTTTCTTTTTTTTAACTGAATATTGGTGTTATTTTATTTAAAAAAGAATAATTGCCCATTTTGACAAACCTTTTATTTTATACAGATGCCTCTGTGGAAAATATATTAAGTTCCAAATATGCAAGATTTGGTCACTTCATTTTTAAGTTGATACATGAGATGTTTACTGTATGTAAAGGAACCGTGGCAAGATTTAATACCAAAAATAAACATGGAGGGTGAAAGTAACTAACTTACTTTGAATGCTATTTAATTCAGCTACTTTTTAGTTGTACGTGAGTACTTTATGTATGACTTACTTGTACTTGAGTTGAATTTTAATCAAGTACTAGTTCTTCTTTTTTATGTGTTTTCAAAAAAAACCCTCAGTATTTCTAAATGTAACATAAAGGTTTAATTTTCAGCAGAGAGCAGGGAAGCAGCTTCGGACTCGGGAATCCTCGTGAGCAAAGCTGTGGACCTCGTTGTGGATGAAGTGACTCTAAAACCAGCAGGTCAGGTGTTTACACATACTGACGCTGATTGGTTCACGTTCAGAGAAAACCCCTGTGCGTGTTCATATGTTGTGATTTAATCTTCAGTGGTCGGCGTGAAACTCAACGTCTCGTTCTGGATGAACACGTTCATAAACGCCACGCTGAAAATGAACGTGAGTTGCGACTGTAGCCTTATTTATCGTGTCTTTAACTCATGCATCAGTCAACAAAACATGGTTTCTTTCTCTGTTTGCGTTTTCATCTTTTAGTGCAAGGATGAGATTTGTGGATGTCTGAAGAACGACAAGGTATTTATTCATCGGGTTTCTTATGGTATACCATTATCATTTACACTTAAAAGTTTTTTAAGACATTTATATCCCCATGAATAACCCTACAGTTGGTTAGAGGTTCCCAAACTGGGGGGAATGTCCCTCATGGCAGGTATTCTCAACCTCGGGTTCAGGACCTCATTTGGGATCTTGAGACACTGAGAGGGGTCGCCAGATGCCTTCAAGAAACAATTAATTTTGAGACAATTTGAGATCATTGCTGTTTTTTTTTACCACTGCAGTAGCTCCCATTGTATGAACACCCGCTTTTTGCTTGAAAAATTGCGATGAAAGGTACAATCTGGATGAAACTCTATGAGATCATTGATGAACCAACCCAACATAACTCAGTCAATTTTCATAAGGAGCCGTCAATAACAAACTAAGTTTTTTTTTTTAAAATTTTGCCAATGTTAAGAGATGACGTAATCCTGCTAAAAGACAAACAAAAACATAAACATGAACTATTTCCATAAAAATTACAAAAACCTCATGTGATAGATAAGGAAGTTCACATTTAAACATGCACACTAGTAAGTGGTGCCTCTAATAAAGCATGTAAATACAGCTAGTTTGTTTTAATCATTTTGTTTTTTGTAAAAATATGTTTTGTAGCTAGTCAATGGGAACCGTCTGATCCAATGGTCACATTATTAATGTTCATGTCAGCATTTAGAATAATGACCAATCTGAGCTTTAAAACAAGAAATAGTGTGTTTTTGTTTTTGTTTTTTGTGTTTTTGGAGTCACCGTGTATTTGTGTTCTTGTTTTGTGATTTTTGTGTATTTCTATCATCGTTCTGTGTATTTTTCCTGTATTTTTCTAATGGTCATGTATGTTTTTGGAGTCATTTTGTGTATTGTTGTTGTCATTTTATTTTGGCAGTATTTTTGGTATTTTTGTTATTTTTTGTTATCAGTGGCGGCTGGTGCATTTTTTTCCTGGGGGGGCTATAACTCCAAAATAGAAATATTAGTAAGGAATTACAGGAAAATTCAAACTAACCAAATGTTTTTTTCCCACAGAACCCATAAATATGCAAGAAGAAATGTAGTTTATACAATGAAGTGAATGAGTGTGTGTCAGGGCTATTATACTTTTTGAAATTTAATTTGTATTTTTAATTTATTTTGTTTTTCAAATATTTTTTTTAGTTAGTAACCCCCACGACCCTGAAAAACATGAACAATCAGGTCTGAAAATGGATGGATGGATGGATAGTTTAACAAGTAATTAAATAAAAATGGGGGTGAAAAAGAAAAGAAGAATGAACATGCATTATTTAAGACCTGACAAATTATAATTTAAGACGTAGTTTTCAAAATATTCAAGATTTGAAATCAACAAATTGAGTTTGTTTATAGTTTGTTCATTTTTCTTTGCCTTTTTTGAAAAGTGCTTTAAATGTGTCCTACCTGTCTTTATCCATGTTGGATCTGATCCTGACGTTTAAAGGAGGCAGGACAAGCAGAATTATTCAATTTCTCTTTCTTAATTTTGCTTCACTTTCTGTCGTCTCCGACAACTACGGCCTGTCAATCAGTCACTTTATGACGGACTACTGTGATGTAGGGACGTCAGCTCCTCCCATAGCGGGAGGTGGTGTTGTGAAACTGATCTGCTGCATTCAACTCTGCGCAGTCGTAGACAGTCTTTGGCTGCAGGTAAGCTGCGCCCAGAGACCGTCCATTGATTTCTATTGAAGAGAAGTTACTGCGTATGTACAACGTTTAACGAGAGTGAATTGTAAAGATTAGTGCGCCCCAAAGCGGAAACACGTCACCAATCAAACACAGATAAAAGAAACTCATCATCATTATCAATATAATATTTATTCTGATTATAGAAATACAGATAAACATTTGTTTTGTAGTATTTATGATTCATGATTCATTTTTATTATTGCCCTAGCGCCCGATTTTGGCCAGCCGCCACTGCTTTTTATGTATTTTGTTATCCTTTTGTGTGTTTTTCTTTTTTTCAGTAATCTTGTATGGTTTTTGTAATAATTTTTCTGTAATTTTAGTTTAGTTTTTTGTTTTTGAATTTTCTGTAATGATCACCTTTAATTTACATTAAATACTGCTAGTCTGTGATAGTCCTGTATTTAAAAAGTTGTTTTTTCCTTATAACTAACCAAAAACCACTACAGATTTGTATCATCTTACATCCCAACCCAATAACCTACAGTATGTAGTCAGTTTATTAATAATGTGACAGACCCGCTTTTATTTTTTTTCTCACAGCATGACTTAGGAAGTGCTTTTACATACAGTATCTGACGGCTGAATTGCAACATGTTTTTAACACTTTGCTTTATTGCCTTTGCTCCTATCTATTTCTCTCATCATCTTACAGCATGTTGACTGTGTGATACTGGACGATGGAGGATTCCTTCTCATGTCAAATCAAGATGAATACATTACCCTGGTGAGTTATCTCAATGTGTTCATGTACTCATCGCTCAGTGGGGGCCAATATTTCTTCTGCACTACAGGTAGTCACAGAAAGGGTAAATGATTGTCCAATAAATCCTCCACAAGGACGAAAATCTGTTACAGTCACTGTATCCTAGCTTTAGTCACTGCGATTCATCAGCGTGGAGGAGGAAGAGGTCAAACACTGGACTTATCTCTCAACGAGCCATTTGATTGGCCCGTTTCCTTTGATCTGCATGGCTGTAAAACAGCAGGACGAGCTGGTCTGTGAAGGAGGATCAAAGGAAAGGCTGTGATGGGTTGGAGTCTGAAGTCTGTCTCTGGTGTCCATTTTGCTGTGTTGGCTACCTATGCTAACTCTGCTAGCTCCCCAGGCCGTTAGCAGCCCTTGACCCCCAAAATAAAGATTCCAGAGACCAGGGACCCCCACTGCTGAAGGTGGTTGAACACAGACATGAACATTGAAGAACAGTCATGTGGAGACAGGGTCATCTATGAGGGGGAATAAAGGGGAGAGATTTTTGGGGTCCATCCATAAAGTCAGCAAAATTATGGTCCATTTTTCTATGAATCTGTGATAACCATATTTATTAATTGATCTGCATAATATCCACTGTTATCCAGGAAGTTTAGTATTATTTTAGCCATAATATATAGTCATCTTAAAGATGTAAATTCTTGTTTTAATCAAAAATAAAATGGGTTAAAAGTGACCAACATTGATGTAAAAGGTGGTAAAATTGGAGAAAAGTTGCAAATTGTGGGTAATGGAATCTAAAGATGTAGGGAAAATGTGTTTGAACTGGCAAATAATGGGCATTACAAATCATGAATGTAGTTTAATCTGCAAAATTAAGCATGAAATATGGTGATAAAAGGTTAAAAGTGACAATAACAGGTCAACATAAGTGACATTAGGGTGGGAAAAGTGGTGGAAAGGGTTTAGAAGAGCCAAAAATGTCTTGAAAGTGGAACAAATGTGCAGAAAAGGCATTGACATTTGATGAAGTGGCAGAAAGATCCTTTATTCATCTCTCAATGGATACATTTACAGTGTTACAGCAGCAAGGCAGAAGAACAGAAGAAACTCACTCAGTGCAAAACCTAAGAGTTGCTTATCCAAGGTGGAGAGAACATGAGCAAATCATTTACAGTCTGGATGTGGAGTGATGTGGGTCTGCTCTGACCTGCAGCTGGGATCACTGCGACCACCTTTAAACAAACCTGTCAAGTATCCCGTTTTGGCCGTGAAACTCCCGTATTTTAGCCCTCTTTCCCGCCATCTTCCCGTATTAGTATTTTCCCGTAAATATCCTGTATTTTACTGTAATAATAATTAAAAGATGCCTTACTAAACTGAACGCCGTCACTAGCCTCGTGAGAGATTCCACCTGAAATGGCCTGGTGGCAGTTCTCGCAAGATTAGTGCTGACAGCGGCAACAAACCTGGAAACAACTCAGAACAGAGATGATGAATGAAGATGTTCTGGTGAAAAAACAAAGAACTGGTGAAAATATGTTATGAAATGTGACAGAGAGTTTATCTTCCTAAAGAGCATCAGGATGTGACACAGTTACACGTTCTGTTAGATTAATAACTGAGATTTTAACATTTACCACAGCGGAAAGAACCACGTTAGTCACCATGAAAAATCAGCCAATCACAAGCTCCACAAATATACACTGCTTTAAAAAAGTGTTAAAGAATGTAAAGTCTGTAATAAATGTGTTTAATAAGTCACTAGTGAATACCAGAGAACCACATGAGTGAGCATGAAAAATTATAATCAAATACATAATAAAAATAAAATGGTAATGTCTAATTTACAGACAAGCAACGTGAAATTAACAGTAAATATGCAACGTGTTGACTTGTATATAAACTGTAAGTATATTAAATAAACACATGTGCTTCATATACACATTTATGTTTTTATTTAGACTGTTTTATAATTTAGGAATTAGGGCTGGGCGATATATCGAGATTGAAGATGTATCGAGTTTTCTATTTTGGCGATATAGAAAACTATAATATTTTATATATACAGTATGTATATATTATAGCTTATTATGTATTAAAATACTAGTTTTAGGAGTCGCTGCTTTTACTCCTCAGAACATCATGTAAAGCTCAGTTAGATTAATTTCTGAGTGCACATATTGTGATAGTGACATAAATGTCTCTGTGTGGCATTTTGCATCAGCAAATTTAACCCAGAATTGTCTTTCTGGTCAGACTTTATTTGACAAAATTATCTAGACTGATATTGTATATCACCATTTTGACAAAACATATTGAGTTTTGGTCCATATCATCCAGCCCTAGTAGGAATGTTCACAGCATTTCAATGTTAATAAAGGTCGACCTACCAGAAAAAATTTCCCTTATTTTCAAATCCAAAACTTGACAGGTATGCCTTTAAGACAGGGGGAGGGGCTCACGTTGAGGACAGTCACTACAAGGGTGTCAAACTGATTTTAGTTCAGGGGCCAAATATGCCAGTTTGATCTCAAGTGAGCCACAGATTTTAGGCAGGGAAAATTAAAAAAAATGATATGCCCTACTTTGAAGTTCCACCTGTAAAAAATAAGAAGTCTGTAAAGTACCGACAATATCCAAGCAATAAATGATGGATATCAGTTCCTGCAAGATTTTCACCTACATTTACTTGATTTTATTAATTTTTTTTTAATTTAATTTGGGGAAATTTTGCAGTTTAGCTTTGAAAAATGTCTGCCATCACGTGATATAAGTGTGGGAAAACTGTGAGTGTCGGCAAATATTGTAAAGTTTCATTGAGTTTGTGTATTTTGAGGGACTGCAATATCTACAATAGAATTAGTTGGTGATTTACACTTTGATTCATATTTTTTCTGTCATTTTTTTTAAAACTAATTAGATGCTCTAAAGCAGTGTTTCTCAAATGGGGGTACACGATGGCACTACAGGGGGTTCTTGAGAGAGATACAAAATAAAGCAATTACAAAATGTAAGCATTACAAAAATAATTTTAAAAAAAAATAGGGGAAAAAAAATACATAAATAATTAATGAAAGTATCAAAATATTGGGTTTAATAATGTTTATTTTAACTAAAAATGATAATTATCATCAATGATCAAAATGATGATAGAAATGATCTTGATCAGAACATGAACTGAAAATACAAGGGTCAGTCTTGGTCCCACAGATGACTGTAAATGATAAAAAAAAAAAACATTAAAAAAAAACAGAAATAATTGTATTCAGGAGGCACTAAATGCTGTTTCATGCTACTTATTTACAAAGCTAGATTCTTTAAAATGTGAGTTGTCACTCATTCATTCCATTGTTGTGCACTATAGTTGTTTTTGTCATAGTATTCTGAGGAAAATGTTGTAGTTGAACAAAGAAGGTACTTGATTCAGAAATAAGAGAAAGAGGTACTTCAGCCAAAAAGGTTTGAGAACCACTGATCTTAAGGGCCAGAATTGGCCCCCGGGCCTTGAATTTGACACATGCTCTAAAACATCAGGAAACTCTATAATACAATAACACAAGATAAAGTCCAGAGATTTGTCACTATTGAGTAGGGATGTAACGGTACCTAAATCTCACTGTTTGGTATAATTATGGTTTTAACCTCAGAATATGACAATAATTGCGGCATTGTCGGAAAGCTCACAGTTTTACAGGAACAGTTTACAGAAAGCAAACAATTACAGGAATGATGACCATTAAAAAATTGTCTGTTCACCATTTTGACAGTATTTATTGTCATACTTTTACATTAATGACATTAAAAACCGAATTCTGCCTACTAACAGATATAGATTCTTTAGATAAAGTGGAAAAATTAAAATCGAGTCAGGAACTAACAGCAACACAGGTATAGAAACAGCCTATTAACAATGAATGAAATAATAATAATAATTACAACAAAAAAACCTGCCAAAGATATCAAAGTAGTGTATATTTCCTTATTCTGTGTTTAGTTTAATTTGAGTTTTTTTCTAGTGAAAGATGAACAAGTCAACATTTGAGGTTAAGACAACAGCAACAGCAGCAGCAGCAGCAACAACAACAACAGATATACGGATGTTACTAACTTAATTTTCAGTGCAACGGCTCATTATTTTATACCGTGACATAACCACGATGATATTGAGGCAGTATCGCAATTTTGTCAATACCGTGACATCACTATTGAGAAAAAAGTTGCTCAGAGCTCCACAGTTGTGCACGTTCACAAGGATACTGGTAAAATAGAAACAGGGAGTGGAAAGGGGAGCTGTATTGACTCCATTCCAGTCTCATTACTCGACATACTGCAGCTTTAAGTCATGTTAAACAATAAGTTAGGATAATGATTGGATGAATCGGTTTGTTGGTGGATGTGTGTGTTTCTATGAACACAGATTGGTCAGTTCTTTGGGGAAGTGGATCCTACGCTGATGATAAACCTGGTGAACACCTCCCTGTTCTCCTTTAATAAGACGTATGACTACCAGTCAGTGTGTGACCCAGAGAAGGACAGCAAGGCAGCAGCAGCACCACGCGCTGTTTATGTGGTGAGATTTCTTCAAAACACATTGGTTTTCTACATTTGTTTCTTTAACTTTACACCCTGTATATTAGTCTGAGACATAGAACCTCTATCACAGTGACAGTTGTCTGATCCAAGGGTCACTTCATGGTCATTTTCTATATTTTTTTGTATACTTATAATCGACATGTTTTTGTTGTCATTTTGTGTATTTTTGTTGTCCTTTTATGATTTCTTTGTTTGTCTTTTTTGTGTATTTCTGTTGTTTTGTTGTTTTGTGTATTTTGCTGTATATTTGTAATTGTCATTTGTGTTTTTGGAGTCATTTTGTGATTTTTATTTTAGTCATTTTTTGATATTTCTGTCCATGGTTTGTATATTTTTTCTGTATATTTATAATTTTTTGTGTTTTTGGAGTAATTATGTGCATTTTATTGTGATTTTTGATTCTCATTTTTGTGTATTTATGTTGTTGTCATGTATATTTTTCCGTATATTGCTGACCGTCATATGTGTTTTTGGAGTCGTGTGTATTTCTGTTTTCATTTTGTAATCGTTTTTCTGTAATTTTTTATGGTTTTTTTGTAATAGTTTTTTCTGTAGTTACGTATTTTTTTGGTAATTTTTCTGTATTTTTGCTTTTTTGCTTTTATTTATTTATTTATTTTTTTCTGTAATTTTGTATTTTTTTTTGTTGTAATTTTTCTGTATTTTTGCTGTTTGACTTGATTTCTTATTTTTTTTTTTTACTTGTTAACTTCTGAATTAAAAATGATACAGAGGGGGCTGTGTGTTTTAGTATTTTATTTGAATTCCATGAGCTATTTTGTCCTTATTTTGACATGAATCCTTCTCCCTTTCTTCCCAGCCAACCATTGCAGAGTTGCTCAGTATTGGTTGGTGGGCCTCCAGTGCTGCTTGGTGAGAGAACACTCAACACGTTGTGTATTGTTGTGTGTTAATTCATTATTTCTTCATCACAGGTCAATACTTCAGCAGCTTCTCTTCGGCCTGTTGTTTCCCAGCCTTTTAGAGGCAGGTCGGTAACGCCACACTCTGATATCAAACCTGAGTTTGTGTTCCATGGTTTTTTGTTTGTTTTTCCAGCTGACTCGTCAGATGATGACATTCCAGACGCTATGTTTAAGGAAAGCTGCATCACAGAGCAGACTCAGTACTTCTTTGACAATGATGAGAGATCCTACTCAGGTGTGCTGGACTGTGGAAACTGTTCTAGGTATTTATGTCTCATTTCCTTCTCAGTTCACTATTGTTATCAAAAAACATTATTATTGTTATTCTTATTAGATATCACAACTGGCAGATCATTTCTGTACGTTGTGCTATGTATTGGATTTGTACAACTTTTTCAGTTATTCCACCTTTTCATTTTCATTTTCCATCCACTTCATCACACAGTAATGGCATCTCAGTCCTTTGTTGTCTGTCACCAGCCAATCAGGAGCTAGCAAAGGGAAATGCTCGCATTTGATGTTTGTCTTTGTCACTTACTCAGTAACATAGTTACAGTTACAGAGTTACAGTTACATAGTTACATAGTTACATAGTTACATAGTAATATAATTAGCTATATATACTGTAATAGTTACATTTACATAGTTACATTGTTACAGTTACACAGTTAAGGTTAGATAGTTATTTAATCACAGTTATATACCATATTTTCCAGGCTATTGAACGCACCGCTGTATTGGCCTGTTACAAGGCAAAAGGTTGTGTCATGGCAAGCTTAGGACAAAGTCACTGGGAGCAATTCAGGTTTAAAAAAAATAAGTCCATTTATTTTCTGCTTTCAGTCCAGACAGCATATCTTCTTTAAACAACAGGAAAAACAAGGAGAGAATCATCAAAAACAAATACTCCATCAAGGGGTTCAATTCAGACCTGCTCAGACATTTCCCTCTTCATGTGTGCTGCAGGAGCCATCTTGGCTTGTTCTTCCCTCCTCACCTTCACTTCCTGCTTTTATAGGCCCGAGGCTCCGCCTCCTCAATCAATGCCTCTCATTTCTTTAACCAAAACTGAACCCTTCATAACTGTAATAAAACAAGAATTTTACAAAATATATTAAACACAATTTCTCACTTGCAAAACAAATTAAATACATGTTTGAAATCTACATTTAACAAATATTCAACATTTTAGTTGTGAGGGAGTTTTTGCTTCCTAACATGGCCGCATTCCAATAATTTTGCAATTTTCCAAGAAAATCCACCTAATGGCTACCATGACAAATGACTCGGCCAATCAGAACGGGCAGGTAAGCGGGCTGCTAGACGGGCTTCAATGGACAAGTTCCCATCTCCACGTGAAGTCTCCTCTTCACTGCCCTGCGTCTGCATATTAGTCCATTTACAGCCTTTCATGGTCACTTTTTACTGAAATGTTTTATGTTCTATCCGGACAGAGTCAGAATACGGACACGATATATATATATATATATATATATATATATATATATATATATATATATACACTTATATGTATATGTACAGTATGTAAATGAAAACAAATATTCAGCAGATGTATGACTTCTTCTGAAACTCGCTCCCATGCATTTTCCCACCACGATCAGACACCGTCCTGCACACGGACCATGACGCCTCTCCGTCCTGTTATTAAAAAGTTGTGAGAGTTTTCACTTTCTCCCCATTATCCAAAGCTCGTTTCTAAACATCCAGTTCCCCGTGATGTTCAGTGGTTCTTACAGTTCAGTCATTCCGCTTTAGGAGTGACTGTCACTAATATTCTGCCTCCCGACGCCTGCTTTCACTGGACACATATGTGTAACTGATGGAAAATTCCACACATTGCCACATTGGCCGCACCCTCAAAAGAAAAGACTTTAAAAGAAAAAAAAAAAAATGTCCTGTACGCCCCAAAATACTGTAGTTACATAGTTGCAAATACATAGTCTCATAGTTACAGTCATAGTTTCATAGTCACAAAGTTACAGCTACATAGTTACAACTACATAATTACATCGTTACAGTTGCTTAGTAACATACACTGAACAAAACTATAAATGCAACACTCAAAGATCTAAAACATTTTCTATAAACACGAAAGATTTATTTCTCACAAATATTGTTGAACAAATGTGTCTAAATGTGTGTTAGTGAGCACTTCTCCTTTGCAGAGATAATCCATCCCACCTCACAGGTGTGGCATATCAAGATGCTGATTAAACGCCATGATTATTGCACAGGTGTGCCTCAGGGTGGCCACAATAAAAGGCCACTCTAAAATGTTCTGTGAGGTGGGATGGATTACAGATATGTGAACAATATTTGTGAGAAATAGGTCTTTTGTGTTTATAGAAAATGTTTTAAATATTTGAGTTCAGCTCATGAAAGATGGGACCAAAAACAAAAGTGTTGCACTTATATCTTTCTTCAGTGTAGTTACAGTTACTTAGTTGCATAGTTACAGTTATTTAGTTACAGTTACAGTTTTATGGTCAGCAGAGGGAAATGCCTGCCCCTGATTGGGTTTTTTTTTGTTATTTTTAACAGCCAAATAGGGTTGTGATTCAGCTATGCATCCTCAATCCTCTATTGTATTTGCAATTTTGATGATTATGGCTTACAGATAATGAAAACCCAAAATCCAGTGTCTTGGAAAATTTGAATAGTACATTGGATCAATGAAAAAATAATATTTTCAACAAAAATCTAAGGCTTCTGAAAAGTATGTTCATTTCTATGCACTCAATACTTGTTTTGGCTTTTGATGTGCGTCCGGCGCCTCCAACGCGGCCAACTCTAGAGTTGGGATTGTTGAACTTTTGGGGCATATCGCGGCACGTCAACCAATCAGGAGCGTTCCCCAACCGTGACGAATTCAAAATAATTAAAAAAAAAAACACTAACCGGAGACAGATGGACAGGTGCTCTTTTGCTGGAACAGAGCACCTGTGGTGTCCGAGTAGGAGATGCGAGCGCTAATGCGGGTCAGCAGGTCATTAAACTGGGCCCAGGAGAGACGGAAGTAGCGCTGAAAGCAACTCTCGTCCAAGCACAGCTCTGGTGAATCCAGAAATGGGCCGAGGTTGTCTGGCTTTATTTATCAAATAAAGCCAAGTCACTCTCCGGATAATGTAGAACCGATGAACGGGGGTCGGAGGCGGCATGTTCAGCAAGGAACTCCAAACTTTATTCTCCATTCAACTACACTTTCTCTATAGCTCTCTAACATCACACGGCACACACTGAGTCACACCAAAATACATCAAACCGGAAACACGACCTTCTCATCACAATGTTCCCACCACTTCACAGTCACTGGGTGAATTATGAACGTAAATGATCACCACAATATCATTCATTGTATGAACACCACCGGCAACAGATAAGCTCCTCCCCAAAATGAGCTCAACGTGCTCTCCTTCCAACTTGTCTGTGGGTGAGGCAGGATTTTGACGCCCGAAACGCGTTTGGTGTGAGCCTGAGCAGTGCCACAGGTTGATCGCCTCCATGCCACACCGCATTGATGCAGTAATTAATGCAAAAGGAGGCCCAACCAAGTATTGAGTGCATAGAAATAAACATACTTTTCTGAAGCCTTATACATTTTTTGATGTTATAAGTCCCGCAGGTCTGAGACCTGTTCCTAAAAGTTAACAACTGTACTTGCAGAACCTTTAACTGACATAAAATGCCAATCTTAGGAAGAGGTCTATTATATAGAATTCAGTTTACTCTTGTGTGTATGAATTATTACTGCATTATATTTCATTTCATGTGAGCATTTAAAATAATTACCAATCTGTGCATTAACACAGGAAAGAACAAAGGGTTTTTCAGTGTTTCTGGGCTCACTTTGTGTATTTTTGCTTTCTTTTTCTATTATTTTGTTGTTGTCGTGTGTTTTGGGGGTATTTTTTTTATTTGTTTTTGTTGTCATTTCCTATATTTTTCTGTCATTTTGTGTATTTTTGTTGTTGTCGTGCATATTTTGGGAGTATTTTTGCACATTTTTGTGTAATTCTTCAGATTTTTCTGTCATTTTGTGTATATTCGCTGTTGTCGTCTTGTGCTTTTGGAGTCACTGTATTTTTGCTGTCATTTTGTGTGATTTGGAAGTCTTTTTTTTGCGTTTACCAAATTTGACTGAAGGTTGTCATTGCCCATGTCTGCCATAGATGCTAATCACAGTTGGTGTTCTCATGTTGAGTCGAGGCTGTATCAATGCAGACTCTGTGTGTGCGTGTGCGTGTGTGTGTGTGTGTGTGTGTGTGTGTGTGTGTGTGTTTTTCAGGATGTACCGAGCTGAGAAACTGCCAAACACCAACCTGGTGTTCCTGATCACTGATGCCAAGGCGACGTGTTTGTCATGTGACCCTCGACCGCTGCGACAGGCTGAACAACCCTGTATCCTTTCACTGAGCTCGTAATATTTGGACATGTTTCAGAGCGTCAATAGATGGACACACACACACACACACACACACACACACGCCCTGAGTGTTTTGGCAGGTTAACAGTAAACCAGATGCACAGCACGTATCGCGTTACTCTGAGGTTAGATTTCTTCCTTTAGCTTCGTTCAGGCTGCAGGCGGTCATCACATTTAATCAGTGTTAAATGATGGGGGAATGTTTTAAACATGAAGCTTCCTGCTGATGTAACAGTAAAAGTGTCATCATCACAGGTCGCTGTGGGGTCAGGCCTGGGCCTCCAGTTTAATATTATTATCATTTATTAACCGTTCGTACGTTCAGATCTGAGCGTACAAAGTGCGTACGACCAAATTCACGCAAGCTTCGGTATATATGAATTATGACGTGAGCATAAGCTGCGATCATATGTCACGTCAGGTCTGACCTCGTGTAGATAATCTGATTTTGTGGATTTGTGCTGTAGAAGAGGAAAATGTGAGACTCAAAATAACGTATTAAACACCCATTTTCACCGCAAGGTTGATAAATGACGGCCATTGTTCCCCAATGATTAGAGCTATACAGCCATGTTGGAGGTGTGTGTTTTAAATCTTTTTAGCTCTGTTATAATTAGGTGATTTTTTCCTGAGCATCTCTTCAGCTGAAGGTCCAGATCCATGTGAACTGGCACAGAACCCCAGGTATCGCAAAGGACCAGATGTGTGTTTTGACAATAATGAAAATGTAAGTCTTTCCACCACAGGCTTTTTGTCTTTGTTTTGAAAAATATGTTAAAGGTTTTATTTATTCAGACAATCTGTTTTTCAGGAAAATTACTTTGATCTCCTGAAATGTTTTGACTGTCGACTGCCAGTCTTCTTCTGAGGCGTCTGCTAATCGCTTTGATGTTTCCTTGATTTTTGTGTAATAAATCCAGAAAGTTATTTTTTTCTAAAAAACTGTTGTCTGAATAAAATAAACCTTAACATATTAAAATGTAAGTCTACACTGTTGATCTTTATAGTTTGATTAGACCAGTGTTTTTCAACCTTGGGGTTGTGGCCTGGGGTTGCCTTGAATTAAAATGGGGCTACCTGAAATGTTTCGTATTTGATAAAAAGTAAAATTATATATTTTTAATTGTTTTGATTATTTAATTATTATTCTTTACCACACACAATCTCAAACATAAGTAATCTATACTTTCTCAAATATTGATTATTTGAGAAATAATTAATATTTATCATGAATTCATTTGAATTATTTTACTGCATTTTAATTGAATGCAGTAACAAAAAAACAAAAAAATAATAATAAAAAATAAAAAATGTCTAAGCTGGCTCATCTTGTCACTTTGTGCACTAATACTATATAACAAACATGATCAAACTCTGATTCTAGAGTAAAAAATTATTTGGGGTCACCAGAAATTTGTGATGGGGTCACTAACCAAAAAAGGTTAGGAACCACTGCACTAGATGTTTGTTTTCAGTGCTTTCTCTCATCACATAAGCTCATCCTACAATTTTGTTTAATTCATTTCCTATTTGTTTTTTGTTTACTGTGTTTTAACTCATCTTCTGTTTTTTTTTTTTTTTGTTTCTTTGATTTTGCATCCTCTCATTGGCTGCTGCCCTCGTCTGGTAGGATGAACCTCTTTGTCCAATCAGCAGAGGTTTTTCTCTGAGCTCAACAACTTTCTTGTTGTTTCTGATGATGTCAGGGTTAGTGTCGATACACAACATTTTAGATTCAGTCATTCCTGGTTCTGTTTGTCAGGGAAAATGTAATCCATTTGCCTTGAATCTCAAATTTCAATAGCTGATTTTTCCATATTAAATATTTCCTTCAGGAAATTACGCTGGGATTTATTTTTAGTCTGCACTGTAGTTAATTAACATGTTTATGCAGATAACAAATGTAACAGTGCTCTTTTATTGTAGGCCTGTAGCTTAAAATTATTTTAGTTGCTGTCGTGTGTAGAGTTGGGAATCGAATTTATCTAGTGCTTTTGTATATATTATTATACAGTACAATAGTCTATACTTGGTGGATTAAAAGAGAGCGGACAATATATTAAAGAGTTAAAGCAAACAAATCAATTTGTATTATTTAATTCCCTCACCCAATGAGAATCGATAAGCAGTATCAATAATGGAATCGGAATTGCTAAGTTCTTATCATTTCCATCCCTAGTGTGTGTTTATGAAGTATTTTTGTGCATTTCTGTTGTCATACTGTGTTTTTGGAGTCACTTTGTATATTTTTGTTGTCATTGTCTCTATTTTTCTGGCGTTTTGTGTATTTTTGTTTTTGTCTTGTGTGTTTTGGGAGTAATTTTGTCTTTCTGAAACTTCCTCTCTGGATGTTAGCAGCAGCTCAAACTAGTACCAACACAAAACAGTAAAATCAGGGGATTTTTAATTTTTTTTAATGCATTATTGACTAAAAATCACATAATAAAAAAATGATCTGACTGTAATTTTGACAAAACACAGAACCTTATGTGGTAAAATATGTTTTCATCACTGTATAAAAAAAGATTAGAGAGCAGTCATTTAAACAAAGGCTCATCCAGGATTAATCACACGGTCACTACACCAACACCAACTTTAAACAATAATTTACAAAGCCATCTAAATATTTATAGAAAAAAAAATGTTTCTCATTTCTTTGTGAACTTTACCTTTCATTGTGTTGTCACAACATAAATGATAGACACGTCAGGCCTGCGGTTCATGAGCCCGTGTGTTTATATTAGTGAGGGGCTTATCTGGGAGGAGGAGGAAGTAGACGCACTGAAGTGGGATGTCGTTCCTTTCTTTAAGGCTCAGCTTTTGAAAGGAAGACAGTTTGTGATCTCACCAATTCATTCTGATGAGTTTCCTGTCCTTTGATTACGTTGCACTGCTACCATCTCATCTCATTCTCCCAGAGCCGCTGCATTGACTGTAAATCATTGTAAACACAACTTTCACTGTAACTGTGATGCAACCAAAGTAAATGCACAATATGACTGAAGAAACACACAAGACGGCTACAAAAAGACAGAATGATGATGATCCGAGATGGGCAACTTTTATCACAGAGGGAACTCAAATAAAGTGTCTGTATTTAATCTGAGGGTCACATGATCAACGTTCATGTCAATGTTTAGAATAATGACCAATCTGAGCAGCAATACAGGAAACAACAAAGGGTTTGTGTGTTTTCAGAGTCACTTTGTGCAGTTTTGTTGTCATTTTTATATTTTTTTGTGATTTTGTGTTTTTTTGTTTTTGACTTGTGTATTTTTTACAAATTTTTTACACATTTTCTATCATTTTCTGTCATTTTGTTTGTTTTGGTGTTCTTCTACTGTGTTTTGAGAGGATTTTTGTGGATTTTTCATATTTTCCTGTCATTTTATGTATTTTTGTTGTTGTCTTGTGTATTTTTATGCATTTTGTTGTACTTTTTACATATTTGTCTGTAATTTTGTATGTTTTTGTGTATTTTTGTTGTCATTTTCTGTAGTTTTCTATCATTTTGTGTATTCTTGTTGCTGTCTTGTGTGTTTTGGGAGTATTTCTCACTTTTTGTGATTTTGGAGTCATTTTTTGCATTTATCTTGAGGGATGTAAAAAATCTGTCATAGATGCTATCAAGGGTTTTGCGTGTTTTGTTTGCGTGTTTTTTTTTTTTTTTTTTTAAAGACGTTTAACCAATAAAATGCTCTTCATTAATGTGAAAAGGTAAATATGATGTTCAATAAACAATGCATTTTTTTCTATCCATGTCATACAGCAATGCTAATATTTTTTGGATAGTTATAGTGATGGTTTGATTCTTTATCACAGAGAGATTAGGAGTGATTTTAGTCATTCTGGTTGATTCATGATATGGAGTGAGTTGGTGAAGGATTTTGGTCAGTATTAGAAACAGAAACAGAAATGCTTGTGGTAGATGAAGAAGACTCCAAAGACTTCCTGTAATTTATTGAAACTCATTTTGTTTCACAGGAGGATGATTCTGAATGTGGAGGAGGGTCCACCTTAAACCAGAGTCTCTTTTTGTTACTCGGTTTCCAGCTGCTGTGGCTCATCGCATTTTTACAACACTCATGACCCCCCCCCCCCCCACACACACACACACACTACTGCACTAATCACCATAAATTCACATTTTTATTGACAACCAATGTCAGTATTTTCATTGTTTCCGATGCCAAAGGAACCTCCTGAGAAACATCGATCTCACTTCACTCCTCCTCGATACTCCCAAACGGTGCAAGAGTAAGAGCTAACGAAACCCTTTAATCCTGCCTCATTCGTTTGTTTGTCTGCGGTGTTAAACGAGGGTGGACGAGCTTTCCTACTATGCCAACCAAGACATCACTCAAAGGATGTTACTGTATGTTCACTGACAGCGTTGATTCGTGAAGTTGTTGGAAATGTTTGTTGCTTATCATGTCGGAATGGTTTTTATTTCATCAAACAGTGGAACTATATCCTCTCACTTCAAGTGTTGTAGATGTATCTATTTATCTTTTCATTTCATTTATTTTTTGGTTTGTATCAAGTAGTATTTCGTGAATTTTGAGGTGTTGTATTTTCAGCAGCATGTGTTCAGTACGTCATCGAAGGCAACACCAATACTTTGACACCAAAGCTCCACAGGAAACCAACAACAGGATAGTTTACTTAAAGGGATCCTGCACTGTTTTCATACGTTTAGCCTTAAATATTTGAAATGTACTTATTAGAAGATCTATGTCTAACAAAACACATTATTATGCACCATATTCAGTATATTGCCTTTTAAAAATGTGACTACAGTTTTAGAGCCCGTGTTCCAACATTTTAAAATCATGTGATTAATGATGTCACACGGCCTCACTGCCTGTAAACATCCATTTGTTTTCTATTGGAGTGAAGCATTCAGTCTGGTTTTTAGATCATTTAGCTGCTTTTTCAGTCAAAATGACAACTTGTGCTATTTATGGTTGCTCTAAAAAAACAGGAAAAGTTAAAGATGAAGCAAGCTGAATGCTTCACTCCAATAGAAGACAATGGGCTGTTTACAGGCAGTGGGGCCTTGTGACATCATCAATCACGTGAATTCAAGATGGAGGAACACAGGCTCTTCAGGTGCACTCACAACGACGAATCCTAGAGAAGAATTCTAGAGTAATTGTTTCTGCCAGTTTCAGAGCATTTCCAATCAAAGTCTAAAGCGATTAGGAACGCCGTGATCACATTTGTTCTTGGAGCAGATCATACACATTAAGTATTGTGATGATGTAGAGGGCACGGCATTGTGGGGGATCAGGAGAACCGGTGACAATGCAAAACACTTTAACAACACTAAAAGCACAACAACTTGTTGCTGCTCCATTGTTGATTGCTGTGAAACGGAGATGGAAAGAAGTCTCTGACCATTCTTAAGTGCTGGCTTTGACCCATAGATATGAACCTCTTTTTCAGGTTTCTGTTTCTCTCTCTAGAAAAGTCTCTGCTCCAGTAACAGTGCCCTGAACTGGTTAGCTCATGTAACTGCACCAGAGGTTCTTTTGAGTGGATCAATTAAATTCAATTGCTCCTCAGGGGTGGGTAAATGCAAAAATTCAACTTTATTTGTATAGCGCAAATTACAACAAAGTCATCTCAATGCGCTTATCAAATCAAAGGAAGAAAAAACCCAACAAGATCAGAAGTTGTTCTCTGAACACAATCCAAGCCAAACAAAGGTGATAAAATTATCAGCTGTCCTCTGCCCATTCATACCCAGTCCAGGACTAAACCGGTGTGAAAGCACCCTTAAACTGCAAAGCAATCCCATTTTTAAAAGGCCAATAAACAGTAGAGGATCCTTTTGACAAGATTCCTCAGATGTGAATGTGCATCAGTATTTAAGAAGATGGTCGGTGAACCAAATGTGAAGATAGAAAATTGTACTTAATGCATCCAAATTAATTCCCAGTGCCTACACGGTAGCTACAGCAGTGCAGTCTCTAAATTAAGCGTTGTTTGAAAGGGGAGCCATTGTAGTTTTTTGTCTGGATGTTATTGGTCCGACCCGGCTGTTACGTGGCCCTGCTCGCGACTCTTCAATAATCTGTTCCTGCTCCTGTATCTGGATCACTGGACTCAGCAGCCTCTTGGGATTAACTTCAGCAGAAAAAAAGACTGTTTCTCCGTCTCCCTTTCTGAGCGGCTCTCTTCCTCATGCTTGGTTTCTTTCTTTCTTTGCGTTGCTCTCTAAGTGCTGTAAAGGGGACGCCGAGGGGGGGACGTTTATGGGTTCAAACACTCTCCATCAACATCAGGGCCTGCTGGAGAGAACTTTGAAAACTTTACATTGCCTTACTTTGTCATATCTCATAACAGAGCACACACACACGTGTTGCGTCTTTGTTGTGTTCTCTCCACCTTGCCTTCATGGTGACCTTCTGATGACGATGAGTGGTCGGGATGTGCCGTCTTTAAAGAAAAGTATGTGTTGACTTGTGTTTTGCGCCCCCTGGGAGGGGGCAGGGTCTGGTGTCCATGTGCAGGCATGTATATGTCCCTCCAATATCTGATTGTGCTTTAATACCGTTACATGGAATAATCTTTTGTGGAACTTCAAATACAATTTTGTATAAGTTTGTACTCTGTTATTTACTGTAAAAGAAAAAAGGGAAATGTTTATATAATATGGTGTTGATTAATGTGCAAATATGATATATTCACAATAAAAATGTTGTATTGTTATGGCCTGAAATCTGCCTCTTGGATGGTTGGAATCTGCACTCAGAGCGGAACAATGAAATCTTCCTTCACACATATGGTATATACTATAGGCCTCTATATTAGGGAATAGTGATCAACTCAAAAACGTCAATGTTTTTATCTTTATCTAAAAGCTACTCACACCAAGCCCAACAATGAACTCATGAACATGTTAATGCTAATAAAAAAAAGCCTCATTATTGGTGAACTTTAAATTGAGTTGAAGTGACACCAGAATTGCTGTGACTTTGGAAGAATGAGAAGAACCTTCACATAAATAAAGATAAAGTATTTATAATTCTCTGTAACTCATCTGAAAAAAAGTAATCTGATAACTGATTACTTCTTTAAGAAGAAACATAGTTACTTTACTGATTACTTGATTATAAAAGTAACTAAGTAAGATTACAAGGCGGAGTTATAACCAAATCCAGCTCCCTCATTGGTTGGAATGTTTGAAAAAAAAATTGATTTTCCCACCCCCTTATTAACATAATACTTACTAGTAATATTAGTAATTAGACTTATTACGTGACTTGTAAAATCTACTCTTACACTAGTACACCCTAACTGAATGCATGTACTCCAAATGTAAGCACTGTAGAGCTAAACTATTATTGCTACTGATACTAATCACATTTATGCTCAAACTCCAACTGTTTGTGGATATGTTCAGAGGGTAATTGCATGTTCTCATGATTTGTTTGTTAACTTTGGGTTCTTTAATTTGTTTGGTTATTCGGTTTTTTTGAATTAACTGAAGAGATTATATTATGCATTGGCCGTAACTCAAAATGGTTTATACAGATAGATGATATCACAAATAACAGTACATCATAAATATACATTTATTAAGTAAATGTTCATTTTATCACTAGGTTTTTGTGGCCACGTTTTAGAAATCTGATATGAAAACAGTTTTTAAGATACAAAAAGACAAGTCGCAAAGACAACAATATACCGCTACCATGATGGAGCATGAATGACAGGAAGCTGATGTATTAAAGCCAAACGCAGCAGAAATAAAAGAGTTCTCAAGCGGTTCTAGCCCACAATGCATTTACGTTTTGGAACAACATGGCTGTGGTCAGAGGGAAGCAGTGGGAAAGATGAATCAGGTCTTCTATAGGAGAGTCACTGCAGTTCTTATAATACAGCCTTTGATTAGACTTTGTAGTCTATTTATAGTTCTTATGTAAACTAACCCATAGCCTATTGGTAAAAAGAGAAAAACTACAATAAATCTACATTCTATTTACAGAAATTGCTGTAAAAGTACATTTACTATGTGCTTTTAATTGTGGCTCAAAGGAAAAATTACCAATTATTATGATACCATGATTTCCAAAAAAGAGGACACTTGGCCCTTCCTCGGCATACTCAAAGTGCTCAACGTTTTTTTTTAATCTACCTTGTAATGGCATAAAAAAGTAGATACATAAATTGTTAAAAATATCTCAAAATCTCTCAATCAGAAACTTTCCTCCTAGAAATAAAAAGAAAAAAATGAAAAAAGAAAAACCCAAGGCATACAGAGGATTAAATAATCATTAATATACACTTCAAAAAATAACTAAAAGTTTGCATCCCGTGGTCCCATACTGACTGTGAGCTAAATTCTGTCTGTTGTCTGTGGAGATGGGAGGTGATGAGGTCTAGACCAGATTAAGGAAACTTTTCATAACTTCCTACATTTTAAGTTTCTCCCTGTGGCTCCTTGTTTTTCAAATCCCTCTCTCAACCTCCATGGAGGTTCTTTTTCAGTCCATCTTGAACTTTAGTCTCTCTTCTCTTTTCCTCGTGTCTGACAATTTTGTCATAACAAAGTGACAACTTTAATGATTCCATCACGTGTGAGTAAAATTACCGTAATTACATGATTTTGGCTGTAGAGAGCAACTCCTTAGCTTTCAGAATCTGCAAAATTTCTCCAATAGAGCAAATATTAGCATAGTTATGATCATTTAAATCAGCTAGCCAAAATGTATTCACGGTCCCCGAACATTTTGATGAGTTTTTAAAATCCGGCCGGGCAAACCTGGACAAGACATGAAAAGAGGACATGTTTGGGTAAAACCTGATGTATGGTCACCCTATAAAAGCATTGATAAAAAACATTCAGACCGTTTAGGACAACTAGGAGAGAATTAAGGAAAGGAATATTTCCCCCCAAATCCACAAAAATATATTTTATATTTCATTTGAAGCAAAATCTGCTGTGGTCAGGATCAACATGACTCATCAACACAACAAACTAACACGTTTTCTACGTTTTCTCTGTTTCTTCTCCTTTCATATCTATTAAAAGCATCAGTTACACACTAGAGTCCCTCACAGTGACAACATTGACTCTGACAGCTTTGCTATCTCTGCTCTGGAGCAGCCAACAACAGAGCTGTTCATGATGTACTATGCAGAGCTTGTGTTTATCTGATTGTAATCTAAGAATTCCAACTTTAACTGCTGCATATAAACGTGTTTGTTTTTCTTTTAGAAATGTCCGGCTGGGAAGTGAAACGTGTGCTTTTCTGCAGTAGTCCAGAAGAAACAGGTGAAACTGGATATCCTTGTAAAGAGGGACAAGGTTATAGCCATTAAAATGCCTGACTTAAAACGTTACAGACGCAGGAAAATAAAAAAAACAAAAACAAAAAACACACACGCACACAAACAAGAGCAGAGTTTGAATATCTTCTCATTGTGTAATGTGGAGTTTTCTCCATGAGTCACTAATCTTATGACAAACTACTGACTAAACAAAAAAACATATTCATACACAAAGCATTAAATGTAAACCAGCAACAGGCAACTTTTATCACAGTGGGGGCCACAGAAATGTGATTGTATCTGATCACATGATCAACATTCATGCTAGCATTTAAAATAATAACCAATCAGAGCATTAACACAGGAAATAAACAATGGGTTTGTGTAGTTTCCTTACGTTATCATGCACGTGTATATTTTTTTCTCTCATTTTGTGTATTTTTATTGTCATTTTTGAATACATTTTTTTAAAAAAAGCTCTCATCTTGTGTGTTGTTGAAGTTGTGTGTGTTTTTTGGTCATTTTATGTGTTTTTCTGTTATTTTTGTTTATTTTATTTTTTCATCGTTTTGTGTATTTTTAGCATCATTTTGTTTATTTTTATTATCCTTTTGTGTATTTTTATTATCCTTTTTTTGTATTTGTATTATCCTTCTGTGTATTATTTCTCATTTTTGCTTATTTTAGCATCCTTTTTTGTGATTTTTGTGTATTTTTAGCTTTCCTTCAAATATTTTAGGCATCCTTTTCTGTATTTTGCTGTTATTTTTGTGTGTTTTGTTTGTTTTTATATTTTTTGTGTATGTTTTTGTAAGAGTGTGTATTTGAAGTAATTTGTGTATTTTTGTTGTTGTTCATTTTGTACATTTACTTTCGGGGAAAAAATAAATTAGAGTGCAGGACACATGAGGTTCTGTCTGATCCACACACCCAGTGAAACATGTTTACAGCCATAACTAAAGCTCAACGTTTGGGATTTTCCAACTTTTCCTGAAATATCTCAGTTTGGACTATTGTCATCATATCATTTTTTGATGATCTGTATAGGCTTCTGGCTGCAGATAAATTGAATTAAATCAAATATTCACTTTAAAAGATGCACCATAACTTCTAAGAAAAGAAACTGCTTGAGAGGCCAGCTTCTCATGTTGAATAATTTAAGAAATTATTAGTTCTTCTTTTCTCATAAATATTAGATCCCGCCACTTTCTTAAACATATGCTTTGTAAACACAATGCTATTTATCTCCTGATTAGCTCCATATGTTACTTAACATCATGTTTGCTTAGATTAGAAGCAGTTTCACTGACACTGAAATTCAAAGCTGGAGCTGTGTGAGTAATTTGTGTCTAAAATTAAAAACTGAGGCAGGCGTTTTTTGGGGCTTGTTCCACTAATTGCGGGAAGTGACACACGAGATTGATGCTGCATCAACACCCTGACCCCGTGACTGGATGTGCACATCATTAGCAAAACTCCTCCAGAGTTCACTCACATTGTTGTGATGCTAATACATTGTCCATTGACGCAGACTTTTACGAGCCAGCGCTATTTTTAGAGTGAAATCGGCGCTTCTGAGGGCAATCAACCCAAGTCTGAATAACTTCCCTGGATCTGGAAACTCTAATGTGCTTCTTTCCACTGGATCTTTTAATTGGCATCATTTGTTTTGATATATATATACGTATATATATTTTTTTAAATGAACGTTTCCTCCGTCATCAAACAGAGCAGTGCTATCAGGGTCACAGAGGTTGTACAGGGGTGGGGTGTTAAAATGTTGTCTGACATTTTCTCAGGCTTAAATTAAAATTTGGATTAGTGCACTGCTCATATTCATGCAAACCATTACATAGATCCAATGGGTTTTGCATGCTGAAAGAAGAAAATACAGATGGCATCGTATAAGCTGCTAATCACAGGAAATAGGCTTCAAATATTTTTCTGTAATTGTTCAAGGTTTTTTGGCACCTGATGAACAAACGCCTCAACCCAATCTGGCAACAAGTGGAGCCAGAAAGAGCCCAGGAATATATCTGTGAAATACTGAGAGATGGTGTTAATCAAGTCGAGCTTTGGAAAGAAAACCAAACTCACTCTTGGCATGAATTACCAGGAAATGCCACGATGTAAGCCAAAGCCATAAACATGACCACACACACTTGTCTGTTTCCACTAACTTTGTTGTTGTGTGTGTGTGTGTGTGTGTGCTCAAGGATGATTGGCAGGCGGAACACTTGGAAAATGTGTCCAGGTGAACAATCTCAATGTGACACGTTCCGTCTTGGACTGGATTGATGTCTTGATGTTAGATGTATTTGGACTCGAGCCCACTGAATTAACTGGTAACATGAGGTGAACCGACTGGCCTTCTTTACTTCACACTGACTGGTCACATGACTGTTTTAGTTATTAACATTAAAATAGATAAAGGGTTGGATGCCTATTCATCCATCTGTCGGTATATCCCCATGATATTGTTACAAACAAAAACCAAAACTGCCTAAAGAGAACAACTGAAACGCTGTCCTCATTTCCTAACAAGAAACAGAAGCTGTGTTTCCATTACCCTTGGAAATGAGCAAAATCTAAATGGTTCAATAAAAACTGGTAATGGAAACATCTGAACTTAGAAAAAAAACACTGACATATTGCTAAAAAGGAGGAGGAGGTTTTTCAGACTTTTTCATATTGAAATGTATCTCAAAAGTGCAATAGAAATACTTTTTCTCTAATTACACGTCCTGTCTTGTAAGAAGTTCTTCCACAAAACAACCTTCAATGGAAACACATTGAAAGTGCAATTATAATTTGTCAAAACTTTGGAAAAATTACGTTTATTTTGCAAAAAACTGTAATGAATCATAACATAACCTAACCACGAGAGTGCACATGGGGTCGTCTGTAAACAGTCGCATTTATAAACCCTCGGAGTCGCTGTTTGCTTACCAGTAAATGGAAAGAGATTTGTCACTTTTATAATAAGTGTTGACTAGGCCACTGGGAGTCAGGCCCAAGGCCAAGGCAGCCTGACTTGATAATACTGTATCATGTTTTTCTGCAGTCAGTGTCTTCTCCGCGTCCTTCTCTCTCTGCTCTATTTCAGGTGTCGTGAAGCTGATGATGACAGTTACTGATCTGTGGTTTACGGCTCAACTAGTGTGAGACACTCTGATGTTCTATCTCTCTATCCTGTTCTGTTGGTCCTTCTGTCCACTAACCCCAACCTGTCGACGCAGATGGCTGCCACCTCTGAACCTGGTTCTGCTGGAGATTTCTTCCTGTTAAAAGGGAGTTGTTTCTTCCCACTGTCACTAAAACTTCATGTGGATCTTGTTGGGTTTTTCTTTCTAATTATGAATTTTATATTTTGATAAGCGCATTGAGATGACTTTGTGTAAATTGCGCTATACAAATAAAGTTGAATTTAATTTAATTGAATTAATGAAAACACAACTATTGTTACCAACAAAAATCAAAACTGCCTGAAGCAATAAACTGGAACGTTGTTCTTTTTTACTTAAAGGAGAAAGCAGCTGTTTCCATTACCCTTGGAAATGTGAAAAATCGAAATAGCACACGAGAAACACTTGAATTTTGAAAAAACACTCAAATAGAGAAAAAGAGGAGGTTTTTCAGACTTTTCGATATTCAAATAAATTGCAAAAGCTCAATGGAAATGCTTTTTTATGATAATGCATACCAGTGACGTGCCGTGACCACTAAGGTTGGGTAGGCACGTTGCAAATCGAGACCACCAATGACAATTTCATATGTTTCTGCTGGCAAGTGTTAATTCAATTCAAATCAATTTTATTTGTATTAAGCAATTTCCAACAAAGTCATCTCAATGCGCTTATCAAAATATAAAATTCATAATAAGAAAGAAAAAAACCCAACAAGATCCACATGAACAAGCATTTAGCCATTTAACAAAATCAACATCATAAACACAATTAAAGAAACATAAGCAATTTTTTTTATAGCCTCCATATTCTCCCAACAAGATATATCTCATGACACGGCAGCACATCTGTTGTTTGTGTTGGAAACACAGAAACACAGAGAAAATGACAACAACAACAAGTCAGAACAGCCTCAGTGAGGAGCATCCACAAAGCCAATCCTTCCTTTTGTTCCATTCACTGTAGAAAGTATGAAACATTTTCTGAACTTACCTTTGCTGAAGGTCTGGTAGCTCAGGTGTTGGTCTCCATCTTTTAAAAGCTGTCGTTTTTCCTCAAAAAAAAAGTTTCTCTATCATCTCTGGCGCTGTCATCCTGCCTGTAGTGTAATCCCGCCCACTAGAACATAGCAGCAGCGGTCACATGGCATCAATTCACTAATGCACTGTGAACTTACGTACAGCATTTAGCATAGCGCGATTACGTCCAAAGGCAGCGTAGAGAGCTGCCTTTGGACATAACCGCGCTATGTAAATGGTTGTCATCTTGGGCACCTGACTGCGCATGCGCAAACACGTAAAAGCACGCAATGGGAACGGAGGCAGAAGAGCCACATGCCTTTGGGAAGGGGCATGGAAATAGTGCTGTTTAGTAATTTGGGCTATGAAACTCACAAAATGCAGAGACTTTCAAACTTATAGGTATTGTAGGCTATTGGAAATGGAAAAATAAACAATTTATAATTAAATTATAAGTAAAACAAATAATCAAAATATCAATTCACCCTTGGGTAGGCACTGCCTACCTTGCCTACCCTGACGGCACATCACTGATGTATACTGTATTAATCACCGTAGTGAAATCACTGCATTTTCCCCATTTTCCCCGAGGAATTGCAGTGGGCTGCCAATTGCAGGCACCCGGGGAGCAGTTGGATAAGGGACTTGCTCTACATCCCACAGTGATGGCCCGACTGAGATTTGAGCCAGTGATCCTCCGAGGAATGTAGAGTGTTCAATGGAAACACGTTCAAAGCGCAATAACACTTTGTTGATACTTTACGAATGTATTTTGTGAAAAACTGTAAAGGAAACACAGCTATGAGTGGGCTATACACCCAGGCTGCCTAGCGCCATGCACATTGTGCATGTTACTTCCATGTAGGCCAGGGGTTTCGAACTCATTTTAGTGTAGGGCCCAATTACGGACCAGTTTTTCTCAATTGGGTCACATAATTTAGATGAGGAAAAAGAAGAGTTTTAACATAATTTGTGCCCTACTTTTTATTATCATTTCCTGCCGGATCTTCAGTTAATTTTTTTTTGATTTTGTTACCAATTTTTGTGCAATTTAGATACATTTTGTGGAATTGTTGGTGAGAAATTGCAAGATGTATGGCAAAATTTTGAGTTCTTTCCACAATTTGCAATTCAAAATGACTGCATTCATGTGATATAAGCATGGGAGAACTGCAAGCCCCTAAAAACATTGCAGAGTTTCATGAAATTAGTTAATTTGAGATATTTACAACTGGATTATTTGGCAATTTACACACAATTCCTCTTTTTTGGATGCTCTAAAGGGCCGGATTTGGCCCCTGGGCCTTGAGTTTGACACGTGATGTAGGCTATGAGGCCTGGCAGAGACTTGTGTGGGATGAAATGCAGCAGCTTATTTTTCTCCTCTCTGTTGTGTATAATTGAACTAAAGCCCTTTTCCTCCCATGTGCTTCTCGCTTCTGACTCAAGCAGGAGTAAATTAGCAGTGAACAGCAGAGAAGACACGCTGACTGTTAGCAGATGTCCAAGAAATGAGGAAACAAAGACTTAGGAACTATTTTAAGAATCTGATTTCCTTCTGTCTACAGCCAGTGTTTGGTTTCCAAACTTGGCCCAGGTCTTTCTCATGTTGTTATCTTCCCTTCGGTGGTTGTTCAGTTGTGATTTAATGTTTTTGTGCAAATTTAACAGAAGAAACGGAACTGCTTCAGAGTGAACATTTTTTTTTTCTTCTAATTAACAAAGCTCACAGTGGGTGGAGTCACAGGAAGGCATTGTGATATAAATATCTGAAAGCAGGACATAATAGTCATTCTTTACAATAAATACATCAATATGACCTATTTAAGAGTTCTTTCCTATTTTAATTATCTTTGACTGACACACGCTGCTAAAGGGTCGGCACAATGGAGTGCATGGGCAGGATGTTGATGTGTTTGTTGGACATATTTTTTCATGTAACACGCTGAAGGATGTGTACAGTTAAACAGTTATGGCTTGAATGGATATACAAGCTATGTTGGTCATTTTGTTCATGAATTTTCTCATGAACACCCGAAGAAGGACAAACAAAAGACAAAATTAGGCCTGAAAGCAGAGAGCTAAACAAGCTTTATTTGAGTGTAATGTAATGGGAATGTAAAAATTATCTTAGTTCTGAATTTCTAAAGTTTTTTTATATATGAATATGGCCACTTTATTTTTCATAGAAATAAGCTAACAAAGCTTTGTACTTCATTTTGTTTTATTTATTTTTGTTCTCTTTGTCTGCACATGCTGTCAAAAGTCAACACTACAAGAAGTGCGATATTTTAAACACAGCAATGTATGTTTTGTTGCAATTAACTCACTCAGTGCCATTGACGAGATATTTCGTCATTTAAAATCCAAACGCTCAGTGCCATTATCGAGAAAACTCGTCAATTGCGTTTTATCACGAGATTACTAGAATACACCCTCGCGGAGGTCCCTCGTCAATATCTAAGCTGTAGTGTGATGTAGTGACCAACTGTGCCCTGAAGGTGGCAACAGCGGACCTTTGGATGACAGATCAGCCACTGATGGTACCTTTAGCTAAGGAGGAAGAAGCAGCGACGTGGGAGATTATGGCGCTCCGAAGTGATATTGTGAAGTATCCAGCAGCTCAAAGCTCCACATACTAACAGAGAACATGTGTGGACCTGAGTGGATTATTATAATGTTGCGATCGTGAGATAAAACCATCAACTAACCGAGCCAAATGGGTCATCTCTGCGTGTTGGGAGGATGAGGAAGTTACGGGTATGATGGGAGAAGAAAAGGAGTTTACGAGACAGAAATCGGCGCTACGAGGGTTGATGCTTAAGTTCCCACCAGCGTACAGCAGAGCATACTCGACCAGAGCATGTGTGGAACAAAGTGGACTATTGAGAGTGTGGCGATGGTGAGAGAAAACGATCAACTAACCGGGCTAAAAGGGTCATCTCTGCGTGTCGGGAGGAAGAGGAAGTTACGTCTGTGTGACTGACAACGGGAGCAGATACAGAATATAGTAAGCAAAACATTCAAATGTGAGCCAGATAGCTAAATAATAATCATTTTGCCATCAAAAGTCTTGTCTCAGTGTTGTTATATATATATATTTTAGAAGGAAACCAATGTTCAGATGTTATAGTTTTCAATAGAGCAAAAATAAAAATAAAAAATTGCTTCAAAGTCACTGACAGATTTTTTTTTTTTTTTTTTTTTTTTAAAAGTCTGTTTTCTCAACTGGCCATTTGTGTAAAACTTGCTCTATTCAACGGCTGATTACCGAAGAACGAAACAAGCTACAAACTATTTTTTTTTTTTTTTTGATGAAAGTATAGACTAATTCTTTCAATCAATCTCGTGTCAGATTTCAGATTGTACAAAGTATTCTGTGGGTTTTTAATATTCAAAATGCTCAAAAACGGCTGGCACTGAGGGGGTAGAAATTCTGAAAATGGATGGCAATTGTGACCATCATCAGTCCTCCCTAAGGAAGGGTAAGAAACACTTTATTATAGGGAGGATATAAAAAGAGAGGGCAGAGTTATTTGTAAAATTTTAGATTTTCTTTTAAAAAATGTTTTATAAAATGATTAAAACTTAACAACCTGGCTCCTTAAACTAAATTGTAAGTTTGCTTTATATGATTAAATTATTTCAGAAAAATATCAATTGGGTAATTTAATGTAATTTCAACAAATGGCCCAAGCACTTCAGTCTCCAAAAATTCTGGATTTTTTTTATTTTTTTTTTACCATTGTTAATTATCCAATAAGCACACATCAAATTTTTAGTTGGATCGGGTGAACGCTTTTTGAGATATGGCTAATTTAGTGAGGGGGTTTGTGTCGATTTTTGCTTGTCCTTATTTTTCTTTCATTTTCAGCTTCCAATATCTCAGGAACTACACCACATAGGAAATTTAAATTTGGTATAGTAATACAGCTCCACCTGCTCTCTCAGAATATACAAAAAGATCTGCTATACATCCTATCTGGTGGACATGCCAGTTCCTCAAAACTGGAAAAAAGTTAGTGTGTGTTTGGGTCTGGAACATGTTTGGTCCTATAGTAAACAACTTTGCATATGCCTCAGCTCCCTGTAATTTATTGTTTTGAGTTATGTACATAGAGGGTTCACATCATTAATGATTAGTCACATAAATGCATTGGTTCTTGGGGGACACGCTCTGGAAATCCGCAAAATTACTTTTCTTTACTATTTTCGTTGCCCGAATGTACATTGCCTGTATGTGGGAATGTAGGAAAAAATCTGATCCCTCTTTTAATTTATAATATAAAGTTTACTCTTTATTGGGTTTTTAAACAATTTTTCTTCATGTGACTTATTCATTTTTAATTTGGACTCCAGCTTTAAGTTTTGTCACCACTCACTGACATTGAAAATCCTTTACACGAGGTAACTGTAGCTAAACCCCTTCACTAAATTGGCCATACCTCAAAAAGTGTTAATTGGTTCAAACAAAGACCCAAGTGCGTGGGATGTCCTGAAAATGTGTTGAACAGACATGGAATGGCCCAATAGCTAGTGCTGTGTGACTTCTTAGATGCTATTTTTAGGGCTGTTGCTGTAACTATGTTGTCAGAAAGATAAAGAGCAATTTCATGTGAAAACAGACCGCATGCTCACCATTAGATAGTCTGCTAATGCATCCATCATCACTGAAAGCAATCCAAAGCCTTGTTTGTGAACTGTTTGTCCCGATATGCACGCGCTCCGTTTATTTGTGCTGCTCGTAACTGTCGGCAGAACTCAATTACGAGCAGTGACTACAATCGCAGGCCCCTGACAACAGGAAGTGTGTGTTTGTTTAACAGGGGGATCCCTTGACTTCCTATCTGTGTTTACACTGTGTCAGCTAACCCCAATGATCTCAAACACACACACACACCAACACCTCTCTATCTGTACCGATTTTAATTGTCGTCAACTACATCTTTCTTAAATGTCAATAGCTGTGTATTTATTTCTCTTGGAAATAAGCAAAATCTAAACAGTTGACCACTTCTCTCTGAGAAAACCCTTCACACTGACTGGTCACATGTCTGTTTTATGGTTGTTTTAGTTAAGAACAATTAAATAGATAAAATGATGGATACCTATCCATCCACACATCCATCCATCCATCCATCCATCCATCCATCCATTCTTTCATCCATCCATCCATCAATATTATCTATCTGTCAGAACATTGGTAAATTCCCATGACATTGTAACCAACACAAACCAAATCTGCTTAAAGATAATAACTGAAAAGTTGTTCTTATTTCCTAAAAGCAGACAGGAGCTGCATTTCCATTACCCTAAAATATATGCAAAATCTAAATAGCACAATATGAACATCTGAATTTAGAAAAAAAAAAAAGTAGTAGTAAACTAGTAGAAATAGAAAGCTAGGATTTTTCTGCTTTATTAAGCAATACACACTTGATATTTCAGTAAGAATTTTTATTTATTTATTTATTTATTTTTACTGAAAACAATATATTAAAATGTATCAGGTCCCGACATATTTTTTCTTAAATGGACCCCTAACAAACATTTTGGTTTATTTACAAACAATAATATACCATCCAATATCAGGTTGATCAATGCTAATTGAATCTTTAAAAAATACTCTTATGCTTTTATATTTAGTCAAATCTGTAATCAATTTAGTCGACTAGAATCTTAATGTCATTTATTTCACTAAAACTACACTTTTACTGAAACAGTCCTGATGAATATATTTGAACTAAAACTGCATTAGTCAAATTTAGTCAAAAGAATATGACTAAAACCAAATAAAATGTTCATGTCAAATTAACACTGATCTTTACTTCTCATTACTTACAATATTTTGCTCTGTCAGCATAACTTTCCACTTCTGTTTCACTTTCACAACCCTGGCATTAAATCACATCTTTCCTTTTCTAGTCCCACTTTCTCTGCATTGGTTGAAGCTGGACATGTGAGAAATAATAGTTGAAAAAACCACATAGACAACATTTACAAACACATCTTTGGTCTGTTATTCCTATACACACAAAATCAAAGGACATCAGCAGCTCTCTGCCTAAGATCAGTGCGTGTTTTGGTCATTGAATTCTCCAGTCAGAAAAGGATATGAAAAAACAAAAAAAACAAAAAAAAATAGTAAATTTTTATTTTAAAATTAAAAAAATAATCAAATGTTAATAGACAGAAACAATATTGTGCAACCATATGTTGTTAATTTCAAAATAAGAATTATGCACTCTTACTTTGTTTGGTTTGGTAGCACAATTTTGGAAAAACTGATGTGTTTTTTTTGGGGGGGGAGGGTTTGACTTTTTTGAAACAGAAATTGAAAATCAATCAGTTTTTACTTTTAAAATGAAAATCAACTCTTATTTATTTATTTTTTTTTACTGGGACATCCAATGACCAAAACATGCACCGACCCCTCTTTTTGTTCTTACCTCTACTTTCTTCCAATGCTCCTTATCTACTGTATATTCTTTCTACTAACTTTTTTAACTCCCCATGGCCCATGCATGTCATCTTTATCCTCCTTATTTTCATTATCAGCTGCATTAGGAGATACATTTTCTTGAAATAACCAGCCACAGATGTGAGGAGTCTTGAATGGTGACTGCGCTCATACAGCTACAGAGTCTCTGGCAGAAGTAATGAAAACACCCACTGGATTCTTACTAAGAGAGTCAGAAATGGCTCCATTGGTGGAGATTATTGAGTCATCTTCACATCGTTACAAATAAGTATGTGTTTTTGTGTAGATTTAGCCTAAAAACTGAAAAGGTTTGAAAGCAAAAGTGTTCTACTGGAAGTATATGACTCATGTCTATTATTTAGGCATGAGTTGACTTTCAGCCAAAAAAAAAAAAAAAAAAACATTGAGGTCATCCTTTCTGATCTGCTCCCATTTGGACCTTCACCAAAGGTTGGAACTGATACTGGACAGAAAATATTTGGCTTTACCTAAGTGCTGCCCATGCTGTCATCACTGTATATAGAGAGGACACTCAGGAGATGGAGAGGGATGTTGTGTCCTCTGTAATGTCACCTCTTATCTAAGGAGAGAGGAAGCAGTAAAGCAGCATAAACAGCTTTTCTAATCTTTACATCCCAACTTACTGACAAACGTCTGCCAATATCGGTTATATTTGACTCACAGTGCTTGGTTTGTATTTAAAATGAACTAAAAATGTGTTATGGGACAGAGGGTAAACTAATTATCTTTAACTTAAATGAATGATTAATTAATTGAGTCGAATTTGTTTCTTTCCCAAAAATTTTTTTTTTTTTCACTGATGCTGAATAAAGCTTCTGTTTTGACAAAAGCTCAATGCAATGCTTAATTTTTTAGCTTCAGAGTTTGTGCACACAAATTGTTCTTAATCAATGTTAAAGCCAATGTTTTTATCAAAACAGCTCTGAATCATCTTTACACAAATATTAAGTGAACCCTGGAATAAGAGTGAGTTTAAATGAAAGTTTTATTTAGTTATAGTCTTTTTTGTCACCTGAATTCATTTAATTCTTATTCCGTTTGGTCAACCTACCGATAATCTGTCGATGATTCTCTATCATTTAATACATATTGGTAAATGTTAATTTCACACAGAAATCATGCCTAATAATATTTTGCCCCAACCTTAAAACCTCAAAATTTGCAACAGTTTGGATGGAATGAGTGCTGAATAATTTTAATCTTGAGGAACATTTTAGAGTAGTTTTTATTTATTTATTTATTTATTTAGTCTGAGCCTGGTTATAGTCAAGTTAAAGTTAAGTTAATGAAATGTATTTATTAACAGTTAATGTAACAATGTAATGTATGACAAAATCTATTTGTTGAGAAATTAAAAAGTGCTTAAATAAGTGCATCCATCATAATGTATTATGTAATATTGCTTTATTAAAGGAATAAAACTTCCTTTACAATGTACTAATAGGTTGTAGAGGTTTATCACTATAGCTGTATTTTCTCAACACATATATGGACGTAACTCTTTCTATCCATCATCTATCTATTTATCTATCTATCTATCCGTCTATCCGTTCGTCCGTCCGTCTATCTATCTATCTATCTATCTATCTATCTATCTATCTATCTATCTATCTATCTATCTATCTATCTATCTATCTATCTGTCTGTCTGTCTGTCTGTCTGTCTGTCTGTCTGTCTGTCTATCTATCTATCTATCTATCTATCTATCTATCTATCTATCTAACTATCTAACAAACACAGGCCATTTGATAGATCCTGAGAAAGAAAGAAAGAAAGAAAGAAAGAAAGAAAGAAAGAAAGAAAGAAAGAAAGAAAGAAAGAAAGAAAGAAAGAAAGAACGAAAGCACTAGCAATGCAAAAAGACCTGGACGTCCACAGTGGTTGAGGATCGCAGAATAATTTTCATGGTGAAGAGAAACTTTTTCACAACAGCCAACCAACTTAAAAACCCTCTCCAGGAGGTAGGCCTGTCATTGTCCAAGTCTACCATAAAGAGAAGACTGTATGAGAGTAAATACAGAGGGTTCACTGCACGGTGCAAGCCAATCATAGGCCTCAAGAATAGAAAAGCTTGATTGGACTTTGCTGAAAAAAAAAAAAACATCTAAAAAAGCCATCACAGTTCTGGAACAACATTCGTTGGACAGATGAAACTATGGTCAACCTCTACCAGAATCATGGCAAGAAAAAAGTATGGAGGCGTGGTACAGCTCATGATCCAACACATACCACATCGTCTGCAAAACATGGTGGAGGCAATGTGATGGTTGGGCATGCATGGCTATTAGTAGCACTGGGTCACTGGTGTTTATTGATGATGTGACAGGACAGAACCAGTCAGATGAATTCTGAGGTGTTCAGGGACATACTGTCTGCTTAAATCCAGCCAAATTGATTGGGCGTTGTTTCATAATAGATGGACAATGACCTAAAACATACAACCAAAGCAACCCAGGACTTAATTAATGACCGATTCAGTCACCTGATCCCAACCCAATTGAGCAAGCATTTCATCTGTTAAAGACTAAACTTCAGAAAGAAAGGTCCAGAGCATTAAAAAGGAGAAAACCCAGCATCTGGTGATGTCCATGATTTCAAGAATTCATGCAGTCATTGCCATCAAATGGCTTTCAACCAAGTATTAGAAAGGAACCATTTATTATCAGTTATTCAGTTTGTCCAATTACATTTGAGCCCCTGAAAAAAGGGTTTTTGTATTAAAAAATGCTTTAATTCCTCAGATTTTTTTTGTGATCTTTTTGTTCAACCCACAAAATTAGAAACATTTTGTCTCTGTCCAAATATATATGGACCTAACTCTATCTATCTATCTATCTATCTATCTATCTATCTATCTATCTATCTATCTATCTATCTATCTATCTATCTAATGCTGTTGGTATCTTGAAATAGGGAGATAGTGCATCTTTTTTGTCATTTTTACCTTAATGAAAGGAAATATCTGCAATTACAAAGCAAATAATACAAAAATTATTATTTTTCTAGAAAAATGGTTAAGGCAAAAATGAAACAGCATTTTCTTTACAAATACAGTAACAATGTGTGATATAATCAAGGCAATATGGAATAAAGAATAGGGATGGATTAGAGAGGAGAGTGTTATCTGAGAGGAAGTCAATGCACAGAGAGAGAGAGAGAGAGAGAGAGAGAGAGAGAGAAGGTGGTACTTAGAGGAACTGCATTCATCCTCCTCTCCGAGCTCACATCACAGCAGCACTAGCAGCAGCACTAGCATCATCATCATCATCATCATCATCATCGTCATCTGGCTCCACAAAGGGACCATGAGGATTTACTCCTTCATTTCAGGACTCTTTATTATTTCCTGCTGCGGTAAGTTTAGCTGGGTTGTAATTTTTTTTTCTGCAGAAAAGACGAAGTGCAGATTTAACGGCACTTTTTTTTTTCACCTCATAGTGTTTTTAGAAGAAGCTGCCTAATCATTTGTGTTGTAGTTTTTCAAATTATTATAATTTATGACTGGGTCTTTTCCTCAATTCTTAATCAATACGTTCAGCAGAAATATAAACATTGTTTATGTGCTTTACAAACTGAGAGGAAAGGAGAAACACTCTCTGTGTTAAAGTCCTCCAGTCTTTATGTAATCAGATAAATCTGACTCTGCTTTTTTTTTTAACATCCTTCTGTTGCTTACATTCTACTTAGGGAAGGCATGTCCATATAAAACAGAGTGGAGTAGGAAAATGAAAGTAGGATGGATTCTTTTATATAACTTTAAAAGAGTCATAAATGCTTTTGTTAGTCCATAAACTCATCTATCTGTGACGTCAAGTTTTGCACTGCAAGTGAGTTATTGGTTCAATACACAATTATCTTCTTTTTTTTTTTTTTTAACCAAATAATGATTCGATATGTAATGTAAAACATGTTTTAATTTCAATGTTGAACAGAAGAAGAAATAAACATAGCCAGATGTTGCAGAGCATGAAATAGGAACACAGAAAGTAGATTTACTGTAAAGTAAAATACAATTATTATGACTTTATTCATTGATTTATTAGTTTGTATAAAGAGTATGATGAGATGCTCTGGAATTATTAGATTTTGGGCATATTCCAAAAAATTTGATAAATCCCTATGTTCACTTCTTTGAGCTGGTTTTACAGCACCTCCTGCTGCTGACTTTTTGCATTACACAAATGCCCATTTAAAACTTAATGTATTGGCAAAGAGGAGGTTTATTTGGTACTTGGCAGAGGTTTGCGCTCTCTGAGTATGAAAGCAGATTAGGGCCAATTTTGATTGAGACAATGATTTTGGGCAAATCAACATTAAAGTTGAAAAGACAAGATTAAAGTCGAACTTTCGAAAATTAACTCAAAATACAATATTGTGATGAAAGTTGATGGTTTGTTAATGAAGTCAAATCTACGGAAGCTGACGAGGGCCAATTCACAATATGACAACAAACAGCTGATATTGGCTGTCTACAAAATGTTGTGTATTGATAAATGCGTTAAAAAAAGCCTTTTCAGCCCACGACCTGGAAAATAAAGGTTCCAGAGACCAGGGACCCCCACTGAACCTGAAGGTGGTTGAACACAGACATGAACATTGAAAAACAGGGCCATCTATAGGGGGAATAAAGGGGAGAGATTTTTGGGGTCCATCCATAAAGTCAGCAAAATGATGGTCCATTGTTCTATGAATCTGTGATAATAACATTTATTTATTTATCTGAATAATATCCACAGTTATCCAGGAAGTTTATTATTATTTAGGCCATATAGTATATAGTCATGTTAAAGATGAAAATCCTTGTTTTAATCAGAAATCAAATGAGTTCAAAGTGAACAAAAATGGTAGAAAAGGTGGTGAAATGTGATATTAAAAACCACAGAAATTGGTTAGAAGTTGAAAATTAGAGTGGACCGCAACAAGGTTCAAACCATCAATATTGGCTGAAAAGTGGCAGAAAAAAGTAGGAACAATTATCTTATACTGGTAAATAATGGGCATGACAAATTGTGAATGTGGGTAAATTGGTAAAAATAAGCATGATACAGTATATGGTGAAAAGAGGTTAAAATTGGTCTACATATGCAACATTAGGTGGGGAAAGTGGTAGAAAGGGTTTATAAGTGTCAAAAATGTCTTGAAAGTGGAAAAATGTGCAGAAAAGGCATTGGATTTTGATGAGAAATGGCAGAAATGGAAGTAATGTAGCAAAAATGCATTAAAAGGAGCAAAAATAGGACACAAAAAAGTGATGAAAGCAAGTTAAAACATGGCAAGTTGGGTAGTTGTAGAAAAAGAGTAAAAATATGCAGGAATTGGCTGAATCTGTTCAAAAAATATTATTAATTTCTTAAAGATATCTGGCAACCCCCTCCCAGTATCTCTCAACCCCAAATAGGGTCCTGACCCCAAGGTTGAGAACCCCTGCGTTAAACTCTACTTCAAAGTTGAGTTTAATAACAAAGAGATTCTCTCTATTTTAGCTCATAAACACAGCTTTGTCTATTTAAAGACTTTGAAGAGATATTACCAAAAACTTAATCTGTTCAGGATGAAAAAATAGTGATGTTTGGAAGAGTCCGTCTGTGGCTATTGAGGGGCTACGGAAAACAGATTAGGGTCAGTTTGGATGGAGACTGTTGTTGTATACAGATACATCTAAACAAATTTCAATATCATGAAAATGTTCAATATTTTTTGTCACTCATTTCAGAAAGTCAAACCCATATATGATGTAGGCTCATGACACATAGAGTGAAATATTTCAAGCCTTTATTTCTTGAAATTTTGATGATTATGGCTTACAGATAATGAAAACCCAAAATTCAGTGTCTTGTAAAATTATAATATTACATAAGATCAATAAAAAAAGGATGTTTTTAACAAAAATGTAAGTTGTGAAACGTATGTTTATTTCTATGCACTCTTGGTTGGGACTCCTATTGCATGATTTACTGCATCAATGCAGCGTGGCATGGAAGCGATCAACCTGTGCCACTGCTCAGGTGTAATGGAAGCCCATGTTGCTTTGATAGCAGCTTTCAGGTCATCTACATTGTTGGGTATGATGTCTCTCACCTTCCTCTTGACAATAGCCCATAGATTGTCTATGGGGTTCAGGTCTGGCCAGTTTACTGGCCAATCAAGCACAGTAACACCATGGTCATTGAACCAGCTATTAGTACCTTTGGCAGTGTGGGCAGGTGCCAAGTCCTTCTAGAAAATGAAATCAGCATCTCCATAAAGGTTGTCAGCTGAAGGAAGCATGAAGTGCTCTAAAACATGGCAGCCCAAATCATCTCAGACTGCGGAAACTTCACACTGGACTTCAAGCAACGTGGATTCTGAGCCTCTCCACTCTTCCTCCAGACTCTAGGACCTTGATTTCCAAATGATATGCAAAAATGTACTTTCATCTGTAAAAAGGAAGTTGGATCACTGAGCAACAGTCCAGTTCTTTTTCTCCACAGGCCAGGTAAGATGCTTCTGACGTTGTCTCTGTTCAGGAGTGCTTCCTTCTACTGACAAGCTTTATAGAGATGCTGATTTCATTTTCAAGCAGGATTTGGCACCTGCACACACTGCCAAAGATACCAAAAGCTGGTTCAATGACCATGGTGTTACTGTGCTTGATTGGCCAGCAAACTGGCCTGACCTGAACCCCATAGAGAATCTGTGGGCTATTGTCAAGAATGAGAAAATGAGAGACATCATACCCAACAATGTAGATGACCTGAAGGCTGCTATCAAAGCAACCTGGGCTTCCATTACTCTTGAGCAGTGCCACAGGTTGATTGCCTCCATGCCACACTGCATTGATGCAGTCATTCATTCTGTAAGAGGCCCAACCAAGTATTGAGTGCATAGAAATTAACATACTTTTCATAACCTTACATTTTTTTTAAATATCCTTTTTTTATTGATATTATGTAATATTTTAATTTTCAGAGACACTGTATTTTGGGTTTTCATTATCTGTAAGCCATAATCATCAAAATTTCAAGAAATAAAAGCTTGAAATATTTCACTCTATGTGTCATGAGCCTATATCATATATGGGTTTGACTTTCTGAAATGAGTGACAAAAAATATTGAACATTTTCATGTTATAATAATTTTTTTAGATGTACCTGTATGGTGAATTGGCCCTGGTCAATTTGCAATCTTTCAATTCTAACTTTTTCTGTTTGCAATGCAGATTAATTTGTTATTAGTCACTTCTTTTTGTGATTATTTGTGAGATTATCAGATCACATTAAACCAATGACATTAAACATGATAAACAACAAGTTTAAAGGAGCAAACACAATGTACCGATGTAGAAAACAAGAAAAAACATCCAGCAGTACCATAATCTGAGCTGGTAGCATTTGACTTTAACATTCAGGGCTGGTAAAACAGAACAGAAAAGAAACACCAAACTCCTGACAATCAAACTTTAGCTACACTCGCTGTTTCCATTACAGTTTGTTGCAAAATAAAAGCAATATTCCTAAAGTTTCAACAAAGTATAATTGCATTTTGAAATTTTTTTTCATTGAAGTTTGGAGCCTCGTAACACTGATGAAATATCTCTGTATATAAACTAGCCCAGTGGTTCCCAACCTCTTTGGGTCGTGACCCCTTTTTGATATCACAAATTTCTGGAGACCCCAAAGACATTTTTTTTTCATCATGTTTGTGATATAGTGTTACAAGTAGTACTTGTGATGAGATGCACCAGCTCGGATATTTTTGTACTGAATTTATTTCAACTAGATCTATGTTTGAGGAAGTGAAAGTATAGAATACAGTTGTTTGAGATGGTGTGTGGTGTTTTAATTTGAGAAAGTATAATAATTAAAAAAATATAATAAATAATACAAAAATACAGTTTTAATCAGTATTTTTTTTTTTTAAATCAAATACTCCATTTGAATTGTGAGCAACTCCACATGGGGTCACGACCCCAAGGTTGAAAAGCACTGCTCTAACCCTTCACATGAATTGAGGCAGTGATCTCGTTGTTTAATTGTGTCACAGAAAGCCGGAGAAATGCTCTGCAGGACTACCAGAAAACCGACGGCGTTCAGCTGACGGTTGGATCTCCTGACTCCGCCCACCTGACCAAAAGCAGGAAGCTGAGCCTGGTGAAGTGTGCCAAAGCCTGCAGCCGCAATAAACGACTTCCTTTTATCTGCAGGTCGGACCACTATAAAGACATGTTTTATTATTATTGTGTCAAAGTAGCTCCAGAGCAATGTTTAACGTTGTGTGCATCATGTTTACAGCCACACCCCCTTTGGGGATCCTCAGCTGTGTTAATTGCCGAAGAAAACTTTTCACATTCTCTCTTTTTTTTTCTAGAGCATTCCTCTATGATCTGCAAAACAGGAAATGCCAGTGGCTTTCATTTGACAGGAACTCACCAGGAGCTGAGAGCCACCAGAACTTCAACTACCAACTTTACCAAAAAAAAGGTTGGCTTCCTTGTTTCTCCTCAAACGAACACACACGCACCCTGAAGTGTATCCCGCTGATGAAATATTTTTGAAACAGATTAGATTTCACTTTTCCGTCCTGGTTCAACTGACACCATTCAAAGGAATTTGTTGCATCAGAAACGTGATTGCTTTATAAATGCTCACTTTGTGATTGGAGGCATGGACTACTCAGGGGAAAATCAAGGAAGGGCAGGGAGTATTGTTGTGTTTATTGTCCCATTAGGTTTCATTTTCTGTCATTACGACACTTTTTTGTTGTTGTTTTAAACTATAAAAACCCCCCTCCCTATTTGTAAGAAACAGAAATTGTCTGTGAACATCAAGGCTTTGCAGCCTTTTTGGCAGGAAAGGTTAGCTACATATAAATACACGTGCAGTCCTAATAAACTGGTGAAATGGGATTTTAAAAACCACGGAAATTGGTTTAAATTTTCAAATTCAAGTGGGCAAAAACAGACAGAATGAGATGTGATATGATATGAGAACTTGTAAATGTAGTAGTTAAATTGACAACAAAAAACAGTATGAAATATGGTGAAAAGACGTTAAAAGTGTCAATAATGGGTCAACATATGCAACATAAAAAAAGTGGTGGAATGGTCTAAAAAGTCTTGAAAGTATAAACAGTGTGCAGAAAAGGAAATTTGGTGGAGAACTTGGAAAAATGGGAGTATTGTTCAAATTTGGCAAGTTTGGTCTAGTTGCAAAAAAAGAGTAAAATAAGCAAAAGGGCCTCAAATAGTTCAGGAAATATTCTTAATTTCTTCTTCTTTTTCTAAATCCAGCTTTCAGTGTGTGTACCTCAGTAAATCTGCTGCTGTATACTGCTCTCCGTGTTATGTATATTGCTGATACCAGTAGTCATAACATAGCGGCGCCTCCTCAGGCAGAAACCTTGGTGAATGCTATCAGTGTACCATGGCATCTGGCCTGCGTAGGGCAGTCTGACCGGGAGAGATTCTGTAATTACACATCACCTCTTGTCTCTGTATCAGACTTTGTGAGAGAGTGCATCGTGGGAACAGGTCAGAACTATCGAGGACGTAGGTCAGTGACGGTGTCTGGGATCGTGTGTCAAGCCTGGTCTTCTCCTATTCCACACGAGCACAAGTAAGAAAGTTTTCTACTTCTCACCACAATATCAAACCATACAGCAACCACAAGCTGCTTTTCACTGTTAGCATTGGCCTGTTATCTGATGCAATTGTCTATTAGCTAGAGGCTAATCCCAGCAAATATTCATGTTAGTGTGTGTGTGTGTATGTATGATGTATTAGGGCTTGATTATGCTCCAGGGAACAGTCGTTCGTCAGAAATGACCTCAACGTAACACTCGCACATCATTTCCTGCTCAGTGTTTATCTAGGTGCATGTGGGTTCAGATGCATGTGTGCGTGTCTGCTGGAGTTAGATCGTCATCATCATCATCATCATCATCATCGTCATCGTCATCGTCATCATCATCATCATCGTCTTTGTGCAATCACAGTAAATCTTTTCGTGTATCTTTTCGCGAGCCAACCCCCCCCAAAATTAGAAAAAAATACTCATTGGTCAAAAGTGCAGAAGTAGTTTTTTTTCTTCTTTTAGTTAGCTAAAACTGTAAAAAAAAAAAAAAAACTAAACAAAAACTTTAATTTCATGTGTATGGTTCATTTGCATGGTTCATACTCATACTCATACTCACCAGTGTTTATTTTATATTTTTTACCACGTTTATTTATTCATTTTTTTACTTTGTCTTTTAGCAAGATTATACTTCACAGATTTTGACACAATTCTAACCAAAGATAGATCTTAAACAATTGGAGATTCCATTAAAAATTGAAGGGGATCTAGATCAAGATACAAATTCTTGATCAGTTTCAAAAATTGGAAAATCCCTATTTCTCATCATTAATGAAATTTCAGTATTTCTTATCTCGTTTCGTAATTGACCGATCTTTGTAAAATTGGACTCAGTGTTGGGTGTAATTCTCTATTATTCCACCAAGTTTCATTGCAATTATTCAACAAAATGAGGTGTCCATATACATTGTGACCTACTGTTTGGTTATTAATGGGGATATACAGTACATGTCTTCCAAGCCTTTAAAGTGTGAATGATGATGGTATCATGATGAGGATCATTGATCCACATAACTGACAATATCTGGAAAAGCTCGGAGTGAACTTTTCTAGTAAATTTTACAGCTTAAGGCCTGACACTCAATTTGTTTGACAAGAGCATATGGTTTTCATTTCCAGTAACAGCTACTTTAAATTGCATGAATTGTTTTGCTGAATATCTATCTATCTATCTATCTATCTATCTATCTATCTATCTATCTATCTATCTATCTATCTATCTATCTATCTATCTATCTATCTATCTATCTATCTATCTATCTATCTATCTAGTTTAAATGACTTCAATAAATCATGCTAACCTGACATTCAATTCTTTCCCATCAAATCAAAGTTTTCGGTTTTTGTTCTTTTTTAATCACATTAGCCAAATAGTTGTTCAATCTTCTACCAGTGTTGTGAGTTGAACAAGAGGTCATTTAAAATAGGCTGTTGCTGTTGGTTCTGACCTGGACCTCAGACAATCCTGACTATAGTTCCGGCACTTCCTGTGTGCATGTCCTTCTAGCTATAGTTCCGTCAGTTTTATTTTATCCCTAACCCAGGAAATACCCTAAATTGTTTTTTTTTTTTTGCATATGTATTTTTTATGGTGGAATTTGCAGTGTTAAATATGTTAAAATGAAAAAAATATATAAGTATATAAGGATTTGAACCCCACATAAGCAGCATGAAAAATCCTTGAGTCTTGCACATTAGACCACTCAGCCATCCTAATATGGTGGGGACATAGGCACATTACGCTTATGTAGAAAACGGCCGGCGGTGACGGCACTGCGCATGCGCACAAGAAGTGCCGGAAATATGGTCAAGTTTGTCTGAGGTCTGGATCCGGAACTATAGACACTTTGTTTAAAATAATACCTTTCAAAGATCTGTAGAACAGATGCATTTAAGAAGATCATTTCTATACAAAAACAAGAGGAACATAAGACTTTGAGGCTTTGTTTTATAGATACTCTAACCTCATGTTATGTTAATGTCTTTCTTTTTTGTCTGCATGATAAATGAATGTTACATTATTTCGTTTTTTTAATGCAAACAAAGCAGCATTAGTCTTTAAATGAGTCAAACATCTCCTCTGAGGTATTAAATGAAAAATCAAAGTCAGCAGTGCACTTTTGTACCTCACGTGAACCTGCTTCATCAGACTGTTATTAGCTCAGCTAATTAAAGCCAGGTTTTTTGTATATTTTATCAGTTGACATTCAGGCAGGCACACACACGGACAAACCTTTCCACTCTCTTTTAAATGTCCTTCAAACCATTGCTGCACTTCTTATACTGTAGCTTTGTCCTTTCATCCTCACAAGGAAAAATGATTGAGTGTCTATCATCGTGGGTCGTTAGCCACGTGCTATCCACGTGTTGGCCTGCTGTTAGAGATAAGGTTTATATTTAGTATTAGCTTTACATGTTGATGCTTTTTCTTTGAATAATACTGTCATGTATTCTAAAGTTTGGCCTTTTATGGAAGCCATTTTTTACTCATAGTGTTTCCAGGTAAGTCTTTAGTCAAACAGCAGCTCTCCAGTGTAAAAGAAATGTGAAGTCAGGAGTAGAATAAAGGAGCCTTGGGTATTTTAGCTGTAAAGTTTGGCAGCCATTTAATATAAAAATAAGTGTGATATCAACCATTATTAAGCTCCACTAGTGCTCAATTTAGGTTTACTAGTGGTTGAGTAGACTTTATTAGTGAAGCAAAAGGTGTCACTAGTTAGCATCATATGCTAATGGTATAAAGTAAATTCAGGCTTGCCATTGGCTTTCAAAAATATTCCAACCAATCAGAGAGCTCGATTGGTTTCTAATCCCTCCTACTTCATTTGCATTAGGTCTACTAGTAAATCATTCAACTACGAGGGAGATATGAGTGTAGTACTACTAGTACAACTAGTGAAACCTGTTTTACTAGTTAATGTTTTTGGAGCACTAGTCCATGAGCAGACCTTACTAGTGAAGCTAGTAAGGAAAGCTAGTAAATCTTACTAGTAGTACTAGTAAAGCTTTGAGTTTTTTCAAGTAACATTTAGTAAATCTAGTACTACTAGTGACAGTGATTTTGTGTTACTATTAGTACTAGTAGCCTTAAAATACGTTACCAGTAAAAACTTGACTAGTACCAGAGGTGAAAGTAATGGATTACAATAGTACTCACGTTACTCTAATTGAGTGGCTTTTATGGGTACTTTGAGTATATTTCTAAAACAGTAATTTTACTTGAACTTAAGTATGTTTTATAATAAATAATGTAATTTGTTAAAGGAAAGGCGACAGGATCATAAAGCAACGTGAACTTTGCCTACCTTTTTAAGTTTATACATGAGATACGTGGGGGGTGAAAGTAACTAGTAACTATTATTTTGAGTACTATGTAATTGATTTACTTTTTACTTGTAATTGAGTATTTTATGTATGACTTACTTGTACTTGTATTAAGTACAATTTCAATCAAGCAACAGTACTTCTACTTGAATAGGATCAGTACTCTTTACACCTCTGAGTAGTACTACTAGTGACACAAAGTTGTTGACTTGTAGACAATTTTGCTTTACGAGTAAGCTCTATTTGCACACTAGTGCGCCAAAGACCTTTACTAGTAAAAATTGTTTTTGTTTACTGATACTAATATTACACTTAAAATATCTCACTAGTAATACAAGTAGAATGTGTTTAGTCTACTATTAGTACTAATAAATACTAAGCTCGGATCTTAACCAGAACAAAGAGGTCAGAGCACATTACTCAAGTTTAAAGTCTTTACACTGGCTCCCAGTCAGCCTCAGAATAGACTTTAAAGTTCTGCTGCTGGTGTATAAATGTGTGAATGGGTTTGGTCCAGAATACATCAGTGAGATGTTAGTCAGGTATGAACCCAGCAGGTCTCTCAGATCTATGGACACAGGTCAGATAGTGGAGCCCAGAGCTCACAGTAAACATGGTGATGCTGCTTTTAGTTGTTATGCTGCAAAGAAGTGGAACAAACTTCCAGCAGAGCTGAAGTCAGCATCCAATGTGAACATTTATAAATCAAAGTTAAAGGCACTTTTTTTCTCTACTGCTTATGATTGAGAGGGAGATTTTTGATCATGTTGTTGATGTAATGTGCTTGTTGATGATTTGAATGATTTTACTGATTATTTTAAATGATCATTTTATAGATTTTAAGCTGTTGAATGTTTTCTGTTGCACTTTTTGATCATGTAAAGTACATTGAGCTGCCTTGTGTATGAAATGCGCTATACAAATACATTTGCCTTTCCTTGCCTTGCCTAAAGCCAAAAGTAGTACTAGTAGACCTAATGTAGGTGGGATTAGAACCAAATCCAGCTCCCTGTTTGGTTGGAATACTTTCAAAAGCTAATGGCAAGCCTGAATTTGCTTTCTCTGCCCCCTTATTAGCAATTAATTAATTCATACTAGTGAAGCAATAATTATTATTGCTTCACTAGTAAAGCTAACCCGTGCAATAATAAACCTATATTGAGCACTATAGAGCTTAATAATGATTGATATCACTGATATCCATATCAGGTGTCCTATGGACATGTTTCTCTGTGTAACTTTAGCTCTGCTCCAAACAGATTCATGCCTCAAAGGTTCATGAAAAAGGACCTTAGGGAAAACTACTGTCGCAACCCAGACAACTCCACGTCCGGCCCGTGGTGCTTCACTACCGACCCCCGGCCCCACCTCCGGCACCAGGAGTGCGGCATCCCCCAGTGCTCCCAGGGTAGGTCACACACACACACACACACACACACACACACACACACACACACACACAAACACACCATGAAGTGTGTGCACATGTGGCTGCTGCACATGCAGGTTCTCAGCAGCTGTTTCTAAGTTTAATCCCCTCTTCTCGTTCCATTCCACTTGAGTTTTGTAAATGGTTTCTGCATAAAACCTGCGTTGGAATGTTGGAGGATATTAATCTCTCTGTTATGAATGGTTAGCAGCTCCATCCATCCCTGAAGAAACATGTGGTTGCAATGAAGGAAAAGCCCTTTCTAAATGCTTTCTATGTTCTATTGTACAATATTACTTTTTGGCACTTACGTCTTATCAATATTATAATGAACCTGTTTCTGGGAGGTCAGGCCACATTTTACATGATGTCTACCTTCTCAAGTTCTAGTCAGTGCAACAAAAGTTAAATAAGTTAATCCATACATGAGCTATAATTCACCAAAGAGTTGCGTCGATTTTAAGCTTAAACAAAAATTATTCTACAATTAGATTAAATACATTAAAAATGAATTTAAAAAATGTCCCCCTCTTTTATTTTAGAATGGAATATAAAAGATAAAACAAAGCAAAAAAAAATAAATAAATAAATAAAATAAAATAAAATAAAACAAAAAATATTCTCAATAAATACAATATCATAAAGTACAAATATTTTTAACATAAGCATATTCTACAATTTAATAGAAAAAAAATTGGAAGACCCTAAAAAACAACCTCAATAAATCCAAGAAAAACAAATAATTTACCCAATTTATCCAATATTATTATCAGATTGGCACAGACACCTTTAATATTAATGCTCCAATATTGGCTCACATGTTAGATTCCTTTCCACACTGGCACCCCTCCTCATACTGTAAGCGCCACACTTTTTTTGGATTTGTGAATTAATTCATTTGTCTAGGAAATAGGACAGAAAAAAATAAACAATAAACAAGCTAATGCTATGCTAGCAGCTGGCATGAATCATTGAAATAACGTTGCTTAAAATAATATGAAATGCTATGAAGTATATCATTGCAATGGCATTTATTGTAATATCACTGGCAACAGTGATACAAACGTGGGTGTGTGTAACAGTTGTGTTTGTGTTGTGTAGTGGAGTGTATGCAGTGTAATGGTGAGGACTACAGAGGACCCATGGACCACACAGAAAGTGGGAAAGAATGTCAGCGCTGGGACCTGGATGAGCCACATAAACACTCTTACCACCCTAGGAGGTGAGGCGACACACCAACACACACGCACACGTGCACGCATGCACACACCTGCATCTGCATCACACAAAGCTTGGTATGTGAGCACTGCAATGACAATTTGTGAATTTGTTGTGCACTCAATGTGGAAAAGAGATCAGTAAACCCTGTGTATGTTTGTTAAAGTTAAATTATAAATAATAATAATAATAATCATAATAATAATCATAATAATAATAATAATACAATTTATTTGAACATCAATGGCTTTCAGGTCACCCAAGATCACTTAACAGTACATGATAAAACCACAACAACATAGTATTGAACCACAATAAAACATTTAAGCTAAAACAGTATAAAAACAACAGTAAAAGTAAAAACACAGGGACGGAGCAGGGGGGGTCAGGTGGGAAATGCTGTTCTAAATAAGTGGGTTTTGAGTCCGGCTTTGAATTGAGAGAATGAGTCCATCTTCCTGAAATCCAGAGGGTTTTTTTTTTTTTTTTTTTTTTTTCCTTGAGGTAGTCAGAACATCACCAAAATTTTATCAGCTGTTCCTTGTCCCATTATCACCATTTCCTGAAAATTGCATCAAAATCTGTTCATAACTTTTCAAGTTATTGTGTACGCAAACAGACAAACAACTAAACTGACCAACATACTCCCGAAAACCGTTTTCGTTTTCGAAAGTAATGAACCCACGCTCGTTTAGCGCAGACTTTCGAAAACGGCCAATCGGATTTGTACGTCTTCACAAAGACACTGTTCCAAAATGAAAACGATTTTCGGGAGTATGTTGGTCAGTCTATTTGTGTTTGTGTGTATGTGTGTGTATGTGTCTGTTTGTGTACATGATCGTACACTGATGACATCACATAATCAGTGTTCTAAAACAATGTTTTAACGGGCGTTCTACAGTGTGGATGGGGAAATTAATGGGACATACAGATAGCAGTCAGAACATCACCAAAATTTAATCACCTGTCACTTGTCCCATTATCAACATTTCCTGAAAATGTCATCAAAATCGGTTCATAACTTTTCAAGTTGTTGTTTACACAAACAGACAAACACACATACAAACAAACAAACAGACTGACCAACGTGCTTCCAAAAACCGTTTTCGTTTGCAAAAGTAATAAAGACCTTTGTGGAGGTAATTACATAAAAACGCACAAAAAGACAACAAAATCACACAAAATGACTACAAAAACACACATATCAACAAAAGATACACCAAAATGATTAAAAAAAAACACAAAACATTTGTTTATTCTAAACTCAAACATTGTTGATAATGTGGGCCTTGCATCAGATACAATCACATTGTTCTCTCTTCTACTCTAAGAAAGGTTGCATTTCAAACCATATGAGTTATTCTTATCTAATCTGCGTAGGTTTCATTTATTTAAAGCCATTCATTTGAACTCGTGTGGAGCTTTTCCTTACATTATCTTTGTGTGTGTGTGTGTGTGTGTGTGTGTGTGTGTGTGTGTGTGTGTGTGTGTGTGTGTGTGTGTGTGTGTGTGTGTGTGTGTGTGTGTGTGTGTGTGTGTGTGTGTGTGTGTGTGTGTGTGTGTGTGTGTGTGTGTCAGCTGAGTGATGAGTAATCCAAGTGGTGGAAATGCATATTGTTCTGATTAGCAGGGACTCATTAGCACGTCCTTTATCACGCCACTGTTTGTATAAACTGTTGGAGCATTGATGAACTGCTTTAACCAAAGACCACCTGCAGTATTTCTAACTTATTATCCCTCAGACTCCCATTTTTCTGCATGTTACGCTCAGCCTAGGAGCTACTGAACGGCACATGAAGGCACCACCTCAAACCAACCTCAAGCAGCACATCAACACACGTCTTACAAAATCAGGGCCATTTTTTTGTTGCACGTAATATAAGGATTTATACAAAACAGGGTTACTCAGAATCCAAGCAAAAAGAATATCCGTTTTAGCTAACTGAGCTAAACTAAAAGACCTAAAATTAAACAAACCACTCCAGCGTCTGACACACTGTCAATTGAATTGGAGCAGGGTTAGGGTGACCCACCCTCTAAACGCTCTCAATCCTTATATAGCCAGCCTCCACTGAAGCTCAGCCAATCCAGCGTGGACTCTTCTCCTTCTCTGACCACGTGTGCAGTCCAGGTTCGGCTTTTAATTGAGAGACACGCCCACAGTGCACAACACAGAAACTTACGCAGAACACAAAACAAAACCCAACATACAACAGCAGTTGTAACACTACAACTTCACCAAACTTGCCATATTTTAACCTTTTTTCATCACTTTTTCTTGCCATATTTTTGCTCCTATTATTGCATTTTTGCTACATTACTCCAATTTCTGCCACTTCTTCATCAAATTAGAATGTTTTTTCTGCATTTTTTTTCCACTTTCAAGACATTTTCAGCACTTATAAACACTTTCTACCACTTTTCCACCTAATGTTGCATATGCTGATCCTCTCTTGTCACTTTTAACCTCTTTTCACCACATCTCATTCTTATTTTTGCATATTTAACTACATTCACAATTTGTCCTACCATTATGTGCCAGTTTAAACTAATGATCTTAAGACACAGAGTAGAGACAAGCTACAATGACCTCATGTTGAGGATTTTCAATAACCACAAGTGGTGAAATTACCCAAAGTTGCGGTCCAAAATAAAAATGAAGAAGTCTTATGAAGAAAAAGTGTTTAATATCCCAAGAAACAGAATGTTCCTACATTCATACAGTTATGGACCAATGAAAATAGTGAAAAAAAGTATATTTTCAGATTTCAAGAGACTGTCACCCAAGAACCAATGCATATATGTGACTTATCATTAGTTATGTGAACAGTCTATGTACATAGCTCAAAGCTGATTAAATTACAGGGAGCTGAGTCATATGCTAAGTTGTTTACTGAAGACCCAAACATGTTCCAGACCCAAACGTACAATAACTTTTTCCCAATTTTGAGGAGCTGGCATATCCAACAGATAGAATGTATAGCAGATATTTTATATATTCTGAGAGAGTAGGTGGAGCTGTATTACTATACCAAATTAGTATGTGGTGTAGTTCCTGAGATATTGGAAGGATGAGGATGCTTAAAAATTCCCCCCTCACTAAATCGGCCATATCTTAAAAAGTGTTTATCCGATCAAACTAAAAAAAATGACAGTGTGACTCTTTAATAATTTTTTAATTTTTTGCGGCTGAAAACTGTGGGATGTGCTGAAAATTTGTTAAAATAACATGGAAAGACTCAGCTGCAAACCAAAATCAAGGAACATGTTTAAATTCCCTGATTCATGGTACATGTTTTGACTGTTTTCCGTATGTGTTTTTGCATTGAGACTTTGAGTGTGACGCAGCTTTTGTTTACATGCCTGCTTTGCATTAGGCTCCCGGAAAAAGGCCTTGACGATAACTACTGCAGGAACCCAGATGGACGTCACAGACCGTGGTGCTTCACCACAGACCCAAACACTCCGTGGGAGTACTGCAACATCAAAGTCTGTGGTGAGCTTTGTCTCCGTGTTTGTTACAGGCATTAGGGTTCTTCATGGAGGCTAAGTAGAAATGTGTTTATCTAGATCTGACTAGATCTTTCTCTCGCTCTCATTGGCTGACCATGTTGACTATGTTATGTCTTTTCTAATAACTCACTTGTTTACTTTTCATTGTTAAACTGCTAATACTCCATTTCTGCTGCACATTACCCTTCACTCACCCCCGCAGACACAACATCAGGGTCAGACACGCTACGGTCGGACGGCTTCTGTTACACCCTTTATGTTCTGTGCATGTGATCTGTCTTTAGATCGGTTGGTGTGTGAGACAATATAATGATTGTTGTGGCGGTTTTGAATGGAATGAAACAGAGTCAAGTTTCCGTGTGTGTGTGTCCCAGTGAATCTGTAGTTGTTCTGTGCTCTCAGGGTTTTGTATGCTGCTGACAGCGCTAAGCATAACCCCCAATTTTCACTGGATGCGGCTCTGCTGCGTTACGTCTCCGCCGCGCCACCGGAGCTGATAGGTTTCCACTTTAGTTTATGTGTTAATTTCCACCAGGTCCGCTGCGCTGCGTGTCTGCTCCTTTCCAGATGCGGTAGTCCGGTGACCTCCGCCAGATATACGCAGGGCTTCTATTTCTGGTGGACACCGGAGCACGACGCATCAATCAGCACAGAGCAAATGAAGCTAAACAGGAAATTAAGCACGTATTCCGCAATAAAATATCAGGTTACTTTTCAAAATAAAACACCAGATTATATTTCAAGTAAATACATCACCAAGACATCATAATGTGTATTAAACAAAATTACATTCACTATATTGTTTCCTCTCATACTGTAACTGCACTGATATATATAGAGATATAGATTTAGTTCATGTTTTACTGGTGCAGTTTTATCTCTTCTCTGTTGGCTGTTGCTAAAAAATGTGTCTATGACAAATCCAGAGTCCAGTCTTCTTGTACTCCTTCGTTACGAACACTGACCTGTTTATCTGTTTATTGTTGCGTTTATAACACATACCTTTAACTGCGTTCTCACGCGATTATATAAATATCGTGAGAACTGCTCTGTCTCATGACGTCACAGTCATTCAACCGGAGTGCACCGTGGCGCACTCAAAACGCAACCGGTGTGGATTACCGGACGGTGGACAAAGGGGAAAAACCGGAATGGTGCCGTGGCGCATCGGAGACGTATCCAGTGGAAACCCTGGGTAACAATGACAGAGTCCCGGAGAAGAGACCGTGGCAAATATTATCAGGGTACAATGGTATCTGGCCTACTTAGGGCAATGTGACCAGGACCAAGAGAGATTCTTTTATCACATATCAAAGATAAAAACAACATTGATCTTTTCTTTTGTGGGCTTACCACTTTGTTTACTAGATGACACTGACACAGATTGTGGTTTAATTTCATCTCAGCCAGTGGATGTGCTCCATCTTTGTCTCACTTTTTTAATCAAAACAAGATGGGGAAGATTTTTTCTGGCAAACCCCATTCTTTTGTTTATTATCACATTAAAAAGCTTGGCATTTTTAGAACAAAATATGGTCATAGAGCAAGAAGAGCAGGAAGTTTGACTCCAAAGTCGTGTGCACATTACTTGCAGAAAACATTTCATGTTTGTTTGAATCCCGTCATGCCACAATTATGTAGCGCAATTCTTACTTAACCCATTTATTTTCCTGTTCTCTTCAACTTGGTATGGTTTGAAATGAGAAAACTTAGAATTTGCTTAATGTCTGTTAAAGAATAATTTAAAACTCCTTGCTGGTTTGAAATATTCTGCTGTAGCATTGTAGAGAAAACCAACACGTCATTGTCTGTTAGTTTATTCGGCTTATATGCTTTCCCTTCTAATTTAAAACACAACATCCTTTGGAAACATCCCTTCATTTATTCAGCAGCACATAACTTTTTTTTAAATTTAATTTTTAACATTTTTATTTTATTTTTTAGAAGGGGGCTTCCTGTTAGGATTGGGTGAAACTTTGTAAAAACAAAGGTTATTAGGCTTTCAGAAAATCAATCATCACAAAACTTGTGAATTTCTTAATAACTTGGGATATTTGATGTTAGCTTTTTAATAGACATCCAATATTGCCCAATACAAAATTAACAAAATTAACCGATACCAATATATACATTGGCCCCTTCTCCCCAACCTAATTTTTGGTCACATGATTTATTACTTGTACACTTGTGTTTCATTCCTAATTAATTAACAGTCTTACTTAATTTTGTGTTTTCAGTTTTTCTTGTCTTTGTTTAGTGTTTAGTGTGTTCTTTTCATCTGTAATATTTCTTGAGCCTCTGTAAGCAAGTAATTCTCCCCACATAAACAGTAAGAGCAATTTTCTGATCAATAGAATTATCGAACACCAAACTTGTTGCTTTTTCTCTCCTTCAGATAATATACAATGTATAAAACAGACCCATTAATCACAATAGAGTAAATTAGTACATCAAAAATAACATTGTTCATCATAAAATAAAGTACTGTAATAACATCAAGTAATCACTTCCAGTAGTAGTAGCCCCACCCACATCCTCTACCACAGAGAGTGGTTGACTGTCCACTACAATCATTTATCCACTCACTTTGTTCATTTGTCACTCATGGATTTATTCATTTTGGCTCTGAACCCTGTAATCTTGTCTATTGTGTCCTAACTACTCCGTCTAGTGTACCGTCCGAAGAACTGCTGTCCGTGCCAGCTGCTACATAGTTAGCATTGAGGTAGCTCCGATGCAGGCTAGAAGAGCTGCAGTGATCCACAAACTTTTTCTTGCACAATTTGCACACAACTGGGCTTTAGTTTTCCCTCCGCTCAAAGACTCTTAGACTCCCCAGCGTCTACCGTTGTAGTCGGTGCATCAGTATTTATGGGTATACCGGGAACGTGTGCATTGAGAAAGGTTCCGTGCTGTTTGTGGTGCAAAAATAGAAAAGACGCGATTAACGCGTTTATATTTTTAGCGCGTTAATTTTACCTGTAATTAATTAATCACAATTAATTCATTATAGTGTAGTGACACCCCATATAATATATATATATATATATATATATATATATATTGATTATTGCATGAGTATCCTAATAAAAATGGGAAGAAGATGTCTAAGCTTTGTGAAAATATACTGTTATTATAATTTATAATTATTGGGAAGATGATGTTTATTCATTTTACTCTTTTTTATTTCTTTTACACATTTTATTTTATTATTTGTTTTGTTTATCTTAGAAGTAAAATTTTACTACTAAGTTGTTTTTCCACAAAATTATGTCACAGACTCAAAACTTCATAAGTTTGAGAACAGCTGCTTTATTAAGTAAAAATAGGAATTCGTCTTAAAAAAGGAAAGTCTGGAATTCCTGTAATTGTTGCCTGCATATTTTTATTTATTTTTTTTGGTAGCAGTAAAGCACAAAAAGTGAATATACAAAAGAAGTACTTGAATGTACATGTTTCTTCTCTATCACAGAAACACTGCAAAGAAGAAATGTAGTTGAAACCACAGAGTGCTACCAAGGCCGAGGAGAAAGCTACCGGGGGACCGTAGATGTGACGCCAACTGGACACACGTGCCAAAGTTGGGACTCTCAGTATCCCCATAACCACACGTTCCTACCTCAGCTCTACCGCTGCAAGTGAGTCAGACACTTGATCTACTGGATCTGCTCGAGCAGCATCGCACACTCACAGGGAACCATAACAACATGCTGTGTTTTCCAGGGACCTGAGGGAAAATTACTGTCGAAATCCAGATGGTCAGGAATTCCCATGGTGCTTCACAACAGACCCGCACGTTCGCACCATGTTCTGCACCAATATCCCCCAATGTGGCCAGAACCAAGCAGTCAACGGTGAGAACGTCATCACCTTCATTTCTCACAGAGAGCAAAACTTTTATGGCTTGTTTTCTTTATTGCAATGGAAAAGTGGGACCTGACAGATCTACAGAGCTTTGGGAAGGAGTGACCACCATCTGTAAGGAAAATACAGTAGATGGTGACGGTAGTTTTGCATGGTTGGCCCTCAGTAAATAGATTAGAACCATGGTTAGAGGTTTTTCAGGAGAAATAGAAGTTAAAGATGCAGCTCTACTATGGCAAGCTGTTTTAACATTTAATTAGTAGCAGTACTTGTAATTGTAGATATGTATATTTTTGACATGTTGTAATTCCAAGTCCAGATATCCATAATGTAATTTTGACTAGTGGCAATTGTAATTGTTAATATACAATTGTTCTTACTTTTCAGATATCATAAATTGGATTGTAGATTGTAGCTTGGGATTGTTACTAGTGAGAATGGAATTTCAGATATCTGACATATTATTGTAACTAGTGAAAATTAAATTATTACTGGTAACAACTTTATTTCAGATATCTGCAGTTCCTTTTATAACTTGGCAGATTTCAAATTTAGATATCAGAAAAAGAGACTTTCCATTAGTTCAAATGACATATTCGAAAGATTAAGAAAACGACTAGCTATGGTAAGAAAATGTGAAATTGTAAAGCACATTTTCAGTAGTTACAATTGTTTTATGACGTGTAAATTTATTTTAGATATGTATAATGGTTATTCTTGCACATTAAAAATGAATTACAGATATTTATATTTAAGTTTTCACGAGTTAAAATGTAATTACTATAGCTGTAACATGTCAAAACTAATTTCCAGTTATCTACAATGTTGAGAGTACATTTTGACATGTTGAAATGTAACTCCCACTAGTGAAAATGGAAATTGCAACTAGTAAGTCTTACTGGTTAAATGTTAAAACAGCTTGCCATAGCTCTGGCTCATTACACATCTTTATATTTTCCAAAGAATTTCTGGTTTGGTTTGTTTGAGACGATACAGCTGTGCAGTCTGATTACAAAGCCACTGGATTCTGTATGTGTTTGCCCTTGAGAAACAATTCCATCCCAGGCATGCCGATGCCAGGCAACAGTTTCTAAATGTAATTACGACCCAACAGCTTTAATCTCAGAGTTTCTTAAACTTTGGAGAAACCCCCATTAGGAGTGAATACAAGCCAGTGTAAAAGTTTTACGACAGTTTTCTCCAGTGATAGCAGGGAAGGAGCAGGTCTCACATATGGGGGAGGTTTTCAGCTCTGAATCTTTGTTTTATCTTCATAGTCCTCACTCATGCTTCAAGATCTAAAGCCACACTTTAATCTTTGAGACATCTTTAATTATGAAATATATTATTTATCACCTGATGGATAATGTTTCTGACTTATCTGTGGATTTGCTGTTGATTTAAATGGAAAAGACCCAGCTTGAATGTAGTATTACTAGTGCTGGGACTTTATTGCGTTGGGGGAAAAAAAAGAAGACAATGACAGAAATATATACGTACGACAAAAAACAAAACAAAGGGACTCCAAAAACACAATTAAAAGCTTTGTGCTTGATGCAGTCATATAAATGTTAAAATAGTTCAGAAATTAGGGCTGGGACTTTAATGCGTTAATTGCGATTAATAAATTACAGAAAAACAATGCAGTTTATCTTTTTTTTTTGCACTCCAAACAGCGCAGAACCTCATCTCATCACAAGTTTCCAGGAAACCCATAATACTGATGCACAGAACACAACACAAGAAACAGGAGAAGTCATTAATGTGCTTTGTGGGCGTTAATTTTAGTTTAAAAAAAACACTGGATGAAAAACAAAAGCCCATTTGTTTTCAAATTGAGCAAGAATTTCAAGCTAAATTCATCAGTTGCTCTGTTTATTTCATGCCACAGATATTCTAACAATTATTGCACTATTCAGTTTCCACTTCTCTGGAATGTTCTGTACTAAGTGCTGCTTTCTATTTAAATACACAAAAACAAATGTTTTAGAACATTTACAAGAAATCCAGAAAATCATGAATATAGCTTAGTTAAATTTAAGTTTGTGCTTTGTGAACAGTGCAATTGTAATATTCTTTTTTCATATTACACATTATGTTAGCACTCAGTGATAATTAATTACACACTTTTTTGTCGTTTAAGCTCATTTATTGTTTTTATTGATTCAGTCATATACCAAAATCCTTTTAAATTGAAAAATGTTGCTTCTCCTGTCAACTATTGACACAAATATTAACATTAGCTGTGTTCCATTACATTTGGAAATGCACAAATTCTAAATAGCTCAATAAAAAAATGTGAAAAAACACAAATAATGCAAAAAAGTTTTAACAGTTTCATGAGGAGGTTTTTCAGATGTTTCGATATTGAATCAATAAATTACAATGGAAACACTTTTTCCACAATTATACGTTACAGGACGGACGTGGTCACATGACCACTTCTCTCTGAGAAAACATAGTGCGGTCAGTGTCATTGATTCAGTCATACACCAAAATTCATTTAAATAGAAAAATGTTGCTTCTCGTGTCAAATATTGTTATGAGATTTTTTTAGATTAATCAAGATTAAGGAATTAAGATGATTCTTTTTAACTGAATCCCACCACTAATGATTATGTTATTGTTGTTACCATAACTGTTTTAAGAACAAAAGTTGTAAAGAAAGACTGCTCTAGATCATTAATGACAACATAGAGCATTTAGGCTTTTATTTCTACATCTATTTTGGTTATTTTAGCTTTATAGCTCTTGATTCTAAGTAACATATCTTTATACTTGTGTGTTTGAACCTGTCTGTAGTTCCTCCATGATGTATGTATCCTAAATGCCTGTCTCGCTTAATTTCCTCCTTCATGTCTAAATGCAGACTGCTACGAGAGCTTTGGAGAGAATTACCAAGGACAGCAGTCAAGGACGCGATCCAACCTGCCGTGCACTCCCTGGAGAGACCACAGCAACAGGTCAGCCCTCTGGATCCCCACTACTTTATAACCTCAGCGCCTTAATGGGAAAAACAGACGTAGCACTGCAGTGCTAATATAGATTGTAGACAGACATTCCCAACTGAAATGAAAATAAAGCTGTCACCTGTTTCTTGAGCTTGTAACCTATCAGAGCCTTGCAAAGTTTAACCAATCGGTGTCAGCTGAATAGAAATGAGGAAGTTAAACTAAAGCAATAAGACTAAAAAGGCTAACTATTTCTTTTTATTTCTATTTTTTTTAACCTAAAGCTGCTGGAGATGATAATTATCAGCAAAGTCGGTGGTTCCCAACCCTTTTTTTTGTCCTGACCTCATTTTTATATCACAAATTTCTGGCGACCCCCGCACACTTTTTTCCTCTAAAATTCAGTTTTTGATCATGTTTCTCATACTGCGTTACAAACACAGAGTAGCCAGTATCAGTGCACAATAGTGACAATATGCGCCAGCTCAGCTATTTTTATACTGCATTTTATTTTATATTTGAGAAAGTGAAAGTATAGAAATACAATTATATGAGATTGTGTGTTGTGTTTAAATTTGAAAAAGAGTACCAATGATTTAAGCTCCTTGAGCTTTATTCATACCTGTCAAGTTTTGGATTTGAAAAAAGGGGAAATTTTCTGGCGCCCACTACGAGCCGTCCCGCCCTCCCAACCAAGCTCCAGTAAATCTTATATTTTAAGATAGCAGTACAATAAATCTAAAATAGCCACTTATCAACCACTTACTAAATACAATTATGTGATTAGAATCTGGTAGGTCGACCTTTATTAACATTAAAATGCTATGAACATTCCTACTAGGGCTGGACAATATGGACCAAAACTCATATCTCAATATATTTTTTCAAAATGGTGATATATGATATAAATCTAGATAATTTTATCAAATAAAGTCTGACCAGAAATACATTTCTAAGTTAAATTTGCTGATGCATAATGCCACGCAGGAACATTTATGAACAAACAGCTCTACATGTTGTTCTGAGAAATAAAAGCAGCGACTCCTAAAACTAATATTTTGTTTCATACGATATATGAAATATTAGTTTTCTATATCCCCAAAGTAGAAAACTTGATACATCTTCAGTCTCGATGTATTGCCCAGCCCTAATTCCTAAATTATAAAACAGTCTAAATAAAAACATAAATGGGTATATGAAGCACATGTGTTTATTTAATATACTTACAGTATATATATACTGTATATATATACTGTATATATATATATATAGAAATACAATCCAAAATAAAAATACGTATAATTCGAATGAGTATTATTATTATTATTTATTTATTTTATTTTAGAACTAGACATTTCAAGCTACTTAATTTTATATTTAGGCGACCCCACATGGGGTCACGACTCCAAGGTTGAAAAACCCTGTTCTAAGGAAACTGCTGCAATTAAAAAAATGAATCAATTTTCTTTGTAATTAAGAAATATAATTTTAATGAGTAATATTTTACATTTTATTAATACTAGATATTTCAGGCAACCCCATTTTATTTTCAGGTGACCCTACATGTGGTCACAACCACAAGGTTGAAAAACCCTGAGATAAGTCTTCATGGATCAATAAATTAAAATCTTTTGCTAAAAAAAAAAAAAAAAAAAAAATGTTAAAAGTTTGAAAGTTGGTGACCTCCACTTTAAACACTCTCCTTTTAACATTAGCTGCATTTCTGTTACCTTTGGAAAGGCGCAAAATCCTAAGAGCGCAATACAAACTGGTGATGGAAACACCTGAACCGTGAAAAAAACATTCAAATATCCTTAAAAAGTTTTTAGATGTTTTCGTGTTGAAATGTAACGCAAAAGTTCAATGAAAACACTTTCCACAATTATGCCAATACCCGGTTACATGACCACTTCGCTCTGAAAAAACATTGCACGGTACACATAAATAGAAGAGGAGATGCAGACATTTCTCAGCATTAGACTTAAAAATTCTTAGTGCCACATTGGACGTGAAACAACAAAGGAATGCAGAATGTTATAAGGAGGTTTGGAGCATCCATCTTTCTGCAGAGAAGTCTCATGGGATGAGATTTCACCAGAGTTACCAGGCTCCATAACAACCTTCAGTGGAAACAAAAACACAGCTGTTGTCTGAAAAGTTTGGTGCATTGCATTGTGGAATGTGGAGTCCAGTAGACTGATGTAAAGAAGTGTTTGTCCAACATTTTTAACATGATTTCTTGTGTTTCTGGGAGGACAGTGATTGGCTTGAATCAATTTTTTATTTCATATTAGTTTGTTCCCAGTATTCCCTGTGATATCTTACCTTACTTCAAGAGACATTTAATTTTGGACAAATATGATTTTGGATATTTGTGAGAAAACTCCAAAATAAACATCCTCTATTGTTTTGCCACAATTTTCAGTGAAAACACAAGAAATGTATTGGAAAGTCACTTTGGAACAATTTTGTTTTTGTGTCAAACAAGAAATCACAGTAAGAATGAAGTAAAAACACTTTTGTGCATCCGTGTACAGAACTCCATATCCCACAATGCAATGTATCAAACTTTTTGAATAATGTCAATAAGCGAATGGAACAAAATTTCACATTTTTACATTTTGTCAAGCACATTATCTTGGATTTATTATTATTGTCTTCGTCTGATAAAAAATGTTTAAAAATGTGTTCATTTAAAAGAACAAATCTAAACATAAAACAGTAAAAAGTATCATTGGCAGCCTCTGTCTAGCCTCTGTTTGCTCAGAAGAGGAAAGGACCTTCCGGGTGGTGGAATAGCCTTGTGTAATGAGTAAAGCAGCGTCTTACTGAAGGTGACCTAACTCTGCAGGAATGGCTCTGTGTGTGATCACTTGGTTGGGGAATATATACACTTCTCACCTTTGACCCCCCGAAGCCCTCCTTTGTTGGAACACTTCAAAGTTCATCACTTCTACCACTTTAGCACTTTCAGCTCAGGCGGTCAAAGGTCACCGTGAGACCTGCTGAGCAAGAGCTGTAACACATAAACACAGATCTAAAACCAGCTAGCTGTAGAACTTCCTATTATTGATGTCATATGTGGAGCGGACGATGTCAGAGGGAGACGTGTTTGTGAGAAAATTGGTCCTTGTAATAAACGTGTGGAGCTGATTGCAGACTGTCTCAGTGGCCACGGTTACATTATGTTTTTTAATTAGGATTTAGTCATTTGGAATCAAAGTGTTCCGCTTCGTGTTTACATGGAAATAATAATTCCCGAATTGAGGTTTACTTGGAAAACCGATTTATTCGTCTTTGGAGTTTTGAAGCAGCAGCTCAATAAAAACACACGGTTTTGCTTTCACCTGTGGAGCAGAAGGAGAGAGATAGAAGTACGTACTTTGGTCAATCAAAGCCAGCGGTTAATGCAACAGCTGTTCTGCCTCTACTACACAGGACATTGAGTGAAAAAATAACTTTATAATGATCAGCGCATCATAAGTGAAGCTCTGGTGCTTCGTGCCCCGATGAAGCCTCTCCTTTTGCTGATAATACAGTTAATCTGTGTGTCCGTGTGAATGTCCGAATGTTTTTTTCCTACGTCCATCCACTCCTTTCATTATATCCATGTCTTCTAAGGCTCTTATTAAATAAATTAGTCTCAGCTCCAGTCCGGGCCTCCATCTTGGATTATGTCATCACCAACACATCTTTGTGGCAAGTTGCATGCGCAGAATGACCGGAATTAACTGTTTACAAGATAGAGGAATTATTTATTTCAGAATTAAAATTGGGATAAACCAGCCACCTCATTTACCGGATTTAAGTTTAATTCGGAATTAAATTAACATTAGGAATTAAGTGTTTACAAGGCCAGTTTAAAGAGGAAAACTTTTATTCTGCTTGAAAGTGGAATTAAAGCCATGTAAACGTGGCCAGTGAGTAATTCCTCCTTATCTTGTCTGGATGGAGCGAGCCTAAACAGCTGTGTGCTCCCACTGTGCTGATCCTATCTGGAGGAATTCTTTCCACTTCCAATAATGGTTATAAATCTCAGGAAATCCCTGTTACTCTGCACAGATCCCCATTATCAACATGAGGGATATGAATCATTTTGTTTTAAAAAGTCAGGACCAAATGTGAGCTAAAGTGTTGTGTGTTGTGTATCTGTGTCCATCCAGTGGAGAGAGGGGGACGTCGATGGGTGGCCTTGAAGAAAGCTACTGCAGGAACCCTGACAGAGATAAACACGGTCCCTGGTGCTACACCAACAACTCAGCCATACCCTGGGACTACTGCAACGTCAAAGCATGTGAGTGATGTTACCAGTGACTTTTTATCTGGCACGCAGATCAAAAAGTCAGTATGGGTCATTCCATGTAATATCAACAACTTTTCAGGACATCCCACGCACTTCAGTCTCAAAAAATTAAATTCATAATAATTCATTAGCCACACTGTAAATGTTTTGTTTGATAGGATGAACACTTTTTGAGATATGAACATTTTAGTGACAGGGATGTGTCAATTTCCATGCGTCCTTAAGAAAAATAGTTTTATATCCCAAGAAAGAGTAATCTTTATACTATAATTTTTTTTTTTACATTCCCACATGCAGTTAGGGGCAAATGAAAATGGTTAAATAAATAAATAAACCCAAGAACAAATGCATATATGTGACTAATCATTAGTGATGTGAACAGTATATGTACCCATAGCTCAAAGCTGATTAAATTTCAGGATGCTGAGGCATATGCAAAGTAGTTTTACTGAAGGCCCAAACATGTTTCAGACCCAAACCCACACTTAACTTTTTTCCAATTGTGAGGAGCTGGCATGTCCACCAGATAGGATGTATAGAATATATTTTTGTATATTCTGAGAGAGAAGGTGGAGCTGTATTACTATACCAGTTTCAGTTTCCTATGTGGTGTAGTTCCTGAGAATCATGGAACAATTGGTAAAAATTATAGAATTTTTTTAGACCAAAATGCGTGGGCCATTTGTGAAATGACATGGCATGAACCGAATGTGTAATTTTTACGTTACTGGAATTGACCATTAAAAACGGAACCCACTGTTAAACGCGGAAAGTGACATAATGTAAATGAAACGACGTCACCGTGAGGTGAAGGACGCTTGTCTGGGAAAATGTTTGGGGTGGCATCCCACCAGTGCCGGGGACACTGTGCGATTTTTGGCCAATTTTGAACCGATTTTTGACTTGTGCGTCTATTTTTGAGATCGGAACAAGTCTTTGCTAAATCGCATGTCATGCATTGTGTAGTATACATGGGGTCACAAGAAGCAATTAACACCTCACGACCAGTCCCCAATCAGCAATCGTATGGTTGTATGGAAATCAAACATGTTTGAAATCTTGGTCCCTCCTTGTGAGTGTATTACACAGTTGAAGCAGTGCCTCGGTCCGGCTTACCTTTAACTTCCACACTGCGCATGCGCAAACACCGTAGGACCGCTGTAAAATTGACAGACTGTACTGGCCACGTCTGTCCAGCCAGCTCCTGGTCCATCGCATCACATCTCCGTCTTTTCTTGTTTAAAGCTGAGATTTGTGAGTGTCTGTCACTTCTGGATTTTTCTTCTTCTTCTGTTTTAATGGTGATGCTTCAGAGTTCTTCTTCTTCTTTTAATTTGTACGTTGCATTTCCAGAAACAAGACCCCGACATGTTGCGTATGGACGTACAGTGTCAGCAGTCAGATCGTGTCAGAGGTGTCGGTCCGTATAGTATGAGAAAATGAATCGTGAGCTGTGCACATTCAGGCTCTGCACTGGAGTCACACAGTTTGAGCTGGAGCTGAGTACAAAGATTGAAAAAAATGGCACAGTGTATCCCAGCCTTTAGAGTGCTTTCACACCAGTTTAGTCGTACACTCGTTTTGAATGGGCGGACAGCTGATTATTTCATCACCTTGGTTTGGCTCGGTTTGTGTTCAGAGAGCAACTTCTGATCCGCTCCAAACAGCCTCTGGTGCAGTTACATGAGCTAACCAGTTGAGGGCACCGTTACTGGAGTATAAACTTCTCTAGGTCGAGAAACAGAAACCTGAAGAAGAGGCTATCCTCTATGGGTCAAAGCCAGTGCGTAAGAGTGCACAAAGCAAAAGCGCTGGAGAAAGAGAGTGGCTGGTAACTGGCTCATGGATCAACAAAGAAAGCTGCTCTGAGAGACTTGTCCAGACCAAAAGAGGAAAGAAACAAGGCAATGGATAAAAGCTGTTAAATAACTACAACACCAGTAGCTCAGGAGCAGTGTAGCAGTTTAGTAACAAAGCAAAACACAGAACAAATTGTAAGTACTTTTACTTCACAATTATTCACATATATATTTATTGTTTTTAACAGACCATACATTTTTTTCTTGAAGAAAATAGCGTATGTTGTCGTATTGTACTCTTCAGAGTGTGTGAGATTGCTCATTGTATGTGTTAAAATCCAAAAAAAATTTTCTGAGGTAGAATTCCCCCAGACCCCCGTACAAGAGATTTTTTTTTTTTCTGTCACCTTTTTCATGCCTTTGGTGTTTGCATGTCTGTAACTTGATTGCTTCTAATACTGTACAATATTCTGGCCCCTAGTGGTGAAATAACTGATGCAGCCTTGTGTCCATCTATTTTTGTCTAAATATTACGATCTGTAATGATGTCATCAGGATTATTTAAATTAAGTTGATCAAAACTTAATCAATAAACCTTTTCAGATTCATTTTTTGTTTAATTATGGCTTTCTATTATTAGTATTTAGTTTGTATCTTCACAGGACTTGAAAACCAATATTTTTTGAAAAAAATGATAAATTTAAAAAAAAAAAAAAAAAAATTAAGTAAAATGGAATTTTAAAGAAATAAATGGAAAACAGAATTTGGAAGGGCTTTATATGATATGTTGGTATATTTTACCTTTACACCTCATTGGTTGTTTGCAGTGGGTGTTTCTGTCTTCACTTCGAGGTCAACTACAGTATGTGTATGTGTGTGTGTGGGGGGGGTCATTATATAGCTTGGGTACTTCTACCTAATAACCAATTAATTTGTAAGAGCTGCCATTTTATTCCGCATCTGCCATCTTGTCAGTGTTCATTAACACTTGAAGGTAATGCAGAAGGCATGTAAATGGCCTGATGTTGGTGGCATGCCAGTAGAGTCCTTCAAGGCTTGTTTCATTCCATGGAGCTCGCCCGAATGATGAGGAAATTACTGTATCACGGCGGACGACACGGTCCCTGCTGACGTTTACGCACACATACCCGTGAGGACACGCCTCACCGTGTATCAGTAAATGCTCAATAATCACCTTTGTCTTTGTGTATTTTCTCCTTCTGCAGGCAATGCTTCACAGAACAACATTCCACTGGGTGAGGTTTTTTCTTTTTCTTGTAATTTCCAGCTATTATGTTACCCGATGCAAGACAAAATGTTAATGTGGCTCCATCTGTTTCCCTGTATATATATATATATATATATATATATATATATATATATATGTGTGTGTGTACAAATCAACCTATTATGATGGCCTAAAAATCTAAGTAAAATCTGAATTTTCTTCAATAGAAAACTAACTTTGGATATCCTATTTGTTTGCGGTATTTTAACAAAAATCTAAAAGACTTAAATACAAAGGTGAAAGTAATGGATTACAAGTACTCACGTTACTGTAATTGAGTTGCTTTTATGGGTACATGTACTTTTTTGAGCATATTTGTAAATCAGTAATTGTACTTGTACTTATAGCACATTTTAAAAGAAGTTAAGTAATTTGTTACATTTCTACATCCAACTGTTACTGAGTAAAATATTATTTTTTGCTTTAAAATGATCATCAGACATTGTGAAACTACAAACAATTAAATGACCAGACAACTATCAAATCATAACCAACCAAACAGATTAAATGTAATGCACTGCGCCAAAACAGCATTGAATGCTGGTTATTTTCTCAGTTTTAGAGTTCATGAATGTAGCTATACTTAGACCCTGATAAGTGTTATTTTATTTGAAAAATAAAAAATAATGTTTACAATTCGACAAACCTTTTATTTTATACAGATGCTTTTGTGTGAAATAAATTAAGCTTCAATCGTGCAAGATTTCCTTTTTTAAGTTTATACATGAGATGTTTACTCTATGCAAGAGAACCTTGGCAAGACTTATTACCTAAAATAAACGTGGGGGTGAAACTAACTAATAACTTTTATTTTGAGTACTATTTAAATGAGCTACTTTTTACTTGTACTTGAGCATTTTATGTAAGAATTACAAGTACTTGAGTATAATTTTTAAGTAATAGTACTTCTGCTGGAGTAGGAGATACTGTATCAGCAGTCTTTACAGATCTACTTAATTGTAAAACCTCATTAGCATGATGTTAAATATTTGATGGAGATCATGATGCAGCTCATGTAACTACTGCTTGTAGGACAAATGTAGCATGAACTGTATCTTGTTAATACAGTCATACAATATTAATAGCATGTATTTAAAATGAAAAACCTACAGCCTGGATACATAGCGCTCCCTTGGTGTGGATTCAAGTGTGTTTCTTGTTGCTTTTGCAGGAGAACCTTCCTCTGTGCTGTGTTTTGTCCGTAAAATCCTGAGGATTGTGGGCGGTGGTCCAGTGGGCATGTCAGACGGCAGCTGGATGGTCAGCATACAGAAAGGGTATGGCCACAAGTTTTTAGCAAAGAATAGCAACCTCATTGGAAACACGAAAACAAATAGAATATTTGAAAATGCAAGTGAGGATGCATCGCTGAAACGCATCACTATTTGGCTGCTGGGAAAAAAAAAAGAATCTGACATCATCCACCAATCAGGAGCCAGCATTATTATTAGCATTAGTCTAGCATTAACTTAGCATTAGCATTACCTCTATTATTAGCTTAGCATTATCCAGGCAATAGCTTAGCATTATCCTAACATTCACATTAACCTAGCATTAACCTAGCATTAACTTAGCATTAGCATTACCTCTATTATTAGCTTAGCATTATCCTGGCAATAGCTTAGCATTATCCTAACATTAACATTAACCTAGCATTAACTTAGCATTAGCAATAGCTCAGCACTAACCTAACATCAACATAGCAGTAGCCAAGCATTGGCTTAACATTATCCTAACATTAACATAAACCGAGCATTAACATTAACTCATCACATTAACTTAATATTCACCTAGCACTAGCCTAGCATTAACAATAGCTTAGCATTATCTGAATGTTAGCTTAGCATTAACATAGCATTTTCCTATAATTAGCTTAGCATTATTTTAGAATTAACATTAACCTAGCATTAGCTTACCTAGGAGGTAACTGTGTACCTGGAGGAATCCAATGCAAGCACGGGGTAGAAAATATAAACTCCACACAGAAGGGACCCAAGTGTTCACCCCAGGGTTTGAACCCAGAGCCTTCTTGCTGTGAGGTAGATGTGCTAACCACTACTACTACTACTCTATCATACCATACTCTAATGTATTTAGCAACAATCATTTACAAATATATGTTTACATCACTGTTTACAGTCAAACATGTTGATGCACTATAGGCATTTTTTGATAAATCAATAATCTATGTGGTTCATTTCTGTTGGACAGTTTTTGACAAAAACAGAGTGATGGACTTCATAATTTGCAAAAGGTTCAAAAGTAAAAACGTTTCTTCAGTATCAGGGCTTCATTTTGGTCAAAGTTGCAAATCTGTCGGACATATGGTTGATTAATTGTGAATTTTTATTATTTTGAACTTTAGAGGCTTGCTGTAGCGCCACCTTAAGATGAATGGCCTGTTTTTTGTAGAAGAAGAAGAAGAAGAAGCAATAGATCCCTGGCAGAACAACAAAACAAAAAAAGATAAATGAGATACACCCCATGCCTTTCAAAAAAAAATTCTTACAATTTAGCAAGTCATGCTAGGATCAAAGTTTAACAACAAATATGTTTCCAAAGATGTCTGACTAAGTCTTTGTTAAGGTTTGTTGTTTGTTCTTCACACAGCTCCACACACTGGTGCGGTGGATCCTTGATACGAGAGCAGTGGGTTCTCACGGACAGTCAGTGTTTCTCTTCATGGTAACCACCTTCTTTCTGTCTTAGTTTTTATTTTTAATCCATAAACATTGAACTTGGAACATTTTTCTCACCCCGGAGTGTGATATCTTTAATATTTCAGATTCAGATCTTTTTATTTATCCCTGAGGGGCAACTCAGTTTCAGTTACATCCCGTCCAAGAAACATGAAAAAACAATCACTTGTGAGTTGCCACAAAGGCAGCGCCCCGTATCTAAGATGAAAAGTGGAAAACAGGAGGAAAGGAGAGAGAGGGGAAAAAGGCAGGTCCCAAACTATGCTCTTTTAGAGGGAGCACAGTATGGGACTAGAAAAAAACTCCTCAGCACATACAGACACCGGAACACAATCACAACAAAATTTGAGCACAAAGCACAAATGGGCAGGGGGGGTTGGGGGTCGAGGAAAAGATTACAGCCAGCCGCTGGGACAGACGCCTTTCTCGTCCATCTTGCTGCCACTATGTGGGAGGGAGGGGGGAAATGGGGCCAAAGAAGGCATTGAAACATGATCCTGTTTGCTTCATTCTGTACAGTTCAGCCTGTCGCCAGTTGATGTGAAACGACCTTGGGTAGATCTGATTCAGAAACAAAAGGAGGGGACAGAGCGTCATTTGACACAAACATCCTGGAGAATAGAGAGATAAACGGCCTTAAACTGCTGGCTTTTACAGATGCCAATTTAGATAAACAATTTGTTTTCAGCTAGGCTACATAAAATTTCCATCAGCCTTGGTGTCCAGGTCTCAATCATTATATCCAATATGGTGGCCGTTATCCCGAAAGCTGAGCTGTTAACTTCTCCAAGTTAGATTCCATCTCGCGTAGACATTCCAAAGTAGCATCCTGCATACCTTTGAGTTTGTTTATAGCATGAGTCTGAGTGTTAAAAGCCCTGCATAATTAGTCAGAAATGACAGGCAGCCTTCCCAAAACAGCTGCCAAAGTAATCCGGACTTTGCCATAGATTAGAAAACTGCCAGCTCCAATCAGCAGCATCCCTGCTATCATAATTCTAATTACGTAGACGTCTTCCACGTCCTTAATGGAAAGGATAGACCGACACACGATCCTCCACTTGTCCCAGGAGTCCATCGTGTATCCAGCTGCAAACGTTCCTTTGGGACAGGCGGGCTCACCTCTGGCCATTCTTTTTGTCAAAAAAATTTGGTCGATTGTTTTGAGAGACCAGCTGATTTTTGGATAGAGATGTAGAGAGAAACTCTTATTAGATTCTGACAAAAGACAGTTCAAGACAAAACAGCAAGCAGGTGCAGATGAGGAAGGGAGCCAGTGAAAAGTGTCCGCCTTTGTTGAGGGCAAGAAGATAAAAAAATAAAATAAAATAAGATAAATAATAAATCCTTGTTTGTCAAAGCTTTGTTCTGCTGTGTTTGGAATCTATTTTTTGATGTTTCACTATGGCGTTGGTGTTGTGTACGTCTAGTGTCCCTGACCTCAGTGAATATCGGGTGTGGCTGGGCGTCTCTAATATAGAAGAAGATAATCCAACATTGGCCAGGACACAGGAAGTCAGTATAGCTCATGTCATATGTGGCCCCGAAGGCTCCAGTTTGGCCCTCCTAAGGCTTTCTAAGTAAGTATTAGGAAAAAAGAATCCCAGTAAATACAATGCATTTATTTGAACCTAATGTTGTACTTTATTATGTTCAGGCCAGCACTTCCTGCAGACAACGTCCGTACGATCCAGCTTCCTGTCGATGGCTGCTCTATTAAAGAAGGAACGATGTGCAAAATGTATGGATGGGGAGAGACCAAAGGTTTGTTAATTCATCGACTCTCGCATCATTAGTTATTAACAGTCAAATCACCTTTAGCTTTTAAATGTAAGGCCTCTGATATTCCGTCACAGCGAAAAACAAATTTTTTAATTATTTGTATTCTTATTTTTCAACAAAATGATGTGGAAATTCCAATCTGACATTGAATATATTTCACATGTACACACAATTTGTTTCGTCAAGCAGGTAGTCAGAAACAAAAATGTCAATTTAATCTATTTGTAAAAAGAATGACTTAATTTGATGCAATATGAAGGACTTCACCTTCTGAAATAGAAATATTTATATTAGAACTTGAATTCTTTGCCCTAAATTTTATTCACTATACCATGGGCCCAGGTCAGGTTAGGACGCTGCGTGGTAAATGAATGGTCAGGTGATGTGTTTCGAGAAAGATATGGAGCTTTGTGGTGTCACATAGAGCATATTGGATGGCAAGAAAGATGAAGCAGAGGTTAGAATTGTGTGGAGGAAGGTAGCTTTTTAGCCTTTTGTGACGGCATAGTGATGTTTGGACCGAGAGACATCCTTTCAAATTTCACTGAACATTTAGAAGGGACAGCAAGGTGCCGCTATGTTGATAAATGTTCGGTGTTGGGGTGTCAGGATTCAGACAATAGACCTCCAAATGCCTTTAAAGAGTTGGTGCAAAATTTGGCGCTACAGAAAATTAAGGACAGTATAAAGAAAGACAATTTTCTGGACTTTGCATACCTGATCTTTGGTCCCTGAACAGTCTTACTATATTGGAGAGGAACTGAAAGCATCCAAAAGCCTGGAGGCTTACAATCAGCAATCCCAAGGATGGGCAACACACCCGACAATTTGGAAATGACCAAATATCGATTACCTATTATTTGTTACAATCTTTAGCAAATATTTCTGTACATAGATGCTTATTGTAAAACTGTTGCCTGAGCTAAGGGTTGACAGTTCACAAAAAAGCCTCCCCAACCCCTAAAGAAAAATCCTAGCATATCAATGCATGCAAAAAAATATAAGAAAAATATGGTATATCAATGCTAAATTGATTATTTCAGTCTTACCTCCAAGGAAATGTTCTGCGAGCATGTTCCCCTGGTTCTCAGTTTTCTCTTCTGATGGCTGCAATCCATATATGGTGAAATGGAAAGTTTTTTTTTTTTTTTATCCTGCTGATGATTTTTACTTTGAAAAATCCAAACAAATAGTCACCATTTTGCCGACGTGAGTTAACAAAACTTGTTTTTCTCGGACAGGTCTAGTCGTCGGATAAACTGTTGCGTACCTTTGTAACTTCAGCTGCACGTCCTCTATTGTATGTCAGGATGTATTTGTGTCGGACCTCGAGAACTAACGTCCACACCTCCCTCCCCTACAAGGCACTGGCCATGAGGACGTACTGAAGGCAGTGGACCTTCCCATTGTTGGAAACGCCCGGTGCAGAGAGATGCACAGAGGGAACATTCACATCACCAACAACAAGCTCTGTGCAGGAGGAACGCGCAACGAAGGAGTGTGTGAGGTAAAGATTCTCCCAGCGTTTGGGTTAAAAAACAAGAACAATACTTTAGTTTTAGGGATAAAGTGATTACAGCTTCTACCAGTGTTCCAAGAAGCTTTTGGACTAGCTTAGTTTGACCTACATCTCAAACAAATCTTACTGGCTTAGTGCTCAGGCTTGTGAAAATGGAGCCACTAGAGACTCTTGCAGTGAATTTCATCAGATCTTAAACACTTGGTTTGGTGTTTGGGAGATTAAAGCTGCTCGAGACAATAATTCTCTTTATCAGATAAAGACAAAGTTTTGGCCTCACAGATACATCAAAGATAAAGATGAAAAGGGTTGAAATTGCCGCTCAAATGATTGCTTTGATCTCCACTGTAAATTTTCTCTTATTGACATTGATGGGAATGTTTGGTGCATTGAATTGTGGGATGTGGAGTCCCTTAAACCGAAGTGTTTTTACTTCTCTCACCATGATTTCTTGCATTTTTGTTATAGTCTGTTTCCAGTATATCTCCTCACTCCACCAGACATTCAATTTCAGCTCGATTCAGATCTTTCTAAATAAAACCCAAAAATAAATATCCGCCATTGTGTTTTTATGCAACTTTCAGTGAAATCAGCAGAAATGTGTTGGGAAGAAACTTTGTCATGAGTTTTTGGAGACAAACACTAGAAATCACATTATGAATATTGATTATTGATCTATGACACACGTGTCAAACTCAAGGCCAGGGGAACAATTACTGCCTTTAGAGCATCCAATTTGTCCCGCAGGACATTTATTTCTGTCCAAGTTGCATAACTTATTATAAGTTGTTATGCTTGATTTCAGTTATATATCTATAATTTTCTATACCTACTTTGTCCTGCACTCGTGTGCGTAGTGGGGCTATTTCTGGTGCATATCTTCTCCTCACACTGAGCGTGAGGCGGGTAACAACCTGTAAGGCACTAGATCAATTTCAGCGTTTTAGAGCATCCAATTTGGCCCGCAGGAGAAAGTTCAAAAAAAAATGACAGACAAAACATGAATCAATGTGTAAATTACCAACTAATTGGACTGTAGATATGGCAGTCTCTCAAAGTACATAAATTTAATGAAACTTGACAACAATTACCAATGCTCACAGTTTTACCACACTTATATCACATGATGGCAGACATTTTAAATTGTTGATAAATTGTCATCGATCATTGCTAAATTGTGGAAAGAACTCTCAATATTTTCACAAAATTTCCCCAAATTAAATAAAAATTAATCACAAAATCAAGTTAATGTAGGTGAAGAACCGGCAGGGACTGCTATCTGTCACTTATTACTTGGATAATGTTGGTGCTTTACATACTTTACTTATCATTTAAAGGTGGAAGTGCAAAGTAGGGCATATTATTGTTGAAATTGCTTGTTTGCCCGCTCATAATCTGTGACCCACTAAAGATCAAACTGGTCCATATTTGACGCCTTACCTGAAATCAGTTTCACAGCCCTGATCTATGAGGCCGACACTTTGTCTTTATCTGATAAAAAAAATTTCATTCTTGTGCATCTTTAAAAAAATTTTCACAAATTGTGTCGCTAGTGTTTGTCACTATGTGTCAAATCTGTTGTGCTTTTCAAACGTTCCTAGCCTCGGCTTGTTTGTTTTTCAGAGGGATTACGGTGGCCCGCTCATTTGTCGGAATGGCGAAATCAGGGTGATCGTAGGCGTGAGCGTTCATGGGAGGGGCTGCGCACGTGCCAACCAGCCAAGCATCTTCATCAATGTGCCTTTCTACGCTCAGTGGATCTACAAAGTCTTCAGGCATTATCCTAACCCTGCCACTTAGTGAGTCAACAGGGAGCAACGGCATCAGGAAGAAGCAGCCACGACAGATACTCGGATGATGATGACGATGTATACATTTATGACAAAACATCCATACAGCAGGAAATAAACTAAAGTATTAAGCATGAAATTAGGCAAGTCGTGTAAGTGGCTGGAGAAGTAAGACATGCACATAATTAGAAAACTTTATTTTAGTAGATTCAACTCAGCCTTGCTATTTCTTTGTATATGGATACTCTTATTCCTGGTATTACTTGAATTCAGTGAACACCCACCGCAGTGGTTCAGCAGCTTTTTTTTTGTTGGTTATTGGAAAAGCCTAAAGGGATCCTACACATTTTTTTTTTTTTTTTTTTTACAAATTTGACCTACTTGTCCTTATTAGTAGATCTATATTTCTAACAAAACACAATATTATGCACCATATTCATTTTATTGTCTTTTAAAAAATTGGACTACTTTACAGTTTTAGAGCCTGTGTTCCTCCATCTTGAAATCACGTGATTGATGATGTCACACGCCCCACTGACTGTAAACATCCCATTGTTTTCATAGTTTTGCATTCAGCCCGCTTTTTAGATTGTTTAGCTGCTTTTTCAGTCAAAACGACAACTTTGCTGTCTGCTTTTGGTTGCAGACAGTTGAAGGGCTCCCACCCTGAAGTCTTTCTATCGACAGGGTTTAAGCGTCTTCAACAATCTGTGATTACTCGCTAACTTTTGCTACCAGAGCGTGTCAACGCACTGTTTAAGGGAAAGTAAAGGTTCTTTAGGAGAGCTCTTCTTCTCTTGCCTCATTGTCTACTACCCAACCACAGCTGCAACTGTCGTCCCCTGCGGCCAAAGATTTGTGTGTTTTTATCCTCTTTCATTAAACAATAAGGGGTATCTAACTTTTCCTGTTTTTTTAGAGCAACCTAAAGCAGCGCAAGTTGTCATTTTGACAAAACAAGCTGCTAAATGATCTATAAAGCTGCTGAATGCTTCACTCCAATAGAAAACAATAGGATGGGATATTTACAGGCAGTGGGGCCGTGTGACATCAATCACGTGATTTTAAGATGGAGGAACACAGGCTTTAAAACAATAAATTAGTCCCATTTTTAAAATGCAATTAAATGAATATGGTGCATAATAATGTGTTTTGTTAGGCATAGATCTTCTAATAGGTACATTTCAAAGATTTTAGGACAGATTTGTGAAAACAGTGGAGGGTCCCTTTAAGGTCATCGTTAGCATACATGTTAAATAGTCCTTATTGTACATAGTGCTTCATTGAGTGTATTTGTCACTCGAGATGCAATTTAGGTCTTATAGATCGTTGAGGAAAATGAAGTCATTACAAAAACTCTGCCTCGTAAGGATGTGAATTTAACAAAAATTTCAAGGATTAGGGAAAGAATAAGTAGCTAGCAAACCCCAACAACAACCAAAGTCCAATGAAGCTTTGAATTATCATTTGTGTTTAGATGATTGTTGAAAAAAAAAAAAAAAGCTCTGTTGTCTCTACTAAGCTTAACTGTGATACCTCAATCTCCCTGAAAAAACAATAAAAACATCAACTGTAGTGGAAATGATGTCAATAGTTTCAAATCATTATGTTGTACAGGAGTAAAGAGAGAAAGGTCGATTCGGTGTACATGCACTGAAAGATCATACAAGCTGCTATATTCAACAGACTGTATAGTATTGCCTTATGTTTCATTTTATTCACTATAAAGTTCACTTTTTTCCCCAGATGTCGAATGTAACGGAAATCCAAAGTTTGCTTTTTTGATGTTTGTCACAATAATAAATGTTTTTAATAAAGTGTTTTTATCCTTCTTTCATTACTGTATATTTAAAATGAGAGGTATCTGCTCCACTACCACAAGGGGGCACCACAGTTACATTGACACCATAAGGACCAAGTTGTGCTAATCTGGTTTTCTTTACTGATAGCTACACACTCATGCACACATATTACGTGCACTTTTGTTTATGCCAACACACACATTAGATTCCTGTTTTCTAACTATATACCATAAGAGACCAGCGGCATTCTGCTGTCACCCCATTCAGAGGTTAATAATCCCAGCAGTGAGCGACTAAAAAGCTGCTTTAATGTGTGTGTGTGTGTGATGAGGAAGCAGAGTGTGAGTAGGTGAAGAGCCCAGGAGAGCAGAGACTCAGGGCTGAAGATTAAACGCTGAATCCATTGATGCCGTATTAAGGAACTTATGGAGCAAGCAGAAAATGTACTGGGATCGACATTTTCCCTAGCTCTGCAGACTATGTATGCTGTGCACTGATGCTGACACAATACGCATAGGCATATACAGCACATACACACACTCAGACAGAGTGCTTTAGCCATCAAAGGGAGATGACCTGTTAGAAGTTTATCTGCAGGTCAGTTGGACGGACAGAAGAGCAGAAAATAGACAGAAGAGCATCACCTCCCTCCTCAGGCCTAATGACATCATCATCATACGGTATAGTAGTGTTGTGCTGTGTTCACAGTATCCGAGACCAAGGCCGTGATGTAAATGTCATCCCAACGTACTAATCATACCAATTTTGATGTCTAAATGGTAAATGGACTTGATCTATATATATATCATTTCATCCCCACACTGAAGTAGTCTCAAAGTGTTTTTACAATATCAGCTCATTCACCTGTTCACACTCACATTCACATACCAATCAGATTGAGCTGCCATGCATGGCGCTAGTCGACCACTGGGAGCAACTTAGGTTCAGTGTTTAGCCCAAAGACACTTCATGAGAAATATCCGGATGTATGTAGACAATTTTTAAGTATGCATGATGGGAGCACTAGTGATTTCATGATGCATTGTGAGCGGAACATAAAAAGGTTCTGGGATCGGCTTCAAGCTAAAAGTCTAACATCCCCTTTTAAAAAAAAGCATATATTATTGTCTTCCATTAGTTTTTCTAATGCTTTTGTAAATAGGGCTCTCATTTTGAAGTTAACCAGAAGTTTTGTCAGTAGCACAAAAGTGGGTCCCTGAAAATCTACAATATGTCGGCATTAAATGTGTATACGTGATATTCTACTTGGTCACTTTTTCGCTTAAAATGCTTTCAGAACTTTCAAAGATGGAGAATCAACAGAGATATTTAGCCTCAGTGTGATTCAGGTTTTTGTTGCTGTAGGTTCCAAATGCATGTTGGGCAGTGTTTGGAATAACGGCATTTAAAATAACGGCGTTTAAAATAATGGCGTTAGGTAACGGCATTTGTTTTTCAGTAACGGGGTAATCTAATTAATTACTTTTTACGCCGTTACAACGCCGTTATCGTTACTGAACGTTAAATGCGGTGCGTTACATGTATTGATAGAATAAACTGTGATCCGAAAGCATCCCTGGATTCTTACTCAGCTGTAGTGAGTAGGTGGGTCAAAAACAAGGTGAGCGATTATGATTGGCTAAGGCGACGTGCCAGCACATGCGACACACAGACGCGCGCGCGCCACACACATACACACACACACACACACACACACACACACACACTGCAGATTGGATGAAGCAGCAGAGATGGTGAGCGTGGAGCAGTCCAATGAAAAGTTGTAATTTTTAAGGTGGCGATACAAACTACTTTAAATTAATTGTGGTCAAAGGCAAGAACGTACATGTGAAGTGTTCATTATATCCAGGAGAGAAGACTTTGTCGACATCCGTTGTAAGCAACTCAAATGTAATGGAGCACCTCATGACACGCATCTAAAAAATCTGAATTCTTTGACATAGAGCAACTTTTTTTTTTAACAGTAACGCAAATAGTTACTTTCCTTGGTAATGAGTTACTTTTATTATAGAGTAATTCAGTTACTAATGCAGTTACTTTTTGCAACAAGTAGTGAGTAACTATAACTAATCACTTTTTTAAAGTAATGTTCCCAACACTGATGTTGAGAAACTTGGAAGTATACTTCAGTGGGAATGCTCATCATCCTAATCATACTTAGTATATAGAAGACAGTATGTACTCATTGCATTTGTAGTGTATTGTGACATTTCTAACACAGCCCAAGTCTTGCTTGAGACCAGAATGTACCGAGACCAAGTCAAGACCAAGATCCATCTTGAGTGCTACAACACTGCAGAGCAAAAAGCTTTATGAGCTAAAGTGTAAGCTTTTTCTTGTTTTGGTTTACTAGTGCACGAGTAGTCTTTACTAGAAACAAAAAGTGTCACTAGTTAGCATCATGGCAAGGGAAATCAAATTCAGGCTTGCCTTTGGTTTTGAAAAAATATTCCAACCAATCAGGGAGCTAGATTTGGTTTTAATCACTCCCACTTCATTTGCATTAGGTCTACTCGTACTACTAGTGAATATTTAGATTTTAATAGTACTACTAGTAGACTAGTATGGCAAGCCGTTTGAGCATAAACTAAATAAAGGGGTGGGGAAAGCAAATTCAGGCTTGCCACTAGTAAACCAAAATTGAGAGGTTAATAACGGTTGATGTCACTGATATCCACTTATGCTCAAACGGCTTGCCATTGACTGTAAACAGTCTATTAGCACTACTAGTGAATCTTTTGGCTTTACTAGTACTACTAGTAGAGTATAAACAGTATACTAGTCTTAAGTGTAGTTTGAGTTGACTAGTATCAGAATAAGAAAAAACTTTAACTATCCCCGAGGGATAATTAGAAAGGCAAAGTGGCTTAATTGTTCACCGCTAAGAATAAACAATACTCAAATGCGTCCTCAATAAACAAATAAACAATACTCAATTCAGTAAAATGAGTCAAGTGGTTATTGGCTTAAGATAATACATTAACCTAATTTTTATCATTATCACACAAAGTTAGCCAGTATATAAATCCCTGAACTGCCGAAACCAGCAGGCTGCTTTTATTGTAAAATATATAGGTATGCTACTACATCCTGGAACCAAATTAGTTTAACTGAATACAGTGACGTGCGGTGACCACTAGGGTTGGGTAGGCACGTTGCAAATTGAGACCACCAATGACAATTTCATATGCTTTTGTTGGCAAGTGTTAATTCAATTCAATCAATTTTATTTGTATAAAGCAATTTACAACAAAGTCATCTCAATGCGCTTATCAAAATATAAAATTCATAATAATAAAGAAAAAACACAACAAGATCCACATGAACAAGCATTTAGCCATCTAACAAAATCAACATCATAAACACCATTAAAGAAACCAAAACAATTATTTTAAATAGCCTCCATACTCTCCCAACAAGATATATCTCATGACACGGCAGCACATCCATTGTTTATATTGGAAACAGAAAAAATAACAAAAACATCTCAGAACAGCCTCAGTGAGGAGCATCAACAAAGCCAATCCTTCATTTTGTTCCATTCACTGTAAAAAAATACCAACATTGTTCTGACCTTACCTTTGCTGAAGGTCTGGTAACTCAGGTGTTGGTCTCCATCTTTTAAAAGCTGTCGTTTTTCCTCAAAAAAAAGTTTTTCTATCATCTCTGGCGCTGTCATTCTGCCTGTAGTGTTATCCCGCCCACAAGCTAGAGAACGTAGCAGCAGCGGTCACGTGGCATCTATTCACTAATGTACTGTGAACTCACGTATAGCATTTAGCATAGCGCGGTTACGGCAGCTCTCTACGTTGCATTTGCATGTAAATGGTTGTCATCTTGGGGACCTGACTGCGCATGCGCAAACACGTAAAAATACACAATGGGAACGGTGGCAGAAGAGCAACATGCCTTTGGGAGGGGACGTGGCCTCCCTCTGCCTTACAGCAGAGTGAAAAAAAACACTTTCAAACTTATAGGTACTGTAGGCTATTGGAAATGGAAAAATAAATAATTTATCATTATATTATAATTAAAACAAATAATCAAAATATCAATTCACCCTTGGGTAGGCACTGCCTACCTTGCCTACCCTGACGGCACGTCACTGACTGAATAACAGCCTGAGTGACAACACTGAATTCACACTAACCACTACGAATTACTGCTCAAACATGAACCATCCTAACACTACATTATAAGTGCATAAAGAAACATGCTTTTAACTAGATATATGTAGAAACTAAGCATAGTGTTAGTTCAGGCAGGCCGCGGACGTCAAGCCAGCCACACCTCCAATCAACCAACAACCTAGATTGGCTCCCTATTGGTCACAGCATACATGAAGCACTACTTAAACCACAGCAGCTGCCTTTTTTCCTCCTCAGCAAGCATCTGGGTGTCATTTTTTGTCATTAACATATGATCTGATCTGTTCCAAGGGGTTTCTGCTAACTACTCTCCTTGCTTTAGCCTTTAGCTAGGGCTTAGGGAAGGTCAGGGAGGAGTGCTCTCCCTATCTCTGGCTTTCCACGTAAGCTTGTGGAAAGGAGGTCCCAGAACAGACCCATACCACCAAATATACGATTACATGCATATCCATGTAAAGCGCTAAAAGTTGCTATATAAATCCTAATGCACGTGTGTGTGTGTGTGTGTGTGTGTGTGTGTGTGTGTGTGTGTTGTTTATATACACGATTTCAGTATTAGATTTTATTGTTATTTTGGAGTAACATAGAGCTAAAAAGAGAGTAAAAACAGTTATAAGTTAAGTTAAAAGGGTGAAATTGTTCATAAGTATAGATTGAAAAAGCAGTTAATTGAGTATACATACTGTGAGGAAGTTCGTTGAGTATAAATACTGTTGGTTACAGGATATATTATTACATGGTCACATGTTTTTTACTTGTAATATGTGTCACCAATAGAGTGAGACGTCAGACAGTGCTAGTTACACAGAGCAAGACTATTTCCGCAGGAATAAAAATTAATGCAACACAAAGGATTGACCACAGCGTCATTCTTATAAGTGTAACATGTGTGTGTGACGTCATCCCAAATTTGCGAGTGGGGTGCATTTGTTTACAGTGGCGTGCAGCCAGAGAGCAACCAATAGCAGAATTGTAAAGGGTGTTTGTTAGCGATTCCAAAGAATCGTTTGACTAAGAACCGGTTCCCAAATGCAACCAATTAATGATGCGCATATCTTCTGATTAGTGTTAAAAAAGGTTGATTATGGTTTCCCTCCTTCTCTGGGTCTTACAGGCTGGACAGCGTAACCTACATCCTGAAGGAAGGAACTCAAAGGATGAGAACAAAGCATGAGATGAGTGAATGAGAATGTGAAGAACTAGGCCACATGTCTGTTGTTCATACACAGTGCCCAGGTGGCGGGTAGGAAGTCCAATAATCCTCCAACACACCTTAACAATGTTGTGCAGGCGGTTCCTGTCCTGTAGGGTGATGGGGTGGTACCAGCAGTAGATAGAGAAAGCTAGCACTGTTTCGATAAATTAATAGTAAAATGTCAGTGAATTTCTTTTACTGACAAAAGGAGTTCAGTTTCCTTAGAAGGTACATCCTCTGTTGACACTTCCTCATGATCCCCTCTGTATCAGAGGAGAACTTCAGCTGGTTGTTGAGGATGGAACCCAGGGATTTATATTCCTCAACAGTCTCAATTGGGGAACCATGGATCATGGTGGTGACAGCCGCAGCCAGTTCTCTACGGCTGTTGGAGAAGGTCACCACCATCTCCTTGGCTTTACTGAAGTTCAGCTCCAGGTTGGAAGCATTACACCATTCTACAAACTGCTGCAGAGCAGGTCCATGACGCAGGGAGGAACCGGACGGGAGGGACAAGAGAAAGCATCATCAGCATCTTCACCAGGTGACAGTTGAGTTGCATGGACCTGCACTCATCAGTGAAAATGAAAAGCAGTGGGGGACAGCACGCAACACTGAGGGGAGCCGGTGGAGGTGGTGAGGAGATCTGAGAGGGTATTGTTGATCCGGACCTGCAGAGTTTTGTTGGTTAAAAAGTCCAGGATCCAGAGTATGAGCTGACTGCACCTGTTGAAGTTCTGTTGGAGTCTGTGTGAGCATGTGGAGTTGCAGGGTGTTTAAGGCAGAGGAGAAGTCAGCAAACACAAGTCTGGCAGACATGTTGGGCATCTCCAGGTGTTTGTGAATGGTGTTGATGATGAAGGCTTTGGAAACATCGACACTTTTGGGACTTTGATACGCAAATTGGAGCGGGTCGAGCTGTGAGTCGGTCAGGGTCAAATTCCAAAGAGGAATTTGAAAAAGTAGGTTTTTGATATGTAGTGACTTACAAAGAGCAATGTGCTGTGGGAGTGGGCGTGGCCTATGTCAGAAAATGCGACTCAATGTAGGGAACATGAGGATATGAAGTTTTTAAAAATGTGAATTAAATTGTGAAAGTTAAAGGCCAAAATGTTTTTGCAATTATAGCGCCACCTAGTGGCGCAATTTTTGGTATGGGTGGTCTGTGTGGTCTTCTATATCTACCCTGTAAATTTCACTGCCCTCAACATAACAATTCAGCAAAAATAAATGTTTGTTTGTTTATGTGTTTTTATGTCATTAGCCACGCCCACTTTGACCAATCGTGAACAACTTTGAGATATCGCCTCAGGAGGGATCCAAGATCATACCCTCCAAATTTGGTAACAATTGGTCGTGCCAATTAAGAGATGTAAATATTCATTATTTGTAGCGCCCCCTAGTGGTCTATATCATTCAAATTTGATACATACCCTCACAGTGACATGCCAACTATGGATCTCAGATTTGGTGTTGTTAGCATTTATTTTGACCGAGATATGCGCCAGTTCGCATTTTTATAGCTAGCTAGAAAACTTTACTCGCTAATAATTTGCGCATAAATTACCCGAACAAACTCATAGGGTTAACTGGAGATTGTGTCCAACTGAAGACTCTACGTGCTAAGTTTCACGCTGATTGGACAAAACCCCAGGGAGGAGTTTGAAAAAGTAGGTTTTTCAGTTTTTGCAATTTTGCTCCAAGAAAAGTTTGGGCGGAAATGGGCGTGGCCTATCCCAGGTGATTTGGTGCTATTCAAGGAATCTGTGGATATGAAGGTTTTAAATTTGCAACAAACGGTGTGGGAGTTATTGACCAAAATGCATTGACCTTTGTTATAGCGCCACCTGCTGGCGAACATATGTGAATTTTTGCGTCCAAGGTACACGTGGTGGTCTGGACCCAACCACCAAGGGGCATCGCCCTACCTTGCATGGTTTAGCCTGCAGCACTACTTTTACCGGGGGAAAAATAAAAGGTAACAATAATCCTTATGATTACAATAGGGTTCCTAGCACCACTGGTCCTAGTATGTAAGCATACGCGATTCCCTGGCCCCGCGGGCTTGGCCCACTAATAAAACAGACTATACAAACTAGAGTATCTAGGTGCAAAGTTTAGAGTTCTAGTGCAGGTTGTCAGTAAGTGACGCTGGTACAGGGAATAAAGTGGCGCTGATACGGAGATACGGAGTGGAGTGTTTCCATAACTTGGGGACAATTCCAGTGCTGATGAAGGTCAGGAACAGGCTCTGGAAAACACACCCCAACAGGGTTGTTGTAGGCTGGAACAAGCAGGATGGTGAGGTGATCAGAAGAGCCTAGTGGGGGGAGGATGACAGCTCTATAGGCATCAAGAACTGAACCATAGCATCTGTCGAGTGTCTTCTCTCGACGGGTGGAGCATGAGATGTATTGATAAAGTCTTTCAGGGATTTATCAGGGTTGCAATGATTAAAATCTCCAAGAATAAATTTGGGGGAATCGGGGGACAATTGTTCAAATGTTTCCAGGGAGCTCTTGATAAGCTCATTTGCTAAAGTGGTGTTAGCTTTGTGGTGAATTTAAACAAGGACAAAGAACAGTTGAGGGAATTCACAGGGCAGGTAAAAGTGACGGAGAGACAGAACCAGGAGTTCAATGTCTAGAGCGCACAGCTTCTCTCTGACCTGCACTGTGGAGCACCAACGGGGAATTATATAGAAACACACACCTCCGTCATTTTGTTTACCTGTGACGTCACGGTTGCGGTCAAGCCTAAAGGGGGAGCCAAATTCTTCAATGTGCAGTGCGTTATTTTCGTCTTCATTGCATAGCTAGGTCTTAGTAAACGCCAAGATAGAAGTGTTTCTGTACTCATGCAGATGGTTCACATTAGCCTAGAGCACACTCATGCGCGCACACAAATCTCTGCAGGTGAAAGAAACAGCTCTGCATTATGGTCAGTGACACAAGTCTTTTCACACTCTGGAAGTGCACATGCACAACGCTGTTTGTGCTATGCACTGAGTTTTTCAGCTGACTTTTTGTACGATAAAGGTAGGCCTAATCTACCTGACATTCAATATATTGCAAATGCAACACTCAGACTGCAGTCACTCATTTATACGGGCTTTCAACAAAAAAAATTGGAGTATTTGCGCTTTTAATGGTCGAGGAGTTGCAAAAAAAAAATAAATAAATAAATGGGCAGCGTAATCTTTTGCTTTGCTCTGTTGTAATAATAATAATAATAATAATAATCAGAATAGTTTTACTGCCAAGTAGAGATTTAAATTTTTTTTTAATATATATATACATTAATAGTAGATTAAAATCTTGTTTTACTAGTAAAGGCTATGCAATTTGCTTTTTCTCATGCCCTTATTAGTATATGGTGCTTAGTAGTAGTATTAGTAACACATTTTGCTTATGTACTTGTGCAGTAGTAAAACTATCAAATTTAAATACAAGTAGATCTTAACTATGGATGATATCACATTTATGCTCAAACATTTCCACTTTCCATAAAAGTGGTTAAGATCTGGTAAACACGGCTCAATTATTGTTTAAATATACACTGAAATAGAGAAAAAGAGAAATGTAGAAACCACTGAGGAAAAACCCTTCAAGGCAATGTTGAAACATTAAACTAAATTAGAAAGTACAATGTTCCTGGTTTGAATGTTTTCTCTAACATCAGCTTCGATAAAGGGTTTTTTTTTTTTCCTTTCGTCTTCAAAGCAGTCATTGAAATTCTGCAACAGTCAAAGGAAAGTCACATTCTGCCACGATTGGCTCAAGAGTTCACGCAGAGACGTGCAGCTCACTTTGTGTGTGTTATGCATTAAACCAAGGGAAAGAGAGGTTTACTGAGAAAGATAGAACATTAGAGAAAGAGCCCAACCCTCTTCAACATTTACATTACAGTAACTACCACAATCATTAGAACAGTCTGTAGCATCAGGCATCATGCTGGCAGACACAGAAATCAATTGTTTGCCGATGTCTTGGTGTTGCTGTCACCAACCAAAAAAGGTTTACAGCAACACCTGGATATTATCCACAAATCCTCCCAAACCTGGGCCTTACAAATGAGCCAATCCAAAACTAAAATAATGATATTCCAAAAAGGACAGTCCCCAGCTCTCCAAACACAAATTCTTCCTAAATAAGACGGCCCTAGAACACACCAAAAGTTACACCTACATGGGCCTGAACATCAGCTCCACAGGAAACTTCAACAAAGCTGTGAAAGACCTGGGAGACAAGGCCAGAAGAGCATTCTATGCCATTAAAAAGAACATAAAATTAGACCAGTGATGTGCTGTCAGGGTACGCAAGGTAGGCAGTGCCTACCCAAGAGTGAATTGATATTTTGATTATTTTTTTTAATTATAATATAATTAAAAATGATTTATTTTTCCATTTCCAATAGCCTACTGTACCTATAAGTTTGAAAGTGTTCGCATTTTGTACGTTTCATAGCCCAAATTACTAAACAGCGCTATTTCCTGGAACAGCTGCACAGTCTGACTCCTCTGTAAGGCAGAGGGAGGTCACGCCCCCTCCCAAAGGCACGTTGCTCCTCTGCCTCCGTTCCCATTGCATGTTTTTGCATGTTTGTGCATGCGCAGTCAGGTCCCCAAGATGACAACCATTTACGTCCAAAGGCAGCATAGAGAGCTACCTTTGGACGTAACAGCGCTATGCTAAATGCTATATGTAACTTCACAGTGCATTAGTGAATTGACGCCATGTGACCGCTGCTGCTAGCTTCTCTAGCTAGTGGGTGGGATAACACTACAGGCAGGATGGCAGCGCCAGAGATGATAGAAAAACTTTTTTTTGAGTAAAAAAGAGACCAACACCTGAGTTACCAGAGCTTCAGCAAAGGTAAGGTCAGAAAATGTTACATACTTTCCACAGTGAATGGTACAAAAGGAAGGATTGACTTTGTGGATGCTCCTCACTGAGGATGTTCTGAGTTGTTGTTGTTGTCTTTCTCTCCATGTTTCTGTGTTTCCAACACAAACAATGGATGCGCTGCCGTGTCATGAGATATATCTTGTTGGGAGAATATGGAGGCTATATTAAATAATTGTTTATGATTCTTTAAATGTGTTTATGATGTTGATTTTGTTAGATGGCTAAATGCTTGTTCATGTGGATCCTGTTGGGTTTTTTTCTTTCTTATTATGAATTTTATATCTTGATATGCGCATTGAGATTACTTTGTTGGAAATTGCTTTATACAAATAAAATTGATTTGAATTGAATTAACACTTGCCAGCAGAAACATATTAAATTGTCATTGGTGGTCTTGATTTGCAACGTGCCTACCCAATCCTAAAGGTCACGGCACGTCACTGAATTAGACAAACCAGTTCAAATTTGGCTTAAAAAATTCACTCAGTTATCGAACCAATTTCTCTCTATGGTTGTGAATTCTGGGGTCCACTCACTAGCCAAGACTTTTTTAAATGGGATAAACACCAAATCAAGACTGCATGCAGAATTTGGCAAAGCCATCCTTCGTGTCCAGCGGAAAACACCCAACAATGCATGCAGAGCAGAATTAGGACAATACACTGTCACTATTAAAATCCAGAGAACGATCAAATTTTATGAGCACCTCAAAGAAGGTGAACCCAGCACCCTCCACCACTAAGCCCTCAAATACACAGAGACAATAGATGGATGCCCTCTCAGACAGCTGGTTCTAGGACTCCGTACTCAAACACAAGCAGAACCTTCATACAGAACCCCAACCAGACTGAACCACATCATTAGAAAACAAAAGGAAAACTACCTGAACCATTGGAAAGAATCAACCCTAACCCAGAAAAAAACAGGAAGTATACTTGGCCCTAAACAGAAAGTACACAATGGCAAAATACCTGAACACTGTTACCAACCCACAGCTTAGGAAAATCATGACCCGGTACAGACTCAGCGAGCACAGCCTACATACATATGTAGGTGTTTGTGTACATGTACTGTGTGTATATTTGTATGTAGCACTACAACCGGACGCATGTGTGTATATTAGGGACGTAACAATTAATCGTAAGGCAGTTAAAAATCGATTTATAGGTATCACGGTTCATATCGATACTCTGAAAATTTAATTGTAGCACTTTTTTTAAACAGAAGAGGGCGGTATCTATTTATCTATTTATCCTTCTCTTGTCCAGAAGCGTAGACGGAAGGCAAAATCACCTACTACTCTTAAGCATGTTCATAAATGATTCCTTACCCCTTTAGCACCGAAAGAATATCTGTAATATTACGTGAATATCTGTAAAAGTTAGATTTTTCTATTAGCTCTGTCCGCTAGCGCATAGCATCGCATTATTCCTTTATTAATTTCATTCAGGATTTATTTTTCGTTAAATTTCATTGTTTTTAATAGTTTATCAAGGGATTCTTTTGACAATGAAAAATAAAAGGAAAATAGTACAGTATGTTTTTGGTTTTCCCCCCAAAAAATAAGGGAATATTTTCCAGTCATCATTTGTCTACAGTCTCATTTTGTAAAATATAACATTTATAACATATATATATATAGTGAAAACCTATATTATTATTTCATTTTAATCTGATTGTTTTGCACTAATGTAGCTATTTTATAACATGTAATCTTTTTGTTTGTACTTGGTTCTCACACTTGCTTTGGCAATGTAAACCTGTTTTCTCATGCCAAGAAAGCTTGTTTTGATTGGAGAGAGAGAGAGAGAGAGAGAGCGAGAGAGAGAATTCAAGAGGAGGCTTTTATAAGCCACAAGACGCCCATTACAGACCATTGAGTTTCAGACTTGGTTAAGAATCTATTTCATAATTTAATTGGGTTTCCTACATAATGTCTTTAACCCCTTTTTAGGCACTTCCTCCTCCTCCTCTCTCTCTTTGTGTTGGTTTAAGGCCTTTCTCACAAACAGAAAGAGAGGCTTAGATTCTAAAAGTTCTTCATTTTAATCATCTTGACGAGCAAGTACAAAATAAAATCTTCATACAATTCATTAGCTTCCAACAAGATGTCTTGGGTCTCTTAGGGAATCAAATAGGTTTCAACTAAATGTCTATTACACAGGTGGAGAAACCTGACATGAATGATCTAACTCGATACATACATAAACTCATTCCCCAACAGATGCCAGGACAATATAGTCATTGTCCAATCCTTGGGTTGCTACACTTTCAGTCGAAGTTTTTGTTTATACAGATTAATGTTTACAAGCAGGGGAGTTTCTACACCCCCTGGGGGCCCTAGGCAAGAAGGACTATTAGGCCTCCCAGTCCCAGAATGATGATTAATGAAGTCCAGGACAACAGATCAGTAAATAAATACTTTATCAAATAATTAACATATAAGAAAAATAATAAATAACATAACTATCTTAACTAAATGCAAACTTTACACTTAGGGTGTATGCTATAAATCTGGATTGGATTAAACTCCATTAGCTGGCTTGAACTAACCAAAAATTCCTTTCCAGCAGTGGTGGATGCTTTAAGACTACAAGGGAACCTCAGCTTCCCCTAAAATCAGTGGTCAAATATGTAGTGTTGTGTGTACATTTCATTGACTAAATAGATGACAGAACACATGTATGTTTAGTTCAGATTCAGCTTCTTATAACAGGAAACTGACAGTGACAGCGTGACGTTCTTCATTCATTACCGCAGCGTCACAGTGTTAATAAACAGTGGTGAAGTTCAGCTTCAATTGACTTCAATGGGAGAGGATTTAGTGGTTGATCCACTGCAGTCAAACTAGACGCTCATTGGATAAATGCTCGGTTATGACGCACTTAGTCCCGCCCATCGGACGCCGGGATTCACAGGAGGTCTATGGAGCAGTGGGCTGGATCTGTCTGTTCCGGACGCTGGAATAATGGATGATGATTGGATGATCTGTCTCAGGCTAATTCAATTTTGATTGACAGCGAAATGAGCCAATCAGAGAGTATGACGTTGTAAGCACACAGGCGGGGTTTTCAAATATTTCAGTCCGTTGCTCTGTGTTGACACGGAGACTTTGCTGATCCTCTCATAGCGAATTTGTCTTTGTTTTCATCAACTTCTGACAAACCTAGTGTCTGTTTTTGGTGTTTGTGGAGACTGTTACTGCTTGTGTTGTGAGACTTTTGACCAAACACTCACACTCCAGCGCGCAGCAGCTGCGCGCGTGCGTGCGTGTGCGCGTGCGCGTGTGTGTGATAATCTACAAATAGTTGTTGACAACAAAATGTGAATTCTACTAGAATTCACATTTAAATAAACAGATACATTTTCTGAAGTAGGCAGAAAATGAGCTTCCCCTGCATGAAAGACCAGCAGCCGCCACTGCTTTCCAGATATGCGCTGGACTACGAACGGCGATCAAAACACGCTAATTTAAGCCAAGTGATTTCACACTCTTACGTGCGTGCTCATGTGAAAGGGGCGGAGAAAACTTGGTCGAGACCAGGTTTGCTGTGAAAGACTAGTTGCCAATTGTGATTCAGCTTCAGCAAGCTTTGTAGGCTTAGTAGCATAACCCCACAATGCATACTGTAAATGCCAGAAAAACAAACACAACTGAAATGTGCAAATTTTTTAAGTATGATAAAAATGCAACCAAGCAAAAAAACAACAACAAAAAACAAGGATTTGAAGTGGAAATTAAGAGTACCTTGACCAAAAACATTGGATCTTCTAACCATTTCTCAATATCATTTTGTAATTTTCTTTCGTGAATCTCCTGAGGTGGGTTTTCTGAATTTTGGGGATGTCCATGTCTGTTATTTGGAGTGGTTCTTTTCTCACAATTTAACATTGAGCATTGTCATCAATAGTTTTTGGCCACAGCACAGGATCATCTGATATTTAATTTGCTATTATTTTAATACCTTCTGTTCTGGTGATGTGGTGTCATGGGGGTGGTGAGGAGGTGGTGATGAAATCCTGTGCTGCCATGCTGCTGCTTCATGAATGTGCCATCATGTTCTACTCTTCTTCTTCTTCAAGGCCCCACTCATGATCTGAGGTTGATATTGCTCGAAAGAAAATAAGATAAGAAGCAATTGTTTAAGACAAATATTTGTATTGTCAGATCGATCCCATGATATATTCTAAAGTTTACATTTCATTTTAAAAAAGTTAAACTAAATAAGTTCCTACTTTCACGTAGAGAGGTCTGTTGTTGTGGTTGTGATTGTGGTTGTGGTGGTGGTGGTGGTGGTGGTAGTGGTGGTCCAAAAAACAAAGCACCTCGAGGAAGAAAACAGAAGAAGAAATTTATTTGGTCAGCTTCCATAAAGTAAAGAAATGTGCATGCTCCACAAACACTCAACATTTGAGATATGTTTGAAATAATTAATGAACATTAATTTACAGTAACAACTTTAATGCTTCATGTTAACATTTAATTTAATTTAGGCTATAGCAGAAAATTGGATATATTGTATTACTATATTGTCTTTCAATTCTAAATACAAATTAGCCACAGTCTAGACTCAACTGACAGCAGGATTGATGCTGGTGTCAATTCTAGCATTTAACAACAAAATACTTTATTCTGGGAGAAAATATAATTGGCAGCAAAGGACTAACTTATTGTGTGGCTATAAATGCCCAGTATGTACAAAGCCATTGGCAACAAGACTTATGACATACTGTGCAAGCCAAGCTGAACTACTTCTTAAAATAATGCTGTTAAAATTGCTGTAAAGTAAGAATAAATATGTGCTCTAAGTTTGTCATACCACAGAAGTTTGTTGTTAACCACACTGTCAAATTTGAATGATTAATATATACATATATACACACTTTATGAATGTGTTAAGAAGAAAATGGCTTAATTTTTTTCAGTGTGTGTTTGATAACAACATCAGCACGTTGATGCAGGGACCGGTAGTAGTAGGGCTCCATTAGGGAGGTTCACGCCGTATCGTGATAATGTGTCCAACTGTCCGGGGGTTTCAAGTTTGGACGCTAATATCTGCCATCTGTCGGGCCCCGTGGGTTCCGTATCTGGGCGGGGGTGTCCCGGGGGTGGGTCTTTGGGTTCGGTGTCTCGGGGCACGCCCCCCCGCCATCTGCCCGGGGCTTGGCCATGGTTCAGCAAGGTGCCGCGCCGCCTTGGGCGGAGTAGGGCTGGTGGCTGGGGCCCGCTGTCCTCCGGGCTGTGCTGGCGTCGGGGGTGTCTCATGTCGGCGCGTGGGTGATTGGGGGTGGCCTCCGTGGGGGGCTCTGCTGGCAACTTTGGTGTGGGGTTGCGGTGCCTGGCTGGGGGTGCATGGGTTCGCCTGCCTATCGGTTCGTGGCTGGCGGGGTGGCCCTGCTTGGGTGGTTGGTGGTGTACTCTCTCGTCGGGGGGCCGGGGCCACCCACCTGTGGAGGGTGCTATATCGTGGTGTCGTGCGGGCCTGTGCTGGCCCTGGTGTGGGAGCTGGCCTCTCTCCTGCTTGGCCGCCACCTGCTTTGGCGGGGCGGGCCACTCTGGGCCGGCTGGCGGCGGGGGTCGTCTCCTGGACTGCTGGGGGATGTGGCTGGTGCCTGGCGCCGCCTGGGGGAGGAAGGGGGGGGTCCCGCCGCGCTCTGTTTGGCCGGCATGGTTCGGGGGGTGCCGTGGGGGATCTCCGGTTGTGCTGCTCAGCGCGTCCCTGGGGCCCGCTGTGCCCGTCTGCACCATCTACCCTCTCCGGTAGCCCGCCATGAGGACGGGTCGGGCTCCTACCGGACAGGCCTCCGACATGGACACTTCACATTACACACTCCCAGCTGGTCTGGCTCACCCACTTGTTGCACCACACTCACATACCCAACCCTTGGGGGGCTGGATGGTGCAGGGGGCCGCTGCCTGTGCTACTGAATAGTGGCACGGGGCCGGCACTCCCACCTCTGGCTGCCCTACTAATCCCTCCAATTTTAATTACACCTCAGCACACCACCCCCTGGGAGGGTGGGACCACCACTTCCACCCTTCGGAGCTATTGCACCACATACACATATATACACATAGGCTGGATGGGGAGCACGGCTCTCCTCCATCCACCCTTATTTAATAGCACTTCATACATTCACTAAACACATACATTCACTCAGGGGATAGGGAAGTGCCTCTCCATTGGGGAATGGAGAGGCACCATAACAGGGTGATGGGTAACTTCACACATTTGGGCCTTTCGGGTGGGGGCCCGGCCCCTCTGTTGATGGCTGGGGTGGGAGGGTGCGGTCGGGTGGGCGTGGCGGGGTGGTGGGTCTCTGGGGGGCGTGCAGGGGTGTTGCTGGGGGCTTTCTATGTGGGGTCTCTCCGGGCGGTGCCGGTCTGGTGGGGCGTGGTGGTGCCCCTCCTCTACGGGTGGGGCTTGGTGCTTGTCTCGTCTCCTGGTTGCCTTGGGGGAGTGCCTCGCGGCGTGTTGGTCCGGGGCGGCCTGCCGCTCCAGTGTGGGGGGTGGGCGTGTTGGGGGGTGCTGGCGTCTGCGCCGAGGTTGGGGTAGGGTTGCTTGGAACTCCGGGGTGGTGCTCTTTGCTGGGGGACGGCTCTATCTGTTCCGGTGGTTGAGGTCGGCATCTGCCGCTTGGTAGGTCTGGCCTGGGGGCGGGATGCTGGCGGGGGGCCTTGGGGTTGGGGGTTAGGGTCGGTGGCGGGATGCGCTGGGTGCTCGGCTGCTTGGGGCTTCCTCGGATGTGTGTGTGGCTGCCTCTGGGCCTGGGATCTTGGGGGCGTCTGGGGGTTGCTCGGCTGTGGGGGGGTGGCCTGGGGCTCCCTGGCCCCCACTCTCTCTGCTGGCCTGGCTGCATCTGCGGGCCCGGGGCATTTCCTGGGTTTGCGGTAACGGTTTTTGCACATATACTGGTATACAATGCACTGGCACGCCTTGGGATGTGGGATAAAACTCATACCTTTAGGTACTACCACTCACTCATTCCCCCTGTCCACAGCCACCACCATTATAGCTAAGATTCACACTTGTCACTATGCTGGCTTGATTACACAACATAATAAGCACAATATATTCTACAACATCACATCTCACCCTCACTGTATAACAATCTATTCTTCCCCACCCTTTTTATTTCCTATCTTGAGTCTCTCCTCCCTGCTCCCTTTCCCCTCCCCTTTCCCTCCCCCTCCACTTAGGTGTAACACTGCTCTCCCTTTTTATATTCTCCCTATAATAAAATATTTCTTACCCTTCCTTAGGGAGGGCTGGTGATGGTCACAATTAAGCAATAAAATAAATCAATTTATTTTATTGCAATAACAAAACATGCGTTGCTGTCTCATAATGATTGTACTTCTTGTAGTGTTGACCTTTGACAGCATGTCAGAAACGGTTCAAATGTCCAGCCTGAACAAGTTTAATAACAGAATACAAAAACAACTAAAGATTCAAGCTCACCCCCTTTGGCCACACCTCCACTTTTTACTCCCGCTTGAACGTATAAATTAAAGATTTTTTTATCGTTTTACTAAGTTCTTCTCCTTATCACATTAATAACGTTGAAGAATAGCAGAAATCAGTGCTGGTCTTGACTGGGCAGTCAGAGACCGAGACAAGACCAAGACTGGTTTTGAGTACTACAACACTAATACATATAACTAATTACTCCATTAAAAGAATTGTTGTTTTTATGCATACTGTATGGAGTAGCTGGATCATCTGCCTACTCTTTTCGATTTTAAAATACACAAGGTATTCAGGTGTTGGATACAAAAACACATGGTTTTACTGCTTTTATAAAGATCAGAGTAAAGTATGAAGGACACTGTGGGGATCGATGAAAGACATCCATCTCTGTTCTCTCTGGATTCTAACGTCAACCATGGTGCCTGATTATGTACCTGACAGCTGTTTCATTTTGTTACGGCCGGACGAGATAAAGTCATTTTTAAAACCCATAATTATTCATTTTTAGATCCAACGCCAAGATAAATTATCGGTGATCGTTTCCATTATTGAATAAAACTCTGTTTAATTTTTATGTTTAAAGTTAATGTTTCATTGCTACATTTCTAAAGCACTAAACTACTTACTCCTTGTGCAACTCAAACTATGAAACGTGAATAACGTGCACAACAAAACAAGTCACAACATTTATGGCTTCACCACATGTGGGTGAAAATCTTTCTTTTGAAAATTTTATGAGAAGGGTTTTGATTTATTGACAACATTCATGTCAGTATTTAGAATAATTTGCAATCTGAGAAAAAAAAAAATATAGGAAAAAAACAAAAGGGTTGTGCACATGTTTTATTGTTATAACTATTTATTTTTTTTATGTTCTATTTTTTGTTGTCATGCATGTTCCTCTTTCTTTCTTCTACTGAGAGAATCCTACTTCCCAAGTGTGAAAAATCACCAAATTTTGCACAAAGGTCCAGACCCATGTCAGATTGTGTCAGCTGCAAAAACAGGCAAATTGTTCTATAGGTGGCACTACATGAAGCCAGTGAAATTCAACGTTTTGAAAATTCACAACAAATCAACCAAATGTGCTCCAGGTTTGCAACTTTCACTTAAGTTTTAGCCCCATTAACAAAGAAAAAATTCTCCTATTTCTATTGCAAAATTTCCTCCTAATTTCTGTTCCATTTTTAGATTGCCTTTTCACTTTTTCCACTTACGAGCCAATAAATCATTGTTAAAAACAAATTATAAACGTCCTCATAATGTCTACATGCAATATATTTACACTGTATACTTTCTTACACAGAGGTGACTGGTTTATTCTATTAGTGAAACCATTTGTGACATTTCTATTTTTGATTTAACTCAGTGATATAGAACATTGTCTCTTGTACCAGAAACAGTTTTTGTTGTGCTTGTTGCTCAGAATTGCCTAAAATTGCCTGGCTCTGACTTTTGCAGCACAGCAGTTAGAATTCCAATTTTATTTTTTATTTTTTGTTTTTACAAAATACATGGCAGTTTGATCCCAAATGGTCCACAAATTTTATGCTGGAAAACAAGTAATTTCAACATTATTGTGCCCTAGTTTGCACTTCTGTGTATACATAAAATACAAAATATGTAAGAAACCAACAATATTCAAGCAATAAGTGATTGATATCAGTGTCAACAGGATCTTTAAATTTCCTTGATTTTGTGACCAATTTCTATTTAATTAAGGGAAATGTTCTTGTTTTTTCAACAGTTTAACATTAAAATGACTGTAATCTCAATCCATGTACCCCCTTTGTCCCACGAGAACATTTTGCTCAAAATTCTGTGAAAAAACAACTATAGGTCATAATGATGGAATGAATTAATTCCCAACCTTTTTTTGGATCGTCATCATTTTGATATCAAAAAATTCTGGCGACCCCAAATACATTTTTTGGTAATAATTGTTTTATACATGCTTTACAAACCGTTTAAATATATGTTCATGTATATCATAAAGTTGCAACTAATTTGTGTAATCTTTATAATTAATTATTAACTAACTAACTAACCCTAATCCCAGATCACATGGTTATGATAGATTGGAATGGATGGCTAATTAGTTTTAAATATTACAAAATTACTAACAACTTTATAATACTCATTAACATATATTTAAATGGTTTATAAACCATGTATAAAGCAATTGTTAAAGTTTTATAAACATCAATTCAACAAATGTTTATGGATGCTCTACACACCATTTACAAACTATTATAAACATCTGTTCCAACTTTATAATACCATCCACATATTGATTGTAGATGGTTTATAAACAAATTAATAATCATTAGTAAAATCTTAATTATGTATTTAAAACATGTTTATAGTTGCTTTATAAGGCATTAGTAAGGGATTATAACCGTCAGTTCCAACTTAACTTCCAGATAATGATTGTAGATGGTTTATAAACTAGTTATTAACCATTAGTAAAGTATTAGTTATCTATCTAAAACATGTTTATACATGCTTTATAAAGCATCAATGATCTTCAGTTCAAATTTTACAATACCCTTCCAAATAATGATAATAGATGCTTCATTAAACATTTATAAACCATTAACAAATACCTGGTCCATGTGTCAGTAATGTTTATAGATGTTTGATAAACCATAATCAAGGTTTTCTAGTCCTTTGTTAATCATTAACAACACTTTATAAAGTGTGTAATATGTTATGTGTGCATCAATAAACTGTTCATACAACATCAAATTATAGCATTACAAATCATTATGAACTATCATTTTATTGTAAATAACTATTAGCTACAGGTTAATTAACTATCCATTTACCAATTTTTATGCTTTATAGATGATGGTTATTCTAAAAGTGTTACCCTTTTTTTTCTTAAATTAGTTTTTGATCATGTTTGACCTCAGATTTTTTTTTTTTCTTTTTCTTACATGAATTAGATTTATATTGGACACTTTTGAAGTTAAGTTTAGAAATACAGTTGTTTAAGATTGGGGGCTCCTGAATATTTTATTTATTTATTTTTAATTTTTTTCATTTCTGGTTATCTAATGCCTAGGGTGGGAGCAAGACTGACACTTTATTTGTTAATTTTCCACTCTCTCTCAAGTACCCCCTGTAGTGCCATCGCGTACCCCCGATTTAGAAACACTGCTTTAGAGATACAATGATGGGGAAATGTCTGCCTTAGTATTAGCCTATTTGTGGATAAACTCCTCTCTCATGTGTTGTTGATGCCCTACATGGATGTTGTAATGCTAGCCAATGCTAGCGCTCTTAAAGCTTGCTTCATTGGCCAAAGAGCCACATTGCGACCCACAGAAAATGTACTGTAAGTAGTTGTTTTTTTTTCTTTTTCAGTGATAAGAAATAATTTATTTCACATTGGAATAGTTGACTTCTGAACACACAGTGGGATACCAGTATATACAGTAAGCACAGAACTGATTCAATAAAAGCATTCTTCACAAGACTTTTGCTAAACTTTTGAGATGGTGGATTTAACTCTATGGGTCATTAATGTTTGTATAAAAACTGCCTCAAATCACATCAGTTGCATGAAAGACTTTTAAAGTTTTCTTACCAACATCAGATCACGAGACAACATTAACGTGTTTGATTCCTGCTTGAACACGATGTTGTGTTTGTACCATCTGTAACTTTCCAATACGACGATCCTTCATTTATTTTCTATCTCCTGTTGCGATGCAGAATGATTCCTAAAGGCCGTGATTAGCTCATATATTTAACTCTCTGTCATTCTCTCTCTTGCTGTGTGTCTTTGTCTTTCACCTTGCCACTATCTGTCTGACTTTCCAGAGACATGGGGATGTTTTATCTGGGTAAAGTACACCATAGTGCAGAAACATCTCCCAAGACGGCCAGGGAGCTGATAGGTATCACTCTACAAACAGGCTGTTCCTCCCAGGACTGGAAACACAGATAATGCCTTCTCCTCCTCCTCCTCCTCCTCCTCTTATTCTACCATTCTCTGTCCCTGCCTCTACCCCACATTCTCCTGCCCATGCATCTCTCTCTCCTTCTCTGTCTTTCAATCTATCTTTTGCAGTCAGGATGATCTCCTGGGGATGAAGGTGGATTACCTATCTCAGTTGAAGATCCTGCAGATATTTGTGAGGATGGAATTAGAAACAACCCATGTTATAGTGTTTTTCTTCACAGACAGTGCGTTAATGCTTCTGCACATGCCTGTGTCGGGTGCCAGTTGTCCTGCAGCGTGCATGCGTGTATTGTGCGTCAGCCTGCAATGGGATACTCACAGAGTTGGACATATGGTAACCATGGGATACAGGCCACGGTTGAAGTTAAGTGTGCCATCAACTATCCTCTGACGTCACGAATCTCTTTTCTTCTTGTCCCTTCTTCTAGCGCTCTCTCATGAAAACGCCTTAAAGCTGCAGTTTGCAGAATTCTCTCTCCGCTCCGTTTTGAAACCGAAACCGAAACTCAACCTCCCTTAGCGGTTTCTCTTGAGAACGCTCTTAACAACTTTTTTCTCAATATAGACTACTGACAAGTGTATGGATTTTATCTTGCATTACTGGAGATATTTCTGGTGTGTTAGAGCAGTGGTTCCCCAATGGTGTGCCGTAAGGCAAGTCCAGGTGTGCCGTGGGTTTTTGTGACACCATACTGTTCCGGCGTTCTGCCTGAGTGCTCCGAGGGTGAGCGGTGACGTCATTTTTGGCGCCCGCACCTCGCGACGTCCTGTGCTCGTCAAGCATAGACTAGGCTAAATGCTGGGTGCATGTGTAAGTGCATGCCGGGATGCGCTCCGTGTGCTTGCAGCCGTGCACACTGCTCTGTGTGTGCACACGATTCTCTGCGGCGCACCTCAGCAGGTGAGCGCAATCACACTGATGAGAAAGTCACCCTATAAACGGCCTTTGGCTGTGCATAACGTAGCTGAGAACACCTGAAAGGTGCACTGCACAATAAGCATGGGAAAAGGACTGAAACCAATTGAAGGGCTGCTGGTGCACTCATAATGACTGGACTGTTAAAATGTGATCTCATCATTGTATAATTAATTTGCTGTGTTAAATAAGTATTTTAAATGAGAAAAAAAAAATAGTTTAAAATTTGCTTAAAACCTTGTTTATGTATTTAAGGGCTAAAATGAGTATTTAAAATTTAGCTAATTTCTCTTTAATAACATCCACAGTGAAAATATTTAATTTATGTATGAAAATAGTACAATATGAAAGTATTTCTGTTGAGAAATTGTTAAAATAAAATTTTAATTGTAAAATATATAACTGATAAAAACATGAGGAAATAGGTTTCAGGTTATAAAAGTAGACCTAGTTTTCTGTTTGGTTAATGTCTAATTTTTAAAGATAACTTACCTGCATTGATTTAATAAAAAAAAAAAGTTTAAAATATACTTTTACCAAATTAAATGTACTTACCTGAAATTGTGTTTATTTGTACTTACCTTGTTTGATGGAAAATTATAAACTTATTTACATTGTGTTTTGTCTTCAAAAGTTTTTCACCTTTCTTGTCACTGGAAAGAATAAAAGTAAGAATGCGTGAAATCCTGAGTCTGGTTAAGTCCTTCCTTTTTCAAGTGTGGGAAGCCATGACGTTATAAAGACACTTGACACTTACATTATTGTTGCAATATCCAACTGCACAAAAATAATTTTATTTGAATTTACTATTTTGTATGCACTCATTTCATAATACAGAGGCAAACTCTATGCGTAAAAAAAGTGCTGTTCCTGCAGTTGCGAAGGCGGTAATTACAAGACTGTGACAAAGGCTGTAGGACGTCATTAAAACAGAGAAACAGTGAGAGGGAAAATGGAGCACTTTCTTGTACGGTCGCCTGTTATATCGTTCATGTTATGAGTGATAACACGTGTTATAAAGGCTGATTTGAGCAATAGGTGTGCCTTTAGATTTTTACTTGTCCTTTGATGTGCCTTGGCCACAACAAGTTTGGGAACCACTATTTTAGAGATGAATACACGTGAATACACGTATCACGTATTCTCACTCTCTCTCTGACACAGAGTGTGAGTGTGGTGCGGCCCTCTGCCGTCACGTAGGTCGACGAGGACGCAAAGCGAAAGCGATCTGTTCCTCCTCAGTGTTTGTGGCTTTAAACTGTTACTTCTCCACCTCGGTCTGCCTTTTTCCTCTTGATTTGCTGTGTAACTGTTAAGGAGACTTCTGCTTGGACGTCCGTCATTTCACTTTTACCTGGATACCTGACCGCGTCTGACTTCAGATGAGCAGCCAATAGTTCCTAGAAAGATCTCTGATTGGATGACATCCAGAGTCTAGGAGCGTCACGCTCCTGGATTTCTAAATGTCATTTTACAGTGCCAGGAGAAGAAGCAGAGATTCACTGCTCACTCAGAACACTTTGATTACAATATGCTCAAAGATGATTATGGATTTTTGACCAAATAAAGTTACATATTGCAGTTTTAATGACTTCACAAGAAGTTAAAATACACTCCAATACAACTTAGTACTAATAACCTGTTACATGTTTGACTTTTGTGAAAAACTGTTTAGCAAAGAACAAAAAAAAAACAACTGTTAGGGATAGTGCTGTGTACAGAGTTGACGGTCGAAACATGTCAGGAGATAAATTTCCTGACAAAAAAGTTGTCTGAAATATTTTCTTTTGGTAGCCAGAACATCACCAAAATTTAGTCACCTGTTCCTTGTCCCATTATCAATATTGCCTGACAATTTCATTAATATCAGTTCATAACTTTTTCCGTTACTGTGTACATGTAACAAATAAATAACACACTCGGGCTCAGGAACTGATTGCGAAAAAAAACAACAGAAATAGGTTCGGCTGTAGAGCCAAGGTGTGTGAATAATTGGACACAGACACAAGGATTTTGTTTTAGTATATGTATATTAAAGATATTATATATCGTAAAGATATTTGGAGTCAATTTATGTTGATATATATTATTTAGTTGTTATGATAATCAGGTATAGGCAATAAACAAACAAACAAAATACAATTACAAAACAAAGACAATATTTTCTTCTTTCAAAACTTGTAGTCAAAGTTCAGTTCAAGGTTCATTTCCTTTGGTGAGTTCAGTTCAGTTTGTTTGATTTCGCTAAGTTGGAAAGCAAAGGGTTTCGCAAAGTTCTTTCGCACTGGGGGGAAAAAAATACAAAACAGAAAAGGTCCCCAGGGTATAATCCATGTATTAGGTCTGAGTGTCCGAGGAAACAAAAAGATCAAATATTCCTACCGCGATGCAGCGGTGGTGTGGTTGGGTGGTGGCTCGCTATCTAGTGGTCGAGAGTGGTAGGTGATCCAGGACTAACATAAAAACCTGACCGGTGAGTGGAGAGATGTCTAGGTTATAGGAGAAGATGTTCATCCAGGTATTTCTTATGGAGGTTTTGTTTCAGTGGTGATTTTCAATCAGTAAGCTGACCATGCAGACGCCACAGTGAGAGCAGCCATCACAGCATTCAGTGGAGCAAACAAGAGTGAAGGGGGAGGGGCCAGGGACTTTAAAGGTGTAGCGCGGGCTCGTCACAATAAAACCATGGCAGGAAGTTGGCCTCTAGTTCACATGGGTTACATACACAAACTGACTGACCAACATACTTCCGAAAACCGTTTTCGTTTTCGAAAATATGGGTCAACTTGCTGGAATTGCTGGATTACTTGGAAGTCAAGGACACATTAAAGCAATCAGCAGATGCCTCTGAAGAAGACTGGCAGTTGACAGTTGAAACATGTATGTCAGGAGATCAAAGTAAATTGGTTGAAAAAAAGTTGTCTGAATAAATGATACCGCAATATTCAAATTGTTTAATTCGTTAAAAAACATTTACGCAATTAACACAGAGACAAAGAGCAGCTGAATACCCCGCCACGATAGGAGACCGAATATTAAGGTGGAAATTTTCACTTCAAAAATTTTCCTGATGGCTAGTATTTTTCTTTTTTTTTTCTTCAAAATGTACTTGGATTTACTGATCTGATAAAGAATCATCGTCTCCAGCAGCTTAAAGCTGTAAATAAATGGTGGCTCGTGCTTTTATTCTCCTGAGAAAGGAACAGCAGGTTTTAAAGTTTGGAAGATAAATTACACATCTTTGTTGTGTATTTATTGCAAGTTTGTGAGCGACTTCAAATGTGTGATGTGATTTAAAAGGTAGATATCATGCATAAAACAAGAGTCTGTGGATTCCTGTAGTGGATTGTCTGAGGTTAAGGATTAGATGAAATGAGGCTTTGAACGTCGTGCTACCTTCAGGGAGTACTATAACAAGTCACAAATGTTGTTTTGATCATTATTTCTCAAAGATATGAATGAGAACATGTGCAAAATCTTTAAGGCAACGCACCTCAGTTCTCGTACATTTGCTAATGAAAGATTTTAAAGTACATTTTCACATAATTTGCTTTTAAAACATGTCTTCCTTTAGAGGATTTTTCTACAATGCAGTCGGGACTCTGCAGAGAAAAGGAGTTGCTTTCTCTTAGATTTTTCTCTGATCCAATTGATTTAACAACGTCATCCAAGAAGTGTTATTTTTATTGGAAATTGTCTCCATCAGCAGGAAGCCACTTCATTGCATTTCCTCTTCATTCAGTCTGCATGAAGTCAGCGAATTGTATCTATAACTCTTTTCTTTTCTTTTTTTAACCAAATAGCTATTTAATTTATCTATTTGTTTATTCATAATTTGCCGACTGCCTTCAGAAATGAAAAAAAAAAAAGAATTTAATGAACATGTATTGTAGCCTGCTATTTGAATTCTGTTTACAGATAGTTAAAATTACATAAAATTACCAGAAACATAAAAGAGTGAAAATACAAAAATAGTTAAAATAAAAGCATTTTAAAAATTACGTAAACAAATAATTGCACAAAAGGAAAACTAAATAACACAATTTACTCCGAAAACAAATGCTCCAAAACTACAACAAAAAAACAAAGACTACACTAAATGACTCATTCAACACAAAAAAAAGCACGAAAGACAGAAAAATATCCAAAACGATGAGAAAAACAAACTAAACCCTTTGGTATTTTGTGTATTAAACCTTGAATCGTTATTATTTTTTATTTTTTTCCCCTTGGATCGAACAAAAACATTTTTTTTGGCCTGCGCTTACACTTTCACCATCGTTTATTTATTTGTTTGTTGCTCAGCATCTTTTAGCAGAATTAACTTAACATATATGTCAAATTTTAACCAAAGATTCCATTGAATTTTGGAGGGGACAAGGTTCAATATAATGATTCTGGATCAATTTTAGAAATAGGAATATTCCTTTCTCTCATATTTGGTGAAACTTCAAGTTTGTAATGAATCTATCTTTATGAAATTTGACTCAGTTATGTTGGGTTGGTTCTTTCTTTTATTCCACTGAGTTTCATTTGGATCAGATTCAAATTGTGCATTTCATTGTGATTTTTCTAAAAAAAAAAAAAGGGTTTTCCATACATTTGGACCTACTGCATGGTTATTAATGGGGATAGAAATGTAAAGTGTGAATGATAATAGTACCACGATAAGGATAATTAAATCCAAATAAGTGACAATATCTAGAAAAGAGATTCGGAGCTTGAAAGACTCTTGTTCTCTCTGAGCGTTCATGTTTATATAAAATATCAGCTTTTAACATGTTAAAGCAGGGGTGTCAAACTCATTTTCAAGTGCCAAATACAGACCAGTTTCATCACAAATACATCACTGATTTTAGGCGAGAAAACAAAATATTTCAACATTAATGTGCCCAAGTTTGCACTTCCAGTTATAAATTACACATAAAGTATGGAAGGCATCAACAAGATCTTAGCAGTAAGTGACAGATACTTAAAAGTCTAATAATTTTAGATTTCTTTTGACCAATTTTTGTTTAATTTGGGGAGATTTTGTAAAATGATTTTAGAAAAATTGCAGGATTTTGGAAAAACATTTAGTTCTTTCAACAACAATTTCCACTGAATTATTTGGTCATTTACACAATGATTCATGTCTTCTCTGTCATTTTCACTTTCTCCTGCGGGGCCAAATCAAATGCTCTGAAGGGCCGGCTTTGGCCCCTGGGCCTTGAATTTGACACATGTGGGATAAAGTAACATTATAACACTATAAGAGACTCTCATTTATTCCTCTCTCTTCGCTAATCATTCCAGTCAGATAAAATCAGAATGTGCTGGCCTGGCACTGCCTTTAATTTCACTAATCTGCATTCTGCTCAGTTATTAATTAGTGGCTAGAAAAACAACAAAAACACTTATTCTTCCCATGTCCTTTCCTTCTCCTTCGATGAGACCCTGCAGGCTGATCCAACATCTCCACTATTCTACTTTGTGCCCTTTTAAACCAATGCATAACGCTCTGTGACAGCAATATATTTCCATACTTCCAAAACATACAAAATAATAATCACAAAAGCTATGATAGGGGGAAAGAGTGATAAGTGACGAGACTTTGGGTCAGAGGAAAAGGGCGAGAATAACACGAGAGCGTGAAAATAGTAACACACTGAGAGCAAAGGGTGAAGACAATGGATTTAGCTGCTCAAAGTCATTATACACTTTGTCTATCCCAACAGCCTCAGCAAAAAACCAGCGGGATGATTTTACCCGTTTATATGGTAATCAATTATACACATGTCAAAACTAATAGCTTTAGCCAACACAAAAGGACGTTAGCGTTGAACTGAAAGACCGGAGGAATTATATGGGGAAATATTATTTTCCTTTGGAGGATACTAGAGAGGATTAAACTCCTGGGCTTGTGGGAGAGCAGGATTGTTTTACCTTTCCTCGGGGATATCTCAGGTAGCAACTATTATTAAAGAGCTAAAAATGGCCTTTACTGTTTTAGCAACCTGAATTCAGGTGCCGAGAGGTATTTGCATCTGTGCGTTGTGCACGTGAATGAATGTGTAGCTGGAATGTGTGTTGGAAAAAAACGCAGGGTGAAGGAACCTCCAGAATGTGCACGACGCTGCGGAAAGCGACTTTGGAAAAATGAAAACACGGAGCTGACACGGAAGTTTATCCGTCACTGCGAGTCCTGGATACGTCCCACTGTGTTGGTTGGCATTATCTTCTAAATATCCTTAATACTTCTAAAAATACTACACTTTTGGAATTTGAAGTGGCTTTTTCCACAAGCTACAGGCTCATTTGCTTTACTGGTGTGAGGTTTGCAGGTTCTTGCCAATTGGATACTGTGACACAGCTTTACCCGAAGTTGCTTGAAAAGTTTTCAACATTTTCCAGCGATTTCCAGTGACTGTGATCGCGTCAGTTGAAGGGAGGTTGCTTGAAGTTGCATCTTTTATATTGACTTTGAATGTAAGAATGGGAAAAACTCAATGCCTTTTGAATGTCGCAACTAAGCGTCACTCGAAGTCGCTTGAAAATTTCCAGCGACTCAGAACGTGTCACTTTGAATCATTTACATTGATTTTGAATGTAATAGACGCCAGAGTCGCGTTTGGTGTGAATGCAGTCCATGATTAAACTTGTGACTACACCAGTTCAGTCCCAGGAGTTGTCCGCATACCTGGTGTAAAACAAATCACTGCTCGGTATTGTATTGACCAGCATTAAACGTAACACCAACTTGCATTTCACTGCCTGGTGAAACAAACTATTAAGCGGTGGTAAGCTAAAATATGCAATCTCTCAGGAGTGTGGACCGGCCGCGTGGAGTCTGTTGTGGAGTCCACCAGAGTATGTTGGAGCCTTAACACTCTAGATTTTGATTGGAAACGAAACAATTTGCCAGTTTGATCCTTTCTAGACTTTGCTTGCATGTTCACACAAACCAAACGAGGCGGACTACCCGATCAAACAAATCCTGGAGCATTTTAAAATCTCTTGGGTAAGTAATATTATGAGATTCCTCTTGGTTCTCTGCTCCTAAAAGCATATTGAGTATGTATACTTATCATTAGTTTTCTCCACAATGCATCTGATTGCTGGTAGGATCCTTTTTCTTTGCCTTGCTCCGCCCCTAATATCTTCCCTTTCAACATAAACAAGATTTAATATCCTTTTATACAAGTTCATGTAAAGTTGTCTTTAGAAGCAGATGGTTCTTAAAAAGAGAGGAAATCAGGTCAATCACCAATTTTGCTCATTATCCTGCACCATAAAGCAGACATCCATGGATATGGATGGCATTTATTAAAACTCTGATAATAGAGAGAGAGTGAGCAGCTGTGTTTTTTCTATCTGCTGACACCACTGTGATTTATGGGAGTGTCTCTTTACATTGATTAGCATGCCCTTCTGGTCATACGGTAAACACAACTGTCGTTTGGGAGCGCGTTTCGTGCTGTTTTTGTTGCTTCCAGTAATAAGTGTCTCGGTTTCAGCAAGCTGCCTCTAAATCTCGGCTTTTTTTCACAAACCCTTGAGTGTTAAACTGCATTTCCAATCAGATAGATCTGGTTACCTCTCCAAATGCAATCCCTCTCTGCTGCACTTGTTCATACAATTATCGCTCATGGTTCCTATTGTCTTTTCTAACTGTGTTTGTTTTCCCCTTGTAGAGACTGCAAACTTAATTGATATCACTGATATTTTCAAGGAGGAATGGCAAAAATGGTGAAGCACAGAGTGCAGATTGTAGATCACATTTTTGTAGATGCTGCTATAAACACCAGTTACCTTCCAGATCACTCCCACCTGGAGTACATTTTTTTGTCTTTGATTCGTAAAAAGTCTTTGGGGTCACACTGGCATCAGTAGTGGATGAGACCAACTTTTGGATGAAATCAAGATACCGTTTGTTGGTTATTGTCCCCAGCAGGTTGACACCAAAAACCAATGTCTATACAAGATGGACTGGAGGTGAAAGGCTACAAAAAACTGTCATGGCTATTAAACTTCTGAAAAGCCTAAGGACTTGTAGCATCGCCCATTAGGAAAAAAACACCTGTTTTTTTCTTATTTATTTATTTATTTATTTTTTACTTTCAAGATTAATAAATATGAACTATAAATGACAATAATAGATGCATTTTTTTCCCTTTTAATTATTTCTGTCTTTTTCTTCTTGTCCATAAATTAATATCAATTTTCCATTGTTGCCTATGTGTGAATGTTTTTTCCCCATTTGAAAACAATTCTGAATGGAAGTATTCTTGTGTGTGTAGAGTAGGTTTTCCATGTGTGTGTTTCTGTCTGAGCGATTTTGATTGGCTGTCATCTCACTGCAGGTGAATATGATGCTGCAGGACTTGAACTGACCCACTTCTCACTTTGACCAACCTGCAGCCCTTGAACCACCAGTTGGATACTATTTATTGATCCATCAATTTTTCCATGTGAATAAAGACACACATTTATGTCGACTCTTTTTGGACATAATATGGAGATGTCCTTTCCAGGGAGGCAAATTAATTCCAAAGGCTTTTAAAACGAATTAAAAAAGACTAAATGGAGTTGCCACATGTCAATGAGTACCTTTGACAAACTATTATGGTAACCATAAAAAAGAACCACTGAGAGTAATGTCCTATTTTATATTAGGTCAATAAAATGAACCCATTTGGTCATAAAAAAAAAAAAAAAAAACTGAACAATTATATCATCTGTGGGTTCATGCCAAAATATTCTAACTTAATTACTGAGAAGAGATTCAAACCGTTTGATTTCTCCAATGTAGTTTCAAGGATGATTCAAACAATTTATTGTTAACTTTTACTTACATTATCACCAAAACAACAGTTAAAAAAAAATAAAAAATCCCTGATAAACTTCTGACTTTGAAAAAAGAAATGTGGGTATTTTGCAGATATTTGTGATAAAATGAATACTATTTAATGTAATATAAAGTGTGTTTTTGACAGTCACAGCTGAACAGTCTAACAATCTAGATTTTCCTGCAGTCAATATTTACGATACTCCTACTAAAGAAAGCTCTTATTTTGACCGAATGAAAAATACAGAATTCTGCAGTTGAATCTGATTTGCAACACAACCAAATTTGACAGGACTTTTCCACTTGTAACTTTGCTTTCTACTTTTCAGCTGACAGGAGTGGCCTACTGCGGTATCTCCTGCTGATCGCTGACAGCTGCCTGCAATAGGAGCTTATTTTAGGTATAACCTATGTCACAGGGTGAAGGGTTAGGAGACTGGAGCAGTTCATTCAATAAACAAACTAAAAATGTCAAGATGATCCCAGATACAAACCAAACTGAAACACAGACCGACCGACACAGTTAGGCTCAACCACAAGACAGAGAAACAAAGACTTGGGCTTAATGTGTTTCATGTTGATGCTAAAGGCAAGAACAAACCCAAAATAGTGTGTCCAAAAAATATATTACGTTATTTCGTTTGTGTTAAAGTTAAATTTTGTGTTCAGTTGGTGGACAGCGCATGTGTCAAACTCATGGCCAGGGGGCCAAATATGACCCTTCGGAGCATCCAATACGGCCCGTAGGAAAAAATAGAAATGACAGAGAAAATATGAATCTTTGTGTAAATGAAACTGACAGTTTCCCTGGTGCTTATATAGCATGATTGCAGTCATTTTTTATGTTAAAAAGTTGAAAGAAATGCAAAATTCTTACAAGATCCTTCAATTTTCTTCACATTTTGACATATTACCCTTGATAAAAATAGAAATTGGTCACAAAATCTAGGAAATTTAAGGTGAAAATCCTGTTGGGAGCGATATTATTGTTATTGTTTGGATATGGCCAGACTCTTTTTTTATTTCATGTATACATAGAAGTGCAAATTATAGACAATAATGTTGAAATTGCTCATTTTTTGCATAAAATCTGTAGCCCATTGGAGTTCAAACTGCTCCATATTTGGCCCCTGAACTAAAATGAGTTTGACAACCCTGGTCTACAGCATATTGGAAGAGCAGAAATATTGTTAGCAATTGTGATGAAAGCTGCGTGAAAAGATAACTGTTCATTGACAGGATGATGTTCCACTACCTCTGAAGTCAGCACCTGACGGCGCTCTAACAAACAGCAAAGTTCTCCTGGTCATCATTTAGCCACAAGGATAGTCTTGTGTTCAAGACCGCACTATCCGAGACCAAGACTTGCCCGAGACCAGAATGCACCGAGACCAAAACAAGACCAAGACTTTCGGGAGCCGAGACCGAGTCAAGACCAAGACCGAGACAAGCTGAGACCAAGACCAAGACCATAAACATTTTTTTTTTCAATTAAAAAAAATAAATTAATAAATAAAATTATGACAAGGTTCGATAGTTAAATAACATCTCTTCTTAATTTTAGTTTCTTTTAAATACATTTGACGGACAAAAAAGGTGCCTGCAAACTACTACTGCTACTGATAAATTCACAATTATTCTACATATTTGAAAACAAGATTTTTATGTCAGCTGAATGTAAAGAAAGTGTTTAAAAGCACTTCTTCCAAGAAATAATGATTCTGATTCTGATTCTTTGAGTTGTGCAGGTCAACAGGTCACATAGTTCACAAGATAATTTTTTAGTTTGAAAAAACCTTTACACAGGCCATTTTTATTCATTCACTTAGTTGATATAGTTTAATTTGGTTGCTAGAATGTAACTAGGATATTCTATTAACAAAGGTTTCCAGCTGTAACTGTGAAAGTGAAACTTTCTGAAATAAAACTACAAACAAGTTGTCATCAGTCTAAAAAACATAGAGCTACAGGTAGATGTGAAACTAAATAAAACAAACCCAAACCCTGGAACAGTCATGTGACAAATTAATCAATAGTTATTGTTGAGAATTATTATTATTATTCTGGATACAGTGGAAACAGAAACTATAAAAAATATTTTTTTTGTGAACCTGTTTATAATGTGGGGAACATATTATATACATAAATGTAATTGGAGTCTAAAGCCACAAACAACACCACTTTAAAAAGATAATAGACTAAAATAAGACTTCTTTACAGTTATTTGAGTCATTCTGGGCTAGAGCAACTTGCGGCGATGACACGCTGATGACGACATAATCCAAGATGGCGGCAGCCCGAACTACAGCCGATACTATGTAATAAAAGCCTTAAAAGACATGGATATAATGAAAAGAGTGGATGGACAGAGACATAAACATGCTGACACACGGACTTATTAAACACACATATCATTTTACCAGTTGTTAGAGCTACTGTCTTTACCAGGGAGATAATATTTATTCATGGTGATTGTTTTCTGGAGTTTTACTGGGATTTTTTACCGGTGATTAGTTCATATCTCCCTTGCGCTCCGCTGTCCAAACTGACACCGTAGCCAGACACACATACACTCAGTCACATTAAGGAAGGTTGCGGTCATTATACGGGGTGGATTAAATAATGAATAAAAGATTGTTTTATCCCGTTCTTCTCCGTGTTATTATCACATTATAAAAAAGTTTAAAAATAGCAGGAATTAGTGCTAGTCTCGAACGGTCTTGACGGAAAATCCCGAGTCCGGGCAGCCCGAGTCAAGACCAAGTCAAAATGCTTCAGAGTCCGAGACGAGACCGATACCACGACACAAGGAAATAAGAGGGAACAATGTGGTGGGAATGCGGTTAGTGCCATGACAGCCACCCATAGTATCCCTGTAAGCAGTACGTAGTAGTGCTTTGAACATTGGCATTACACTCGATTGTTCAGTAACATGACCCAGCGCTGGACAATGATAGCTCAGCTCAGCCAATCGTAATTCAGTGCTCTTGTCTGCTCAACAGACATTTTTGAGAAACTTGCCTGGCTAACCCTAATTAGCTATACACCGTCTTTTAATAAAGCTTGGAATTAAAATTCACTACAGATATACCCTTTAAGGCCTAGGTTACCAAAATGGGGTGCGATTTGTCATGGGGTGTATGAATAAATATTTAAAGTTGGAAAGCAGAATATAAATAGAGCAGCAGTCAGGAGCCTCCATGCATTTCCACAAATTACACATTGGCCTCTGTAAGACTTAATAAATAAAGATAATAAAGATAATAAATCTCATCAAAAAAGGGCAAATATGATGAAAGCTACATTGTGTTGCACTAGTAAAACGTGCTATCAAGACTTTGATACCCTTTGCCACCACATACAATTGTGTAAAAGTGGATTTTCAGCTTTGACAAACTTTGCATGGAGAAAGATTTAAGACAAATTTTATTACACATACAGTTTTTTTTACATTTTTTCAGAAAATATTAGTTTTTAACTCCTGTGAGAAAACAAAAAAAAAAAACACTAATAAATATATTAAAAAAAATCATAATTAAACAAACATTTATGTTAAAAATAAAGATACAATTAAAAGGTAGATATAAGTTGCACTGATTATTCTGACTGCTCCATTTTAATTATTTATGTCATATAAAGATGTATGAGAGTAGCATTAATGTCACCCAATTCCCCCTTAGGGATCAATAGTTTACAGCAGTGTTTCTCAAATGGGGGTACGTGTACCCCTAGGGGCACTACAGGGGGTACTTGAGAGCAAAAAAGAGAGAGAGAGATTAACAAAATTAACAAATGAAAGCATTAAAGCAACACACAAAACGACCAGAAAGTGGGGCCATCTCTACGCAGGGGCAAGAGGAAGCAGTGCCCCATCCCATCACGAGAAAATGATCTATTACACTCTGTTCCGAGAGTTACGTAAGTAACTATGGTTCTATGAATCCTGGATGACCGCCAGAGGCGTTGCTTAAAGCACTGGATGTTCCATCTCGCGCATGTGCAGGTCGAGTAATTATATCAACCAACAAAGTCACCTGTGACCCCTGGATGACCCGGAGAGTCTATATCTACCGGTGTCATCAGGTGATCTGTTCCTGTCAAAATCTTCTCGCGAGGACACAAGGATCCTGAGTGACAGGATGCTCTGGCAGTCATCCAGGATTCATAGAACCGTAGTTACATACGTAACTCTCATTCTATTTCATCCTTCCTGACCGCCAGAGGCAGTGCTTAAAGCACTGGATGACTTATACCAGAAAGGTCACGAAAGAATCCTCACCTACTCAAGGCCTGAAGCTGTGAACAGCACAGCCATTGCCATAGGCTGGACACCAGAAACGTTCACCCTGTAGAAATGTTCAAAGGTGCATGATGAGGACCAGCTCGATAGGCTGGTTCACATGATGAGGGGGCAGCCGCTTGAGCAAAAACGAAGGATTTGGACTGAGACTCACCCTAGAGCCATCAGCCTTCCAGCGAAGACATGCCTGGCTCACTGACAGGGCATGCAGCGCCCCCACACGTTTCACCGTTGACACAGCAAGAAGAAAGGCCGTCTTGAGAGACAGCCACTTCAAATCAGTGTGTCCCAGCGGCTCAAAGGGTGGCTGGGAAAGGGACAGAAGGACAACTTGCAAGTCCCATGATGGCGACCCATAGACCTGACGTGGTCTGAGTCTCTGAGTCCCTTTCAAAAACTGCTGGACCAGATAATGTGATCCCACTGTCTGGCCATCCACCTTTGTATGATTGGCCGAGATAGCAGCCACATACACCCTGAGGGTGGAAGTAGTCCTGTTTTTGTCAAAAACTGACAGGAGGAAATGTAGTATTGCCACCACTGAACATGTCCCCGGCACCTAGTTGTGAGAGTCACACCACTCCACAAATAGCCTCCACCTGTTAGCGTAAAGCGCCCTGGTGGATGGTGCTCGACAGTTTAAAATTGTGTGGGCAACCATCCTATCGCGGGACGCCAAAAGTGGGTCCACAACTATAGGGGCCACAAGAACAGCCTCAGACAACTCGGACTCGGGTGCCATATGCGGCCGTTGACCTGAGACAGGAGATCTTTCCTCTCCGGAAGACGCCACGGTGTCCCCCGCAGGAGTTTGAGCAACAGCGGGAACCATGGTCTTCCTGGCCAGCATGGGGCAACCAGAAGCAGGGGGAGACCACCCTGCTGGGCCCTGTGAAGCATTGCTGGTATGAAGGGAAGTGGAGGACATGCATAAAGTAGGCTGTCTGGCCAGGTATGCACCAGGGCGTCCCGCCCGAGGGGCTGGTCTCTTATCTCAGAGAGAACCAGAGAGGGCAGTGAGTCGTTGCCTCTGAGGCAAAGAGGTCCACTGCTGCTCTGCCAAACGTGGCCCATATCACAGCCACCACCTCTGGGTGAAGTCTCCACTCACCGGATGGAGGCTTCTGACAGGAGAGGAGATCCGCGGCAGTGTTCCCGAGACCAGGAACATGCATTGCCCGGAAGCTCAGGAAGTTGGGGTAAGCCCACGTGAGGAGCCGGTGTGCCACGCGCAGACACGTCAGAGATCTGGTGTCGCCCTGGTGATTGATGTGGTACACAGCTGAGGTATTGTCTGACCGGACGAGAAGATGCCGATCTTTCAGGACAGGGAGAAAGTGCCTGAGCGCCAGGAATACAGCTTGAAGTTCCAACACATTTATGTGCTGCCATTTCTGATGGGCACTCCACAGGCCCCTGATAGTCCTGGACTGCCACACAGCACCCCAACCCATAAGAGAGGCATCCGTCTCGACAACCTCCCGGCGGGACGCTACCCTCCCCATGGGTACACCCGACATTAAGTATTCCTTCCTCCAGGGTCGGAGGGTAAGGAGACACTGGGCAGACACCCTGACCACCTTGTGCTGGTGGCGGCTGGGGTCTAAATGCAGGCTGTTCATACACACCTGAAAGTTAGAAGCCCCAGTGGTACAACCATGGATGCCAAGGCCAACATCCCCATGACTCACAGGACCAGGCCATTCTGCAGGAGGGCGCCATGCTGGAAACGCCGTAGAAGGCCTAGGATCCACCGTCACCACCCAGTCTCCTGCTGAGACAGTCTGAAGGACATCTGCTACACGGAGCATATGGAAGGGGAGAACATTGAGAAACCGGTTCAACCTCCTCAAGTCCAGGATCGGGCGAAACCCACCCTCTTTTTTGGGCACAAGAAAATAAGTGGAGTAAAACCTGCTGAGGCAAGCCTCCGGTTCCACTAGCTCAATAGCACCCTTCCGCAGAAGGGTGACACTTCCTTGTGATGTAGCACAAGGGATTTTACGGGATCTCTGACCACAGTCCGTTTGATCCCACTGAATGTAGGGGGCCAGCATCGGAACTGTAATGTGTAACCCCTGGATAGCGTGGACACTACCCAAGGGTCTGTGGTCTGCTCTTGCCAGCAGAGGAGCTGCTCTTGGGAAAAGAGTCCGATGACCGGCCCCTGAGGTTCAGGTTTCGCCACCCTTGCCCCTTGGGGCTCTGGGGGGGCGGCGACTTGGTGCAGAACCCCTTGGTCACTGAGCAGATGGACGTGTGGCTGCACGGCGTTGCCAATTTCCTGGCACTGTGACCTGCAGGCCCCTGGGCTGCCCAGACGGACGAGCAGTCAGCCGTGGGTATGGGTGATCTGCACCCATTCCTGCCAAATGTCTCTGCCTAGCAGGGGCATGGGGAGCTTGGCACAAACTGGCAAACCGCTTCCTCGCTTGGCAAACCTGCACGCTACGCTCCAAGGCCTGCAATACCGCTGGGCCAAAGGTCCGGCCCGGCACAACCGGAAGAGAACGCAATGTTCTGCAACATGGCTCGGATAGAGGGGACTGTGTCAGCCATACCTGGCGACGAGTTAGCTAATGGCGACATTAGCCTGCCCAGCTCCATGGTCAAAAATGCAAATGTCTGCAATGAGGCATCGCTGAGGGACTCAACTGCAGGCTCCACCCCGGAATCCTGCATGGTACTCAACAAAGCCAGTACCAGGTGTGACAGAGAATTACCTAACCGTCCCATTCGGGCAGCAAAGTTATAACTGCGAGACAGAAGATTGTCAGTCAACCTGCACTCCGGTCTCTCAGCCTCATCTGGGGAAACTATCAGGGCTGCAATGGCAGGCTCAACTGGAGCTAGCTGTTCGAAGCCATAGCTGTCACCATCATCCATGGCTGCCAGAGCCCTGCCATCACTTGTATGATGGGAGAGAACCCTCGAGCCAGCATCTGTGGAGGTCCGCAATGTACAGGTCAGAGGGAGGCACCAGGTGTTGGGGGCCTGCCTGAAAAAAGCATTTGCAGTTTGGGTAGGGACCGGGGCTTCATCCAACACAAGGTGTGCAAAGGCCGTGCGCTTTGCCGGCTGCACAGTGCCATGGCTGGACACTGAACCTAGAGAACAGGTCCTACTAGAACCCTCTGAAAAAGCGTGAGAAACCTGTGAGGCAAGCTCCCCATGCCCATCCCCGTTAGCGTCACCAAACAGAGTACATGATGCTGCCGTGGACAGCGCATCCTCCTCCTGAAGGTGGGATGGACCTGCTACAGGGTTAGCCGCGAAGGCTGGCACACCGGGCTCCGTCTGTAGGTTAAGCACGATGGCCTTAATCTGTGCAAACTCAGTGGTGAGAGCATCCACCTTATTAGCCCGAGCATCAACCTTCCTTGCCTTCCGAGGAGGATCGCCAGACGCTGTGCCAGCACGCTGTGCCGGCACGCTTAGCAACGCCGGTGGCACTACCTCAAGAGGGCAGATCCCTCAGCCTCAGCCAACCTGGAGAGTTGCAGTGCATGAGGCATAAAACTGCAGTTCATGCACCGATTATGGGACACCCTCTCTCTTAGGTGGTCAATGCCCAGGCAAGCAAGACACTGATCGTGACCATCCTCTTCCTGAAGGGGGGCCATGCAGGAGACACACAAATGGCAGTCCATTCTTCTCCAATTCTTCCTTAATATTATTTAATATTATTAACCTTATTAATAATTATTAATATTAATATATTATTTATGAATAATAATTATAGAAATTATTATTGTATGAATAACAATTACAGAAATTATTATTATGTGAATAATAATTATATTGATAATAATTATATCAATTATATACAAATGATAATTATATTAATAATAGTTATATTGATAACCGCCGAGCTGCGGCGGCTTCAATGATAGAACTTCACTCAGGCCGGTGAGTGCACCGACCTGGAGTGATTAAACTGTGCTGCCAGTGTATCTAACTGGAGCAAAACGCAGCGTGCACACTGTTGTTAGCAGGGGCGAGAGAGAGCGAGAGAGAGAGAGAGAGAGAGAGAGAGAGAGAGAGAGAGAGAGAGAGAGAGAGAGAGAGAGAGAGCAGCGGCGAGGCAATGCAGCCGCTCAACATGCACACTCAAAACACCGGCCGCCGCTTAGCAGCAACGTGCCTCACACCAGCAAATCCACCGGTCAGAGAAACCACAACAATGCTAACAGAGCAGCATAGCAACACAACAGATTAACCGTAGGCGGAGACATCGGCGTAGCCGCGGATTTACCGAGTCTGAACCTGCACACAATCACAAGGCACAACACCGCCAATGACATCAAAGTGTACGGTACTCACCATCTCAGCCAGCCCCTGTTAAACTGGTCACTAAGTCCCAGCCCCACTTAAAGGGAAAACAGCGAGTCGCAGCTTCTAGCGGACGAGAACACTAGAGGCGCCAATCTTACGGTTACGAAGCTAAAAGCGACAAGCTGTAAATAGGAAACAACCGACCTGCTATCAATATCCGCAATCACGAGAAGATAGAAGGAACAGGTAAGAAAAAAGAGAGATTTTTCTCACAGAAAATGCCAGTAGGCCAGTTAAATAAACTGACTGATAATTCTAAATAAGATATTTTATTGTGTCCTTACAGATTATTATTCTTTTTTTATTATGTTATTCCTCAACATGATAGGTAAAATTCAGAGACAAATTTCAGGGCTACATTGTTTGACATTACATTACTGTGTTTTTTTAAGTGTGCATGAGTAAGGGGTACATGAATTTGGGTTAATTGTCTGAAGGGGTATGGGACTGTACAAAGGTATTAAGTATGCTATTTTTCACACATCTCCATCTGTTCTAAGAACCCCAATAACAACTCGCCCGTTTGGAGCAAAATGTGGAATAACAAGGGAGGGAGGAAACTTTTTCAACTTTGGCCCTCTGAACGAGGCTAAAGGCATGTATATCACTGTAGCAAAACCGTTAAAAAGTTTTTGTTTTTTTTTTATATATATATAATACCACTATAGCATCTGTTTCTGAAATACAACAGCCCAGCTACAGTCAAAGCCACTAAAATAAATAAAAAAAAAAAAATGAAAAAATCTCCTTATAGTTGATTTGTCTTCCCTTTACGAGCACATCTGGACCCCGGTCCACATCCGTCACTTTCATGGAGCTGTTGCTATATGATTAGCTAATCAGGTATTTATGTTTAAAAAGAATTGGAACAGGTGTTCTTAATAAAGTGAGTGTATAGTTTATGAGCACATTACCTTACCAATTAGCCAGCAGGTAGTCAAGCTGTTTAATTGGATGACAAAATTATCTCACCAAGGAAAACTAAGACCAAACATTTGTTGTTTGTCTGATGGAATTTATTCTTGTAATGAAACCACTTGTAAGACAAATTAGAGAGGAAGTGATTGAGTGCATACATACATGCATGCATCCACGCACACGTGCACATGCACACACACAAACACACACACACACACACACACACACACACACACACACACACAGAAACAATGTCTCTGACGTCAGTCCAGTGGGATCGAGATGAATGGTGTTGGGGGGTTCCTGGATTGGTTGCCTAGTAACAGTGTTGATAGCTGCCTATGGTACGTGCGTGTGCAGGGTGCTTTAGTGTAGTCAAGAGAAGGTGAGGTCAAAGGATGAAGATTTAACTTAATACTGAGTGTTAAACAAATTTAGTCAATAACTTTGAATTCCAACATAGGCGTAAAATACGGTACAATATTCAAACCCAACTAATTCAACCCCCCAATATTTTTGTCCAAACATGTATTCCAAAACATTTCATTTAAAATTTCCTACATTGATGTGTGATGTATTTTACAACCATTTAATGGCAAAATACCTAACACCTTTATATGACGCACTCCTTTCCAGCTGCACACTTGGTAGCTTCCATCCCCACACACGAAGCGTTCGCCCACCCCTGCTAATTTTCTCCTCACTTAATCATCATACCTGTCAAGAATCCCGTTTTGGCCAGGAAATTGTCTTTCATTAGTATTTTCCTGCAAAATATCACAAATTGAAATGTAGTAATAGGTAAAAGATAAATAAATAAAAACATTCCTCTATATCTCTAAACTGAATGCTATCACTAGCCTCACGAGAACTGCCACCCAAAATGGCCTGGGTGGCAGTTCTTGCGAGATCAGTGCCGACAGCGGCAACAAACCCAGAAACAACTAAGGAGAGAGATGATGAATGAAGACGTTCCAGCAAAAAAAAAAACAAAGAGCTTGTGTACATACCTTGGAAAATGGGAGTTTACCTTCCTAAAGAGCAGCAGGATGGGACACAGTTACACATTCTGTAAGATTAGCAAGTGAGATTTTAGCGTCTCCTACGGGGGAAGGAAAAAAGTAAGCAACATGAATAATCAACCAAGCACAAGCACCACAAAATCACTCCTTCCAAAAAATGTTAAAGTATGTAAAGTTTGCAACAAATGTGTTTAATAAGTCATTAGTGAATACCAGAGAACCACATGAGTGAGCATGAGAAATTAAAAGAAAATATGTAATGAAAATAAAATGTAAATGCCTAACTTAAAGACAAGCAACGTGAAATTAAATTTTCTATGTGTTGACTTGTATATGAACTGTAAATGTATTAAAATATTAATATTAAATATATATATATATATATATATATATATATATATATATATATATATATATATATATATATATATATTCTCAACCAACAATTCTAAGTGGTTGGGGGGGGAATGCACCAGAATACAGGAAATTGTAAAAAAAAATTTGGGGGGAGGACCTGCAGAACCCCCAGAGGAGATTAATTTGCAACCCCCCCCAATATTCATACAAACGACCTTGGATACCAATACATTTTACAATAAAAGTTTTAGTATGAATTCCATATGAATGAAGCTCAATCAAAAGTATTTCCTCTTTCTGCTCAATGGGAATGAAATTAACATCTACATTTCATTCCCACTTACAGCTGTCTTTAATTTGATACCAAAGATACAATTCTCTACAGCACTGTGCGCTGCTATTGACTTGGAAATGTGGGGACTCGTCCTCCCTGCTTATTAATTTTTAATGGACTTAGACAAAGGTTCATATATCATCCTTCTGTTCCAGCTGCATGTTCTCACACATCTATGCTTACCTCTGAGACAAAAGAGTCTTCGATTTATTCAGTCCAGTCAATTATTGTCATCGGATATATGGCCACAAGACCGACAGAAGGAGGAATGGAAAGACAGAGAGATAAAGGAATAATATTAGGGAGAAACATCACATTTATACAGCTTTCAACATTTTTGCGTTTTTCTTTTTAAGCTCTGTGATGTATAGTAGGTGACTTTAACATTCATGTTGATGATAAAAAAAAACAGCTTAAATAAATTGTTTACCTCGCTATTAGATTCACTCAGCTTTACACAAAATGTAAACAAACCAACTAATTATCTTAATCATGCCCTGGACCTTGTTCTAGTTTAGATATTGATCACCTAACAATACAGTATATCCTCAAAATCCTATTCTTTCCGATCGCTTACTGTTATCCTTTGAATTTAGATTATCAGCCTGCTTAAAGACTGAGAGTAGAGTACACTATAAATAGAGATCACTGTCTGAAAAAGCTGCAGCTAGATTTAAACCTTAACCTCCATCATTGGTTACCTCTGATCCATATGATATCTCAACGGAGAGTAGCTATCAATGTCTTATGGCAGAGAAAATAGACAATCTTATCAATAGTGCAATGTTGTCACTGCACACCGATCTGGATGCTGTTGCCCTGCTTAAAAAGAAGATGATATGTCATAAAAAGGATCGCCCCCTGGTGTAAATCTGAATTACATCTTCTAAAACAGGCGTTGTGAAAATTAGAAAGGAAGTGGCTCTCTTCAAACATGGTAGAAGTTCATACTGCCTGGAAAAAGAGTATAACTTATTAATCGATTAGTACATCTTTAGTAACAGGTTATGTATTACAGGACTTTAAAACCGCTGTAATCAAACCTCTCCTTAAAAAAACCTACCCTCCATCCAAGTGACTTGTCCAATTATAGGCCAATATCCAATCTCCCTTTTATTTCCATAATTCTTGAAAAAATCATCACAGGTCAACTATGTGATCATCTACAAAGGAACAATTTATACAAAAGCTTTCAGTCTGGCTTTAGAGCCAATCGCAGCACAAAGACTGCCTTAGTAAAAGTAACTAATCATCTCCTCTTAGCCTCAGACAGAGGGTTGGTCTCAGTTCTGGTGCTCTTAGATCTCAGTGCAGCCTTTGATACAGTGGATCATTATTTATTGCTGCAGATACTGGAAAGCGTTTTTGGGATTAAAGAAACAGCGCTTGGTTGGTTTAAATCCTACCTATCAGACATAACCCACTTTGTTAATGTTAATAATCTCTCCTCAGCGCATGCCAGAGTTAATCTTGGAGTTCCACAAGGTTCAGTTTTGGGACCAATACTATTTACATTATATACAGTATAATTCCACTAGGTAACAATATCAGAGAACATAATATAAATTTCCATTGCTAGGCAGATGATACGCAGTTTTATCTCTCAAAAAAATCAGATGAAACTAATCAGTTAATAAAACTCCAGACTTGTCTTACAGACATCACATACTGGATGAGCTGTAACTTTCTCCTTCTTAACCAGGATAAAACCGAAGTGATTTCATTTGGTCCAAAACACCTTAGAGAGAAATTTTCAGAGTTAATAGTATCTCTGGCTGGCATTACTCTATCACCCAGCACCACAGTAAAAACATAGGCGTTATCATTGATACTGACTTATCCTTTAGCTCTCATATTAAATAAATCACAAGGACAGCCTTCTTCCACTTCCATAATATCTCTAAAATCAGGAATAACTCACTAAAAAGTCTCCAGGTAATTCAGGTAATTCAGAATGCTGCAGCTAGAATACTAACAGGTACTAACAGGAGAGAGCATATTTCTCCAGTGTTGGCTTCCTTTCATCGGCTTCCTGTAAAATCTAGAATAGAGTTTAAAATCCTCCAGTTAACATACAAAGCTCTACATGATCAAGCTCCTGTGTATCTTAGAGACCTGTTAGTGCCCTATTGTCCGGGCAGAACACACCGCTCCGAGTGGCGGATTCACTAAAGGTTTAGGGGTATTAAAACGTGTGCAAACGTCATTCCATGCACTAATAAGGAGTATAAAGCCCAAGGAATCAGGTGTGCACTTCCAAATGCGTCCTCATTCCATTTAGCATGTTTCCCTCTGATGATTATGCATAGTAGGCGGCTCTCCCAGGGGGAGCAAAAATATGGGAGGAGTGATTGCAAATAAATGCAGAGAACGCAATTCGATTCATGAAATCTTGAACTGTTTGCGGTGACAGTTTTAGTACCAGAAAATACCACGACTGAGAAGGAGATGCAATCACACACGCAGATATCATCGCTGCGTAAATGTGGACAGAAAACACGGCGGATATGGAAAAAAAGCTCCAGTCCAGAGAGAGAGAGATTAATAGATGGATTTGACCATGGATCAATATCGCTTCAGACTCATTGCTCTACTGATTTCCTTTCAGTCCATGTTTTTAACTGTAAAACTCTCCGGTCTGATTTATTGATTTTTTTTAATCGCTCATTCAGTTCAGTTTTGTTACTGCTGTAAAAAGGTAAATAACAAGTGAACATAATTTACCTACATGCATACATACATATCCACATTCACATATACTGGTACATATACTTATTAATACATCTACCAACAGTCTCTACAATTATACCTACATATTTCATACATACATTAGATCTGTCAAAAGCATTGAAAAACAGACATCGGTCAATGGCATCAAAGCCATATATATATATATATATATATATATATATATATATATATATATATATATATATATATATATAGTTTCCCACAATTCTGAAGCACGAGAATAAAAATAAATAAAATAAGAATAAAATTGTGACCACACAAAAAAGCACCATTATTTATTGTAAAGCTCAGAAAGGAGCATATCAAAAATCAGTATATCAAAATTAGCATCCATTCATTAGCATCCATTTATTAGCATCAAAATCAAGTCTGCAACTCCAGCACCAAGACAACTTCAGTTACAAACATACTAGTGGGTCTAAGAAAAAACAATTAAGTAAATAAAAAATAAACATAAAAATAAAAATTGAAATTAAAAAAAAATCTTTTTTTTTCCTCCATTTGCACCCACCATATCCCCATACTAACCAAGCCAGTCTAGAGTTAAAGGGGACATATCATGCTAAATTTTTTAGCCCTTAAATGCATTTTGTTGTATATTTAGAGTGTTTAGAAGTACAGAAAAGTTCAAATTAGTATCTTCAAGTGCTCCGTTGATGTCTTTATATTCTGTTTCGGTCATATTTTTCAAAAAGTTTCGATTTTTTGATTCTCTATTACGTTTTTTGAACAATAACAGTCACAGTATTTGCAGCGGAACTGCCAAATTAGGACATCAACTCCAGGCCCACAATCCGCCATTTTTATTTCTCGCTTTAATTTTGTAGTCCAAGCTCAATGATGCCGAAGTTACGAGAGGATAAGTCAAAATGTTCGGTTGTTGGATGTAGTAACCCACACGCTTCATTACACCGTCTCCCAGCATCAGAACCTTTTTGAAATGCCTGGTTGAGTTTTATTTTTCACGGAAATGTACCCACATCTGTGGGTAAGGTCATTTTTGTGTGCGCGAAGCACTTCAACGATGACTGCTTTGCCAGTATAAAGAAGGATTTGCCGAAAGACTTTGTCTGATTGAGGGGTCAATTCCTTCTATCTTTGGAGACGATGAACAGAGCACTTCGGTAAGCTGTAAATAACACTAAAAAGTGTGATGATTAGACGTCCCTGTCATTGTTTTGTTAGCATTAGTTGTTGCACCGTCTTCAGACTTCATGTGTTAGCGCCGTGTGCTCGTTTTAGATCCTTGATGATATGGCCTACGTGATTTAATTTAAGTCTAAAGTTTTCAGTAGTCATTTCATTTTGTCGTTTTTGTCTGTATTAAGACTGTATTAAAATGCATTTTGTGACGTTAGCTTGGTGCTAGCGTTAGCTCGGTGCTTGTGTTAGCTCACTTGTTAGGGTTCTGCAGGTTCATCATTTTCATTTTCATCTCGCTCCGCCGGGTCACATGTAAGGCTGGATGGAAAAGTCTTCCGTCGTTGAAATTTTGTAAATAACCTCTGAATAAAAAGTTTATGTGCTGCTATATAGCCGTATCTCTGCTATCAAACTACAAAAATGGCCGAGCAGGGTGGAGTTGAACCGAGTGTCACATCTGCAACCTGGATAGGGGGCGGGGTATGAAGTGTCTCATTTCCATTTAAAGAGACCGCACCAAAACGAGTTGCTCTCAGAAGCACATCAGAAAAGGGGTAGAAAAGGGGCCTGTGGAGCTATAATAATGAGGACTTCAGACCCAAGCATTGCAGTTCCGCTTTATATAGACCACAACTGTATGATTTATATGTAAAAAGGAAGGATTTAAAAGCATGATATGTCTCCTTTAAATAGATGCAATTTGGGAGCATGTAAATGATTGTTTATATAATTTTGTATCTGGCATGCCTAGACCACCATATTCCTTTTTAACTTGCAGTCTCTTCAAGTTCATCCTGGACTTCTTATTTGCCCAGAGAAATTGAGTAAATGTTCTATCAAGACTGCTAAAAGTGCTCGGTGAGATGTAGAGTGGAAGGATACTAAACAAATCATTTAGCTTGGGTAACCATCTTTTTAGCTTGGACTCTACCCCATAATGACAGTTTATTCCATTCTTTAATAAGGGTCTTGGGTCTTGTTTAAGACTGGGTCAAAGTTGTGAGATATTTTCTTGTGTCTTATTGATGTACGGCCAGAATCAGCAGATCAGATGCGTAATTTACACATGATCACTGATGGTGACATATGAGAGTGTGCGTGACACAGCGCTGCTGAGTCCTGCGCTGGATGATGGTCAGTAGTTAATCTTCAAATAATTCAGACTGATTGACTGACTGTGTAGCTGTATTAACTCATATCAAAAGTAGTTCAATAGGACAGTTTCTGGTCTAATCTGCCTATTTTGCATGCACTGATCAGAGCAAATTTGCAGGACCCGGTGGAGCACCTACATTAAATGAGGGGGAAAAATATCATTAGGTTTTAAAGTTGTTGGATTACCACCCTTTATTTCAGATGGTTGTGAATCCAGCCGTCAGTTTCATTGTCTACTGGAAGTTCCAAACGTGTCTGTAGGACAGGAGGCAGAGCATTCAGCTACCAGTCTACACAGTCTTAGTACGGGAGGCTGCTTCTCTCTCCATCTTTAACACTAGAAGTCCCAGGGATTTCTATATCCCCCCAGAAGTCCCAGAGCAGGGTCAAATGAACTCTAGGACCAAACTGACGACTCTGATGGCTACAATTTGCATCTATTCATTTGTAAATGAATCACCTGAGAAATCAGCAGGGGGAGAGCCTGACTCTAACAATGGAAGTCTGGAATGTTAGGGGGAAGTGCCCTGGAAGCTAAAGTCACAATGCCCCGTTTATTAACTCGTTCTGCTTGATGCTGGGGGAGAACAAACACAGACTACAAACATTGAAAGAAACAGAGTCACCTCTTCCAACACACCTGATTCAAATGATTATCAGGCTTCTGAAGAGCTGGATGATCATTGATCGTTTGAATAAGGTGTGTTGAAAGAGGGAAACATCTAAAACATGCTGATTAGTGGCCCTCGAGGACCGGAATTGGACACCCCTGGAATAGCCTATTGTTATGCAGCCTTTTGTGCTGTGGGGAATAAATAGCTGGCTGCTTCCACCTGCTGACACTCCACACTTATTCTACTCAAAATGCAGAGAAGACTTACCACTCAAGAAGCGTTGGAATTGATCCTGAACAAGGCAAACCCTTGTGACTCAGATGGAGAGGACATAAACCTTCAGCCAAATTCGGATTCGGACTCTGAGCTGTCTTCAGGTTAGATTTCCCAAACATCCTATTTTCATTTCTTGACTTTATTTTTATTTAACACCAAACAAAAGAATAATTTGAATTTGGAGAGTGAGCCAACAGAGACCGCGAAAGATGGCACAGTGTGGCATGAAGAACATGTGGGTACAATTCTCCGTTTCACTCCAATGGAACCGTACGCTGCAGATGGAGAGCCAACAGAAAAGGCCAGAAGAAGAATCAGGAGTCGCCTTCAGAGCTTCCTCTGTTTCATTACTGTTGGCATGCTTCGTACCATTCAAGAATGGACTATTCAGCATGCACGGCAAACGGAGCAGACGGACTGGTTCATGATCCTCCATGAACTAATGGCATTTATTTCTGTTATTATTTTGAGGGGGGTGACCAAGGTTCCATCTCTGCGTGACAGCTGGTCAGCATGCCTGGGAAACCCACTTATCACTGGAATTATGTCACGAAACCGTTTCCAAGACATCATGCGTCACCTACGATTTGATGACATGTTTACGCGCAGTGAGCGAGTGCAGACAGATAAGTTTGCTGCAATTTCGGATGTGTGGGGATCGTTTGTTACCAACTGCATCACATGCTACAACCCTGGTCGACACATCACAATTGATGAACAGCTTTTCCCATCGAAGACTCGCTGCTGTTTCCTGCAGTACATTGCAACAAAACCCGACAAATTTGGCATAAAGTTTTGGGTGGCTTGTGATTTGAAAACAAAGTACATCTGCAATGTCCTCCCATATCTTGGAAAGGACCCCAGTCGTCCCAGTGAGGAGAGACTTTCTGAGAGTGTGGTGATGAAGCTGATGGAACCATTTATGGACAAAGGCAGGACTGTCACCACGGACAATTTCTTTACATCACTGACACTTGCACGACGACTGCTCAGCCGGAAAACCACCATCCTCGGGACAGTCAACAAGATTCGCCGGGAAATTCCTCAGTCAACTAGAAAGATGGACCGCAAGCAATTCACCACTCAGGTATGTTGTTGGTCTTTTTATTCCATCAACACCTCTGAGTGTGTCATTGTGTTTAAAACCGCTATAATAACAACAATTTCTTCTTTTTTAGGTGTTTTCCACCACTGGTGCCACGCTGACGGTGTATGCGCCCAAACAAAAAAAGACCGTCTACATTCTCAGCAGCATGCACAGCGTGGTTGAGACTGAGGAAACCATCAAAAGGAAGCCAAACACCATCACCCAATACAACACCACAAAGTGCGGAGTGGATGTGATGGACCAGATGGTGCGGGAGTACAGTGTGCGCACAGGAACACGGCGATGGCCAGTCGGCTTTATCAAGCATGCACCGGGGTGCAGGAGAGACGGGTGGACTTCCTGGTTCAGCTAGCAAGAGAGTTGGCTAACTCTCATGTGAGTGAAAAGAAGGCACTCAAAGAGCAACTGCGCCAACAGCAACCGCCTACACCTGGCCCTGGGAAAAGGGCTAAGTGTCAGATCAACCATTGCTGCAAGAGCAATTGCGCAACTGTGCGATGTGTTCATTGCCACAAATACACATGTGGCAAATGTAGGAGAGAGATACCGTGGCAGTGCCAAGTATGTCACGAGTCTCAATAAGAGGATGAAGGAGATTCTTCTAAATATGTGCACAGTTGCTTTGTTATTATCATTATTTTTATTTATTTATTTATTTTTTTTTTACACAAATAAAAAGCATTGAAAACAAATCACAGTTGTTCTTTTGCACATTTCTCACACCACACTGTCATTAAAAATAAATAATTTTTGTGTTCTCTTTGGGTCAAATGACACCTCTCTGGGTTTTATAGGTAAAAAGTTCATTTGACACCTCTGTGGGACTTCTAGTGTTAAGGCTAAACGCAAAAACCTGTATATTTGCTGAAGCATATACTATATAATAGAGTTAACCAAACCACTAGGAAGGAAAGCCCTAAACCTAAAAATTGGAACTAAAAACTACAATTATATAGTAGAACACCAACATTATATTCAATCCACCATCTACACATAGCTCTAATTGGTTGCAATGTGTAATGTCCAGTCAGACACAGTTGTGTGGTGTGGTGTGTCAGACACTGCTTACACACCATTTATACTGATGTCCACCCCATATTCATTCTCATTCCACTATATTTCTGTGTCATGTTTTTCTGCAGTCTGTGCTTTCTCCCCACCCTTCTCTCTCTTTTCTGTTTCAGGTGTCTTGATGCTGGAGCAGGCAGTTCTTTATCTGAGGTTCACAGCTCAACTAGTTTGGGACACTCTGATGTTCTCTCTCTCTATCCTGTTCTGTTCTCCTCTTTCTGTCCACTAATCCCAACCAGTCAAAGCAGATGGCTGCCACCTCGGAACCTGGTTCTGCTGGAGATTTCTTCTTGTTAAAAGAGTTGTTTCTTCCCACTGTCGCTGATGCTTGTTCATGTGGATTTGTTGGGTCTTTTCTTTTTGTTTACAATTTTTATATTTTGATAAAGCTTCGAGATGACTTTTGTTGTAACTTGTGCTATATAAATAAAGTGGAATTGACTTAAGAAAAGAAGAGTTAAAAAAGCAAGCATTTTATTCTCTCTGTGTGTGTGTGTGTGTGTGTGTGTGTGTGTGTGTGTGTGTGTGTGTGTGTGTGTGTTGACATTGACAGAGGTTGTGACTGAGAAGTCATATTTATCTATTGAAGCATCTGTCTAATTATGTCCTCCTGTTTCTGTGTCAAATTTTAGGAGATCGCCTATCCAAGCAAAAGAAGATCAGATCATTCTAACATTATAACATTAAAAAAGATCATGACATGGGGCAGAACCGAGACCTCAGATCACAGATGGGAAACTTGTTGTTGTGATTTGAATGTGGACCCACATGCAGTCAAGACAGCTGAATTGAAGAGCTTGAGGTTTTATTGCAAAGTCTGGGTATGACCGGCTGACTGGAAGGCAGATGGAGGAGATTGTTGGAGTTAATCCGATCCTGCATGCAGACGTAGGGTTGTGGAGTGGTTAGGAGGTAAGCAGGCATGGAGGAGATATCACCGGTGGAGATCTGAACAACAGAAGGAAACAGTTAGAACTCAGGAGAGTAGACACTGGAAATTAACTCTAAATTAGGTTTAGAGCCGCCGATGGTTAATACCAGGTGAGCAGACTGAATAATCTGGCGAAGAGTAGAGCAGAAACCAGGGTTTTTGTACTGCAGCAGATGAGCAGGTGAACTCCAGGTGTGAGTAGTCGGATTGCTTGATTGAAGAGGCCACGCCCCCCAGAGACACACACAGAAAGACAAAGGGGGAAGGAACCCAATGGGAAAAAAGGATCACAGTCAGAACCGTGACACTTGTATCACAGCGAGACCGTAAATATTATGAGATCAGAAAACAAAGGGTTTGTGTGTTTTGAGAGCCGACCACTGACGCACCTGTCTTTGACTCGGCCCACCGCTTCACTTCATGTCACACCATGGCTGTCGAGCACCTGACCCAACACACCAGTTGGCGGCTCGGTGACGACACCGCCCTCGCCACCACATGCTGTCACCAGGAGCTGGGTGTTGGTCCTTCATTAGCTTAGTGGCTAGCAGCCACGTGCCAGCGCTAGCTAACCTCTTCTTGCCTGCTACCAGCACAGACGGAAAGATGGAGGGAAAGGCCCCACACACCAGGGGGTCTGGAGGCTTGGAGGCTTGCCTCTGCAGGTGTGGGAACAAAATCTCGGGCCGGGACACACACCAGGGCAGGAACACGCCCGGCAGGCCCTGGACGCCCCTGGTTCCCTCCATCACTGCACCGTCTTCATGGTGAAGGGTTAGGGCATGCCCAGTCAGCCTGTTGGAACAGGGACCTTGCCTTCCTCCTTTCAGCACCACGGCTGTCGCTGTGAAGAGGATGGAGACAGAGACCTGTGCAGAGCCTGCGGTGGAACTTGATTCCAGTTGAGATTCCCAGTCCGACCTTGCATTTGTTCTTCCGTCCAGAGAGAACATTTTGGACTTGAACTGTGGGGACAACGATGACGTTACCTCTGAATTCCTCATTTCAAAGGACAAAGAGGACGACATCTTCGTCACCCCGGCTCAGGCTGTAAAGCCCATCCTCTCTGTCGCCTTCATAGAAGGAGCTGAGGAGAGCAAACCAGCTTCTCCTCTCCCCAGCTCAGACATTTTAGATATCTGCAGACGTGCCGCCCCACGAAGGCGAAGAGGCCGTAACATTGGCCAAAGAGCTATTGTTGAGGTTCCTGGCCAACGTATGGGTAAAATCACTCTTTGTGCTGCCATGAGTTCAGAGGGGCTAGTCCACTGGCATGCTGTTCTTGGCTCATACAACACCCAACGTCTCCTCACCTTCCTAGCAGAGCTACGAGACATCCTCCTGGACTGCCAGCAAAAGAATCTTGGGCCTGCAAATCATCCCATTTATGTTTTAATTTGGGACAATGTTAGTTTCCATCAAACAAACCAGATTAGACAGTGGTTTAACATCAACCAACAATTCCTCAATGTCTGTCTGTCACCTTACTCACTTTTCTTCAACCCCGTTGAGGAGTTTTTCTTATCATGGAGTTGGAAGGTGCATGACAGCCAACCTTACACAAGAAAAAACTTTGTCAGGGCTGTGGACCTGGCCTGTGATGATGTGCCTGTGGAGGTCTTCCAAGGCTGGATCCACTATGCCAAGGTATTCTTCCCACTTTGCCTGGCAAGGGACAATATGGCCTGCAATGTAGATGAGGTCAAGTGGCGGAACCCAGCATGACGTGATGACGCATTAATGATTGTGTGTGTGTGTGTGTGTGTGGCATAAATACTGTAAATAAAAAATATCACACCTTGAACATTGTTTTCAATGCATATTGTTGTGTGTAAATGGATCCTCTGTCGTGTTTGCATTGAGTTGTGATACAGTACAATAGTGGGCATTAGTGTTGTGTTCAAGACCACACTATCCGAGACCAAGACTTGCCCGAGACCAGAATGCACCGAGACCAAGACAAGACCAAGACTTTCGGGAGCCGAGACCGAGTCAAGACTAAGACAGAGACAAGCCGAGACCAAGTCCAAGACCATAAACAATTTTTTTTTTCAATTTAAAAAAAATATATAAATAAATAAAATTATGACAAGGTTCAACAGTTAAATAACATTCTCTTTTTAATTTTAGTTTCTTTTAAATACATTTGACTTACAAAAAAGGTGCCTGCAAAAAATGAACTAAAATATTAAAACTACTACTGCTACTGATAAATTCACAATTATTCTACATATTTGAAAACAAGATTTTTATGTCAGCTGAATGTACAGCAAGTGTTTAAAAGTATTTCTGCAAAGAAATAATGATTCTCGATTCTGATTCTTTCAGTTGTGCAGGTCAACAGGTCACAAAGTTCACAAGATAATTTTTTAGTTTGAAAAAGCCTTTACACAGGCCATTTTTATTCATTCACTTAGTTGATATAGTTTAATTTGGTTGCTGTAATGTAACTAGGATATTCAATGAACAAAGGTTTCCAGCTGTAACTGTAAAAGTAAAACTTTCTGAAATAAAACTACAAACAAGCTGTCATCAATGTAAAAAACAAAGAGCCACAGGTAACTAAATAATTGTTGAGAATTGTTATTATTATTCTGGATACAGTGGAAACAGAAACTATAAAACAAATAGTTATATTTTGAACCTCTTTATATTGTGGGGAACATATTGTAACGGACTAGGTCCTATGTTTATGTTGTTCTACTTGTTATGTATTCAATGATTCACTAATTTTGAGATGTCCCATGGCTTTGAATGCTACGTACAGCTTTCCCTACCAATGTGTATCTTTGTTTAAGGGTGTTCTAAGTGGTGATTGGCTGGGAGGCTGGGGGGAGGAGGTGTGTATGTTAGGCTTGTATCCCGTAAAGAACCCAATTGCAGAGACGGAGACTGAGACTGATGACGAATGCAATGACGATGTTTATTTCCAGTACTTATTAGTAAGTTGCAGGTGAAGAGTCCGGATGAGAGCTGACAGAGGCAGGCTGGTGCGTGGAGAGAACAGGGGATCCAGGGCAGGTCGGTGAGCTGACCAAGAGGCAGGCAAGGCAGGTAGTCCGTGTGGCTGAGACCAGGCTTGTTCAGGAGTGGAGGGAAGGCAGGATCTGACTGAGCTAGTTGAAACTGAGTCTACGATCTGGCAAGGAGGTGGAGCTGACGACCGGTTCTTATAGCTGTGGAGAGTGGTGATTGGTTGTAGCTGCAGCCCAGCTCCTGCACAGCTGAAGTCACTCCTGTAATTAAGCACACACACACAGTGAGAGAGAGCCTGCAGCCTAAGAGGGCCTGACAGTACCCCCCCCCCTCTAAGGGCGCCACCTGGCGCACTCCTGAGCATGTCAGGATGTTGGCGATTGAAATCGCGAACCAGAGTAGAGTCCATGATCTGGCGGCGAGGAACCCAACAGCGCTCCTCGGGACCGTATCCTTCCCAGTCGACCAAGTACTGTAAGCCACGGCCCCGACGGCGCACACCCAGCAGCCGCTTAACAGTAAAGATCTCCTAGTTGTCCACCATTCTGGGAGGAGGAGGGGGAGGAGCGGAGGGGCAAAGAGGGCTAGAGGAGACAGGCTTGATTTGAGAGACATGGAAGGTGGGGTGAACGCGGAGTGAAGCCGGGAGCTTGAGACGAACAGCACAGGGGTTGACAATGGACATGATTTCAAATGGACCGATAAACCGAGGAGAAAGTTTTTTTGATTCAACCTTGAGAGGGAGATTCTTTGAGTTGAGCCATACCCTCTGTCCAGGAGTGTAGTTGGGTGCAGGGGTCCGATGACGATTGGCCTGTTTCTGCATTTGAGTGGAAGAATGAAGCAGAGCTGTCCTGGCCTGTCGCCAAACCTTAAAGCAGCGCCGCATATGGGTCTGGACGGAGGGAACCGCTAACTCTTGCTCCTGTGAGGGGAACAAGGGAGGTTGATATCCAAGGGAACACAGAAAGGGGGACATACCAGAGGAGGCGTTGGGAAGGGTATTATGGGCATATTCAACCCAAGGAAGTACAGAGCTCCAGGAGGATGGGTTGGAGGAGGTGATGCAACGGAGCGCAGTCTCCATCTCCTGATTTGTCCTCTCAGCTTGGCCATTGGTCTGTGGGTGGTATCCAGATGAGAGGCTGGTTGTAGCTCCGAGGGCAGAACAAAAGGCTTTCCAGACCTGGGAGGTAAACTGGGGTCCCCTGTCGGAGACGATGTCAGAGGGTAGTCCATGCACACGAAAAACATGATTAACCAGATGGTCAGCAGTCTCCCTAGCTGAGGGAAGTTTTGGCAGGGCCAAAAAATGAGCAGCCTTAGAAAAACGGTCAATAATTGTGAGGATAACAGTGTTACCGTTAGAAGGGGGGAGACCAGTGACGAAGTCCAAAGCGATATGTGACCAAGGACGGCCCGGGATAGGCAGGGGACGAAGGAAACCAGAGCTGGGTTTATTGGAAGTCTTGTTTTGTGCACAAACAGAACAGGCGGTGATGAATGACCGGGTGTCTGCCTCCATGGTGGGCCACCAGAAACGGCGTCTCAGGAAAGCCAGGGTCCGGTTTATGCCAGGATGACAGGTAAGACGGGAGGAGTGAGCCCACTGGAGAACCTTAGAACGGACGGAATCAGGAACAAACAGACAGTTAGTAGGACAGTTGCCTGGGTCGGCCCGCTGGTTCTGGGCCTGTTTGACCAAGGACTCAATATCCCAGGTAACGGCTGCAATGACACGGGATGGAGACAGGATGGGTTCTGGGTCTGAAACTGGCTCTTCTGAGAACTGGCGAGACAGAGCGTCTGGTTTTGTGTTGCGGGAACCTGGGCGATAGGTTAATGTAAAGTTAAACCTGCCAAAGTACAAAGCCCACCTTGCTTGCCTGGAGTTAAGACGCTTAGCGGATTGGATGTATGAAAGGTTCTTGTGATCAGTCCATACCACAAATGGTTGCTCCGCCCCCTCCAGCCAGTGGCGCCACTCCTCCAGCGCTAGTTTGACAGCCAGTAGCTCCCTGTTACCGATGTCGTAGTTTCTCTCTGCAGGGGAGAGTCTGCGAGAGAAAAAGGCACAGGGGTGAAGCTTATTGTCAGCCACAGCTCTCTGAGACAACACTGCTCCAACCCCAGTATCCGAAGCGTCCACCTCCACAATTAATTGACGGTCTGAATCAGGCTGAACCAGAACAGGAGCGGAGGTGAAACGGCACTTCAGCTCCTTGAATGCTGCTTCTGCCTCTGAGGTCCAGCAGAAGGGGATCGAAGTGGAGGTGAGGGCCGTGAGGGGAACAGCGATGCTGCTATAATTCCGGATGAACCTACGGTAAAAGTTCGCAAAACCCAAAAAGCGCTGCAGCTGCTTACGGTTGGTGGGTGCTGGCCACTCCGTCACGGCAGACACCTTGGCCGGGTCCATTTGCATCTCTCCCTGGGCGACAATATAACCAAGAAAGGAGATCTTAGGGACATGAAATTCACATTTCTCAGATTTCACAAACAACTTATTTTCCAGGAGACGTTGCAGGACCATGCGCACATGTAGCTGATGCTCAGAGGGGGTCTTGGAAAAAATCAAGATGTCATCCAAGTACACAAAAACAAACCTGTTAAGCATGTCTCGGAGGACATCATTAACTAGGGCCTGAAAAACAGCAGGAGCATTTGTTAGCCCAAAAGGCATTACCAGGTACTCGAAGTGTCCAAGTGGGGTGTTAAATGCTGTCTTCCATTCGTCTCCTTCTCGGATGCGAACCAGATGATATGCGTTGCGGAGATCCAGCTTTGTGAAAATGGTGGCTCCGTGGAGAGGGACAAATGCAGAATTTATTAACGGCAATGGATATTTATTTTTAATTGTTATGTTGTTGAGACCTCTGAAGTCAATGCAGGGCCTAAGGGTCCCATCCTTCTTCCCAACAAAAAAGAAACCTGCGCCTACCGGAGCGGAGGAGGGACGAATGATTCCAGCCGCAAGGGAGTCCTGAATGTACCTCTCCATGGCTTCATTTTCAGGTCTGGAGAGGTTGTAGAGCCGGCTGTTGGGAAGAGGAGCACCTTGCTGAAGGTCTATGGCGCAATCATAAGGGCGATGAGGCGGTAGGGACAAGGCATGATGCTTACTGAAAACTGGGGCGAGGTCATGATATTCCTCTGGGACCAGGGACAGGTCAGGGGCATCGGGTTGAGTCTGTGGCACAGTGAAGGCAGGGACAAGAGCAGATTGCAAACAATGAGAATGACAGAAATTGCTCCAGGAAATGATTTTACCTGCAGTCCAGTCTATTTGGGGATTGTGTTGTCGAAGCCAGGGGATTCCAAGGACCAGAGGAGTTTGAGGGCAGTCAATGATGTGGAGTTGAATCTTTTCTTCATGATTCCCAGACAGACGGAGTGTAACGGGCATAGTTTGGTGAGTGATCCGTGCTAGGAGTTTACCATTGAGAGCTTTGGCATCAATTGGGGAACCCAAAGGCTTTGTTGATATTGCCATCTGTCGTACCACTGAACGGTCAATAAAACTCTCGTCAGCTCCAGAATCAACGAATGCCATGAGGGGTAACGACTGGGACTGCCACCAGAGGGAGGAATGGAGCTGCAGGCGGCAGGGAGAGGAGCTGTCTGCTCGGCTCACCAATATCTCTCCCATTATTGGTGAGCCGGTCCTTTTACCGGGCGAGTTGGGCAGGTGGAAATGTAATGGCCTGATTGACCACAATAGAGGCAGGACCTGGAATTAATTCGACGGGCTCTCTCCTCTGATGTCAGTTGGGCTCTGCCTAACTGCATGGGCTCAGGGTTAGCCGTGGGGGTTCGGGGATGTTCCAGGACTTCAATCGGAAAGTGCTGGGGAGCCGTAGTGGTAGGTGGATTCTTCACCGCCTTCTCTCTGCGACGCTCTCTGAGACGGTTGTCTATTTTAATTGCTAGGGAAATCAGGTGATCAAGGGATTCAGGTTCATCCCGGGAAACAAGTTCATCTTTAATAGAGTCAGTCAAAGCATTCTGAAAGGCCCCCTGCAGAGCCTCATCATTCCACCCACTCACCGCTGCCAGAGTCCGGAAATCAATGGCCAGTTCAGCAACGCTGCGAGATCCCTGTCGTAGTGATAGCAGACGTTTAGCAGCTTCTTTACCTCGAACAGGGTGGTCGAAAACCTTTTGCATCTCCAACACAAATGCGTCATAAGAAAAACACAGGGCTGACTGGCTCTCCCACACTGCAGATCCCCAGGCACGAGCAGATCCGGTTAAAGAATTTATTAGGTATGCAATGCGAGAGCGATCAGTTGCGTAGGAGAGTTGCTGTTGTTCAAACACTAAAGAACATTGGGTCAGAAATGCTGTGCAGGAACCCAGATCTCCATCATATTTCTCAGGTGCAGGCACATAAGGCTCACGAAGCGCAGGAGTCATGACTGACACTGGAGGAGCAGCTGCTGGAGAAGGTGGGGGAGGGGCAGGCTGAGTGAATGCTGCCTGAGAGAGCTGGGCTGTTAACGAGGTGACTTGGTTGGTCAAGATACTAATTTGATTGAGGATGGCCTGATTATTGTCTGTGAGGGTTTTCAAAAGGTCTTCATGCTGTCCTAGAAGACTGCCTTGGCTGGAAAGGGCTTTTCTAATAGTCGAAAAATCCTCAGGGTCCATGTCTGCTGGGTTCCTGTTCCTGGCCAGATCGTACTGTTAGGCTTGTATCCCGTAAAGAACCCAATTGCAGAGACGGAGACTGAGACTGATGACGAATGCAATGACGATGTTTATTTCCAGTACTTATTAGTAAGTTGCAGGTGAAGAGTCCGGATGAGAGCTGACAGAGGCAGGCTGGTGCGTGGAGAGAACAGGGGATCCAGGGCAGGTCGGTGAGCTGACCAAGAGGCAGGCAAGGCAGGTAGTCCGTGTGGCTGAGACCAGGCTTGTTCAGGAGTGGAGGGAAGGCAGGATCTGACTGAGCTAGTTGAAACTGAGTCTACGATCTGGCAAGGAGGTGGAGCTGACGACCGGTTCTTATAGCTGTGGAGAGTGGTGATTGGTTGTAGCTGCAGCCCAGCTCCTGCACAGCTGAAGTCACTCCTGTAATTAAGCACACACACACAGTGAGAGAGAGCCTGCAGCCTAAGAGGGCCTGACAGTGTAAGTGGGGAAAAAGAGTGTAAAATCGGCTTCTGTCGGTTGTGAGTGTGAGACAGTACCTGATGACTGTGTTCTGTTTTGATTTTGGCGATGACTACGGCCCACAGTAGTCGGGTTTCAACATGCTTCATGCAAGACTATAAAACTTGGATTACGGCTGGAGGCTCGTCATTACAATATTATATACATAAATGTAATTGGAGTCTAAAGCCACGAAAAAACACGACTTTAAAAAGATAATAGATTAATATAAGACTTCTTTACAGTTATTTGAGTCATTCTGGCATGGGCAACTTGTGGTGATGACGGGCTGGTGACGACATAATCCAAGATGACGACGGCCCGGACTACAGCCGATACTATGTAATGACAGCCTTAAAAGACATGGATATAATGAAAAGAGTGGATGGACAGAGGCATAAACATGCTGACACACACGGACACACACGGACTTATTAAACACACACGGACTGCGGTAAACGGAACAGGCTGCACCGTAGGGCTGGCACTAGGACCCAGAGGCGGAGAATGTGCCTGCATTCACAGGCTGTAATATCACCAGATTATCATTTTACCTGTTGTTAGAGCTACTATCTTTACCAGGGAGATAATATTTATTACTGGTGATTGTTTTCTGGAGTTTTACTGAGATTTTTGCTGGTGATTAGTTCATATCTCCCTTGCGCTCCGCGGTCCAAACTGACTCCGTAGCCAGACACACACATACCAGTATGTCACACACGTCACTCAGTCACATTAGGGAAGGTTGCGGCCATTATACGGGGTGGATTAAAGAATGATTAAAAAATTGTTTTATCCAGTTCTTCTCCGTGTTGTTATCACATTATAAAAAATTTTTAAATAGCAGGAATTAGTGCTGGTCTCGAACGGTCTTGAGAGAAAATCCCGAGTCCGGGCAGCCCGAGTCCGAGACAAGACCGAGTAAAAATGCTTCAGAGTCCGAGATGAGACCGGGACCTTGTCTAGAGACCGAGACCAGTCTCGACAACCACAACACTAGTGTGCATACTGTATTTTCTGTAAATTTACAAACTGTTCATATGAAACACACATCTATGAATGCCCAATACTCTACAGTGATATATTATGAGAACTGATACTGTGAGGTTTCTAAAAATGTGTTTTGGCAGTTGTGAAAAAAAGAACATTCTCACACACTGAAACTTTTGTTGTGGTGTGTGATGATGTGTAAAGTGTTTACATTTTTGCAGAAAAATGTGTTGTGTTTAGAGTTTTGGGAAAATGGAGGACAATTTTGTGAAATGGGTTTTAGCAATTGAGAAAAACTGTAATGCTCCTCTGAAACCTCACACACAACCACAACCCTCAGGTTGCATGACGGCCAATCGCAAAGCGAGGCGTTTCCTCGATGCAGAAGTACAGTTGCCCAACCAACAACCATATATCAGGCTTTATGAGTCATTTTGTGCATATTTGTTGTAGTTTTGTTCGTTTGTTTGTTTTTTGTGTGTGTTATGAGTCATTTTGTGTGTTTTTGTTGTAGTTTTGTCTTTTTGATTATTGTGTAGGTTGTGACTCTTTTTTTTTTTTTTTTTTTTCTGTCAATATAAGTTGTTGTCGTGTGCATTTTTATGTGTTTTGGATTTTTTTTTGTGTTTTTGTGATTTTCTATAATGTTGTGTGCTTTTGATTTTGATTTTTAATTTTTTTTGTGTTATGAGTCATTTTGTGTAGTTTTGTTGTCATTTTGTGTGTCTTTCATCAATTCAAGTTGTCATCATGTGTGTTTAAGTCATTTTGAATATTTTTGTTGTAGTTTTGTGTGTTTTTTTTAATTTTTTGAGTGTTTTGTATATTTTCTGTCATTTTGTGTATCTTTTATCTTCACTGTATATTTTTTGTTACTTAAGTGATTTTTTTCTAGTGATCTTGTGTATTTTACTGTAATTGGTGTATGTTTTTTAGAATTATTTTGTGCATATTTTGAGTCATTTCACCCACGCTGACACACTTGATATTTTTAAATTTAATCTTGCATTTTTGCTGTAATGGTGGAAATTAGTTGTGCTATTAAAACTACAAATGATAACGCTTACATTAATACTGCAACGCAACAAAAAGAGCTGTTCAACCATTGTTGAAAGAATTCAAAGCAAATATAATTTTCAAAAATAAAAAAGTATGTGCACAAAGAGAACTGTAACTAGCGACCATTTTGAGTGGAAGAAACGTGTTGGAGAGAAGAGGTCAGTGAGAGCCACGCAACACTTTAGAGAAATAGATAGTACGAGTGGGCGGTGGGATGAAATAAGTTGTTTTGAATGAAAGAGAGAATCTAAATTACCACTGAGCCTTTGTGCCTGATGAGTCATGCATTTAGACAAATCAGCAGAGAAACAAATATTGAGATAAGGCGAGGGAGTATGGAGAAGAGATATGGCAGTGTATGCTTTATTCAGACTGTTTGTGTGTGTGTGTGTGTGTTTGTGTGTGTGCGTGTGTGTGTGTGTGTGTGTGTGTGTGGGGGGGGGGGGGGGGGGTGTCTAAAGGAAAGCGTCGTCAGTTCTCTCTAAGAAATACAATTTTTCCCTCGGGTAGTGTGGCTCTACTCTTGTACAAACTCAGAAGATGAAACATGAAACAAGGCCAGAAAAATACCAGCAATGCAGAAGCAGAGCTCCAAAAAAAACGAGGGGATGTCAAACATTCTTCTCAGCAATAAAACATTTTCCTGAGGATTTTTTGAACAGTCATTCAAACTTCTAAAGTGGGGACCAAGCCCTTGGTTTAGTAGATACTCCATTACTGTTCATCAGTGACTGAGAAATAAGAGGCTTTGATAAGTGAGCTTATCAGTCAACACACTTGAACGTAGAGCAGACATGAGCAACTGGAGGCTAATTTTTTGAGTCCACCAAAGTAGACGCACACAAAATGACTCGATATGAATACAGAAAGTTAAAATACAGAAAATTATAACAAAAGTACACAAAAGACAGCTAAAATGATCAAAATTACTCCAAAAAAAAAAAAAAGAAAAGGCAAAAATAAGAGAAACATGTACAAAACTAGAACAGAATTACACACATGTGCAGACAAAGGGAAAAAAAAAAAAAAAGAACAGAATTACACAAATAGATAGAATTTGCAAAATGGCAACAGAAATTAACATGACTCCAAAAACAAACACACACACACACACACACACACATAATGTAAAATTGATATACATAAATATACATAATGACTCAAAGATACGCAAATCAACAACAAACATACACACAAAATGAGAAATCTTGTACAAAATTACTCAAAAATACACAAAAAACAACAAACACACAAAAATAGAATTAATCTACAAAAATATACACAATGACTGAAAAAAATCACAAAAAAACAACAACACAAAAAATCTGGATTAATACACAAAATGATGCACAATGACTCAAAAACACACAAACTACAACTAACATTGTGTAGCCCCCAAAATAAAACGCACTCAAATGACTCCATATGAAAATGCAGTTAGAGACAAATATAGAAATTAACAACAAAAATACACAAAAGACAACTGAAACGCTCAAGATTACTAGGAAAACACATGAGAAAAAATATGAACAAAAATAAAACAACACACCTCCAAAAACACACAACAACAATTAATATACAAAAAGACTCAAAAATACACAAATCAACAACAAACATACACACAAAATGAGAATTCATATTTAAAATGACTCAAAATATACAAAAAACAACAAACACACAACTTGAAAATGAATATACAAAAATTTACACATCCATCCATCCATCCATCAATCCATCCTCCTCCGCTTATCCGTTGCTAGCTCGCAGGGGCAGCATCCCCAGCAGGGAAGACCAGACTTCCCTCTCCCTGGCCACTTCTTCCAGCTTCTCTTGAGGGAACCCGAGGCATTCCCAGGCCAGCCGAGAGACATAGTCCCTCCATCGTGTCCTGGGTCTTCCTTGAGGGACGTGCCCTGAACGCCTCACTAGTTAGTTGCCAGAGCCACTTCATCTGGCTCTTCTCAATCCGGAGGAGCAGCAGCTCTAATCTGAACTCCTCCACTTGGGGCAGGACCTCATCCCCAACCTGGAGAAAGCACTCGTCCTTTTTCCGGTTGAGAACCATGGACTCAGTTTTGGAGATGCTGATTTTCATCCCGGCCACTTCACACTCGGCTGCGAAGCAATCCAGTGAAATTTAAAGTTTGCGGCTTGATGGAGCCAACAGGACCACATCATCTGCAAAAAGTGATGTAATCCAAATCAGACTCCCTCAACACCCTGGCTGCACCTAGAAAATCTGTTCATAAAAGTTGTGAACAGAATCGGTGACAAAGGGCCACCTTGGCGGAGTCCAACCCTCAATGGAAACAATTTCGACTTATTGCCGGCAAGGTGGACCAAGCTCTGACTCTGCTCGTACAGGGAATGGACAGCCCTTATCAGGGGGTCCAATACCCCATACTCCCGCAGAGCCCCCCACAGGAGTCCCCGAGGGACACACTCAAATGCCTTCTTCAAGTCCACAAAACACATGTGGACTGGTTGGGCAAACTCCCATGCACCCTCAAGTACCCTGCAGAGGGTGTAGAGTTGGTCCACAGTTCAACGACCAGAACGAAAACCACATTGCTCCTCCTGGATTTGAGGTTTGACTATATGGCGTACCCTCCTCTCCAGTACCCCAAATAGACCTTACCAGGGAGGCTGTGGAGTGTGATCCCTCTGTAGTTGGAGTAAACCCTCATATCCACCTTCTTAAAAAGAGGGACCACTTCTTGGTCTGCCAATCCAGAGGCACTGCCCCCGATGTCCACGCAACGCTGCAGAGTCGTGTTAGCCATAACAGCCCTACAACATCCAGGGAGGCACTCCGAGCAGATCTCATCCACCCCCGGGATCCTGTCACCGAGGAGCTTTTTAACCACCTCGGCGACCACTGGCCCCAGACATGGAAGAGTCCACTCCGGGGCTCTCAGACCTTGCTTCCTCATTGGAAGGCATGTCGGTGGGATTAAGGAGGTCTTCAAAGTATTCCTTCCACCGATATACAACGTCTCAATTCGAGGTCAGCAACGCACCATCAACACAATACACAGTGCACCGCTTCCCCCTCCTGAGATGCCGGATGGTGGTCCAGGACCTTTTCAAAGCTGTCCAGAATTCATTCTCCATGGCCTCACCAAACTGCTCCCATGTCCAGGGTTTGCCTTTGCGACCGCCGTGGCTGCAGTCCGCTTGGCCCATCGGTACCTGTCTACTGCCTCCAGAGTTCCACAGGCCAAAAAGGCCCTGTTTTAACATTACATGTGGCTTTGGAACCGTTCTTGGTCGGGCCCGTCACCTGGGACCGGTTTGCCTTGGGAGACCCTACTGGGGACATTAAGCCCCCGACAACATACTTTAGCTCCCAGGATCATTTGGGTACTCAAACCCCTCCACCACGTTAAGGTTCATGGTGGAGAAAAAAAATACACAATTACTCAAAATTGCACAAAAAATAACAACCAAAACCCTGAAAAACCTTCATTCTTCCTTGGATTAATGCTCATATTGTGCATTATTTTAATAGTGACATGAATGTTGATGATGTGACCCTCAGATCAGCTTTTATCACAGTGACAAAAGTTGTGTGTCTCTCGAGCCTTATACTGCTAACATTGAGGACAAATAGAACAAAATGATATGAGCAGAGTAAATAAGTCAAGTACACATTCTGCAAAGAGAAAGTATTGTTAGCTTATATTATACGGTACACAAAGCTTTGGAAAGCTGAAAGAATGTGATTTTAACTACCAAAGGAAAGTAACGATGGTACCAACTGTCAGCGTCAGGGGAGTCGAATCCCTATTATTATTGGTTAGCACGAGTAAACAGGAGCTTAGTGGAGCTTTACCAACAGAGCCAAGAGCTACTGCCAATGACCAGAATTAAAGTCCAATTCTATGTTCAGCAACAAACGTTTGGATCCATTCACAATCTACAATAAACGAGGATTTAAAACTCAGTCATCACTCAATATTTCTGCACATATTGAGAAAGTTTAAGAGTATCATTACAAACTGTAAAAACACATTTCATGATTGTCTGATTTTTTTTTTTCTTTTTAGTTTTCTTTAGATAAGGCAAAGAAACATCATGGTTAATGAGAATCATTGTCCACATTACCTGCGTTGATGCGTTCTGTCGGCAGTCAGAAATCACCAAAACACACTTTACCAAACTCCTTCACTATTTCCACCTGTGGGAGAATCTTCAGCCGCATTTTCTGCCTCCATGCCTGGCTCCAAACCACCTGTAGGGCTCAAAATGTAGGCTACATTGACAATTTTAATCTCTTCTGGGGTCAGAAATCATTTTTTAAACCTGTTTTCACCCTAATAAACTGGGCAGTAGTATTTTAACAGCCAATCTTCAGCACGCCATCCAGCATTTCCCACATGATTGACAAAAGTTTACTAACACAGGTACTTTTTCCACAGCCACAAATTTCTGTCTCACAGAACTCCTTCTGGATTAGTAGTGCCCCCTTGCAACACCAGCTGCCCCCTACCCTAGGTGTCACCTTAGACACACCTCAGCCCACTGCTCATGACTCTAGCGCCCCCTGCTGTCTCCTTTCTGTTCAATCACTAGGGTTGGGCACCGAGAACTGGTTCCAAATAGGAACGTCCGGTTCCAGAACCGTTACGAAGATGTTTGCATTTTGATAATTTTTTTCGATTCCTAAATGCTCACACTTGTTTGTTTCCGCGGCTTGCTCTGTTTGTTTATGCAGGGTTTGTATAAGATGCGTTCAGAACGACTGCTGTGTGTGTGTGTGTGTGTGTGTGTGTGTGTGTGTGTGTGTGTGTGTGTGTGTGTGTGTGTGTGTGTGTGTGTGTGTGTGTGTGTGTGTGTGTGTTTGCGTGTGTGTCTGGATACGGTTTCAGTTTGGACCGCCGAGCGGAATGGAGATATGAACTAATCACAGGTGAAAAGCCCACCAGGAATAAATTTTATCTCCCTGGTAAAGATAGTAGCTCTAACAACAGGTAAAATGATAAACTGGTGATATTACAGCCTGTAATGTGCCTGCCAGTCGATGAAACATGTTCCGTTTACCGTTCCGTGTCAAAGTCTGCATGTTCATGCCTGTAACGCAGTACACCACACATGAGAACTGTTTTCACCTTTATTTTGATTGTAGTTTTGAATCAGCAGCTCGACAATAACACACGGTTTCAGTTGGACTGCGGAGCAGAAGAGAGATAATGGATGTGGCAGGTGCCCAGCTGCGCCTGTGGAGTGGGGAGTCCCGCCGTCCTAAGTGTGGACGGGACGGGTCTCCGGCTGTGCTGCTCGGCACGTCCCTTGGGCCCGCAGTCCCGCGTGCCCGCAGTCCCGCGTGCCCGTCTGGGTCATCTACCCTCTCCGGTGGCCCGCCATGTGGACGGGCCGGGCTTATAGCAGAGAGGCCTCCTACATGGACACTTCACTCACTCCCAGCTGGTCTGGCTCACCGACTTGGTGCACCATACCGGAAAAAAAAAAAAAAAAGAAGAGAGATAGAAACTAATCACCGATAAAAATCCCAGTAAAACTCTGGAAAAGTCACCATGAATAAAAAAAGTTGCTCCCTGGTAAAGATAGTAGCTCTAACAACAGGTAAAATTATAAACTGGTGATATTACAGCCTGTACATGCAGTATGGGGACGCATTTACTCCTCCTCTGGGTCCTAGTGCCAGCCGGCCGGTGAAGCCTGTTCCGTTTACCGAGGTCCGTGTGTGTTTAATAAGTCTGTGTGTCCATGTGAAAGTCTGCATGTTTATGCCTCTGTCCATCCACTCTTTTCATTATATCCATGTCTTTTAAGGCTTTGATTACATAGTGTCGGCTGTAGTCCGGGCCGCCACCATCTTGGATTATGTCGTCACCAGCACGTCATCGTCGCAAGTCGCAGAATGACCCAAATAACTGTAAAGAGGTCTTACATTAGTCTATTTTCTTTTTAAAGTGGTGTTTTTTTTATGGCTTTAGACTCCAATTACAGTATATAATACCTTCCCTACAATAAAAACAGGTTCACAATATAACTATTTGTATAGTTTCTGTTTCCACTGTATCCAGAATAATAATAATCTTTCTCAATAAGAACTGTTGATTGATTTGTCACACAACTGCTCCAGGGTTTGTTTGAGTTTGTTTTATTTACTTTCACATCTACCTGGGCTGAAGCTCTTTGTTTTTTTTAGAATGCTGACAACTTGTTTGTAGTTTTATTTCAGCAAGTTTCACTTTTACAGTTACAGTTGGGGACCTTTGTAATTGAATATCCTAGTTACAGTACAACAACCAAATTAAACTGTTTCAACTAAGTGAATTAATAAAAAAAATGTCCTGTGTAAAGGCTTTTTCAAATAAAAAAAGTCTCCTGTGAAATCCATGACCTGTTGACCTGCACAACTCAAAGAATCGGAATCGAGAATCGTTTAGAACAAGAATCTTAATTGAGAATCGGAATCGTTAAAATCCAAACAATGCCCAACCCTATCAATCACTCACTAAACCCATTCAAACTGCCAATAGAAAGAGATCTCGCCAGAACACCCACAAAAGTGGTGCAAATTGTTTGATTCTAGTGCCGTTACAATCAGCTATGGAGTGCACTTATAGGCCATCATCGATTCGGATTGTCCTGCTCAATGCCCGTTCTATTAGGAACAAATCCTTTGCTTTGAACAATTTTTTTATGAAGGAATCTCTAGACTTTGTGTTCCTGACTGTGACATGGCAGCAATATATAGAATTTATTAATTTAAAAGAAGTTAGCCCACCTGGCTGCTCTGTCAATGCTCTGCGCGTGGCGAAGGACTTGCTACCGTGTTTCAGGACAGATTTCTTTCGTCTTTGTTAAACGTTTTATTCTTTTATTTGTGATTTTTTTCTGTGGCTGTAACATAAGCAATTTCCCCCTGGGATTAATAAAGGAATTCTGATTCTGATTTACTTGCAAGCTGGTGAACTCTGACTCATGCTCTTCATTTGAATTACAGATGATTAAGGTCAGTTACCTAAAGGTTTCATCAGCCACTACTACATTACAGAATGTTTTAATATTAGGAGACTTTAACCTCCATATTGATAATGATTTCTGTATAATGGCTGCAGAACTTGGGATTAAACAGATAGCGAATATCTAGAGCAGTGTTCCTAAGCTTTTTGTGGCCAACGCACACCAAAGGACAAGTAAAAATCTGAAGGCACACCTATTGTGCAAAATAGCCTTTATAACACTTCTTATCACTCATATCATGAAGAATATCACTGGCAACCGTACAAGAAAGCGTTCCATTTTTCCTCTCGCTGATTCTCTGTTTTAATGTCATCCTACAGCCTTTGTCACAGTCTTACAATTTTCGCCTGCATAACAACGGGAACAGCAAAATATTGCATTTTTTTACATTTTTTTTAAAGACATGTTTTTAGGTATATAGTTTGAAAAACCTTTGAACACAAAACACAAAGATATAAAAAAATCATAATTTTTCATCGAACAAGGCAAGTACAAATAAATGCAATTTCAGGTGAGTACATTTAATTTGGTAAAAGTACATTTCAACTTTTTTTTATAAAATCAATGCAGGTAAGTAATCTGTAAAATTAAGCATTAACCAAACACAAAACTAGGTCTACTATTATAACCTCAAATCTTTTTCCTATGTTTATATCAATTTTAGATATAACTATTTAAATTTAAATTTCACAGTTTCTCAACAGAAATACTTTTATATTGTACTGTTTTCATAGAAAAATTAAATATTTTCACTCTAAAATTTGCTATATTTTAAATACTAACTTATTTTAGCCCTTAAATACATAAATAACATCCCACGGCACACCTGAACTATCCTAACGGCACACTAGTGTACCGCGGCACACCGTTTGGGAACCACTGATCGAGAGGATGCACATGTGAGTGACCATAGCTGTAATTATTTTAATCTGTCATTTTAGAATCATAAACCAGGCTGCTGCTGAAAGGTTCTCAAACTTGTTTGATGTGAACACAGCTCAAAGTGATGTTGATGTTTTGGTTTCATTTTTTAATAATCTATTTTAGACAGGGTGGCACCTTTGAAACAAAACAGAGCCCAACATTCAATTTACTGTCCTTGGATATGTGAAAGTATCCGTCACTTTAGGAGATACTGTCGGAAAAAAGAACGCTTATGGAAAACCACTAAACTATAGGTTCATAGAGTTCATCTTAAAGAATCGATTTTTTTCCACATTCCTTATTAATCTTTTACAAATCTAAATAGCCTCAAAAAAAAAAAATTCTGAAGTCTTGTTTGATACAAACAGTAATATGTGCCGTGAGCACTAGGGTTAGGTAGGCAGGGCGTTGCAAGTCAATGCACCAATGTCAACACCAATGACAATTCCATATGTTTCAGCTGGCAAGTGTTAATCAAACAAAATCAACATTGTGAAAAAAAAAAATGAAAGAAACATGAAAAAATTATTTAATATAGCCTCCGTACTCTCCCAAAAAGATAAATCTCATGACACGGCAGCACATCTGTCATTTGTGTTGGAAACACAGAAACACAGAGCAAAACAACAACAACAACAACAACAACAACAACAACAACAACAACAACTCAGAACAGCCTCAATGAGGCGCATCACAAAGCCAATCCTTCCTTTTGTACAATTCACTGTGGAAAGTAGCAACAATTTTCTGACCTGACCTTTGCTGAAGGTCTGGTCGCTCAGGTGTTGGTCTCCCATCTTTTAAAAGTTGTCTTTTTACCTCAAAAGAAAGTTTCTTTATCGTCTCTAGCGCTGTCATCCTGCCTGTAGTGTTATCCTGCCCACTAGCTAGAGAACGTAGCAGTGGCCACGCTTTATCAATTCACTAATACACTGTGAACATTGCACGGTTACGTCCAAAGGCTGCGTAGAGAGCTACCTTTTTAAGTAAATGATTTTCATCTGGGGGAACTGACTGCGCATGCGCAAACACAAAAAAACACGCTATGGGGCCAGAGGCAGAGCAGCAATGTGCTTTTGGAAGAGGGAGTGACCTTCTCCTGCCTTACAGCGGAGTGAGACTGTGCAAACTTATAGGTACTGTAGGCTATGGGAAATGGAAAAAAATAAAATAATTTTTAAATAGATTATAATTATCCAAATTTCCAAATTGCCTTTCATGTCAAAGATCTTGAAAAAAATGGTAGCAAAGCAATTTATATATATTTTTGGAAGAAAAATAATGTGATGGATACTTTCCAGTCTGGTTTTTGCAAATTTCATTCTACAGAAACTGCTTTACTCAGGGTCTCTCGTGACATCTTGATGGCAGCAGATGCTGGAGAGTACACAGTTCTGGTTCTACTGAATCTCTCCGCTGCCTTTGATAATAATGATCATGGTATCATGTTATACAGGCTAAATGATTTGTTTGGCAGTACTGATGCTCTAAAACGGTTTACATACTATTCATCCAAGATATCTTTCAGTGTTTGGCTAAATGAAATAATGTTGGATACAACGAACCTGCCCTGTGGGGTAAACCAGGGATCCGTCTTGTGTCCGATTTTGTTTTTATTGTACATTTTTCCCCTTTGGCAAATTATAAGTTGTTTTGATGCTTATCATCTCTATGGGGACGACATCCAGATATACTGCTCTTTTAAAGCTTCTAAAAGAGAATTATCTAGTTTAATAAACCTCCTGACAGACCTCAAGACATGGTTACAAAACAATTTTCTATAATTAAACAAAAAAAAAACACAAACTTGGATTATAGCTCCAGACAGGGAAATCCCAGAAATCAAAAAAACACAAGCTTTTTAGAGTTTTCAGATAAAACATCTGTTATAAATTTGGGTGTCCTCTTTGACAGTTCAATGTCTTTCGAGCATCACTCCAAACAGTTGGTTAGAATCTGTTTTATTCACCTCAGGAACATCTCAAAACTCACACTACTGGTGTCAAAAGCAGAACTTGAGATTATTATTAGGGCTGCCAACTTTGGTCGTTTAGTCAACTAATTGGTTGATGCCATTGTGATTGACCAAGATTTTCATTTGTCAACCAGCAATGGTATCAGATTGGATACTGTTTAAAAAAAAAAAAAATGCAATGCACTTATATAGTCGATAAGGAAAAAATATCGAATATCATTTATATAGGGGTCTATTCTCCCGTCTGGACTGAAGCAATTTTTTGACCGCCTGCAGTTACGCGCTTCTCTCCTAAGCGTATTTCTCCGGTCCAGGCTGCTGACACGCCCATTGCGCGTAAGAAGCCAAAAAGCGAGTATGTGTGAATGAAGGTGGGCTGAAGGAAAGGAGGCGGTGATGTCATTTTTTGGGGCTGTCTAGAAATCACAAAACCTGGAGTTTTCCCAACGCTTGTAAATGTCATTGAAATCTGTGAAAATAAAGTTCACTTTTAATTTGAAACGCCTTCATTGATAACACAACAGTGTAACGATTCACCTGTCTTTTCCAAGGCAATAAAGCTACAACACACTTTCAGGTAACGGACGGATCGGTCTACCAGCAGGGATGACAGCCAACACACACATCAACACATAAAAATAGCTTTGGCTTATAGGTATTAGCCTTGTATTTCCGGCAGTTTAAAGCACGTCCCACCCAAACGCTCGAGCGTAAACCCATGTAGAAACAAAAACAAACACAAAACTACGCTCTATGGCGCGAGAAAACTAGTTTAGCAGTCCATCAAAAGTCCATGCACGCTGAAGTCCAACACCCCGACGCCTTGTTCCCACCGCAGGCTCGGTCAAACACCAAGCAGCAGCCCTCCCGTGCATCCGAAGTCGAACCAGATGATCCCAGCAGCTCCGCGAAGCCTTGTTCTACCCGTCAATGGATGATCGAGGCAACCCCAACGGTACAATCCACAAAAAGGTACGCTCCATGGTATTGCAGCTCTGAGCTGTGTCGAGTTGGCGTGTGACGTCACAACACTATATCCTGGCGCCCGCGACCTGATCACCTCATATAGGCGTGACATCTCTCTTCCACAATTACAGCTCCATTAATAAAACAGTACTACGAACGAAAAATGACCAAAATTAAATGATTTTATATCCTCTGTGACCAGGTTCTGCACAATAAATGACATTTAAAAAGAGTTGGCTCATCCCTGCTGGGTGACACACATGTAGGGACCTATGCGGTCCTTACATTCCCCCCCCCAGCCAGCGGCTTATCAGGACCGAAGAAGGGCTTCATGTCGACTACGTTAATAGTGTCCACCTTCCCCTGATCTGTCATCCAGCGAACTTGGTAGTTCACAGGGCCTAATTTCTTCTCTACTCTAGCAGGCCCTTTCCATCGAGGCGCAAGTTTAGCAGAGAACTTAACGGAAGCTTTGGACAGCGGGTGCGACCTAACCCAGACCAGACTACCAACGGCAAAGTGTACATCCCTGCGTCGTGCATTGTAGTATCTGGCTTGTCTAGTTTTGGACACGCCCACATGTTTTTCGACCTCCTCCCGCAACTGCGTGTGCGTTTGAAGGGTGAGATATGCAGGTGTGTATGGCGCTGGAGCTCTGTGCACTAGTCTCCCGAGTGGCCCCTTCAGCTCTCTCCCCAGGGTCAGCCTGGCAGGCGTGGCCCCCGTGGTTTCATGGACAGCGGTGTTGAGGGCCAAACGGAGCTCAGGTAGCCACTTGTCCCAGTCCTGGTGATGGTTTCCAACATAGGAGGCCATCATAGTTTTCAGGGTGCGATTGACTCTTTCTGTCATGTTGGTCTGGGGGTGGTATGCTGTTGTGAGTTTTTGTGTCACGCCCCATGTTTCACACACTTGGCCCATCAACTGACTCGTAAACTGGGGTCCCCGATCCGACACCATGAACTTGGGAATTCCCCAGCGCGTGAAAATCTCATTCTTGAGGATCTTGCAGACCTTGGGTGTCTTTGCATCTTTCATGGCAAACACTTCAACCCATCTGCTGTAGTAGTCCACCACTACCATCAGTATGGAGTTTCGATCTTTGCTGAGGGGGAATGGTCCCATGAAGTCCACCCCAATCATCTCCCCCGGGTCTTTCACCTCCGGCGATTGGAGGAGTCCAGCTGGTTTCTCGTTGGGGCTTTTGTACTGCTGGCATGTACTGCAGATGCGAACGTAATTCCAGACATCCCTTCGGACCGTGGGCCACCAAGCCACCTGAAGAACCTTCAACAGCGTTTTCATCCTACCAAGATGTCCTCCGAAGGGACTGTCATGGAAATACGCCAGGAATTGGGGCACCAGCGCAGCAGGCACTACTAGCTGGTAGTTGTAACCCCCATGTTTGGATGGTACCCCCCTGTACCACACACCCTGCTGGAGTTGGCAATGAATACGGCCCGGACTGGGTTGGTCAGTAGAGGGACCGAGCTCTTGACAGGTGGGGTCCAACTTTTGAGCATCAGCTATTTCTTGGAGTGATCTTGGTAGGTCAGCCCAGTAGGTCTTGGGAACGGCTAAGAGGACTTGCCCTTCAGAACCTTGGGGTGCACGTGACAAGGCGTCAGGTATGATATTACAGCAACCCTTTTTGTAGTGCACCCGGAAGGAAAATGCCTGGAGGCGCAGGGTCCATCGTGTCAATCGCGACGATGTTTTAGGGCAGTTGAACGCCCAGGCCAGGGCGCTGTGGTCGGTGTACACGTCAAAAGTGGTCCCTTCGAGGAAATGTTTCCACTTTTCTACAGCCCACACCACAGCTAGGCATTCCTTTTCAGCTGTGGAATAGCGCACTTCAGCACCTTGGAGAGCTCTGGAGGCATAAGCTATGGGTCGCTCCTCCCCATCAATACTTTGCATTAACACAGCTCCCAGCCCCTCATCACTTGCGTCGCAGTGAACCTGGAAACTGTGGTGAAGTCGTGGCTGTGCGAGGACTGGAGGTGATTGCAGTAGGAATTTGAGATGGTTGAAGGCAGCATGGCAGGCCGTGGACCACTCCCAAGGTATGTCTTTCTTTTTTAGATGGTTCAGGGGAGCGGCGATGTCTGCCAGCCTGGGGATAAACTTGTGATACCAGCCGACCATCCCAAGGAACCTCTGGAGGCTTTTCAGGTCGGTTGGATTTTCCAAGGCAATAAAGCTACAACACACTTTCAGGTAACGGACGGATCGGTCTACCAGCAGGGATGACAGCCAACACACACATCAACACATAAAAATAGCTTTGGCTTATAGGTATTAGCCTTGTATTTCCGGCAGTTTAAAGCACGTCCCACCCAAACGCTCGAGCGTAAACCCATGTACAAACAAAAACAAACACAAAACTACGCTCTATGGCGCGAGAAAACTATAGTTTATCAGTCCATCAAAAGTCCATGCACGCTGAAGTCCAACACCCCGACGCCTTGTTCCCACCGCAGGCTCGGTCAAACACCAAGCAGTAGCCCTCCCGTGCATCCGAAGTCGAACCAGATGATCCCAGCAGCTCCGCGAAGCCTTGTTCTACCCGTCAATGGATGATCGAGGCAACCCCAACGGTACAATCCACAAAAAGGTACGCTCCACGGTATTGCAGCTCTGAGCCGTGTCGAGTTGGCGTGTGACATCACAACACTATATCCTGGCGCCCGCGACCTGATCACCTCATATAGGCGTGACATCTCTCTTCCACAATTACAGCTCCATTAATAAAACAGTACTACGAACGAAAAATGACCAAAATTAAATGATTTTATATCCTCTGTGACCAGGTTCTGCACAATAAATGACATTTAAAAAGAGTTGGCTCATCCCTGCTGGGTGACACACATGTAGGGACCTATGCGGTCCTTACAACAGGTTGATTTGATCAGATTATTGCAGTGTGACTGAGGATCGGCCGCATTCTGTCCGAGTCACAGTTAAAATTTCTCTCCTTGATCATCATCATCATCATCATCATCATCATCATCATCATCATCGCTGTAAAGCGTGACTGAGTTAGATGCTGGAGATATGAGGAAATAACCCGGCCGCAGAGCGTCCTGCTTTAATACAGAGGGATGTTTGCAGTGAAACAGAACTATTGGCTTTCATAATACGCAGTTTTAAATATAAATAGTTTAAAGCAACCTGAGCTGAGCCTCCTTAAAATATGTGTGGGAACAGTTTCTGGCCCTTCCTCTTCTTCATATGACAGCTTTTCACTCTGTAGTGCATCAATCTGTGACTTTACGTTGGACATAGTATGAAAATAGTTTAATCACTGTGACCAACGTGGACAGAATCTGCGTTTGTCAGTTTTTCAATTAATTGTGCTGCAGCAGCTGAGTGAACACAGCTGCTGCTGCACAACGCACGAGTTCGTGTGGCTTATGTAAGTACTGTAAGTCCTTTTAGTGCAATATATTGTTTCACCTTATCGGGGCACTGCACTTATTACAAGGTTTGAACCGCGTGAGAGGAAAAGGACTTACACACACCGGCGAATGCGCGCAAGGGCAGATTTTAATGGGAACACCCACATTTCAGGGCTACTCCACCCACAGTGCGTAACTGGGATGAAGGCATGCAGTACAGGGGGAGAATAGTGTGCAACCAAAAACAGCTCTGCTGCGCAGCTTTTTGGACTTACGCGCATTGGGGGAATAAAACCCTTAATGCCTAAATGACTCTCTGTCCAGAAACAGCTGTGTGAGTGAGTTGTGGCTGCAAAAAAATAAGAAAAAAAAGTGTTGCGCCATCACTGACTGCTCTGATCGGAGCAGAGAGAGAACAAATTAAGACAGGCTTGAAGCTCAAACATCCACTATTGAATGAATCATTTTTCTGCACAACATGGATTTTTCTTATATTTGATATGTAGATTATGTAAATAGATTCACTGCTGTCTCTGGTGCGGTGGCGTGCATTGCGCACCTTTGTTTAACAGTTGTTCATTAATAAAAGCAGGCTTACACTAAAACAAACATAAATATGTCATTTATTTGAGGAAAAAATACGTTTCAATTGTCAGTTTGAGGTCGGGCACAGATATAAATACCTAAAGTCTGTCGGACATGTAGGTTTCACTTTTGCCTTATCGGGTTCTGGTCAAAGCTTGAATAGGGGTCATAAATGGTCTGTGTTTAAAATCAAATTGGCACAACAAAAAGCCAAAAAATATTTAGCTCTCTTTTTCTTTCTCCTCGTCCTCCTCTGCACCTGCTCATTCATTCTCCATTTTTCTTTATTTTTTTTTTTGATTGACTAATCGCTACGTGTGGCATAGTGTTGGTTGACCAACCATTTCCTTGGTTGACTACAGCCTAATGATTATCCATGCTTTTATCTCTTCACGTTTGGACTACTGCAACAGCCTTTTTATTTGTTTAAACAAGTCAGCTTTGAATCGTCTCCAGACTTTTAACTAGCAGAAACAGAATATCACATATTACCCCAGTCTTCTTCTCTTCATTGGTTGCCAGTAAATTTTAGAATTAATTTCAAAATTTTAGTTTTAGCTTTCAGGGCCCTACATGGTCAAGCTCCACAGTGTATCTCTGACCTGCTGCAACCACGTTCTGCAGGTCAGATTTTGCTGTTTGTCCCACGCACTCACTATAAAAAAACGTGGTGACAGTGGCACCAAGGCTGTGCAACTCTCCGCCGCTGGCTCTACGCTGCACTAACTCCATTGACTCATTTAAAATGCAGCTAAAGACACTTTTATACAGACAAGCTTTGAATTAGCCTCTTTTATTAACTTGGTGTTAACATAATATTTTAGTTTGTCTTTGTAAATCACTGTTTATTCTGTTTTGTGAAGCACTGTGTTTTTACTGTAAAGCACTTTGTGATTTCTATCTATGAAACTTGCTATATTAATAAAATTTACTTACCAGTTCTTATTTACTTAATTAACTTAAAAACAACAAGAAGAAGGATAACAACTTTTGTCTGTTTGTTTAATAAGATACATTATTTTTTTTTATTTTTTTATCACTTAATCAGTTCCCTCTTTGATATTAATTTTCAATTATCATTTTGGAAGAACATTTGATTATATTTTGTTTATTAATTTATGACAAATATTCACTAAATTAGTGGGACCTCTCTGTCAGGGGAACACGGTTTGGAAATAATGCTATCACCCAACAAATTATGTTAACTATTATTCCTAAACTGCTCGTTTATTTCAGAAAACCATCAAGACTATTGTCAAGGGAAAAAAAAGCTGTTTTACATTTGTGACGTCAACTTGCATAAACAAGTACACACATACATACATATCTCGCTTATTTTATTGCACCATTTGTACACATTGCAGAATGACAATGAATGTATTGTTGTTGTTGCTGTTGTTATTGTTGTAATCATTATTGTTTTTTATTATTAAAGTTTTTATTATTATTATTATTATTATTATTATTATTATTATTATTATTATTATTATTAGTACAGTGCCTGTCAGAGGTATGTATTCATATAGTGGGAGTTTAAGTAGAGTTGTCAATTATGGCCAAATGAGTATGTGTTTGAAGGTTGGATGTACAAAGAGGTGTACATACTCTGTACTTTGTAGTGTTATAAAGGGATATATTTGCAGGTGCAACGTAAAATAGCATTTGTGATCTCCCTGGTTTAATTATATGAGACATGCTCGTGATAATTTTGTTTGTTGTTGTTTTTTTTACTATTTTTTTTTATTTTTTTTGTGTTTTTTTTGGTGTATTTTTCTGAAATGTACATTTTTTGGAGTCACTATGTGTATTTTTGAATCGTTCTGTTGTCTTTTTTTGCATTTGTTCTATATGTATGTTTTTTTTGTTGCCATTTTAGTCTGATTAAGGAGCCATTTTGTGTATTTTTGGATCTCTTTTGATGTAGTTTCGTGCATTTCTTATGTCTTTGTGTGTATTTTTGTATACATATTGAGTTTTGTGTTTTTGGAACCTTTTTGTGTATATTTTGAATATAATATAATAATATTTTTTCTTATTTATTTTTTCTTTATTTATTTACTTTGCACATTTTGTCAAAGGTCAACACTACAAGAAGTGCAATATTAATAATATTTTTATTATTACACATAATCCAAATTTAAACCATTTTCTGCATAGACTTACTTATTATATCTTATCATTGTTAAAATGTTTTTTAAACTTTTACTGATTCTCAGGGAGGAGAAAAAACCCTGTAAAACATATTTGAATTTTAGAGTGATTTAACCATAATAGCTGTAAAAACGAATGCATACATTGCTTTCTATGCTCAGTATTTGACTTTTTCTTTCATTCTTTCTTTCACAATAATCAACTCCAGTCTCTACAGATATTTTTTGCTCTTGTAAAGGCTTTTACAAAATCTGATTATTATTTACACGCAGTGGAAAAGTTGCAATATTGTTCAGAAAACTAAAAGTATGTCATCCTTTTCCAATGAAATATAAGCACAGCCTCCGAGTTAAACATGATATCTACTTTGCTGATGTGGCTGAAACAGTCAGGAAATTTTGGATATTGAATATGTGTGTGTTAAAAAAAACAAAAAAGCAGAAGAAGCTGTACAAAATTCTAAGTTGGGAAGGTAAGGCCAGTGGGTTCTGTACAAATAGAAATCAACAAGATGTATATACTCACATGCAGGGGCGGATCCACTGGAGTAGCATGGGGTGGCAAATGCCACCCAACAACACAGCCTTGCCACCCCTGCTGCCACCCTAATTTGTACACACGAGCACGGAACTATGCGGCCGCGGTCCGGTAATGCTCCGCTGCCACTTCCTGACTGCAGAGCCAAAGTTCTAAAACACCAACAAAGAAGACAGAAGTATCACGAGAGTGGGACGGAAGTGCGTTGTTTACATTGGCGCACGAGAGGAAAGAGGTAATAACATAGAAAAAAAAAGTTGTTCCAAAACGGAACAACGGCCCCGGACTCTCTCTCCCTTCCCCCCCTTCTTCCGTGACTGACGTTCCACTGCCTTCAGACATTGGTGAGTGTTTGTGCACAGGTTTTGCTCGTTTGAGTGTGTTTTGTGGGATTTCTTTGTGAGATGGTTGAATTCAGGATTGTGTATGTTTGAGTGTGTGCGAGGCAATGTGTACTGACGTGGGTGTGTCCGGTGTAGGCTGAATGTGCACACGTTTGGGGAGGCTGAGGAGAGCTTCATTTTTATGGCAAAAATATTAATCATATTTAGGCTCATAAAACAAATATTTACTAGTCAAAGTAAGGAAAAAAACTAACTTAAAGTGTGCAATATTAATGTAAATTAGTTAATTTATTTGCTTACATATTTGGTGAGCACTGTCTGGGATTCCTAAATATTTTCAAGGTCCTCCTGCAAGTTTTTTAAGTACCCCTAGGGGTACACTGTTCTAGATTGGACCAAGCAGGAAATGTCCCATCATGTAAAGGCTTGGACGCTTTGTAAATGTCTAAAATGCTACGAGATCAGAACAGAGAAGTTGATATTACAAGCACTGAAATTAGTATTTTCTGCTATCGTTTTGTTTTTAATGATTTAAAGTTAATTTGCACAAACAATATTTTGGTGAAGCAATATTTTGTATCAGGCTTCCCTTAAAGACTTAAACAGAACACAAGGACATGTGACTAGTTGTGGTCAGTGTGTGTTAGGAAGAACCACTGTGCAGTATAGACTTGGCTGTCATTCATGTTAAACTGATTGACAATTTTTTGTAATTCCGGTGAAATGGATGATAAATTCTGAATTTCTTCAGTGACAGTTATTGTGATGTATCGTTGATTAATTTTTCCACAATATACTGTATTGATTACTGCGATAATATCATTATTGCGATATATAGCATCACAAGGTACCTGGCAATACCCAGCAATGCAATTCATTATGCTTTATGTATGTCTGCTAGATGTTGCCACCTCTAAAAAATTCCTGCCCCCCTCTTGCCACCCCATTGAATTTTTTCTAGATCCACCCCTGCTCACATGTGAGTGATGTAGCGGTGGGAGTTACTTTGTGTTCTCCCTCCTCCTCTCTCTCTCTTTCCCAGTGATCGTGACTGTACTGACAAAAGCTCTCATCTGGAGAGGATGCCTGTTCTCCATGTGCAGGCTCCCTGGTTGCCGGGGAAACGGGTTCTAAAGTTGTGAGCAAGCGATAGGCGTCGCAGGACTCTGCAGTGCAGCAGAAAAACAGCAGCAGCACGAGCCTCAACTCTGAGTGATGGCATTCACAGCAAATACACACACACAGGCTGAACAAAACACACACACACACACACACACACACTTTGAGCTCCTGTGTGTGTGTGTGTGTGTGTGTGTGTGTGTGTGTGTGTGTGTGTGTGTGTGTGTGTGGGTGTGTGTGTGGGGGCGAGCTTCACTGTGGCCGAATTCAACAAGTCAAGTAGCATAAGTTAAAAATAAGAGCGAGAAGAACGTGATTATAGAAATAGAAATAGAAAACAAACTGACACTTGATCACTGCATTATTACTGTAATGGACTAAATTCAGTAAAATGACTTCGTTCCACCAAGTAAAACAAATGAAATTGTGCAACATAAAATTGTAATCTACATTGAATTGCTTTTGAAACAATATATCACACGATTATGTTCCAATAAATTTAGAAATGACCGGAAGAGGGAGTGTCCCCATGGCACATACGGAGTAATGGGCCCCGTTCATATATTGGTTTGTGTAAGTGATTTGGTACCACCAATTGTTGCAATATTTGACATACAAACAAATACAAATACAAACAAACGACTGTAATGAAAATTGCCTAAAAAAAGGGGGTGAGCCCCTAATCAAATTGTGCGAGGCACAATCGTAATGTATGATGAATTACCTTTGAAACTATATATCCCATGACTATGGTCCCATAAATTTGGAAATTACCAGAAATGGGGAGTGGGCCCCAGGGCCCCCTACACTAGTGTAGTGTTCAAGACCACACTATCCGAGACCAAGACTTGCCCGAGACCATAAACATTTTTTTTTTTCAATTTAAAAAAATCTATAAATAAATAAAATTATGACAAGGTTCAACAGTTAAATAACATCTCTCTTTAATTTTAGTTTATTTTAAATACATGTGATGGACAAAAAAGGTGCCTGCCAAAAATTAACTAAAATATTAAAACTACTACTGCTACTGATAAATTCACAATTAGTCTACATATTTGAAAACAATATTTTTATGTCAGCTGAATGTAAAGAAAGTGTTTAAAAGCACTTCTGCCAAGAAATAATGATTCTGATTCTGATTCTTTGAGTTGTGCAGGTCAACAGGTCACAGAGTTCACAAGATAATTTTTTAGTTTGAAAAAACCTTTACACAGGTTATTTTTATTCATTCACTAAGTTGATATAGTTTAATTTGGTTGCTATAATATAACTAGGATATTATATTAACAAAGGTTTCCAACTGTAACTGTAAAAGTGAAACTTTCTGAAATAAAACTACAAACAAGTTGTCATCAGTCTAAAAAACAAAGAGCTACAGGTAGATGTGAAACTAAATAAAACAAACTCAAACCCTGGAACAGTCTTGTGACAAATCAATCAATAGTTCTTGTTGAGAATTATTATTATTATTCTGGATACAGTGGAAACAGAAACTATAAAAATAATTATATTGTGAACCTGTTTATATTGTGGGGAACATATTATATACATACATGTAATTGGAGTCTGAAGCCACAAAAAACACCACTTTAAAAAGAAAATAGACTAATATAAGACCTTTTTACAGTTATTTGACTCATTCTGCGCAACTTGAAGTGATGACGCGTTGGTGACGACATAATCCAAGATGGTGGCGGCCTGGACTACAGCCGATACTATGTAATAAAAGCCTTAAAAGACATGGATATAATGAAAAGAGTGGATGGACAGAGACATAAACATGCGGACTTTCACACGGACTTATTAAATACACACGGACCAAGGTAAACGAAACAGGCTTCACCGGACGGATGGCACTAGGACCCAAAGGCGGAGTAAGTGTGTCCCCTGTCCTACATGTACAGACTGTAATATCACGAGTTTATCATTTTACCAGTTGTTAGAGCTACTGTCTTTACCAGGGAGATAATATTTATTACTGGTGATCGTTTTCCAGAGTTTTACTGGGATTTTTACCAGTGATTAGTTCATATCTCGGTCCAAACTGACACCGTAGCCAGACGCTCGCACACACACACATGAATGTGTCACACACGTCGCTCAGTCACATTAAGGAAGGTTGCGGTGGATTAAAGAATGAATAAAAGATTGTTTTATCCCGTTCTTCTCCGTGTTATTATCACATTATAAAAAAGTTTAAAAATAGCAGGAATTAGTGCTGGTCTCGAACGGTCTTGACGGAAAATCCCGAGTCCAGGCAGCCCGAGTCCGAGACAAGACCGAGTCAAAATGCTTCAGCGTCCGAGACGAGACCAAGACCTTTAAAATTTGGTCTCGAGACCAAGACCGGTCTCGACTACCACAACACTACCCTACACCATTTCAAAAAATGGGCTCTGAACATCTCATCATACTCATTCATACAGTATTCATACCAAACTGAGTTCTGATCTAACGAGAACTAATAGAGGAGTAGTCATTTGAAAAATGGGGCCCACGGGGTCCCGCTGGCAAGAAATCAACTTTTGTTTTTTTAGGGCCCCGATATACCTATCAAATTTCAGCCCGATCCATTGACAAATAACTTTTAACTTGTGTTTACAAGAAGAAGAAGAAGAAGAAGAAGAAGAAGAAGAAGAAGAAGAAGAAGAACGACAACAACTAATTTAATTCCGGATTAAACTTAAATCCGAATTCAGTGGCTGGTTTATTCCGATTTTAATTCTGAATTAGATAATTGCTCTTTTTTGTAAACACTTAACTTGCTTAATTGTAGTTTAAGTTCATTTGGCTCATTTGCGCATGCGCAATTTACAACGATGACGACATAATCCAAGATGGCTGTCCGGACTATAGAGCAGAGACTATTTATTTATAACAGCCTTAGAATACATGGATATAATGAAAAGAGTTGATGGACTGAAGCATAAACATGCAGACTTTCACACGGACACAAACATATTTATTAAATAACCACGGACCTCGGTAAATGCGGTAAACGGAACAGACTTTACTGGACGGCTGGCACTAGGACCCGGAGGCAGAGTACTGCATTCACAGGCTGTAATATTACTAAGTTTATTATTTTTTTTTTTTTTTTTTTTTTTTTTTTTTTTTTTTTTTTTACCTGTTGTTAGAGCTCCTAGTTATACCAGGGAGCAACTATTTATACTATATACTGTATTCTGGGCTTTTTTACCGGTGATTAGTTCCTATCTCCCTTACGCTCCGTGGACTAAACTGAAACCGATAGACGTGATACGTCACATTCGCCCACTGTCGCCCACTGTCCAATCAGAGCCTTTCCAAACCCAAAACCCCAAATGATTTAATTCGGAACAACTAATTCCGAATGAAAAAACATCATGTAACAGTGGTCATTGTCTCTCAGCTGGCCTGGGAACGCCTTGGGATACTCTGGGAAGAGCTGGACGAAGTAGCCAGGGAGAGGGAAGTCTGGGCCTCACTGCTAAGGATGCTGCCCCAGCGACCTGACTATGGATGGAGGTGTTTCCATGACCAGTTTGTATTGAACTCTATAGATTTTGCACAATTGATGGAAATTTCCAAACAGAATGATGCCTGTGTAAAACTTGTTTGTTTGTCTGTTAGCAGGATTACGTCAAAAGCACATTACAAAATAGACCCTACGCCATGGAAGATTTTATTACGTTTTGGACGGAATCTCGATCAATATACTGATTCTGGATCAGTTTGAAAAAATAAAATTAAAAAATCACTCTCTCTCATCTCATCTATCATTAACGTAACTTCAAAAATATTATTTTGGTTCTTGATAGACCGATTTTTATGTAATTTGACTAAGTTATGTCGGGTTGCTTCCCGGATTATCACACTGAGAATCTCCCAGATCGGATTGAGAATGCACATTTCATCACAATTATTTTGTATATATTGTTTTTTACATGTAATGGTGGTAGAAATTTCTTCCAAAGCTTTTAAAGGAGCATAGGGCAGGATTTGAGAAAAGATAAACATTCATTTTAAGTTTTTTTAATGCTAATGGGTGAGGGAGTGCTCTAAACCAAAAAGAATCAGTCCACACATATTTCTACCTATTGCCTTGAAAATATTTTGTGATATATTTTGTACTACTGTTACTGGTATGAACAGCACTACATTTCTGTTGATAGTGACAGACGCTGGTGCGCTCTCTCGACAGCTTGGAGAGGCATCCCAATAACGCGGAAATAGAAAAGAATGAGAAGAGGATGACTTGGAGACTGAAAGAAGACAAGTACAGTGGACTAAACTACTGTTTAGTTCCACAGATGCATGCAAAGACATAGGCACAGGTCTTGCAGTAAACAGTCACATGAACGGAGAATGAATATATAACTGTGTCGATAGAGTCCGACCCGACAGTGAAAACCTCTTTTTTTTTTGTACGTTTGTTTTAGTGGTAAGCACCAATTTCATTATCAAACAACTGTTAATGTCAACATCAGATCAGCGCACAGGTAACAAGAGAAAGTGAAACACAAATAAGAGACACGCAAGAGACCCATCCTATCTATTTACATAATTCATGTATCAAAGATAAAGATAATCCATGTTATTGTGCAGTAAAAATAATGTTTCAATGATTTATTCCTTTAAAACTACACAATAGCCAATGTAAGACTACCCATGATTACAAAATATTATAACTATTTATTTATGATTATTATATATTGTTCCTCAACAGCATAGGTAAAAATTCAGAGACTAATTTCACTGTCGGTCTACATCGTATATGAGATTACATCAGTGGTTCCCAACTTTTATGGTTTTAATCTCCAGAGACTTTTTTTCTGTCTTTCTAGAATTAGCTTTTGATAATGTTTGTTGTTTCCAGGATTAGTGCACAAAATGACAAGATGCACCTGCTCAGATATTTTCATTCTGCAATTTATTTTGAACTACATTTATATTTGAGAAAGTGAAAGTATATAGAATACAATTTGAGTGTTGTGTGTGTGTTAAATTTTGAAAAAAAAATAATTAAAACATTTTTTTAAAAAAATACATTGTTATTTAGTTTTGTTTTTTTTATTATTATAAATTATTAGACTTTTCAGGGGACCCCATTTGAATTCCAGGCGACCCCACATGGGGTCAAATGGTGACGTGATGGTAACACAGACCGCTTGTCCATTGTGTTCATCAGTTTAATGAACCCCGGGTCGCTAACAGTGTCGATAGGATAGGGCTCATGTCTTTGGCAATCATGTATGTGACTGCATCAGTTATTTCTTTATGCCTGGGGGAGCTGGGTGGATATGCGGTGGCATTGTAAAGCGTGTCCTTAATTGAGGACTGCGTGGCGGTGGCAGGAGTCGAGGAGCTTTTCATTTTTTAGTTTTGTTCCTTCACTGCTTGGTCATATATTATTCTGTGTGTGGACTTTAAATGGTTAAATAAATTGGTTGTGTTTCCTTGAGGTGAAGACACGGTTGCGTGACATATCTTGCATAATATCTTAGTTTGTTCCGAGTCAGACTCTGAAGTGTTCCCACCTCACAGAATTCACTTTTCCTTTCTTCCCGACCAAAGGCTCCCTTTCTGCCATCTTCTACCGTTGTCTTCTACAAGTTTTTTCTAAACACTCACTAGCACCGGGCGCTGGGGCGAGGCGGGGCGGGGCAAAGCGGAGTGCACAGTTGGATGGTGTGGCGGGGTTCTTTTTTTTGTTCAAAAAGAAGAACCACGACAATCCATATGGTAAGTCGATGCCAAGGATTGAGGACTTGCTGAAGAAGATCGGGGCAGCCAAGTTCATCACCACCCTTGACCTATGCAAGGGATACTGGCAGGTACCATTGGCAAAAGAAAGTCGGCAATATACAGCTTTCCGGACCCCAGCAGGATTGTTCCACTTCACCATGATGCCTTTTGGCCTGCATGGAGCCCCAACTACGTTCCAGAGGCTGATGGACAGAGTGCACCAGGGGTGTGACCACTGCAGCGCTGCCTACCTGGACGATGTGGTGATCTTCAGTAGCACATGGGAGGAACACAAATCAAAATTCCATTTAATCGCCCAGCCATAGATGGAACCAATCACCAGTTCTAAATATCTGTTCGAACCAACCCGTCAGGTGGCGTCAGGTTCTATCAGGGTTTGGTCGGGTGTCCATACTCTATCCACAATATCAGCTCCAGTGATAAACAAACAGTTGATGTGTGTCCCCGCGGTGGCTTGGCTGATGGCTGCAGTTACACTAACCACCATTGTGTCACTATGGAGTCTGATTTATACATCCTGCCCTATTCTCCTTTAAAGAGTGAAAGCATCACTGATCCTGCTTTGTATTTGAATAGGTGTGTTCACCCTTGTCGTTCAGGTCCGTCTCATCCTTGTTACAATTGTCGAGCTTCATGACAGTCTCTCTCCAGTTTAATGTTGGATTCTTGTCAAACACATAAAGGCTAATGTCTACCTGGGAGGAAGAAATAAAACAGACTCTTCTCTTCTCTGTGTGTGTTGTAGTTTAAACTATGAACCAGAATTTTCAAAAACTTTCAATTCTATGAGCTCAGAGACGATTTGTCAGCTCAGACGAAAGAAAGACCTTCTATTCCCTGCTTCCTCCCTCTTGCCTCTATGTAGGCTGTGTGTGTGTGTGTGTGCGTGCGTGTGTGTGTGTGTGTGTGTGTGTGTGTGTGTGTGTGTGTGTGTGTGTGTGTGTGTGTGTGTGTGTGCGTGCGTGTGTGTGTGCGTGCGTGTGTGTGTGTGTGTGTGTGTGTGTGTGTGTGTGTGTGTGTGTGTGTATGCGTGTGTGTGTGCGTGCGTGTGTGTGTGTGTGTGTGCGCGTGTGCGCGTGTGCGTGTGTTTGCGTGTGCGTGTGCGTGTGCGTGCAGATGGGATGTGGCTTCATAATACTGATAGGCAGAATGAGAGCAAGGGGAATATCCAAAAATGAAAGACAAGGAGAGGCGGAAAGGGGAGACATAGCAGCCTCCTGTCAGTCAGTCAGTCAGCTGGTTGAGCCTCATCATTTAGAGAAAATAACCAAAGAAAAATGCAGTGTGTGTGTGTGTGTGTGTGTGTGTGTGTGTGTGTGTGTAAACAGGAGAGAGCATATTAAAAGCACACAAACAGAATGACATTAAATTGAATGTATTCTTGTCAGTCATGGCGGCCTCTGGCGTTGTTATGGTGGGAGTTTTTTTTAGTTGACATTGATATTGTTTTTGTGATGATAGAGAAACACGAGGCTCGTTAGAGAAGTGTCTCTGCGTTGTGTCTCCTTAGTCGATCCTTCAGATGAACAATGTGGATAAAAACAGGGAGAAAATGACAAACGACGTGTGTGTGTGTGTGTGTGTGTAATGATTAATGAATGAGGAAAGTTCACATGTCCTTTGATTGGAGAAGAAAAAACGTTTTCACGGTTGCCTCGTTGCACTGTTAGTGTTCCTCTTAAAGTGACATTAAAACATCTGGATGATTTCTGGACATTATACTATGTATAGTTTTTTAAACTTTTTTTTAGTTATTCCACCTTTTAATTTTAATTTTCCGTCCACTTCATTAAACAGTAATGGCTGATAGTCTTTTGATGTTTGTCACCAGCCAATCAGGAGCCACCAGAGGGAATGCTCACCTTTTATGTTTGTCACCATCAGTTACTTAGTTAAAATTATACACAGTGACCGTTACTGAGCTAGAGTTACATAGTTACAGTTCCTTGGTTACATATTTACAGTTACTTAGTTACAGTTGCTTAGTTACAGTTAGTTACATGATTACACTTTCTGTGTTACATTGTTAGTTATTTACAGTTACTTACTTAAAAGTGTCTCCATAGCGCTTTTGCGACACATTTCAATGTTGAAATGTCTGAAAAACCTCCTCATGAAAGCGTAAAAACTTTTTATCAATATTTGAGTGTTTTTTGAAAAACAGGTGTTTCTATTACCAGTTTTTAATTGTGCTGTTTAGACTTTGCGCATCTCTAAGGGTAATGGAAATGCAGCTATAGATAAATTGTTACTTAGTTACAGTTACTTAGTTACATATACAGTTACAGTTGTATAGTCAGCAGAGGAAAAGACTGGCTACTGATTGGTGGACAACATCCGGTTCTTTTTGTTTTCCCAGCAGCCAAATAGAGGTGTGTTTCAGCGATGCATCCTCACTTGCATTTTCTTCAGGAAATGCTAAATATTCCAGTTTGTTCGACTGTCATGTTAGCAGTTAGACAGTAGGTTATCTAGTGTCCTTAAGCTGGGCGTCAGCAGGCTGTGGTTGACCTTTTCTCGCCTAATACAATCTTCTCAGTGCCTCCATTAGGAAAGAAAGGGCAGCTTGGGGGGATAAAGAGCTCTGAGGTGTGAGGGTGTGTGGTTTGGGAGAATCGGTGTATCCTGCTGAGTGAACGTCATAGAGTAATACATGCAGCTGATGAGCTCGGCTGTGCACTGGAAAGTGTTTTCTCCATCACGCTCCTGTGTGTTTTCCCTGGACACAAACATGAATAAACACTCTTCGGGCTCCCATGACTCTTACTTCCACAAGCTGAATATTTAATGCTGTTTTTTTTTTTGTGTGTTTTTTTAGACGGCTAAAAATGCAAATGGAAAGTGCAGCAGTTTAAAGACAATAAATACTGAACAAAGCAACTCATTCGGAATAACGGCTGAGTTTTGTGCAAGTTTTGTAAAATGTTGTTTGTGCGCTTTAGGGAGACTGAGTCGACACACAGCGGCGAATACAAAGAAGTGGCTGTGTGTCATGGGCTGCTCCTTATTTCCTGAATGTGTCAAAGCAACAACTCTGAATATCAATGATGCTTGATTCCCCCGCAGCGAAAGACTGCAATGAAAGTGACTTTTTGTATGTATATATTTGCATGTGGGAATGCACACTGTACATTATTCTGCTGTGGCCTGCAGTGTTTGCCCAGCTGCTAGCTGTGGGCCAAACACCAGCTTACACTTCATGAACGCAATTACACACACACACACACACACATACACTCACTCGTGCTCGGGGGTTAGCTCTTACATGGATTGAGACTACAAACTGATCAAAGCACTTTGTAGTGGGATTGATGCTACTGGGAGTCCTAACCTGCTTATAAGAAAGCTTCTCCAGCCCAACCCATCTTCCTTCTCACTAAACACAATACAACACAGCAAATAAACAACACAACCTGGCATAAAAATAATAAAAAAAAAACACAGAACTCTACGGTGAGTCGTGCAAATCTATTATGCAACTAAACAAAAAGAAGCCAAGAAGCTTCTAACCCACAATGTTTGTTCCAAATTTTTCACATTATGTTGCCATATTAACAGCTAACAGATGGTTAATAAAACGTGTTAAATGCATCACTTCTTCCTAAGACCAAGTATAGTTTTTAGTGGTATCACTAATCACAAAGTTCAACCAACACTTGAGATTGAATTAACAAGATGTTAACCTTTATGCTTTCATTTTCAGTACTCAATATGTTTTCAATAAAAACACATTACCTGACTCTTTTGCTTGGTTTTTATATATTAAAAAAAATACAATATTAATACCAACAATGAAGTGCAACCAACATATGTTCAGGTTAACCCTTGAACACTATCGGCAGGTGAAAAAGTATTTACATTACTTTAATTTACTGGAGTTGTGTTTGTCAGAGTGTTTTAGGTTCTGGGGCAGCTTCATCATCTTCTCCGATGTTCTACATGGTGTGAATGTTCTCCTACTCCAAAACCCACCCTGACATGTATATGCTATTATTATTTAGTAGTTGTAAATAAATATCATTAGGTGGTGATTTCCAAGGAAATTCATATGGTGTTAAAAAGAATTTCAGGTAATAATTTTTACCAATCCATAAATGCTATATTGTGTTCGTCTCTCCTGCAGCTGTTCACGATGTCTTCACCAGCAAACAGTTTAATTTTTTTTTTTTTTTTTTTAAGAATTTTTTGTTCTTACATGTCAAAATTTTCAGTCATTTTTCTTAATATTTTTAGAGTCCACACATGGTAGTTTTTCATTTTATTTTGTAAGGAATGGCATAGTTAAAAATGAAAGAAAACAACTCCTTTTTCTTGCAGTCTGTGCCTTCTCCTCGCCCTCTTTTTGGTTTCAGGTGTCTTGATGCTGAAGCTGGTGGTTTCTGATCAATGGTTCCCAGCTCAACTAGTCTGGAACACTCTGATGGATTGATCAATGGTTCGCGGCTCAACTATTCTCGGACACTTGGATGAACTGATCAATAGTTTGTGGCTCATCTAGTCTGGAACACTCGAATGGACTATCCTTCGGTCCTATTCTGTTTACCCTTCTGTTCACTAACTCCAACCAGTTGAAGCGGATGGCTGCCACCTCTGAACCTGGTTCCGCTGGAGATTTTTTCCTATAAAAAAGAGGGAGTTGTTTCTTTCCACTGTCGCTAAATGCTTGTTCATGTGGATTTTGTTGGGTTCTTTCTTTCTTACAATGGACTCTATACTTTGTTAAGCGCTTTGAGATGACTTTGTTGTATATTTTGATGATAGTTACATTTTATTGGGTATATTACATAGGGTAAAAATGACCCGGTGATAGTGAAGGTGTTACTAAATTTCGCGTAAGTGTTCGAGGGTTAAATGAGCGGTGGTTGAACCTGATACTTTTTAACTTAACATGATGGCGAGGTTTCTGCAGAGCTAACGCAAACAAGCTAATACTACATGTGCTGCTGCAGCGAACCCTGTCAGAAGGGCCTGATTATGGAATGTGGACACAGTGAGTAACTCCTTTAGAATAACTCCATCTGTGATAAAGCCAACTGTTTCACACAGTGGACACAAAGGTGGATTATTGATCAAATTCTCCTTGTCTGGCTTCTCCATGCTGTTCTGTTGTCTGCTGGCATGTGACAATGAAGCCACAGACAGTAACGTCTTTAATAATGATAGTGCTTTTAAAACACATCCATATAACGTCTGCCTTTTTAAAATCCAATGTCTTATTTCTTTGCATTTATACAATCAATTGATTACCTTTTAAAATGTTATGTGTCATTGGGCCTGCCAATCGGCCAAGCACATATTAATGTAGTTAGATCGTAGGAATATAAATCACTTTTACTCACCACAAAATTCAAAATAAAGATATACTGCCATTGGTTAGCTAATGGCTAGTTTTATCCTCACAATAGCAATAAAACCACAAACAGAAAAGTTAGGGCTGACCTTAGCCACATAAAGATTTACAGTCCAGTTTTATTCCGATGTCTGAATAAGGCGTGTAAGTGATTGCTAACGTTTCTGAGAAAAAGCCTGAAAGCAGCCGACTTAGCCTAGCTGGCACACGGTGACATGATTCAGTGTTTGGTCTGCAGCTCAGCTCCAAACTGTAGGCTTAGACCTGTGCAGTTCCTGGAGAGACACTTTCAGCCTCATTCACACACTTCATTTCTTAGGTCAGGCAGAACAGTGAACAGTGTTCAAGGATAAAGCAGGGCGAGGATCTGAGGAAAATAAAATTTAGTCATTCAATATTTGTTTGAATCATACCTAAAATTAGTTTGTGGATGAATGCATTACAGTAAATCCCCTGTTTGACTGTGGAAAAATTAGATAATGTTAGAAATAGCCTCAATGACTTACTGTTGACCTGCTAAGAAAGGGAGTTTAGAAAAAGTAGGTCTTACTATGTAGCACAACTGGAGCATTTAAGTTCATTAAGAATAAACTAGGCTGTGCTCACATTCAACGTCTATGAACCGACCGGATTCTGCCCTGGAACCGAGAACTGTTCCCAGAACTGTCCGTGTACTGACCGGTGGAACTAAAGCCGTAAAACTGGCTTCTGGTAGTCCTTTAAGGGTCGCTGAGAGGTCCAACTTACAGAGCTAACGTCTGATTGGATAAAGCAATCAGATGCCAGATTGTCAGACATCTTTCTTTCTTTGAGGAAAATGGATGTGACTAAATTAAATTGAATCCAATCCAAACTTTGATGCTCTGTGCTGCGTAGCTCACATATCTATTCTTATAGTGCGACACTAAAGAGACATTCACTTACATTACATTAGAGTGTGTGTGGGAATACTACAGGAAAGCAGGGTGTTATTACGCCAGCATCTTGTGTATGGTTAATGTGATTTATTCAGCACTTCCCACCCAGAGACTTTTTATCTCATTCTGTGACTGAGAATGAGATTATATGCATACCAACACACACAGGAAAATCCTGCCATCCACTTTTTCCTTATCTCACCTACAGCAAAAAAGAAAAAAAAGCTTTCATTAGTGTGACATTATGAGGAATCTGCAAGAAAACCTTCCTTCACATCAAAAGAAACTCCAAATACCTGAGATCCATCCTCCAAAATATCCACACCCACACGATTATTCTCCAAATTCTTACTCGGTGTTAGACAGATGCGTCAGAGGAACAACAATGGAGCAGAGAAGAGGCATATGAGTGAATCCTGAGATGACATAGAGCCTGGCGTCCCCAAATCCCTCTCTACTGCACCATGACACTTTGTCATGGTTTAATCCGTCTTCACTCAGCGAGAGGCCGAGACTTTCGGAGAAAGATAGGGCACAGACGAGCTGGGAGGGAGCAGGAAAAAGAGGAAGCATATTTTCACAGCTCTACCACTAGTCCACGGCTAAGTTCACTATCAAAGAGGAACGGAGGGTTTATCTAAAAAGAATTAGGTTACCCTAACAGGGACTCTCAGGAAGAAAACAGCTGGAGGCCAGGGCTGAGACTCAGCGGCAATTAGAGCGAGCTGCAATTCTTAGACAGGATCCCAATTTTAAAGAATGTCATTTAGCAAGAGTGCGCTTAAGATGAAAAGAACTTAAGAGAGTCACGGCCTCCGTGTCTGAGCAGAGGAGAAGTTAAAGAAAAGACATGGAGAAAGACAAATGGAATCTACCGAGAGCGGATGACTAAAGCAATTAGCTCATTGGAGTCGAAAGAGGAAAGAGTGTTTGGAAGTGATAAGGTACAGAAATGGCAACTTCTCATCCCTCTATTAATACCACTGACAGAACAACGCAGAGCACGTCTGGTTCTCACACACACACACACATTTTTAAGCAGACACACACTGATACGTGCACGTTAGCCCACAGCAGATTTGTCGTTCCTAATGGTCCGCGTAATTCAAACACAACCAAATTAGCGTTGAAATAAAAACACATTTATGCTCGCTAGGTTTGTTAGCAGGTGTCTTTTGTACTTCTAAATGCTCCTTTTAAGAACAAAGAATGAACTCTCATATTTTAAAATCCATTGTTTCTTCTTCTTCTTCTTCTTCTTCTTCTTCTTCTTCTTCTTCTTCTTCTTCTTCTTCTTCTTCTTCTTCTTCTTCTTCTTTTCTTCTTCTTCTTCTTCTTCTTCTTCTTCTTCTTCTTCTTCTTCTTCTGTGTATGGATACATGCTGGCTAACACGTTAACACGCCTGTCACATGGCGGATGAACATTGAGCCTGTTGCCATGCCAACTAAACATGTTTGAGTACTTTGCCATCCATTGTCCATGTTCAAGAATGTGTTGCTGGGAATAATAAATGAAAAAAAGAATAACAAATATAAAACAAAAAGGGCTGGGACGATTTGATTTTTTCTCGGAGTGTGTGTGATTTGATAGTATTAATTATTCAGATTTTATTTTATTTATTTCTTAGTGTTTTTTAGTGAGTGTACACCTCACACAGTAGGAGGGAAATGTTCACCACATTATATTGATGCATTAGACAATAAAAATAATCACAACTGCCTGTTGTAACTATGATAACTATCACTAACTTCATGAAAATAAAGTTACCCTTACAAACTCTGACAACCAATTATTTATATGTCCTGAGTGAGCATTGACAATATATTCAGATTTTTATTTTGGCTATATAGAAAATTACGACATGTATATGCACTAAATGACTTAAAGCACACAAAATGACTGAAAAATACACAACATATACAAAAAAAGAGGACACAAACAACAACAAATACACAAAAGACAACAAAACACCTAAATTAGGTGAAGAATATACAAAATGACACCAGAAATTTGAAGTTGCCCATTTCTGGCTTATAATGATATATTTCAATTTTATAGCTTAATTTGTATTAAAATACTTGCTTTATGAGTCGCTGCAGAACAGCATAAAAGCATTTTTGCAGGATTTTTAAGTGTGTTCTATCCCAGACCTTCCCCTAAACAAGCCACACTACCAAACTTACTCACACATACTGTCCCTTAGAGAATATAAATAAAAAAAAAGGAAAAAGAGAAAAGAGGAAAAAAAAGACTATTGCATTTTTAAAACGTTTTTTAGTATGTGGAAATTGAAAACAATTACAAATAAAACAAAGGACACGTTGAAATATAGTTGATGCAACCTTTCAGAGTTTTGATCAAACTTAGCTTGTTTTAGCTTCTTGTATTTATACAGCTTCCTTTTTTCAGGCTCTCAAGGATCCAAAGGTTAAAGAGCTCTCAGGCACAAACCTTGATGACATTTTACTTTACATGCAGAATATTGGCAGTGCTTTCACCTTCTCAATATACTTTGCCTCAAGGTGTTTTAGTATTTCTTTATGTGACATTTTTATAACTATTCACCTCTGTGATTGTCAGAAAATTAGTTGTGCATTGCTAAATAAATGAAATGTGCACTAAAATATTGATATGTGATCTTAATTTGACCTTCTCTATATATCAAACAACATTTTACATCCAACAATGTAAAATTCTTGAGTATTAATTTCCAAAAATATTACTGTTCATCTTCTATGAAGTGATTTAAATCCAAATATTTACATTTTTACATCGTGAGACCAGGATGTTCATCTTTACTTGAACACTTTTTACTAATATTTCGATTTTAAACAACATTTGACATTTTTTGCACATCCCTAAGTTTAATATCCCAAACTTATCTTATCACTGTTTTCAGAAAACTTTACAATGACCTCTTAAAATGTTACATTTAGTAGTTGCCATTTTATTGGTGTTGTTGATCACATTTGATTATTGATCAGTATTATTGCTTCTGCCTTTTGGGCTGTTTATTGTCCAAATATGTGTATGCTTTAAATTAAAGAAATCCTTGAAAATGCCACACATTGATTCCAGAGCTCATTGGTTTGTTTTCTGTTTGATTTGTTTCCTTTGATTCATCCTGAGGAGATACTTTAATGTTCAGCTAAGTTCAGTTGTTCGTCTTTCACAGTGTGAACATCACACTAGTATTTAATCAAATAACTTGTTTTACAGAGGATATTATTCAGATAAATATGAAATACATACAATATGTTTAAAGACAATGTTTTGACCATGTAGATTATTTTTGTGTTTAAATTGAACTGTTCGAGAAAAACCTTTGTGTAATAGTCTAGTCACTAGTCGATAAAGAAACATCAGTGTAGTCAACAAGGATAGTAGTCAGATAGCAACGTCCCTAATCTCTATCTGCTTATTATTGTGCAATTACAGTATACTGTCTACAGTTAGCGCTACTGTCTATGTTTCCTTACATACAATGTCCTCCATGATGTGCTGACATGGTTTGTGGAATAGAGGAGTAGACTTAACACATTACATTTGAAACAGATGATTAAGGCTGCATCAACAAATCAATAAAATCTATAAAAATCAACTATTAAAAGCTTTGGCAACAAATTTCATCATTGATTCGTTGCATTGTGCGATTTATGTCGCTGTTTGCTTCACCTGCAGAGATCTGTGTGTGCATAAGCAGGGTTTAAATGTGCTTTATAGACAAACTGTATGTTTTAAAAAAAATTCAAAAAAATCTGATTAATCAATTAATTTAATGACCGATTAATCAATTATGAAAATAATTGTTAGTTGCAGCTCTACAGATGATTATTCTGAGTATGTGTTATTACTGTGAAGTGTAATATCACCATCAGCACCAATGTATTTACAATAATTACTGGTATATTTATTCTTTTCATTGACGGCTGCATTCCTACACTTAAAAAATCTTATTTAATGTGGAAGTAATCCAAGTAATCAGATTACAGAATTTAGATTGAGTAATGTAAAAGATTACATTACAAATTACATTTTTGGGCATGTAATCTGTAATCTGTAACTGATTACATTTTCAAAGTAACCTTCCCAACACTGGTAACTTGTAATATAAAATGCATTACACTTTTTGAGTAACTTGCCCAACATTGATAATAATATCATCTTTTTCAGTTATATCTGACACTGTATGAGTTGGATACACCAGCTGAGCTTTTATTTTGGAGAGTCTGTGTAACCAAGGTCCTCAAAGTGAGTTTGAATACAGTGAGTCGTGTCAGGGCCGCAACAAGCTCCTTATTCACATTTCTCTCTGTCTGTCACAATTTTCTTAACAGCCAGTCACCATTGCACTGGAATCCAGGGAAACCATAGCAACCCTGAGGCCTTGGAAGTTAGTGACAGGGTCGATGAAATGACAGAGAAAATAGATAGAAGTCAAGTTTAAAAGAAAACAGAGAAAAAATAAAATAAAAGACTCAACATTCATGCGAGTGCCAGAAGAGTTTTTCAGCTGTTGAGATGTAACTGCGAACCTGGTGCTAAACCTCAGACTACATAGAAAGGCTGTGTTGGTGGTTTGTTGGCTTCACGCAGATGTCAAACATTCCCGTTCACTGAATTTCTCTCATTCAAACACTGCTTCAATATGTTTTGTGGATCTAGAGTTGCTTGGTTTTGATTGCAGTTTTTCTCAAAATAAAAGCGATATTTCTAAAGTTTCAACGAGGTATAATTGAGCTTAAAACGTGTTTCCATTGAAGGTTGTTTTGGGGCCTGGTATCTCTGGTAAAATCTCATCCCGTGAGACATCTCTCCAGGAAGATGGATGCTCCAAACCCTGTTATAACACTCTATATTCCTTTGTTGTTTCACGTGTAATGTGGCACTAATAATTTATAATGCTAAGAAATGTCTCCTCTTCTGTCCACACGTACCACGCCATGTTTTCTCAGAAAGAAGTGGTCATGTGACCAGGTATGTCACGTTCTGTGATGTGTAATTATGAAAAAAAGTGATTCCATTGAGTTTTTGAAATACATTTCAATATGGAAACATCTGAAAAACCTCCTCATGAAAGCGTACAAACTTTTTAGCAATATTTGAGTGTTTTTTTTGTTTTGTTTTTGTTTTTAATTCAGGTGTTTCCATTACCAGTTTTTATTGAAATTTTTAGATTTTACGCATTTTCCAAGGTTAATGGAAACAAAGATTTTGAAACAGAATGATGCCTGTGTAAAACGTGTTTGTCTGTTAGAAAGATTATGTCAAAAGCACATATAGGGTTTTGAAAAAGTTTTAACCAAAGATAAACATCTGGCCATGGAAGATTCCATTACATTTTTGAGAACTATCAGGATCACTATACCGGTACTGATTCTGGATCAGTTTGAATAATTAAAAAAAATCTATGATACTCATTGGTGAAATTTCAAAAACTCATCTCTGTTCATAATTGATCATTTTTTAGGATATTTCATTCAGTTATCAAGTTTTAACCAAAGATAAACATCTGGCCTTCGAAAATTTCATTACATTTTGAAGGGGGTCTGGATTAATCTACTGATTTTGGATGAGTTTGAAAATCAAAAAATTCCTATCTCACTTATTAGTGAAACTTCAATAATTCGTATTTCGGCTCTTAATTTACCAATCTTTATGAAATTTGACACGGTATTTTTGCATTGGTTCCCCATTATCCATTCTGATACGTTTGCGTCATTTAGATTTTGCACAATTCCAAGGGTAATCAGAACACAGCTATTGTCATTTCAAATCTTTAGCAATTTGAGCCAAAAAAAAAAAAAAAAAAAGCTAGTCTGTTTTTTCCCATATTTTCTTTTCTTCTGTTTATTATTATGTTACTTTTTTGTGTCGTCTAGTCCAGGGGTTCTCAAGTGGTCTCAACCTTAGACCCACGGTTTAAGTCGCTATCCACTTTTTTTTTTTAAATTCAACCAAGCAAATTACATTTTTTTAAAATAGCTGTTGAAAACACACATAAATAATATTATTTAAAAGATAAATTTATACTGTACAGTTTCCTGTGCAACATACACACAGCATGCCTGTCAAAATAAAAGTGTCTTTCAAAATAAAAGACAAGTCCAACATGAGAGACATTAAGTATTGAATTATTTTTGACCAGCTATCCGTCGACCCACCCAGTTCAGGTCTGCGACCCACCAGTTGAGAATCACTGGTCTAGTCCTTATTCTCCTTCCTGGTCTTGTCTCCAATTGGGTAATTAATTAGGCTGACATTATAAAAAGCTTTAACCTAATGTTAACTTAAAGCTAATTGTTTTTTTTTTTTTTTTCCTTCTCCATTAAAACAAAAAAACTAAAAAAAAAAAAAAAAAACTGCATGGAGAGCAGTTTGTCTCCACACATGCTTTTGTTTTCCCTTTTGTGCTCACTCACTGTCTATTTGTCTGCCTGTCAGCTTGTGTTTCTGTAGTCATGAATGGGAACGTCTAAAACACGGGATGTACGGCCGTCACTGCAGTCGAGGATGCTTTTTAAATTCACACAAACGAGGAGATAAATCACTGACAGAGAAAGAAACAGGTAGAAACCATGTCTCATTCAGAGGCACAAGGTCAAAAACACCATTGATTACAAAACCACAACAGTTATTGTGTGTGTGAGAATGTGTACATTTTGTGCAATTTGAAGTATCTCTTCTGATTTGTTTCTGACATTCATCTCCTTTCAGTCTACTTTCTTTTACAAATGTCCTTTGCTTAAGTTTGGTAGGAAAAACAAGCTCCTGATGTGTTGTAATATCATAGCCACTCCTGTAATATATTTGTCGAAGACATTTAAGTCTAAGTATGAGCATTAACCAAGGAGCTTAAGTTGACATACGATGGGTGGGTTATGGATGTAGAGTTTCAAGGTCGTGTTTCTAACAGGACTGTAATGGTGTAACTTAATGGAATGCCTTCCAGCAGCTTTCTCATTGTTTTAATGTGTCGTTTTTCTGTAGATTCCATCAATGTACGAGCAGTTTGTCATAATTTGCCAAAATGGAAAACATGGCAGACGCATCTTTAATCACCTTTGGTTGTAGTTTGGTTTATTAATAATCACTGAGAGACGAACACAGCTCACCTGCTCAACCTGAGCTCACCGGGATTGTGAAAATGCCAAGTAAGCTAATTTATTGGTTCGTACTTTCCAACATGACTTCTTCATTTTTTTATGCTTCCTTAAATGAAAATAGGCTTCAGATGGGAAAAAACTCACACATGGAATCAAAGACGGACACTTTACCTACTGCAATAGAAAACAACATGGTGCAGCTGATAATTAGGGTTTCGTTAGTGTTAGAGGGAAATGGTAATGGTAAGGGTCAGGGTTACAACTACTTTCAAATTTAAATATGCCAATTTAAAACGCCTTCTGAGAAGCTAACAAGAGGGACCTTAGGGCATTAGGATACTAGCGCAGTCACAAGCATTGACCTAGTAAGAAGAATTACAGATGGGTGAATTTGTATTTCCATCAATAAAACAATGGAAAACCAAGAAGATCACTCAGAGAATCAAACCTTCGCCAGGCTCCAAATCTCCTCTTTACCAGATACATCTGGATCAGTGATCCTGATCATGGTACCATTGATTATTTAAAGGCTTGGAAGAAATTCCAATCCCCATTAACAACCTTAAAAAGGTTCGAATGTGTGGGCACCCCATTATCTTTTTTTTAGAAAAAATCATGATGAAAAAGGCCATCCGGAGTCAAACTGAGTCAAATTTTCAACTAATTTCAAACTAATATATTCTTTTTTGAGATTTCACCAGGCATTTTTTTCTATTTTGGAAACTGATCCAGAATAAGTATATTGAGTTGGATCATTGGTTAAGGTTTCGTCAAAATCCTATCAGTACTTTTGATGTTATCCTGCTAATAACAAAAAGAATAACCAAAAAAATAAATAAACGGCAGTGAAAGTATGACCTACCTGGTAGATATAATATTGGAATATTTTGTATGGTTTATGGCCGTTGAAGTTGATACAACTAGCAGCCATAAAAAGTGCGGTCAAAGAAAAGTAACATCAGCTCATTTACTTCAATGCAACATAGAGTCAAACTTAAAGCACCAGACTGACTCAGCTCCAAGAGATAAAAAAGTATCCACCTCAGAGAATAAACTCCTATTAGTCCTGCTGATGTTGTCCTGTAAGAAGTAAGCTTTGAGGAACTCTTAACACACTGACCACGATACTCTTAAAATCCTTTCCACTGAGGAGAGGGAGGAGGATGAAAAGCGATGTGTCGTTGAGAGTTTGGAAGTGTCACGCTCAGTAAAAGCTTTGTAAAACAACCAGTAGCCTCTTATGAAGTCAAAAGCACAGCCAGCGACACGCTGTGCCAGAAAAATAATAGTAGTCTGCTCTTTGTCAACCCACACATACTGTAACAAGGAGGAACATTCTGTTTCGCCAAAGCAAAGAAAAGCCATTGCAATCTGGTGTTGACGAATGTTCAGTCGTGTACTGATTCCACATTAACAAATAAAATGAAATTTGGTTTACCCCTGTAATCATGCTTTCATTTCAGTTTTCAAGATTTTTTTTTTTTTCTAGCACCATAAATTTTTCTTTGTGATCAGAATGTCGGACTAAATTCATAATGTCGGACCAAATCCAAGTACTCATCTATTCTTGTTTTTCACAATATAGGATGGCAGATCTTGTCAAAACACCATGCTCTACAATTATTGGATGGCTGATAATTATTTTCCCCTTCATCCTCATACACTCTCAGCAGGAAAGCTTTAGCAGAGGAGCATAACCTGTTTTAAATAGTCAGTAACCTGCAGGGGCCAATAGGATCTGTCCTAATCTGTTACAAACTAGAGCAGTGGTTCTCAACCCATTAAGCCCGTGGCCTAAAAATAAAATTTCCAGAGACCAGGGACCCCCACTGTACCTGAAGGTGGTTGAACACAGACATGAACATTGAAGAACAGTCACGTGGAGACAGGACCATCTATAAGGGGGAATAAAGGGGAGAGATTTTTGGGGTCCATCCATAAAGTCAGCAACATGATGGTCCATTGTTCTATGAATCTGTGATAACCACTTTTATTTACTGATATGAATAATATCCACTGTTATCCAGGAAGTTTAATATTATTTAGGCCATAGTAGTCATTTTACAGATGTAAATCCTAATCCTAATCAGAAATAGAATGGGTTAAAAGTGACCAAAAATGGTGAAAAAGGTGTTGAAATGGGATGTTAAAAACCACAGAAATTACTTAAAAGTTGCAAATTAAGTGGGCAAAAACAAAGAGATTGTCAAAATGTCAATATTGGCTTGAAAGTGTTTCAGAATGTGGGAACCGGGGTTGGGGTAATGTAATTTAAAAAGTAGGAACAATTCATTTAAACTGACAAATAAGGGCATGAAAAATCATGAATGTGGTTAAATTGGCAAAAATGAGCATAAAATATGGTGAAAAAAGGTTCAAAGTGACAATAATGGGTGAACGTATGCAACATTAGGTGAAAAAAGCGATGGAAAGGGTTTATAAGTGCCGAAAATGTCTTGAAAATTGAAAAAATGTGCAGACAAATAATTGGAATTTGATGGAGAAGTGGCAGAAACTGGAGTAATGTACCAAAAACGCATTAAAAGGAATCAAAATATGGCAAGAAAAAGTGACGAATCAGATTAGAATGTGGCACGTTTGATGTAATTACAGAAAAAGGGAAAGATAAGCAAAAATGGGCTCAAATTGTTCAGAAAATATTGTTAGTCTTTGAAGGCATCAGGCGACCCTCTCCCAATGTCACAGGACTGCAAATGGGGTGCTGACCCCAAGATTAAGAACCCCTGAACTAGATGAGATGCTGCATGTTGGTATAACTGGCACAATGAGGTTCCAGGTAAGGTGTTTATGCCACAAAAATAATACACATATTTTAATATTTTCAACTGTTTCAGTAAATAACAGATGTGTATCTGTCTTTTTTTGTGAAACAGGGCAGAAAAAGGCTTTATTTTAAGTTAGGCCATTAGTTGTTCTACCAAAGAAGATGTAAGATAATGTTTTTATTATGATCTCAAGCTTGAGGATGAACAAGGAAAAGAAACCCACAAACTGTCAAACTGTGGGATACATGTATTTTTCCTCATCACAGCAACTGAGAAATCAATGTACACAACTAAGCTGAGGCATCAAAGAGCAACAGCTTTTCTGATCTGCATAGAGCCCCACTGTGGGGTATAATGCAGCATTGTACACCAGTTACTTAAAGACCCATTCATGCAGACACTAAGTAAATGCATAGGACCATAAAATGGAGCTTTTTGGGGGTAGAATACAACTTACAACACTGCCTTTACGCTAAAATACATAAAAAATGAAAAAAAGAGCCATAGAGTAGAAAGAACACATCAGATGAACGTTTTTCTGATTAGAGAATTACAAACCAAAGGTTTTTATTTTTCATAGCCGCATTTGTCTTTCCATAAAAAGTGTTGCTAAAAATAAGATGCTAAAAGTAATGAAAAAAACACAAGTAAATGTTTTAATGGAATTCATGGAAAAGCCCAAATATCAGACATTCATCATGATTTAGCTCCATTGAGTTTTTGTTTTTTTCTTCCTTAAAAGCAAAACCCCGTACCACTGCACCACATGTCTATTCTGGTGAAAAAATTAGCATTGGAATGAGCCCTTGCAAAGACGAGTCAGGCAACTGCTGTAATGCATTACTAAATTAGCCCTAACACTACACAAGCCATTAAGAAGCATGTCAAAAAACCCAAGGGTTAAGAAACATGTAGCCAAAGAACAAACAAACATATTTGCAATCACTGTTGTTCACTATCATTTCACCTTTGCCGGTTGAGAGAAGAGTGGGAAATGTTGAGCACAAGAAAAAAAATAAGCATGTTAAGATACACAAAGAGCTAAGAAGCCATGGTACTGTCAAACAAACGCAGCAGGGCTCCGGCAAACACAGGGTTAAAACCCTAGCTGCAGATTCACTGCAGTTCAAAAGCATTTGGCTGATAGCTACTGAACAGCACAATCTATCAGTGCCATTATGCCGCTATTGGACAAATATTTCCATCTATCTAGATTTTGTCTGTGTCTTTTGTGTTCTTTAATGAGAAAATGCCATCTTATTGCATATATGATTTGGCACGATAAAAACCTGGAGCAGAGGTTGTAAGAAGATTCTGGTGCCTTTACAAAGGGCTTCTTTTTGTTTTTTTCTTAAAACTATTTTAAATAAGGACCAAACAAACTAAATATCTCTTTTCTTTTACTACAACAGTAAATTACATTTTCTGTATTCATTCAACAAAAAGAAACAATTCAGTGTAATCATTTTAAATAGAAGTCAACAGTTATTAGAAAATAGTTTCAACTTTCTTTTCTAATATAGTTTGCATGTTTTATCACTGCTTTCAGTAGTTTCATGTATATATTTATATATTTTCAATATCTATATACTTATCTATAGGCATGTACAAGAAAACAAAACAAAAAAACAACAAAAAAACAAATGTCTGTTTTGCACGTCTGTACAAAAGAAAGTTACCGTGTTGTTCTTTGTGCATTCTATTGCATGGACTGGTCAGCAGAGAAAAGAGCAGATGTTTAGGACGAGTCAAAGATAGATCCAAAGGAAACATGACTCAGATTTGGGTCTCTTGAACTTTCTCCTTGCCATGAGAGGTCTTTACCGCGTAGGGATCAGTTATGGTGCTGATGTGGCTGTGATGCTGTCTGACCGAGCGATGAAGGGAGGAGTTGTTGAGGGTCCAGTGAGCTCCATAGGCCCCTTGCCGAGCCGACGAGGAGGAGGACACATAACCAGGTTTAAAGGCGCTGCTGTTGTGTTCCACCAAAGTTGGCAGTATCAACCCTGTGTCATCAGAACCACTAGATCCAGATGTGGGCGGAGGAACAGGTTGAACTTCTTCATCCATTTGTATGATTTCAATGATTCTGGCCGCTGCCACTGTGCTCCTCTGTTGATGTCTCTTACGCAACTTGTAGAACGCGATTAACATGGCAGCTGCCAGCAAAGTAACAGCGACAAAACATCCAATGATAATTTTAGTGGTTTTCATCACCTCATCCAGACTTGCTGCTGGCCCACTAGGGATTCTGGCAGTGGGAAGTGACACCTGCCGTGGAGTCTGAGTGTTTTGAAACAGAACAGTTGGTGTAGAGATGAAGACAGGTTGAAAGACAGAGGGTGAGGCAGGAACAGTAGGCTTGGGTTTGGGCGTCTCCTCTTCTGTGGGCTCCAATACTTCCACTGTTACAGTGGTGAAGTAGGAAAGATTGGATGTGTTCAGCTCCGCATTACTGACGTTAAGGTAGGCTGAGGCATTAGAGTTTCCCGCCATATTGCTCACCATGCAGGTGTAGACCCCTGTGTCTGATGGGAGAACATTGGAAAAGTTAAGTGTTCCATCGTTGAGGACTGATATCCTTGGATGAGCTGAGCCATGGGACAGTACCGTCCCATTGGGAAGAAGCCATCTCACCGAGCTCATAGCAGCTGTGCGACACTTCAACTCAGCCACCCGGGCTGCGGAGATGTTCAAGTCCCTGGGCGCATCTAGAATAAATGGCGCTGAACACTGAAACGTTGTTTGATCAACTTCTACCAGGTATCGTCCTCTCATGTGGACCGGGGTGTGGCAGCGCCCACAGCATGTGGAATTAGTGGGAATGTATTCTCTGAGCCACCAGGAGAGCCACACAACATCACAGTCACAGCACCAAGGGTTGTGGTGTAGATGGAGCTCCACGAGGTATTGAAGAGGCGTGAAGAGGTTATGAGGAAGGGAGGACAAGTTATTGTGAGCTAGGTTGAGCTCTACTAGGGCTGTGATGTCATCAAATGCATTCCTCTCAATGGTAGTGATGGCAGAATTCATAATCCAGAGTTTACGTAAATTCTTGAGCCCCCGAAAGGCCCAAGGTTTCAGTTCAGGGAAAACATTTTCAGAAATCTCTAATTCCTCCAGTCCCAGCAAGGGGGAGAGATGAGGAAACTCTCTCAAATTGCACATCCCTAAGTTCAGGTACTTGAGATTTTGAAGACCCTCAAAAGCCCCATCAGAGATATACTCCAGCTTTCTCAACTCTCCAAGGTCCAGTCTCATGAGAGAGGGAACCCGGTTGAAGGCATACGATGGGATACTCTCAATAGGATTGTTTCTAAGCCACAATTCTCTTAACTTGGACAGATACTCAAAAGCGCCACTTGGAATGACTGTCAATCTGTTGTCAAACAGCTCCAGTGTATTGAGACTCGTCAGACCATTAAAAGCCCCCACTTCAATTTGTCTGATTGCATTCCGGCCCAGCTGTAGTACCTCCAGGTGATGCAAGTGTCTGAACGTGTCGGCCTGAATGGTCTCAATGCTGTTTTCCATCAGATTCAAGTATCTGGTGTTCGCTGGGATGTTCGGAGGAACCTTAATCAGGCCTCGCCGGGTACACACCACCTTGCTGAGCTGGTTGGTGCATGAGCACATACCCGGACAGTTCTGTGGGTTGACTGACCCCAACTCAGGGCCTATGGACTGGCACATGGTTAGGGCAGGCACCATGAGGGAAAGCACAACAAGCAGGGCTGCGTTCCAGGTAGGCTGCACACTAACCTGGCCCAGAGGACTCATGGTGTAGAGGGCTCATTATTCTGCATTGTGGGTGGAGACAGGACACGCCAAAGGACAGACCACTCTAGCCTGGCTGGAGCAACTCAAGGCTCCAAAGTTCCATCGATGGTGCAGGGAGATGCTGCATCAAAAAAAATTGTGAGGGAGCAAAGAAAAGGAGGGACACAACGAGAAAGGTTAAAAACAAACACAGTGATGTGAAAATAAAGGTTAACTAATAGTTTCGATGACATACCTCATGAGTTTCCCTGAAGTGTCTCTTTTTTCCTTTTTTCAAATGTTAAATGCAAAAGTCATGCATCACCATTTGTTCATAATTCACTTCCATTAAGTGACATGAGACAGTTTCTTGATTCCAATTTCTGATAAAGTGACATGGCATCCTATTAGCCAAGGGTACAAAATGGCTCCTGATATAAAAAATTGAGAAACACTCACAGCGAGAGGTAAGGCCATGAAGACTGAGGAGGTACCTGGGTTCCTCTGGCCCCCATTAACTTTTCCCCCACAAGGTAAAAGACTCCATAACCCAGCTCCAGTTTGAAGAGATCACAAGGATCCATAGTCCAGCTAAGCACAACAGAAGAGGAGAAAAGAAGAAGTGGCAAACTAAAATTAATGAGGGAAAAAAAATCCTTCCTTCTGACGATTCCTGACGGATGTGCCGGCACGTCGGCTGCTCGCCTGTTTGGGTGAGAGACCACTCTCACTGTGACTTTGCCAAGGGCTTGTCGGTCGCTGATTAGCCCTGTTGTGACAGAGACTGAGAGGCAGAAAAAGGCTGAAGAACTCCCAGCATAGTCATCCCCTTTCCTCTCCTCCTCTGTGTGCCTCCTGCTTCCTCCCAATGTTGGGCTGGCCCGGGTCGGAGCAGCTGCAAGCTGCCGTGTGCACAGTTAGCAGTAATCCGTCTATTCCTCCTGGGGGAGGGAGGGGGGTTGGGTTGGGGGTGGTGGGAGAGATGGTGGCAGTGTGCAGGGGGCGGAGAAGGGGATGCGCTGCTCTGCTGAAGCTTTGCAAAAGGCTGTCGGAGGAGAAAGAGTGCGCTTGTCCTCTTTCACGACAAGAAAAAAATAAAAGCGAGGATGCTGAGGGGATAATTGTGGAAGTGATCTCCGGATCTTTATCCATAAAGAAACGAAACAGTGTTGAAGAAGAGTCCTTTCCTTACTTTTGGTGTCCTTCAGGCTGATCCCCTCAGGCTCGCTTGGTTGTTAGTTTTTTTTTTCTCCAGATCTGAGGTAGTAAGTTGTGGCAGTTAGCTATGTGTGTGGCTGTCAGACTTGCGGATGGCTGGTGGACTACTGCAGTAGCCAGTGTAGAACAGAGAGAGAGAGAGAGAGAGAGAGAGAAGGAGAGGAAAAGTGAGGGAGAGGAGTACTAGGGAGAGCTTGAAAGAGGAGGACAGAGCGTAGCACTGACAGATCAAGAGCAATAGAAAGATAGAGAGTATGAAGGAGAGTGTGTGAGAGCGGGAGATGGAGCGGCACGCGAGCACTCTAACAGGCAGCCCACCGTCACAGAAAACAGCAGGAGCAGCATTCTAATCCACGTCTCCTCTTCTTGCTTATTTTCCAATCTCACTCTTTTCTCTATATTACCCCCCCACCCCGATGTGTCGGTGTTGCAGGCAGCCAAGATGCTCGCTCTGCCCCCTCCCTTTGTCCTTCAGTGGGAACGTGAATGTACTGCTGACGCACTCCTCTCAGCTGCTCAGCCAGCCTCAGAGCAGTGCATTGGTTTGATGCAGTGTTCCTGTGTATGAGCACATGCAACGTCCCATCCTTCCTTTCATCCATCCTTCATTTTTGCTTTTTGTATAACTTTGATCCCTTAACTTGCTTTTGTTGTCTTATTGTTCTCGCATTTATATTTCTGTTTCCACCACTTACTTGATCGTCTTACCTGTCTTATGTCCCAACCAATGCAGAAATTTTAAAATCTCTCACAAATGTTGACCTTTTTTTACTCAAGAATTATTATTTTTTTCCTTCTTAAGTTCACTTAATGCAGCACTGCATCAGAGTTTTCTCGAAAAGATGTAACTTGCTGTTTATGCTCATGTTTCTTTCTCTTGTTTTATGTTTAAATGTCTTCACCTCTTTCCAATTTAATACGGATTCAAGTGTTTTTGAAGGTTGGGGAGAATGGGGCGAAGGGGGTTCGTGACATCATTGGAGACGGAAATGCTGACTCGGCTGCTCGGCTGTGTCTACTGGGCAGTCTTCTTTTCTTCAGGCAGGAGAAAAATGAAAGAGCTTGCACCGGTTATCTTTTGGAAAGATGAGAAAAAGACAAAGGTAACATCCCTGCAAATAGGAAAGACAGATCTAGGCCCAATAGGAAGAGATAGAACATATCCTTGGTGAATTACGGGGGAAAGGCGCTTCAAGAAAAAAAAAAAGGTAAGATAATTAATGACCATGGTGGAAGCTGCTGTGTTAATGCTATTACAGGGGCCATGAGCATGGAAAGGTCAGTTAGCACACTGAATATATAACGCTTGGTCCTGCTGTTTTAATGTCGGTCTCTGTCTACCTCTTCCTTTTGTCTGTTTACATGGTTTTATAGCAAGGGTATCCAAGGAGGGTATATCATCCACAGCTGCTGAAGGCCAGTTCTTCCTATAAATATGTGAAATTGGGAACAGGGAAGGATTTATGACCTTCTGAAAATAAATATATGGCACACAGTAAATCATAACCAGTTTATTGGAATTACACTGTAGCAAAATATATCTTCTTTAGTTATGGTTTTACCCAACATACATACATTTTGAAACAAAATATTTTCAGAAATGGAATAATATGATAGAGTACAATTTTTTTTTTGTTCTTGACAAGACCAGCTACAAACTCCTCCATCATTTTCGGTTTTTAGTTTACTTGTTTTCGTCTATTTAATTTTCTGCTACAGCTACACTGTCACCCCTCACCTTAAAACGTAGTCAGCAGCTAAAATGATCCAGCCCGCCAGTATTTTTCTCAAAGCCTGTGAAGTAACTCAAAAATATCTTTTGCAGAGCAACTTATCTCTTCCAACTACATCTGCACGAGAGTTTTTTTTTTTTTTTTTTTCCTGTCACAGTCACACATGAGTCATTACGTTTCCTAACATGGTATCACATTATGCATCCCTTGCCCACGAACTGGGTTTAATCTTTGGCAGTAATGTACCAACAAGTGAATGCAAACACGAAGAAGATTTGCAGCACGAGGAATAGTTGCAGCAGCTGGGATTTCACTTTGGCAAACAAACCAACAACCGTGATTGAACCTGCACCTGTATGATTTAAATCAAAAGCATGGACATACTTTTGATCGATTCAATGGCGAATGGATTCAGACATGACCAAAGCTGTATTAAATTCTGGTCTGGACAGAGGCCGGCTCTATGCAGGGGCAAGAGGGGTCAATGCCCCCTCAAACAAATGTCTTTCCCTCTCACATCAAAATTTCAGAAGTAGCGGTAAAATCCGCCGAAGAGGGGACACAAAGACGATATAGTATCAGCTTCCTCTCACCTCTCTGTCCCTCCGCTGTGAGTGTACATAGACACACCTTCCCCCAGCCCTCAGTAAACATCCAATCACTGTTAGTATGCAAATGAGCCAAGAAGTAGCCGGACATGGTGGTGTCAGGTTTCAGCAGTAACTGAGTTAGTAATTGAATTACTCTATAATAAAAGTAACTCATTACCAAGGAGAGTAACTATTTGCGTTACTGTTAAAAAAAAAAAAGGTGCAATATGTCAAAGAGTTCAGATTTTTTTGATGTGTGTGTCATTGTGAGGTACTTCATTAACTCAGATTTTCTACCCCCCTCAGTGCCAGCTGTTTTTGAGCATTTTGACTGATTTTTAAAGAACCCACAAAATATTTTCTACTATGACTATCTGAAATCTGACAACAGATTCTGAAAGATTGAAGCCTATACTTTCCTCAAAAATTTGTTTCTGGCTCGTTTTGTTCTTTTGTAATCAGCCGTTGAATAGAGCAACTTTTACACAAATCTTCAGTTTCAGAGCAAAAAGCTGAGAAAGAAGCCTTTTTTGAGAAAAAACCCCCTAACTTTTAGGCTATTTTTTATTTATTTTTTTGCTTTAGTGACAACTCTAGCATCTGAACATTGTTTCCTTATATAAAAAAAAAACAAAAAAAAAACAAAACACTGAGACCAGGCTTTTGATGGCAAAATTGTTATTATTTATCTGTCTGGTTCAGAGTTTAATAAATTTCTTACTGGATTTGGCAACTTCCTCTTCCTCCCAGACATGCAGAGTGTCACTGCGTTCCCTGTTTTTTTATTGTTTTATCTCACCATCGCCACACTATCAATGAGTTCCACACATGCTCTGGTCGAGGTACGCTGCTGTGCACTGCTGGGAATGTCAACTCTGTACGTAGTGCCATTTTCTGTCTCATAAACGCCTTTCCTCTTCTCCTTCTTAGCTCTGCTGAGCATGGATGATCTCTCATCCAAAGGTGCACTGTAACCTCCTACGTGTCACCTATTATTTTGCTATCTGGCTCACAGGCTGGGGGTATTTTCCGACTCTCTTGCTCTTTTTTAGGGTGGTAGGGGACTGCTGGTGCCTATCTCCAGCTTTCTACAGGCGCAATGTGGGGCTACACCCTGGACAGGGCGGCAGTGCATCATATTTCACATAGAAATGTTGACCATACCCATGGTTGAATTACAATAATTTCCACAAAAGCGAAAGATCTACAGGAAAGGACCAATTGAGAATGCACTATAACTGTGAACTGTAACACAAATGGAAGTGTTTATATGCAGTATTTTTTATTTTTTTTTACTTGTTGTGATTAATCCTAATTCTGGAGGAAAGTCCTGTTTATGACACTGTTTTTCCAAAGTCTCCATTAATCCCAAAGACGGGGGAATGAAAATAAAAAAAATTGTTCCTATACAGAAAAGTGAAATCTCACCAAATTACACATTTGCTCATTTCATCAGCAACATCTGGAGCTGTTGTATTTTGTGCTTTGACAACAAGACGTGAATTCTACCGATAAAAAATAGTGCACGTGTTTTCTTCACATGTGCTGCTGATATAGTGACCATGTGCGACTTGTATTTCTCTTTGCCTTACAGCACACAGATAGCAGAGATACAGCTCATATTTGTGCTGTGTTATTCCTTGTTTGTTACGGTCAAATGGGAAACTACCAGAAGGCCTATGAACTCCCGCTGACTAAAATAATGACTTATTTTATAATCTCTGTATGTTTCACTTTTAATCATTTGAAGTTCATTGAGATACCCTGTGTATGAAATGCACTAAACAAAAAAAATTACCTTGCCTTGCTTGAGGCTGCTTTCTTTTCTGTGGAGAAAACATGAGTGTTGCCAAGTCCCCAGTAAGGAAAGTCATCATTGGCTGTCCCAAAAGTCGCTAGATGACATCATCACCAAATTTGAATAGTAAAATCCAGTAGTCCACTGGAAAATGTTATAGACAGAGTCCCTAGACCAGGGGTGGGAAAGTCCAGTCCTTGAGGGCCGGATTCCTGTGACTTTTAGAGGTGTCCCATCTCAAACACACCTGAATCAAATGAATGGTTTGTTATCATGCCTCTGGATCACAAACATTGGTTTCAACCAGGTGTGTTGGAGCCCGCTTTCTTAACCTCGAGACCATCACAGCACCAATATAGAGGTACTGAAGGCTCTGATAATGGTTAGTCAAGGTGCTGAAACTAGAGTGCGTTCACTCTAGACCCTAGAGCGTTTAAAAAAACGCTTTAGGGTCCAATTGCGCCGATAGTCTACCTCGTTTGGTTGTTGTGAACACGCAAATGAAATGGATCAAACAGGAGAATTCTCAAGCGATTGTTGCTGCCGGTCTCGGAGAGGTTCCAATCGGTACGCTGTGAACACAAGCATGCTCAGAGTGGATTAAAAACAGGAAGTATCTGAGATGACATTGAGTGCACAGTATTGTGAGTGGTAAGGAGAACCGGCAAGGGCGAAAAAAAAAAAAAAAAAACTCACGGCAACTTGTTACAGCTCTATTGTTGAATGTTGTGAAAAAACAAACGGAGAAAGAAGTTTCTGAGCACGTAGATGAGAGACTATTCTTCAGGTTTCTGTTTCTCTGCCTAGAGAAGTCTCTACTCTAGTAATGGTGCCCTCAACTGATTAGCTCATGTAACTGCACCAGAGGCTGTCTGGAGCGAATCAGAAGCTGTTCTCTGAATGCACACCAAGCCAAACCATGGTGATAAAATTATCATCAGTCCTCCAACCATTCGAACCGAGTGTGAAAGCAGCCAAACTGGACACAGGAAAAAATGCACAATTTGATGTTAGTTGCTTTGTCTGAAAAATGGCTAGATACTGCGCCAAAATTGCGAAGTTAGTAATGATGGAAAACATAATGTAAGACCTGTCCTTTCTCCCCGAAACACATATAACTTTTTTTTCAACTTTACATTAATTGGTAGCACTCCATGACATGCGTTACCTCCCATCACTCTCTTTTTGATCACCAGTAAAGCAAAGTTCACAAGCATAGGAAACTGTCAATGGTGTCTTGTACCGAAAGTTAATTTCCTTAGTTCTCTGAATTTGAGTACATTTAATTCCTTTCCAAGTTATGAAAATTAAATATGGGTAAATTTAACATTTTTTTGCGTGAAAAAAATATATGGAGTTACAACACTCCAATTTCTTATATGTGTAATAGTCCTAAATTAATTAAATCACTTTGCTAAAAGGTGATATAAAGGGGATTGTTTTTATACTTGCATTGATTTTCAGTTTGAGGCATACGAAACAAATCAAGCCATTGTCAAGTGCCAAACTTACCCAATTGTAAGCAAATTTTTTTTTTTTTTATCTCATTAACCAAGACTAACATGTATGCTAATTGCTAGCAGCGCTACAATCCAAATACACTGCTGATGCTAAGAGTAAAGGCAAATGTTTGCTTACTGTGACAAGTTGACTTCGTGCTTTCGCTTTGCTCTGTTGTTTAAACTGACTTTTTGCAATTAGCTGTTAGCATTAGCTGTTACCCCCAGTTCAGCTAGTGCCCCGATGTCCCCTGGCCCCTGTAAAGCTCTTTCTCATTTGAGTCCGTGCTCATTGCGCAGTCAGCAAAGTGCTGGGCCAGCATTTGGCCTCAAAAGAGAGGGGTGGAGGGTGTGAAAAACTTGGAAGCAAATCAATGTGGCCTGTATTCATTCACCCTCAGACTCCCTTCCTTCTCCAATCACAACTCTACCATTTTTAAGACAGCAGGACGTGATTTATTAGCTGTCCCAACTCAGTCAGCATCATCGACCCAACGTCTGAGAAGAGTCGACTCGCACCAGGATATACCGATCCCCGCACTGTGGGCTAAGCTCACTCAGATAACCCACACCATTTATAGATTAATAAAGATATGTGTGAACATTAAAGGGCTCTCGTGCAGGTTTAATACTCAATAGTTAAATGTTGTTGCCTGAGCATTGCTGGAGATTATAAAAAATAATACATTTCATTTGAATATAAGCACCTTTCAAAAACCCAATGATTTTACATAAAACAAAAAAAATACTAAAGACAACATGGCAAAATAAAATATCAAGGTAAAAAAAAAGGGAGAGCAATTGTATTCAGTCTTAAAGTTTGGAGTTTTATAAAACAGGGTAAAGGAATCGATATGCCTCAGTTTAGTAAAGTAATGTTATAAATAAATTAGTGCTAATTTTAGTGAGAGTAGTACACATATATACCCACTGTAATTAAAATTGGTGTGATTAAAATTGGAGGGTTTGGTAGGGCAAATTTAGGTGGGAGTGCCGCCCCTGTGCCACAAGATGGTAGCACAAGCGGCACTCCCACTGGTTGGCCCCACCAACCAGCCACCCAAGGGTTAGATAGGAGTGTGGTGCATAAAATGAGAGAGTCAGACCAGCTGGGAGTAAAGTGAAATGTCCATGTAGGAGTCCTGTCTGGTGTGAGCCCGGCCATCAATACAGCGGGCCACTGGAGAGGGTAGATGGTGCAGACGGGCACAAGGCACTGCGGGCCCCAGGGACGTGCCGAGCCGCACAGCTGGAAACCCACCCAACCCACCTCACCAATGCCCGCCAGCAGTGGCAGGTCAGCAAAAACCAGGGGTTTAGATAAACTTTAAGTTTCAGCAAGCAACACTTTACTTTTCTTAATTTATGCAACTGCCATTCTCAAATGATAATCACGTTCCTATTTTACGATCCAATAATTAACTCATTATGAAATGTTTGTACAATTCAAAAATTATATCAGAGTCCAAACACCAAATCTGCAGCACCTTTAACAAATTCCAGTCTGTGATACATTTATGACAATGTTTCAGTGAAAATAATCCTTTAAAGATGGTTGATTAAATACTATAATGTATCACGTGCAGCAGTTTTTAACTATAATTCAGAGACTGAACATTTTAACACTTCTAACTTTCCATGACACTTATACATAATAGTGAATGTAATTTAAAAATTAACCGATGCACAGAAAAAAGGTGCAAATACATCGTTAAAAACATTTATTTACTGTTTGCATTTGGATGGATAGCAATTTTTTAACACTATTTTAATTGAACATGATATAAACATCTTTGAATGAACATCTTTAAACAGAAACATTGACATCCAGGCAGTTTTGAAGTAGTGCAAACGAACGCATTTGCCAATTAAAGCCCTTTACATGTGTTTCTCCTAACCTATTGTGTCGGAATCTACCGCTATTACACTCTTAATGGCTCATCATTGGATTCTTTAAATCCATCACACAAAAGTCAAATCTTGTCTGACAAACAACTCTAAACAGAAACACTGCAGCTCAATGGATTTTATTGATTTCACAGTGCTGAGAACACGGTCCGTGTTCTGCTGCTGGGACACAAGGCAGCCACTGTGCAGCGGATTTTTTGATCACTTATGCTTCAATCGCAGGGGAAATCTTTCTTTCTATGTCTGGAAAACACAAGAAAGGATAAACACGGGGACAAGAAAGAAGGAAAAAAACTGTAACTTAATTGTTTAATATTTAATTGTGCCACTAACTACTATTAAGTTTTAATATCCTTGAAAGGGATCATCAACGGTTTTTAATATCAGAAGATCTATGTTGTGCATTATTATGCATTATTATGCATTATTTTCATTTAATTTCATTTTACAGTTTTAGAGCCTGTGTTCCTCCATCTTGAAATCACGTAATTGATGATGTCACACGGCCCCACTGCCTGTAAACATCTCATTGTTTTCGATTGGAATGAAGCATTCAGCTTGATTTTTTTTCTTTTTTTTTTTTTCTTTTTTTATCACTTAGCAGCTTTTTCAGTCAAAATGCCAACCCGATTGCTCTAAAACAGAAATAAAAGTTAAAGATGGTCCCTTAGGAAAGCTCTTCTTCTCTGCTTCATTGTCTACTACGAAACCACAGAGTTGAAACTACTGTCGCCCCCTGCAATCAGATTTTTCTCGGCTCACTTTAAACAAAAAAAAGTTACATTGGCCTCTTTGACTTCTGTTTAACAATAGAATGTTCACAGGCAGTGGGGCCGTGTGACATGATCAGTCACGTGATTTCAAGATTACGGTACACAGGCTCTAAAACTGTAAGGTAGTCCAATTTTTAAGACAATAAAATGAAAGTGGTGCAATTTAAGGACATGAAAGTTTTAAACTTAAAAATAGTAATTAGGGGGCAAGAGTTCCAACTCCAATGAAGAAAAGAAGAAGAGCTCTCCTAAGGGACCTTTACTCTCCCTTAAACAGTGCTCTTGTGGCTGAAGTTAGCGAGTAATCATGGACATTTGAAGACGCACAAACCCTGAGGATAGAAGGACTTCTTCTGTGTCACAACTGTTTTTATCCTCTTTTGGTAAACAAAAAAGGTTATATCGGCATCTTTAATTGACTGAACGCTGCTAAATGATCTAAAAAGTAGGACGCTTACAGAAAAATGGGGCTGTGTGACTTCATCAATCAACATGATTTCAATATGGAGGAACACAGGCTCTAAAACTGTAATGTAGTCCTATTTTTCCAAGGCAATTAAATGCCTTTCTGAAAGGCATTTAATTGCCTTTCAAAAAACAATTAAAAGCATAACGCATTATTATGGTGCATTATAATGCATTTTGTTAGTTATAGATTTTCTAATAAGAACATTCCAAAGATTTATGGCCAAACTTGTAAAAACAGTGGAGGATCCCTTTAAGAAATACATTTAATCAGCTATTAGAGGCAAGTTAATAGGCACTCTCAAACTCATCTTTCTTTCTTTTAATTTTTGATATTTAATCCCTGTTGATTTGTGTATAAACACTATTCTTTGACCGAAGTGCTTCATTCTAGGCATGCTTTTTATTGCACACACTGATGTCTGAGTGTTTATTTTCCCTAAAACTCCTCTTTCATGATGCAATTTGAACGTAGCTATTATTAATTACCTTGGCTGTAATTTCCACTTTACACAGACGCAGCCCACAGGCAGAGATAAGTAAAGCATTGCTCGTCCAGAATTAAAAAAACAACAACTCTAAGCCAAAGTGCTTTGGATACTTAAATATTCCAAAGCGAAGTGTACACTGAGCCACAACATCAAGACCAAAGTTTGGGTTTGCCCATGCATGCATACTTGAAGAATCAAATTGAACTGCTTTAAAAGATTTAACAGCCCCGAGTACTCAACTGTAAATCATTGCACTGATATGCAGAAAGATGACTTAATTCTTTCTAAAAAAAGAAGAACATGAAGAAAGAGAAATATGACAAAAAACTCAAAGGACTTCTTTTTTTAGAAAAAAAATTACACTCGATCCATCCCACGATTCTAGAGACATATGAAGCCAGAGTGTGTTGGACGGACTAGCTCACCCCTTGTATGCAAATAGGCTTACCCATGCAGCTCTGCGATTGGCCAATCGTTATTAATATTCAGTTGGCGTGTGACTTCGTTAGCCTGGAGTTACTGTGCCAAAGGGCAGCTGTAAAAAGGGACTTTGTTGATGTTTGATGCCTTGTGAAGTGATTAAGAGTCTCTCTCCCTCTCCAGCGTGAGTGATTTCAATGGCGATTAAAATTCCAAGGTGGCAGTTCTCGCGAGGCTAGTGACAACGTTTAGTTTGAAGAGGCAGCGGCAGTGACGTGCAGTCAGGGTAGGCAAGGTAGGCAGTGCCTACCCAAGGGTGAATTGATATTTTGATTATTTGTTTTAATTATAATATAATGATAAATTATTTATTTTTCCATTTCCAATAGCCTACTGTACCAATAAGTTTGTCCGTTTCATAGCCCAAATTACTGAACGGCGCTTTTTCCTGGAACGACTGCTGTCTCACCAAAAGCACACGGCTGCTCTGCCTCTGTTCCCATAGCATGTTTTTATGTTTGCGCATGCGCAGTCAGTTCCCCAAGATGAAAACCATTTACATCCAAAGGCAGCTATGATAAATGCTATATGTAAGTTCACAGTGCATTAGTGAATTGATCCCATGTGACCGCTGCTACTACGTTCTGTCTCGCTCTAGCGAGTGGGCAGGATAACACTGAGCTACCAGACCTTCAGCAAAAGTAAGGTCAGAAAATATTTCATACTTTCTACAGTGAATGGAACAAAAGGAAGGATTGGCTTTGTGGATGCTCCTCACTGAGGCTGTTCTGAGTTGTTGTTGTTGCCATTTTCTCCGTGTTACTGTGTTTTCAACACAAACAACGGATGCGCAGCCGTGTCATGAGATATATCTTGTTGGGAGAGTATGGAGGCTATATTGAATAATTGTTTATGTTTCTTTAATGGTGTTTTATGATGATTTTGTTAAATGGCTAAATGCTTGTTCATGTGGATCTTGTTGAGTTTTTTCTTTCTTAGTATGAATTTTATATTTTGCTAAGCGCATTGAGATGACTTTGTTGTAAATTGCTTTATACAAATAAAGTTGATTTGAATTGAATTAACACTTGCCAGCAGAAACATATGAAATTGTCATTGGTGGTCTGGATTTGCAACGTACCTACCCAACCCTAGTGGTCACGGCACGTCACTGGGCAGCGGAATGTTTTAATTAATTTATCTTTTAATAATTATTACATTATAATAGGAGATATGGGAAAATACTAATATGGGAGGGTGGCGGGAAAGAGGAATAAAATACGGAAGTTTCCTGGCCAAAACGGGAGACTTGACAGATATGGTCCACCGTGCTATCTAAGCAGACCACTCTTCACCTGTTTTAAGGCCCAACTTAGCTTATGACGCTGACGAGTCTCAATAACGACCACGTGCTTTTCATTCATTTAACTCTGGGCAACTACCAAGGTTGGGTGCAGTCGTAAACAACATGCATCTTTATTTGAATCGTACAGGACGATCTAAGCATGATGCGGGGACTAAACTTGCTGTGACATATTTGCCCGTGGCCAGCCCTCAGTCACCCGTTGTCACACTAAGTCGCTCTGTCACTGCCGCATTTCCACATTTCAGCTCACATCTTTTTTGTTTGTTGTGACATGAGGCCTCGTGCTGAATATTGGGGTGAGCGGATGTATTTTTTTTGTGTGTGTAAATCCCTTAAACTGGAGCTTGTGACCCTTCCAAACACATCCCCACTGACAGAATGGCAGAAAAGTTTAAAGCAGGGATTTCTAAAGTGAATTCAATACCAATGTATACAAACACATACTAAAAGACATACATGACAGATGTTTTAATCTAAAGGGTTAATAAAGCCTAACAAACAGTTAGTTTGTTAGTTTGCCAAATTGGGATCCTTAGCAAGTTTGGAGCCAACTCACCCCATTCCTAATGTATCATCGGCACAAAATTCTGTTACTTGTTAACATGTTCACACTGGGCAGCACTTTAATGCACCATGCTGTATTTCCTGAGGTAACATGTTCACTAGTTTTCATTGATTGTCATGTTTCATTTTGGACTGGGGAGCCAATAGGAAGCCACGGTGAATGTTCCTCCCACCATATCATTATTTTTTGTTTCTATAACTAGTTAACTAGTGCTTATTTTTTCTCATACAATTGTAAGTGCTGGCCAATAGATGGCCCCAGTACTCATAAAGTTTGTTTGAGTAAGACATGACAATAAAAAAAAATAATAATAATACTACGAAAAACAAATTTACATCTGTATTTAGATAATCAGAATAAATATTATATAGAAAATTATAATGAGTAAAGTTGTTTGGTTCATCTGTGTCTGAATGGGGATGTATTTCCACCCTAGGGTCCTCTACCGTCCACTCTCGTTAAAAGTTGCACATGCGCAGTAACTCCTCCAATATGAGTCAATGGACAGTCTTAATGGACCTGTGCCCAGAGTCACTCTGCGGCTGCACAGAGTTGAAATCAGCTGGATCATTTACACAACACCACCTCCCCCCCATGGGAGGCTGACGTCACAGTCGTCCATCATAAAGCAACTGACTGACAGGTAAAGCTGTGGGATGATAGAACATGGGAGTCTGTAGTTTCACTAAACAGAAACCAATGGATGCTCTCCATCCTTGACTTGAAAAAAATAACAATACAGTGGAGAACATTAAGCACACACATCAGTCAGCTCATATGTCTTTGTACTCCATCTTTCCTGCAGAGATTGAGTTATCAAAATGAAGTTTTCATCACTCTCTCGCTTTCTCTTTTCTTTCAGTTTATCCCAGTACATCATTTTTTGCCCCTGTTAGTCAAATTAATTAGATATGTTTCTTTAGTCATGTCTTACCACTATTTTAAAGATTTAAATTAAATTATTTTTGAAAATTGAGATATGTTTTCCTATACATTTGATTAATATTTCAAGAGACAAGTGAAAAAATAGGAAACCCACTCCTCATTTTGCTTTTCAAAACACTTTTGTAACAGTTCAAAACACAAATGACTTCAGAGCGTGAGCTTCAGCAATTTTATTGTATTTTATTTTATTCAACTCAAACACCCTAACGTTTGTCAGAACATTTGATAGCCGACTCTGTGCTGCAGATGTATATTTCCTATGAGTCATTTAAATCATTATTCACTGCTCCCTGTTACTTCAAAACGTCCTCACGCTGTTCTGCCTGGAGGCTGTTGGCTCACTTTTCACATGATGTTCACCGTTATGAATAGTAACACAGCTGTCACAACAGAAGAATATAACCATAAAGGACGAGAAAAATTAGAATTTGCCTTTGTAAATGTGTTGGAAAAATAACTATAGGGTAAAATAGCAAAAATAAATACACTTTCTTTTTTAAAGTATCCATGTTTTTTTTTTACTAATCTGTATTCATAGGCTATATATGCTTGCTCTTTGTTGTGAGGATTACGCGCTCTGGGGCAGGGTAATTTGATTTCCATTGATTGAGTCAAAAGCCAATCTGGAATTGAGGAATTGTAGTTATTGCTATTGATTTTAATAACTAGGCTGTTACAGTCTATTCAGTCCGGCTCCGGTCAATGCGGAAAGTGAAGCGTTTCCTCCACTGAGGAGAGAAGCAGCTGTGATACTGTTACACTGGTGGCCTTTGCCATTGTTTACTGCTGCACGTTGTGATATGATAACCAATAATGAAGATGGTCACAGCTCAGTGTGGACGATAAAATATCAGGATTAAAGCTGCTGGAGACAATCATTTTCTATGAGATAAAGACTGAATGTAAGCCTCATAGATCAATAAATTGAAGATCATTTGCTTCGAAAAAAATAAAAAATAATATATATATATATATATATATATATATATATATATATATATATATATATATATATATGAAAAAGGCTAAAACTGTTTCTCAAAAAGTTTGTATTCATCTCCTTTGTAAACACTTTTTTATTGGCATTGTTGGAAAAGTTTGGTGCATTGCATTGTGGGACGTGGAGTCGTGTTGTAGTACTCAAGACCGGACTTGGTTTGAGACCACATTTTAAAGGTCTTGGTCTTGTCTCAGTCTCAGACTGTTAGAAATCTTGGGGTTTCAACTTTATTAATGTGATAATAATAACGAGAAGAACTTGGTAAGATGATAAATATCTTCAATTCAGTTCAAGCGGTAGTGAAAGATGGAGGTGTGGCCAAAAGTGTTGAGCTTGAATTTTTAGTTGTTTTTGTATTTTGTGATTGAACTTGTTTAGGCTGGACATTTGATGGTATTTACAGTCAAACAGTTTCTGATTAATTAACATTGAAATTTCAATGAAAACATTTCCCATTGGCTCACTGATTATTCTTCCTCTTTGGATTTCTTTTGGATTGACTTATATGTCAGAAACTGTGAGCATCATCTTATTTCAAGTCATAAATCCCTCTTAACACTTACTTAGGGTCCAATAAAATCTATTTTAACGGAGTCGTGGACAGAATCACAAAATCGACAGGAATCCACTGTTGAACGCGGAAATGGACAGAATCGCCGTCACCGTGAGGCTAAGGACTTTTTTATGGGGAGATGTTTTCGGGTACCGCTCATTAGGTGCACCTAATTTTTTTGTTTAATTATGATTTTTTTTATTATTATTTTATCTATTAGTATTTATTTTGTTTTCTCACAGGAGTTAAAAACTGATATTTTCTGAAAAAAATGCAGGAAACACTGAATTTGGAAAAAAAATACTTACTGAACATTCACCTGACAAATACAAATCTTGGATTCAGATATTTAAAATACACATGAGTTTATTTTTTTTCCAAGAATTTCGTTAAACCAATTTGTTAGGAGTTGAGATTTTTACATGTTCTGCCTTTTTTTTTTTGACTGTCAAATGTATTTAAAAGAAACTAAAACCAAAGTCAGAAAGTTCTTCAACTGTTCAACCTTGCCATGGTTTTTGAAACTGAGTTTTATGGCCTCGGTCTTGTGTTGGTCTTGACTCTGTTTTGACTACCAAAAGTCTTGATCTTGGTGCATTCTGGTCTTGGACACTTTGGTTTTGAGCACAACACTACTGTGGAGTCCTGTAGACAGGTACATAGAAGTGTTTTCACCTAATTAGGGTGACAATGAATAGCCTTAGGAACCAATTGTTCTTGCTCTTATAATTATTCTAAGTGTGCCTTTGATTGCTATTTTGACCCCCTCAGCATTTCCAAAGTCTCACCAAAATTGGCACACACATTAGGCCTGGTGAAAAATTTGATAATTTGTCGCAATGAAAAAAATCGCTAAAAAAAATTATAGACGCCAAAAATGCGATGTAACCGCACGACCGATTGGTTTGCCCGATTCATATGAATTTCACCACATGTATTCTTGACCTTAAGATAAGCAAAAAGTTACGATATGACCCTGCCCAAAACCAAACAGGAAGTCAGCCATCTTGGCTCAATGGTCAAAAATGGCGTTTTCCATTTGCGCAAACTAGTCTGAGGGGCTTCACCCGATTCGCTTCAAACTCGGCCAGAATGCTTAAGACCCACTGAAGATTAAAAATCATCAGAGGAATTTGCGTATCTCTAACGGTTTGGTTGTGGCGCCATCGCAAAGTTGCAATGCTAATTTCTGAAGCACGCCACAATTGCAAAAAACCCAGAACTCTGACACACAAAGTTTAATCAGCCTCAGATTTCACCTAAATGACATTTGCTCAATCCTGTTCATGACTGCTTTGAAACATTTCCCATCATGCTTTGCATTCTCGACTGGTGCCATTTAGCACGCCATAATAGAAAAACCTCATATACAATGTTCAAACTGCCTCATATTTAATATACATGATGACTTTCCATCCCTGAACAATATTCAATATGATAATTACCCATCATGCCTTGCTGTTTTGACTGGCGTCATTTAGCACTCTATAATAGGAAAATGCATATAACTCTCAAATGCAATGTTCAAACTGCTTCAGATTTGATACACATAATGACTGTCCATCCTTAAACAACACTCAATGTGATAATTACCCATCATGCCTTGCGTTTTCAGAGGTCGCTGCTTTTAGTGGCGTCTGATGCTATCAGCTCTAGCGGAAGACAATATGACGTGATGACTTCAATATAGTGTTGGATGAAAGATGGAAGCTGGTCGCTGATGAAGAAAAAACAGGCTGTGATCAGTGGGAGGTAGGGAAGGGCAATATGGACTAAAAAAAATATCCTAAAAATTTCTGGTATTTATCATGATAACAATAAACATCACGATAAATTAAAAAAAACTATAAATAAATAAAAAAATTCCCAACTTAAAAAGTAAACAGGTTCCTTACAAACACATTTACATCTGAATACATCAACACTAGACACATTAATAAAAGTTGCAATATCTGCTGACTCAAAGAGTTCATGTGCTGATATTTTATGGAATATATTAGTGCATGTGGGTCACTATATTAGTGTTATTGTATGTGACTCATTTATTTCTTCACTTAAAATAAAAATATTTTCTTAAAAAAAGCACATGAAAAGCACAAATGACTTCATCAGTGTTTTACTGCTGCTGAATATCGTTTCATTTATCTTATAATGAGTTACATAAAGTTATGATTGATAAATAACTCTCTGATTTCCTATAATTAAACCAGATCAAGCTTGATGATTTAATCATTCAGTGTATATTGGTGTAATAATCACAATAGTTACATTAGTCTCCTGGGACCAGCATTGTCTTGTGAACACGTGAAATATAATTAAAAAATAGGGAATATTGACATTAGTATTTAAGCTAATATTTATTTCACACAACGTGTGACATGTTTAGCTTTCATCCTTCCATAAAAGTGTTTAATCTGACCATAAACAAATCGATGGCTCTCTGTGGCTTTATGACAGTAAGACGTGTTAATTTTACTTGGTTTATTCTTTATATGGAGTGATTAGTGTTAGCTCTTAGCCTAGTCAGTGTGCCAGTGGGTTCGCTTAACTTAGTTAGCTTTAGTTGAGTTTCCAGTTTAAAATCGATGCTACAGGTTCATCTTTGTCCCCGTGTTTGTGGGAACTTTGGGTGGATCTGACGGAGGAACTTGGATTTGTTCCCTTTTTTGAATGGTTGTATGGTTTTAACCAAGTAGCGGTCCATGATGTATCGCAGCTTGGCAGCTTCAGGTAGCCGTGACGAGCACCGTCGACTGTGTGTGGTGTGAAGGCTGGGAGCGGGAACAGGGGTGGTGCACACTGTGGAGGCTTCGCTGCAGAGCTGCCGTGAACAGCGCTCCGCTCCAAAGAATAATACCTTGTTGACAACAAACTCGTGGGCAATTTTGGCCCCTGGAACATGGTTTTTATGGGCATTCTTGGCTAAATTGAGGGACAAATGGCCCATGGCCCTCGCTAATTTCCGACAAGGGCATTTATCATTTCTATCGTGGGATTATATATTCTTACCAGTAAGAATGTTCATGACGATATATTGTAAACGACGATATATCGCTCTTATTTAGTGGGAAGGGCCTATAATGTCACTGGAAAATCCTTCGCCATCACATTCTAAATGCAGCATCTTGGCTATTTTTCAATGGATTCTCATCAAATTCACTCGGAGTAACATGTAGTAACTAAGACAGTAACTCAATAACTCCATAAGTAACTGATGCAGTAACTAAGTAAGTAACTCAATGAGTAGCTACTGCAGTAACTAAGAAAGTAACTCAATAAGAAACTAAGAAAGCAACTCAACAAGTAACTAAGAAAGTAACTCAATAAGTAACTAAGAAAGTAACTCAATAAGTAACTAATGCAGTCACAAAGTAAGTAACTCAATGAGTAACTACTGCAGTAACTAAGAAAGTAACTACTGCAGTAACTAAGAAAGTAACTACTGCAGTAACTAAGAAAGTAACTCAATGAGTAACTACTGCAGTAACTAAGAAAGTAACTGAATAAGTAACTAATAAAGTAACTAACTAAATATGTAAGTAATTAAAAAAGTAACTCAATCAGTACCTAAATATGTAAGTAACCAATGCAGTAACTGAGTAACTAAGTAAATAACTAAATATGTAAGTAAGTAATGAAATAACTGAGCAACTAACTAAGAAATTAACTCAAGAAGTAACTAATACAAAATCTAAGAAGGTAACTCAATAAGTAACTAATGCAGTTGTAGGGAACCAAACCACATCAAGCCTAAAGACCCTCTTTCTAACAGGAATTAACCAAGGAGCCTGTTTCTTTATCACGAACATAACTGCCCCAGCAACTTTGAGGTGCATAGCTAACCCCACTATGCGGCCTTTTGAACCCAATAACGCAGCCAAAAAGACTGGCCCAACACTTTGAAATGTTCAGTACAAACCCTCTTTACGACTCCACACGGGGGAAGAACATCCGTCTTCCCCCTCCTTTACAAACAGATACCTTTGGGATGCTGTAAGATCACAGAACTGTCCCACTGACGCCTGACCCCCTGTGATGAAATGTTACAGAAGGACACTTTCCAGGCCCCTTCTCTGAGATGTGTCCCCAATGAAGAAGGGAGAACAAAGAAATTTTATTATGTTTGAAAAGTTACAAATGAAAACATTATTGGAATGGTTTCTGCAGAAATTGAAATTGCAGATATTGCCTGTCCTATTCCATTCTTTTCAGATAATTTTATACCCACAGAATGCTAATTTAAATGTTTCATCATTTAAAAAGTGCTTAAAATACCAGAAAACGTCACAAGTTAGTTTAAGGTATCTACTGCAACCATATAGTAAAGAAGAAGCATAACATGATTTTTGACATTTATGTTTACGAGTAATTACAAGTAAAATTCATTAACCTGTTCGTAAAGTAGTACTAGGCTATTTTCCAGTCGTGTTTGGTGTCAAACTATTTCATAATACATGATATTTCAAGGGAGGCGAGTCTCAAAGATAACCTTTAAAAAGGAAGAAATCCGCCCAAAATTTCAGTTTTGGGACGCTGGCGTTTCATGCTCAACGCGTTTCCCTTCTGCACCTTTTCATTTATTTCATTTTATTTTTAGTTGAAACAGTTAGATTTTTGGAACCAACAGCTGCTTGGTTCGGATGAATCCAGCATCTAGTGACGTACGTAACAGCCGAAAAAGAAGCCCGGCCCGCGACCCATTGGGATAAGCCAAGAGCCATTCCCTAAGCCAGCTGCGAAGGCCAGAACCGCCTGGATCGGCTGAAGGGGCTATACTCTGTTGAAACGTAACAGAACTCAACAGTGACACGTCCTACTGCATTTCTTCAAACAGCACCTCCAGGTCCAACCCTGGCATCATCTTCAAGGTACCAGAACGAACTTTCATCAGCAAACTTCATCCACAATGGATCACATACATACTTCCATAACTACACACTTACACACACTCACAACATGTTCCACACACGGTTCATCTCATCCATGTCTATTCGTCTCCCCTGTCTGTTTTCCCCTTTGTTTTATGAGCTCTCTTTATGATTTTATGATCTTATTCGAATATGTATCCTGCATTTTTATTCAATATTTGGTAGACTAGCATTCTCCTAGAATAGTGATTTATCTTTATTACTTATAATCCTCACTTTTATTAGTCTAGAAATGTATTTTATCATGATTTAATGATCCCATTTCAATTGATATTTTGACTGTGTTAATTGTTGAATTTTGAATAAAAGGTTAAACGTAATCTTTGATTCCTCTGATTCATTAAAGCTGTGATTATGGTGTAGATGTTGCATCACTTTTCCCTGGTTTCACATTGATGGGTTTAGTCTAAAAACTTCCTGTTAAAAGGAGTGGCACCCCGCATAATTTGAAGTAATATTAATAATCATAATTAATATTCTTATTTATATAACCCATTTTTAATAACTCATCCTCCTACACAGTAACTAAGTAACTAACTCAATACATAACTACTGCAGTAACTAAGAAGGTAACTCAATAAGTAACTAATGCAGTCACTAACTAAATATGTAAGTAACTAATGCAGTAATTCAGTAATAAGTTACTAACTAAATATGTATGTAACTAATGCAGTAATTAAGAAAGTCACTCCATTCCTCAGTAAGTAACTAAATAAGTAACTTAATAAGTAACTAATGCAGTAACTGAGAAGGTAACTCAATAAGTAACTAATGCAGTCACTAACTAAATATGTATGTATCTAATGCAGTAACTAAGAAAGTCACTCCATTCCTCAGTAAGTAACTAAGTAAGTAACTTAATAAGTAACTAATGCAGTAACTGAGAAAGTAACCTAATACGTAACGAATGCAGTAACTCCTAAAGAAACTAATAAAGGTTACCGACCCTGGGCACTCCTCCGGATCCCACGACGCTGCTCGCGGCTTAAATTTTTACTGTGATTTCTACGTTTGTCCCCAAAACCTCTGGCAACTTTCCAAAACATTTCTGGTGTTTTCACTAAAAAGTTGGGGCAAAACAACAATCACTGTCCTTCTTGTTTGGCAAAGAAATGCAAGAAATCACAGTAAGAATGAAGGAAAAACACTTCTATCCACTCATCTACATGACTCTGCATCCTACAATGCAATGCACCACACTTTTCCAACAATGCCAATAAGCAAGTATTTTCAGTGGAGATCAAAACAAATTTCTAAGTGGCAATTTCAACCTATGAAATATTTTTTTTTTTGTTTTCCAACCAAATGATCTTTGATTTATTGATCTATAAGTTCACACACTGTTTTATGTTAATAATATTTTAATGTGTATCTCTCACTGCTAATTAAGACAAGCTGCTAAACTGTTTTCTATCTTATCTTCATTTCATCATATGCAGTCAGTTGAAAACAACTATGACTGTTTCATGTTTGACTTCAGTTGAATTTATACTTCCGACAGCAGCAAATGAGCAGAGCACAGCTCACAATGGAATTTATTTACTAAACATGAACTTTTTTTTCTGAGAAAGGATTCGATACTTGAACAACAAACTATCATTTACCATCTGACTCTGGCTCTGAGGTAATCATTTACTGCTTTTTTTATTTGCTGACTCAACTGAAAAGCTAAGTAGCAAGCTAGCTAGCTACAAGTAGCAAGCTAACTAGCAGAATGATGGCTCTTTCCACAACATAATACAGCAGTCTTCTCCAAAAGATACTGAACTGGAGACTACAGTGCGAGGAATACGTAAGTAAACATTGAGGTTAATGGACACTGTGGATATGATAATGATACGACTGTGCCGCTGTTTCAAAACAGCGGAGTGGATAAAGCTAACTCGCTACCAGCCTGTGCTAACAAAGCTATCAGATCTAAGGAAGATCCTATTCCCATTGATAAGCCAACAGGTGTGAGTCCTCCCTGGAATACTCCGGGAGCTAAGCCTAAGAAAAAGTAATATCCACTTCAAAGGCAAACGGGCCGAGTGAAGCGCCCTGATATCAAGAATGAGACGGACTGGCCTGCACTGCCTTCGCAGACTGCAGCCTCAACATCAACTCCCTTGTCTGCCCAGGCACAAAAGTGGACATCTGTTAAAGGCAGGAGTATCACCAAGTCACAAACCCAGTGCCATGTAGAACTGTGTAATCGATTCGCCCCACTGCTGAATGACCTAGGATCTTGCTCTAATAAGGTCAACACACAACCTTCTGGAACTGCAAGACCTGGCTGACAAAATCTTGCATGTTGTTGCAGATTTCCCACATTAGAAAAATGTTGTGATTCATTTTGGAATAAATTATTTAGCCAACGAGGAGTCTGAGTTGTTAAAGCAGGATTTCACCCATCTGCTAAAAACTGTGAGCTGTTTGCAGCCTAAAGTGTTCATCAGTGGCCTGATACCTCCAGTCCGCAAAGGAGATCTGAAATTCTCAAGGATTTACTTTCTGAATAAATTGTGCTGCCCTTTCACTAAATTTCATAAAAAAAAATTCTTATTTTTTGGGAACGTCATTATCTTTTTAGAGCAGATGGACTGTCTAAACAAGGCTGGAGTGAAACTTTTCACATCCAACTTATTTTACTTCACCAGTCACACTGCTATCAGTCCTGATATAGACAGAGGACAACATGTACCATCGGAGAACAAAACAACAAGGAAAGAACATGGAGTCGATGAGCTTCCAGCAAGAAATCAAAATCGCCAAATTGTAGAGGTCAACCCACCCCCCATATCTCAGGACCCACCTGTTTCACCCCAAAATTCACCTACTTCCATCTCATCCAGCTTCTCTCCTACCCCTGCCTTTTTGGATTTAACTGCCCAGATACACAAGCTGGTTCTGGCTGGCACAAGACTGACACCCCACCCTTTACCCCACCATGGTCCCATCTTATATCCTCTAAAGAATCAATCAGCACCACCCATGCCTCCTCGATGATACCAGGCCCACGGTCACTCTTCTACTCAGGCTAGCTGTGTTCAAATTAGAGTGACACAGGTCTGATGTGTGCTGGGTCCGGACTGCAATACCTGTATTTTTAGGAACAACCAGAAAAAGTCAGGGCCTTATGGAGTTAATGCATTTAAAGAAAAATATAAAGCTTTATAGAGATAAAAATTGGACTCCTATAACATGTCACCAAAGAGTCCACCAGTGTTTCCAGTAAAGTCTTTAGAATTAGCTATTCTTAATGTTAGATATCTTGTTAACAAGTCACTACTAATTAATGATATTATTTTGACACATCACTTGGACTTTTTATTTCTTAATGAAACATGGTTGAATGATGGTATCAGTAATACTGTTCTCAATGAAAGGGCACCACAAGACTTTATTTAGTTTTTTTTATAAGTGTCGTACTTGCAGGAAAGGTGGTGGAGTTGCTGCCATTTTTAAATCAATATTTCAGTGCAAAGAAATAACATTTAGTGATTTTATCTCCTGTTAATATATGTCGTTCTTACTGAAGGGTGCTTCAAGAGTTCTGAATTTAGTTTTTTATAGACCCCCAAAATATTATGGAGAATTCGTGGATGAGTTTGCTGAACTGCTGTCAGTTGTATGCACTGAATACCGCTTTTTAATAATAACAGGTGACTTAAACATTCATGTAGACAATAACATGGATAATGCTGCCAAAGAAATGTATGCTTTAATGGACACTTTTGGTCTTAAACAACATGTGACTGGTCCGACACACACTCAAGGTCACGCTTTGGATCTGGTTATCTCTAAAGGTGTTGATATCTCCGCTGTTGATGTAAGATACTTAGCTCTATCTGATCATTTCTGTGTCTTTTTTTACTTAGAGACTTTAACATCTGTTCCCCCTACTTCTGTGTGTTTGAAGAAAAGGTACATAAATGACAACACATGTGCACAGCTTATGGGAGCCATAACAATGACACCAACCTTGACTGCTGAGACAGTTAATAATCTTTTGGATGAGTTTAATACAAGTCTGTAATGTCATAGATGTGATGACTCCAATGAAAACTAAGAGAAAATCAAACACACAGAAAACACCTTGGAAGAGGACTGAGATAGTGCACAATTTGAAATCTGACTGTAGAAAAGCTGAGCGTAAATGGAGATCAACAAAACTCCAAATTCATCTAGAACTATACAAAATGAGTCTGCAAAAATTCAATGACGGCTTGTTCAAAGCAAGGCAGCAATACTTTTCCGAAATTATTGCCAAAAATGTCAACAACTCTCACACATTGTTTTCTGTAATTGAAAAGCTCACAACCCCCCCAGATCAGATAGCCCCTGAATTACTGTCAGCTGTAAAATGCAATGAATTTGCTTTATATTTCAATGAAATATAGTATTTCATTGAAGTATTTCATATAGTATAATATAGCTTCAACCACTGAGGGATGAGTCAACTACAATGTTAGAGTTTATTACAGTGAACCCAAAAACAATAGAGGAAACTGTTCAGCAGCTGAATCCATCAACGTGTTGCCTTGACACAATACCCTCAAACTTCTTTTAAACTGTTGTGAAGTCAATTGTCACTGGTTTGTTTCAAATAATTAACTCCTCATTCCAAACAGGCACCGTACCAAAATCCCTGAAAGTAGCTGCTGTGAAACCTCTGTTAAAAAAGAGAACACTGGATGACTCTATACTGGCTAACTATAGACCAATGAACAACCTTCCATTCATAGACAAGATCATTGTGAAGGTGATCTTCAACCAACTGAGTCAACTCTTAACATTCAACAAAATATTTGATACATTTCAGTCAGGTTTTCGTTCTCATCACAGCACAGAAACTGCTCTTATCAAAGTGATCAATGACATAAGGTTGAACACTGATTCAGTATCTGTTCTCATTCTATTGGATCTAAGTGCTGCATTTGACACTGTAGATCATACAGTTTTGTTGCACAGAATGCAAACATGGGTTGGACTAAATGGAAACGTAATGCAATGGTTTAAGTCATACTTGGAGGAGCGAAGTTATTTTGTAAGCATTGGAAACTTTGAATCTGACAGATTACCAATGTCCTGTGGGGTTCCTCAGGGCTCTGTTCTTGGACCCCTTCTGTTTAGCCTTTATATGCTTCCTTTAGGACAAATTTTACAGAACTGTAAGGTTGATTATCATACATACGCAGATGACACACAACCATATCTATCACTGAACCCAGATGACTATGGTCCCATTGAGGTGTTGTGTGACTGCTTGGATGAAGTAATCTGCTGGATGAATTAAAACTTCCTTCAACGAAACCATGACAAGATGGAGGTGATTGTCTTTGGTAACAAGGAAAAGAGGACTGCTATCAGCAAGTATCTTGAGTCTCAATCTTTAAAAGCTCGTGACCAAGTCAAAAGCCTTGGTGTTCTGATTGTCTAAGATTTTACATTAGGCAGTCAGATCAAATCTATCACAAAAACAGCTTCTACCAGTTAAAGAACATCTCCAGAGTGAAAGGTTTAATGACTCAGAAAGATCAGGAGAAACTGGTCCATGCTTTTATCTCCAGCAGACTGGACTATTGTAATGGTCTTCTGACAGGAATCACCCAAAAAAGCATCAAACAGCTACAGCTGGTTCAGAACGCTGCAGCTCGGGTCTTAACCAGAACAAAGAGGTCAGAACATATTACTCTACTTTTAAAGTCTGGCTCCCAGTTAGCCTCAGAATAGACATTAAATTTATGCTGCTGGTGTATAAATGTGTGAATGTGTTTGGTCCAAAATACATCAGTGACATGTTAGTCAGGTATGAACCCAGCAGGTCTCTCAGATCTATGGACACAGGTCAGATAGTGGAGCCCAGAGCTCGCAGTAAACATGGTGATGCTGCGTTTAGTTGTTATGCAGCAAAGAAGTGGAACAAACTGCCAGCAGAGCTGAAGTCAGCATCCAATGTGAACATTTATAAATCAACGTTAAAAGCCATTTTTTTCTCTACTGCGTATGATTGAGAGGGAGATTTTTGGTCATGTTGTTGATGTAATGTGTTTAATGATGATTTTAATTGATTTTACTGATGATTTTAATGTTATTATTGATTTTAAGCTGCTGAATGTTTTATCATGTAAAGCACATTAAGTTGCCTTGTGTATGAAATGCGCTATACAAATAAATTTGCCCTGCCTTGCCTTGACTATCATACTTCTTCATTTCTGCCTGTCTAATGCATTCTGATTTCATGTATTCAGTTCTATATCTTTCCATGTCATATTTCTAATCTTACTATGTCCATATCCAATAAAAATAAATCAGAATCTCCAGCAGCTGTAATATTATATGTGCAAAATTTACATCAGGGGTAAATTTGGGAAAAAATATGTCCGTGCTGGATACTTTTCAACATTTTGTTTTCAGGAATCCTTTTACCCACTGAAATATCAAGAAGTGTGTATTGATTATAAAGCAGAAAAAATCTTAATAGATTCACTACTTTTCTTTTGTAATGCAGTTTTGATTGACTTCGATTTTCAGCACTTTTCTTTTCCTTTCCCTTCCGTTATTATCAACCGTGTCCATAGAAACTTTTTGATGTCAATTTTTTTAAAAGGCAATGAAGGATATTAGGTTTTAGAACAGGAACCTTTGAGCTGTAGCTCAGTGTGTGATAGTTGTGACCAGCTTTCATGTCATCCATTCTACTCTGTAACCACAAAAATGTTTTATAATAGTATATACTGTATTATTATATATTGATATTGATATATTTCCAAATCACTTCACGCACACTTCAAGCCTCATAATTCATCTCTGTGTCTTCTTGTTGCTCCACAAATGCTGTGAAGTTAGTACATTCCATGAAGACCTTTCCCCAAAGTTTTGGCGACAGGCTACTGGAGAACAATCCTCCCACGAGGAACATTATAAAACTGTCCATACAGAACATTCCACCAATATATAGTGCTGAGCCTAATGTTGGTACGACATTGTTAATTTTGTTTTACTGCACTGTCATGAAAACATTACTTGTCCTATCAAACCACAAACTTTAACTTCATAATAGATAAAGGGCTGAATGGATATAAATGTACGCCGTATAAAAACATCAGTCATGAGCAGAAAGGTTTTGTTTTAGCGGGAGGAAAAAAAAAAGGTTAAATACTTGGTTTCAAGGATGCAGATTTCTTTTCCAAGTATAAAAATATCTCATGAGATGCAATCATTGATTTTAATAACAGCATAGACTATAGAGCAAGAATGAGCTACTTTTATCACAGAGGGGCAATAAACATGGGATCGTCTGAACTGAAGATCACATGATCAATAATCATGTCAGCATTCAGAATATTGATAAATATCTGTATCTAACCCTGAGAATTAACATGGAAAATAACATTGTGTAACTTTGTTGTTGTTTTGTGTATTTCTCTGTCAGTTTGTATAGTTTTGTTGGCATGGTTTATTTTTTAAATCTTTTTTTGCTTGATTTTTTTGTTTAATTGTGTATTTTTGTTGACTTTTTGCGCATTCAGCTGTCGTTGTCTGCATTTTTTTGAGTTTTTACTTTGCCATGGAGGTAATATTTTTACCAGCTTTGATTTATGCATTTGTTTGTTTGTCTGTAACAAATTTTGACAACATTTTAACTAAAGATAGAACGCCATGGAAAAATCAATTACATTGATTCCATTAAAATTATCACTGATACACAACTGTGGCAAAGAGGATCTTTTGAGCTCGGTGGAGGTTTGTGCTGTTGTTTTCTATAATTCAGTGCTAGTTTTGAATATTTTCACAGCTGTGTAATTTTTGGAGTCATTTTGTAAATGTTTCTGTAATTCTTTAAATTTTTGTTGAATTTTTTTGTGTGATTTTATAAAATAAATGAATTAAAACATATCAAGGAATTTGTGCTTTAGGTGAACATTTGGGGTTTTTTGCAGGGGGCAGACTGAACTGTTTAAATCCTATTAAGATTAATGTCAGCTTTGGAAATCTGTCACGCTGGGTGATGCTTTCCATCAGGTTAATAAATACTGTGTATGAAATACAAATGCTATCCTCCTTTTTTTTTTGTAATCCACATGCTTGTGTTATACATAGCTGCTCAGTACGCGGTGACTCACAGCCTGTTGGTAGCGTCGTGAAAGGCAATCATCACTGAGGAGACCAAGCATGGCTATTGTCGCTCTAAGTGGGATTGAATGGAGGGCTAATTTGATGCGAGCCACTTTTTTTCCTCCCTCCACATTCAGAACTCCATTACATTAACATCTATTGTGAATACCCCACAGGTCCTTTTGAGATGAGCAAATTACATAGGTCGCACACGCGTCTATGCATGGAGGCTATGCTATGGTGAGTCTCAACAGGACGAGTTTGGGAGTTGAAATTACCAGCTAAAGTAAATGTGCCATGACATTATGGCTGCTAGACCATGAAGAATCCTAAGCTTTTCAAAGGTCAGGACACACACACACACACACACACACACATCTGTCAGTGATGCCCATTAGCACCTCTGCTTAGCTCCTGTTTGGCTTTTAGACTCAGGCTTATCCTCCTAAGAAAGATTTTTTCTTCCTTTTAGCAAAGCAAAACAGACTTTCACACACTCTTGCTCCGTTAATGTTCTGTTTACTATTACTTTTAATCTTCCCATGTTAGGCATCTTTATTTAGACCATAGACTAAAAAGAATGGACGGGACAAGCTCCCCGGCGGACTGACGCTTATTTTTTTAGAGCTACCCCTGCTGAATGGCTGCAGTATAGGTCATAAACCCTGCCTCCTCAATGATAACGGGATGTGGGTCAAACTGTAAAGTTAAAATACTCGTCACATAATTTTTTTCCAAACCTAAACTCTGCTGTGATCTTTAGTTATTATCACCCTACAATGTGTTCAAGTGCTCATTTTTCTGTGAAATTTCTTTTAAATAAGTTATTTGAGTTTGAAAAACGGGATTTTACGTCATATATGGCGTAGCTTGCTTTGTGAATAGCTACGTCGTGGAGGAAAGCCACAACGCCAAATTTGCAAGATGGAAGCATCCCTATGTGCCGTTGTTTGGCTTCAAGGACGTTGAGTGGGAACAGCTACAGTGAACACCCACTGATTTAGACACTATCTTTGGAGCAAGGTCAAGTAAATCCTCCACTTAAAAAACAGTGATGCACCTTAAGGCGACATTATGAAAGGTTAGTGATTGATTACTTATTTTAAAGCAGGGTTTCTCAACCTCACGAGACACTAGGGAGGGGGTCACCAGATGCCTTCAAGAAACTAAAAATATTTTCTGAACAATTTGAGCCCATTTTTGCTTATTTTCACAGTTTTTCTATAACTACACCAAACTTGCCATATCTTAACCTATTTTCATCACTTTTTCTTGCCATATTTTTGCTCCTTTCAATGCCTTTTTTGCACATTTTTCCACTTTCAAGACATATTTTGTACTTGTAAACCCTTTCCATCACATCATTTACCTAATGTCACTAGTTGACCCATTATTGTCACTTTTAACCTTTTTTTCACCATATTTCATGCTTATTCTTGCCAATATAATCACATTCACAATTTGTCATGTCCATTATTTGCCAATTTAAACTAATTGTTTCTACTTTTTAAGCGACATTAACCCTTCCCCCATTTCTGGCACTTTGATGCCAATATTGACACTTTATACCATTTTTCCCACAATTTTTGGTCACTTTTATCCCATTTTATTTCTGCTTAAAACAATGATTTACATCTTTAAATTTACTATATACCATAGTATATATCATATAACTTCCTGGATAACAGTGGATATTATTCAGATCAATAAATAAACATGTTTATCACAGATTCACAGAACATTGGACTAACATTTTGCTGACTTTATGGATGGGCCCCAAAAACCTCTCCTCTTTATTCCCCCTTATAGATGGCTCTTTCTCCACATGACATACTTTCACACACACTCCATTTAAAGCAATGCAGGCATGAGTGTGTGACCGTAGTATCGAATGGGATGAGATGAGGAGGTTGAACGTAAGTGAATTTTCATCAAGCGCACTCTTGTGTGGCCAATTAGTGATCAATTTCACAACATTAGAAGTGACAGAGGTGTGAGCGCATGTGCACGTGTATCTGCACATGCATGTGTCTGTGCACGTGTGTGCGTGGTCGTCTTAGAATCGGGTTTTCTCTGCTTGTGTACTTGCAAAAGGAAAAAATTAACAAAATGTCAATGTCTTGTAGGATCTTTCTTTTATCATCGATGTTACTGTAACTTTGCTTGCGTCCTTATATTACACTCCTCATTAAACTTGGATAGATTATAAACGCAAACTGGGTGAATTTGACTGGTTTTCAAGGGATCCTCTAACCTTGCCTGCAAGATGGATTCTGGTGTTCACAAACAACAGAATCCATCTTGTGCTGTTCCCGCCTTTGCCTCTCGAAACCGAAATTAAAAGGTTAGAACCAATCATGAGGCAGTGTTGTTTTTTAGGGCGGGATATCCGGGTGTGACAATGGCAGAAGCGCCGAAGCAAAACTGGTTTAACAAAACACTATATTATGCACAATATTCATTTCATTGCCTTTTAAAAATTAAATTGTGATTGATGATGTCACACAGCCTCACTGCCTGTAAACGTGTCCTTGTTTTCTATTGGAGTGAAGCATTCAGCCTGCTTTTTGGATCATTTAGCAGATTTTTAGATCATTTAGCAAATTTTAGATCATTTAGCAGCTTTTTCAGTCAAGATGACAACTTGTGCTGCTCTAAAACAGGAATAGTTAAAGAAGTCGATGTAAACCTCTTTTGTTTGCCTGTACTCTTCTTTAAACAGTGCGCTGACATGCTCTGGTGGCTGAAGTTAGCAAGTAATCATGGACTGTTGAAGATACACAAACCCTGAGGATGGAAGAACTTTTTCTAGGTCACAACTGTTTTGATCCTCTTTTGGTAAACAAAAAAGGTTACATCGGCATCTTTAACTTTTCCTGTTTTTTTGTTTTTTGAGCAAACAAAAGTTGTCATTTTGACTGAAAAACCTGCTAAATGATCTAAAAACCAGGCTAAATGCATCACTCCAATAGAAAACAATGGGATATTTACAGGCAGTAGGGCCTTGTGACATCATCAATCACGTGATTTCAAGCTGGTGGAACACCGGCTCTGAAACGGAAAAAGTAGTCCCATTTATAAAGGGCAATTAACTCACTCAGTGCCATTGATGAGATAACTCGTCATTTCAAATCCAAACGCTCAGTGCCATTGATGAGATAACTCGTCATTTGCTTTTTTTCATGGGGATTACTGGAAAACACACTGGCGGAGGTTCCTCATCAATATCTAAGCTGTAGGGTGTTGTAGTGACCAACTGTGCCCTGAAGATGGCAGCAGTGCACCTTTAGATGTGAGATTAGCCACTGATGCTACCCAGCAAAGGAGAAAGAAGCAGGAACGTGTGAGATTATGGCTCTCCAGAGTGATATTGTGACATATCCAGCAGGTCACAGCTCCACAAACTGTACTAACAGAACATGTGTGGTCATGAGTAGATTATTGATAATGTTGTTATGGTGAGATAAAACCATCAGCTAACCGGGCCAAACGGGTCTTTGCTGTGTGTCGGGAGGAGGGGGGAGGGGTACAAAATACCCCCAGCCTGTGAGCCAGATAGCAAAATAATAGGTGACACGTAGGAGGTAGCAGCGCACCTTTGGATGAGAGATCATCCATGCTCAGCAGAGCTAAGAAGGAGAAGAGGAAAGGCGTTTACAAGACAGAAAATGACACTACGTACGAGAGTTGACGTACCCAGCAACGCACAGCAGCGCACACTGTGTGTGGAACTCATGGATAGTGTGGCGATGGTGAGATAAAACGATATTTTAAAAAACGGGGAACGCAGTGACACTCTGCATGTCCGGGAGGAAGAGAAAGTTGCGTTTGTGCAGACTGACAGGAGAAAAACTTGGAGGAATGCCAAAATACAGTAAGAAATCCATTCAACTTTGACCCACATAGCAAAATAATAATAGTTTTGCCATCAAAAGCCTGGTTTCAGTGGTATTTTCTTATATATATATATATATATATATATATATATATATATATATATATATATACTGTATATAAGGAAACAATGTTCAGATGTTAGAGTTGTCACTAAAGCAAAAGAAAAAAAAAAAAATAGCTTTAAAGTCACTGACAGGGTTTTTTTCAGAAAAATGCTTTTTTCTCAGCTTTTTGCTCTGAAACTGATGATTTGTGTAAAACTTGCTCTATTCAACGACTGATTACGGGAGAACGAAACAAGCCAGAATATGGAGGCTTCAATCTTTAGGAATCTGGTGTCAGATTTCAGATAGTCATAGTAGAAAATATTCTGTGGGTCTTTAAAATCAGTCAAAATGCTCAAAAACGGCTGGCACTGAGGGGGGTAGAAAATCTGAAAATGACTGGCACTGAATGAGTTAAATAAATACAGTGCATAGTATTATGTTTTGGCCACATTTTTAAAAACCGTGGAGGATCCCTTTAACATATGATCTGTTTTTCTATTTTTCTGTTTCCATTTTTATAAAGTTTATTGTTAACGTTAGAAGTAAATATCTTACAACAAATACGACAGTATGATATACTCACACAACACCTGAAGCAATGCATTTACAGACACTCTACATATTTAGAAATGCTTTTTATTGACTTTGTAAACATGTTTTAAGCAGGCGATAGGCTGCCAAGGGATACAAGACTGGTGCTATCACAGCTATGTGTGGCAGGCCTCCCACGATGCAGGACTTTGCATGCGTGCCAGTGAGCGCTACAGCTAACGTTTGACTGTTTCTCATAGCTCTTTCTTTTAATTACCCCCCTTGTGAATTGGCTGAGGAAAAAGGAAACAGGCAATACTCTGATAAGGATCTTTGGTTGGAAATAATCTGTTAGGGTCTTTAAGAATAAGTAGTTAGTTTGCAAGCAAATCTGCTTCGTCCCCCCTTCGATGTTCTTTATACTATTTCTTGAATCTTATGTTATAAATCTTTATTTAGACACTATCTTTGGAGCAGGGTAAGGCAAACCATCCTCTTAAAAAAACAGAGACACATCTTAAGGCAACATTAGGAAAAGTTAGCAACCGATTACTTATCTTTGACTTAAAGCAGCAGTTCTCAACCTTGGGGCCAGGATCATATTCGGGGTCACGAGATACTGGGAGGGTGTCTTCAAGAAACTAAGAATATTTTCTGAACAATTCAAGCCCTTTTTTGCTTATTTTTATGCTTTTTTTGTAACTAAACCAAACTTGCCATGTTTTAACAAACAGTATTTTCATAATTTTTTCTTGCCATATTTTTGCTTGTTTTAATGCATTTTTGTTACATTACTCCCATTTCTGCCACGTCTCCATCACATTTCAATGCCTTTTCTGCATATTTTAGTCATAATTTCAAGAAATCTTTGGCACTTATCAACCCTTCCCACCACTTTTTGAACCTAATTCACAGATGTTGACCCATTATTTTCACTTTTAACCTCTTTTCACTTTATTTCATGTTTATTTTTTGCCAATTTAACCACATTCACCACATGCCATGCCCATTATTTTACATTTTAAAATAATTGTTCTTACTTTTTAAATGACATTACTCCAACCCCCACTCCCCCTATTTCTGCCACTTTTAAGCCAATATTGACACCTTTTTTTTTTCTTATAACTTTTCTGCACATGCTACATGTAGTACAATCTTTACATGTAGTGCAATCTTACATACCACTTTAGTTTATTAGTTTATTTGACAGGTACAATCTACAAAATTCATTAATGTTATGAGAAGATTCCTTGTACCAGATTTATCTCATGCTAATTGCCATCTGCATTTCCTGGCCAGGCGCACACATAAATCCCATATTTCTATATTATTATTAAATCTTCGTCATCTCCCTCCTGGTGTTGGACCAAGACAAACCCTTGTATTATCAGTTAATGTTCTAATCAAGTTTCATATTCATTATGATTATCATTTTTAACTAAAGATAAACATTATACATTTCCATTATAATACACAGTATTAAAACAATTCATTACAAATAAGTGTCAAAAGCACAAACACATGCAATATTAGCTGAACAGAAATCATTTAAAATTAAATGAGATGGTTTATTTCAAGAAACCATCACATAGTAAAAAAGTGTTAGCCACAATATTACATTTGATGATGCTGACACAGCTTGGGTATGGAGGATGTATTTTTTAATTTTGAGAGAAATGCTCAGGTCTCCAGCCAGCTTCAGACTGTTAATGGTTTTATAGAAAAGGCTGTCTGTGCAAAGGCAGAGGATCTTTTCGGGCGGCACAGTTTACGTGAGCAGTGGAGTGGTTGTTTGGGTCGTTTGTTCAGAGTATAGTTTTATGATTTTTTTCAGTGGGGGTGGAGCAGTTATGTATTAACAATTATGAAGTGGGTTTCTTTAGATTTGTACAATCGAATTAGATTGTCAAAACTTAATATTTTCTATTAACTGAGAATATTGTAGTGATGATAGCAAAGAGCTTTTCTGTCAAGCACCTTAACGCCTGGGGCTCATTGGCCTCAGACCAACAGGATAAACAGTAAGTGATGTGTGATGTGTTATTTATTATTTAATTTTTTTGTCTTTAAATTCCCATTTCACCATCTTTTCCACCATTTTTGGTCCCTTTTAAACCATTTTATTTCTGTTAAAAACAAGGATTTTAAGATGACTATATACTATGGCCCAAATAATACTAAACTTCCTGGATAACAGTGGATATTATTCAGATCAATAAATAAAATGTGGTTATCACGCATTTATAGACAATGGACCATCATTTTGCTGACTTTATGGATGGACCCCAAAAACTCTCCCCTTTATTCCCCTTTATAGATTGCCCATTCTCCACATGACGGTTTCTTCCAATGTTCATGTCTGTGTTCAACCACCTTCAGGTACAGTGGGGGGTCCCTGGTTACTGGAACCTTTTATTTTGGGGGGTCGCAGGCTGAACCACTGACTTAAAGGATAAAGAAGGGCTTCTGGCGAAAGGAGAGTAAACTACTTCTCGCTGTGAAGCACAAGCAAAGATTAAACGTGTGCACGCTCCAGGCTGTGCATGTTTGTGTGTGCTGATCAGACAGGATACAGTTGAGGAGATTGTTAAGAATGGATGAAGAGCCACCATTAGATTGTAATTGGCTGAGCAGATGCTCTTTTCTTTTTACATGCAAATTACAGTGTTTAACATCCCCACGGGCTCCGACTCCGTCTTTGCCATCACTGGTTTGTGTGCAATCACAAGCTCCAGTCAAAAAACCGACCATTTTTGGAAACAGTTGCTACGTTTATGTGATAAGGCAGTGTTTATCAGTAATGGTCTTTCTGTTTTAGTGTATTTGTAAATGTTTGAAGGGGTGCTCCGTCATTAAACGCTCCCGACTGAGACGTGTGTTGATATTTCAGGGTTCGTCGTCAACACACTTTTTTCTTTTACACAAGATGCCAAATTGTGTCAATGCCAACGGAGGCATTAGTGAACCTTGCACCGTTCCCCGATTAGATATTAATAGCCCTGCTACGTTCCTCTGCTTCCCCTTTAATCCCCTTCCATCTTGCTCTACATCTTTCCTTTTCCTTTTTCTGTCTCCAGTCCTTTTTTTCCCTTAAGTATCAATAACTCTCTTGCAACACACACTCACACACACACACCACAACATCACAACATGCGCGCACAAACACACATACTCAGCAGAGTAGTTGCAGTGTCAGGCTTTCCATGGGATGCTGGTATAAGAATAATTAGAATCCTGTGGGGGTTTAGTAGAATCCTTATATAGGTACTCAGTGTAGGTGTGAGCATCCCTGCCCTGCTGTCTACCACAAACTGCATACCTACACAGAAAACACCACACACACGCACACACAAGGCAAACACAACATACGGGCAGAGCAAAAAAAAAAAAAAAAAGTCTAATACAAAGCAAGCTTTCTTTTCTCCTCCAGTTGTTCCCTCGGTGGATAATAGTGATGTATTTCCTGCCTGTTTTCCCCAAAATTGTAGACTTGCACTTTAAAAATAAATATTGTATGTGTTGCTGAATGGTGAGTTTTATTGAACAATATCACCGTCCTCTTATTGGGATTAGATGTAGAACAGGACACTGTTTTAAGTGGTTTACTTAGGGGGCATTAAATATACGTAGTATGATATCAAACGTGAACAGTTAGAGCACTAAGGGTGGAGAAAAAAAAAACGATTTTACGATATATCACGATTCTTGGGTGCCGATTTAAAATTTTACAATTTTATTTATTTATTTATTTATTTATTTATTTATTTATTTATTTATTTATTTATTTATTTTTTATAATAAATAAATTGTGATAATCGTCACTTAGAATTACAATACTTGTAAATCAGAATCGCAATTTAAATCGAATCGGCACCCAGAATCCGGATTAAAACCAAATCGTGAAAAATTGTGTCGTCCCCAGCAGTGCTCAACCTTGGGGCCACGACCATATTGGGGTCACGAGACACTGGGAGGGTGTCTTCAAGAACTAAGAATTTTTTTTTTTTTTTTTTCTGAACATTCAAGCCATTTTTTTGCTTATTTTACACTTTTTTTGCAACTAGACCAAACTTGCCATATGGTTAACCTATCTCATCACTTTGGCTGGCATATTTGGCTCCGTTTAAGCCATTTTTCTTACATTACTCCCATTGATTAATGCCACTTTCATCTCATTTCAATGCCTTTTCTGCATCTTTTTTCATTATTTCAAGAAATCTTCAGCACTTATCAACCCTTTCCACCACTTTTCCCACCCAATGTCACCTCTGTTGACCCATTATTGTCACTTTTCACTTCTTTTTACTTTATTTCATTCTTATTTTTTGCCAATTCAACCACAATCACCACATGCCCAGGCCTATAGGGCACCTAATTTGTAATTCCAACCCAGATTTTTTTGGCTTGTCTGAGACATGGCTAGATATTGTTTCCCAGGTCTTAATACTTTTTAGAAAAGACAGGGATGAATTGAAAGGAGGTGGAGTTTTGTTATATGTCAAAAATATGTTCAAATGTAGTCAAAATGTTTGGCCAAATAGGATCACATTAGAATGTGTTGTAATTTGTGACTGTAATTTGTCTTTATCATTAATCCTCTTCTAAAAATGATTTTTATGATCAACTCAAATATATCCTAAAGCAATTATAAGAAATAAATCATATTAATAAAAGATTTCAACTTTAACTGTAGTGATAAAAAGGACAGTAAAAATCAAAACTTAATAACCGATCAATTTAATCTTACTCAATTAATTGAGAATTCAACCAGAATCACCAATCATTCAGCATCTAGAATAGATTTACTTTTCACAAATAAACCGGAAAGGATTACTAAAACATATAATCTGTTAACTGGTCTTTCAGAACATAATGCTATTCTATGGACAAGAAAATTAACTAAACAACACTTTGATCACGCTTTTCCCAACCACTCAGAGAAACATAAAAATACTGCTACCGTGGTTCAGGGTCGTCTTCTGATCGAGAGGTTGGGGGTTCGATCCCAGTACCTGACTATGTGTCGAAGTGTCCTTGGGCAAGACACTGAACCCTAAGTTGCTCCCAGTGGTCGACTAGCGCCTTGCATGGCAGTCCTGTCCCACTGGTGTGTGAATGTGAGAGTGAATGGGTGAATGAGCTGATATGTAAAGCGCTTTGAGACTGTTTCAGTGTGGTGATAAAGCGCTATATAAAATCAAGTCCATTTACCATTTGCTATACCCAGGAACCAACAACAACATTTTGGGAAAGCTTTAAACAATCTGACCTGGAACATTTAATCTCATGTGATGATACTGAAACATGCTCTGAAATATTTCTTAAAGAAATACAGGAAGTTTATAGGTCTTTCACAAAAAAAAAAACAATTACTAATAGAAGAAAAAAATGTAATTCAGTCCCATGGTTAAATTTTAACTAGTGGTCAACTACTGAAAATTTCAATTAAATCTGGGTTGATCATGAACAGACAAAAATAATAAGAGCAAAAGCATTTTTTTTTTAATCAATATTATGGAAAATGCCAATGTAAAAGGAAAACAAGTCTGGCAGAATAATATCCAATTACCAGAGGTGTGGATCTGAGTCAGACTCGAGTCATTAATTTGATGACTTTAGACTCGACTTGACAAAATGTAAATAGACTTGTGACTCGACTTGGACTTCACTTGGACTTGAGCCTTGTGACTTAGAAGGACTTGCTACTTTCCCCCAAAGCCCAAACATGTTGCTGTAAACTGGTGTAGGGGGTGCGGGGTGACGCTGTCAGTGTCAACACAATATCCAATCAAATAAGGTGTGCATGGTTTTTCAGACAACATTCAACCAATCAAATTGCAGGACAACAGGACAAAGAAGAAGCGTCGGCGGCAAAATATCAATAACAAACGAGCTGCACTACGCAAAACATGCGCTTCAAGGATCACGGACGGAGAAGCAACATCTTCTAACTTCGTTTGTCATTTAAAGCTGCACAGCTTTCTGAATGAAAGCTAAAAACATAACCAAAACTTTTTAAATCAAAATCAGTTTTATAGGTAATCAATATTAAGAATGTGTATACCGTTTAGCTTGCTCTCACAGTGAGTTTTTTGGCCAGGGAAAGATCATGTTGTGTTTTCTTCAGCACGCCAGATGCCATTTACAAAAACTGCAATTTTAGTTTGCAGCATACAGCAGTTGGTCTGTTTATTTATGCCTTGTTTGATCCTATTTTGTTATTGGATTTATTCACAACTAAGCTGAACGAACGCTGAAGACACTAAATAATGCAAAGAAACTTAAAATTGCTGTTTTGTAAAGGGACTTCTGGTGTGGTTGGAGAGTGTGAATTTAACAAGCGACTTACCGTAGGTTTTTCCTGACCAGAAGTGTGGTTTGTCAGCAGGTGAAGCAGTGAAAATATTCGTGATATATGTGTACACTAAAAACTAACTTTGATTTTATTTGGTTTGTCTCTTTTTAAACCTTGTTTCACAAATTCAGGTTTTCTCAAAGTGTGGTGCGCGCCCCACTGAAGGAATATGGAGACATGACATGTGGAACGCTGCACACGTTCAATTTAATGCACTTTTTTTTCTTTACAATAAAAATCATTCAGGAAACAGAACCACACACACTAGCCTACATGTAGCTGAATTTTGAACACTGTATTTTGATGTTGGATTCATGAACTCATTCATTATGAAATAATAACATTAACGATAAATAACTAACAAATATACTACCATTATTTGTGATAGTCCATTAAATTTAATGTGTATTTACTTTGGGGCAATCGGGGCAGGTTTTTTGGATCATTAATATTAGGGATAAAAATATAATCTCTTGTGTTCTAGTGCAATAATATACTATACTCACAAAATAAGAGACCGGTTATGACAGTTCTAATGTGATATATTCACTAACTTACAAAAAAAGAGATGGGTTACACTAGTTCTAGTGCAATATACAGTTGAAATCCACTTCAGCACTGTTTAGGAAAAGTACATTTTAATTTTGTTTTTCTAATGTGAAAAATTTTAACATGTGAAAAGACGATTAAAAACAATAAATAAATATAGATGATCAAAGCATACATGGTCTGTGTAAATTTTATTAATCTGTTGTTAAAAGGACTCGAAAGGACTCGAAACTCAAATGGTAGGACTTGGGACTTGACTCGCGATTTAAGGGTATGGACTTGAGACTTACAGTCCCCTCCAAAACTATTGGAACGGCAAGGTCAATTCCTTTGTTTTTGTTGTATACTGAAGGCATTTGGGTTTCAGATCCAAACATGAATATGAGACCAAAGTTCAATATCCCAGCTTTTACTTCATGGTATTTACATCTAGATGTGTAAAACAGCTCAGGACAGAGCACCTTTTGTTTGAACCCACCCATTTTTCAAGTGAGCAAAAGTATTGTAACAGACATTATAAAATTACCTTAAAGTGAATAATATTTAATATTTGGTGGCATAACCCTTATTTGCAATAACTGCATCAAGGCCTGCGACCCATGGACTTCACCAGACTACATTGCATTCTTCATTTCAAATGCTTTTCCAGGCCTTTAATGCAGCCTCTTTCGGGTTCTTGTTTGTTTCTCGGGGTTTCTCCCTTCAGTCTCCTCTTCAGGAGGTAAAATGCATGCTCTATTGGGTTAAGGCTGGTGATTGACTTGGCCAGTCTAAGACCTTCCACTTTTTCCCCCTGATTAAGTCCTTTGTTGTGTTGGCAGTGTGTTTTGTGTCACTGTCTTCTAATTAGTTTGGATGCATTTTTCTGTAAATTTCCAGAGAAAATGGTTTTGTAGACGTCAGAATTCATTCTGCTGCTACCATCAAGAGTTACATCATTAATAAAGACTAGTGAGCCTGTTCCAGAAGCAGCCATCCAAGCCCAAGCCATGATATTACCTCCACCATGCTTCACAGATGAGCTTGTGTGTTTTAGATCATAAACAGATCCTTTTTTTCTCCATACTTTGGCCTTTCCATCACTTTGGTAGAAGTTCATCTTGGTCTCATCAGTCCATAAAACTTTCTTCCAAAACTTTTGTGGCTGACTTCTGTAAAAACTTCTGTACTTCTTCTTCGCAAAATCCAATCTGGCTAAATGTGAAGTTACTGTTTTTTTTGTTTTTTTTTGTTTGTTTTTTTTGTGATCCCTATGTGCTTTGTCTTATTGTTACATGTGACTTTTATCACATCAGCATGTCTAGGAACAACAGATGGAAGTTAGCCTATTGCTATAATCTGACATATTTACATACCATATGTTACATGTTAATTTTATGTTAATTATATGTTCATTGATATCTACTGTCCCTATTTAAGTAAATAAATAATCTGATACGTTTTTCTCCTTAGATCCCCTTTAAATTTGTAAAAGCATTGGAGGATTCCTCCTCCACTGTTTTTACATATTTTGTCCCAAAATCTTTGAAGTGATTTAGAAGATCTATGTCTAACAAAAAAAACATTATTATGCAACATATTCATTGAATTGCCTGTTAAAAATGGGACTACTTTACAGTTTTACATCCTGTGTTCCTCCATCTTGAAATCACATGTTTGATGATCACACAGCCCCACTGCCTGTAAACATCCCATTGTTTTTTTTAGAGTGAAGTATTCAACCTGGTTTTTAGATCATTTAGCAACTTTTTCCATCAAAATGAATACATGTGCCGCTTTTTAGTCGCTCTGAAACAAAATAAAAAATTTTGGGCCCATCCATAAAGTAAGCAAAATGATGGTCCATTGTTCTATGAATCTGTAATAACCACATTTATTTATTGATCTGAATAATATCCACTGTGGTTCTTTCAAAGGAAGTACAGTATTATTTGTGCCATAGTATATAGTCTTCTTAAAGATGTAAAACATTGTTTTAATCAAAAATAAAATGAGTTAACAGTGACCAAAAATTGTGGAAAATGTGGTGCAATTTAAAAAGTAGGAACACTTAGGGACAGATTCACAAAAGGTTCAGTGGTATTAAAATCAAAATGACAACTTGTGCTGCTTTTAGTTGCTCTAAAAAAACAAGAAAAGTTAAAGATGCCAATATAAACCTCTTTTGTTAGCTGAAAGACAATAAAAACCATTGTGACCCACAATTGTGTATGAAGCAGAGAAGAAGAGCTCTCCTAAGGGACCTTTATTCTACCTTAAACAGTACGCTGACAAGCTCTGGTGGCTGAAGTTAACGAGTAAATTATGGACTGTTGAAGGACTCCCACCCAAAACAACTCCTATTCTGAGGGTTTGTGCATCTTTAACTGTTTTTATCCTCTTTCGGTAAACAAAAGAGGGTTACAACAGCATCTTTAACTTTTCCTGTTTTTTTTTTTTTAGAGCGACCAAAAGAAGCACAAATTTGCAATTTGACTGAAAAAGCTGTGAAATAATCTTAAAAGCTGCTAAATGATCTAAAAAGCTGATAAATTATCTAAAATGAAGGCTACTCCAGTAGAAAACAATAGGATGTTTTCAGGCAAATGGGGGTGTGTGACATCATCAATGACGTGATTTCAAGATGGTGGAACACATGTCCTAAAACTGTAAAGTAGTCCCATTTTTAAAAGATAATAAAACAATACTGGTGCATAAGAATTATTTTGCTAGGCATAGATCTTCTAATAAGTACATTTCAAAGATTTTAGATTTGTAAAAACATTGGAAGATCCATTAAATGTTTCTTCCATAATTCTAACACACAGTAAAAACTATTTTACTGTTCCCTGCAGCTTCTGCTCCACTTGAAAAATCCAGCCGTTAAACAAACTATTACAAGATTCATTTATTTGTTTTACCTCCTCATTTTACAAACCCTACTAATGAAAAGTAAAGTCAACACCACGGTGTGTAATTAATGCTAAATGCTGTTAGCTAATTGATGCTGGGGGTAAATCATATTCATTACTCTATATATACATGAGGGATTAGAGCTGTGGGTCCACATGGACTCCATCTGCATGGTGACTATAGCAGCACGTATGAAGGTCCAACCAGCATGTGCGCTCAGCGCTGGGACTGATGATGTCTTCATTCCATTGAGAAGAATAGCTTCATATGTTCAGCTGCATCCGACAAGTGAAACATTTACTCAATATTCATGTCGCTGACTGATTTATGCACGTGACAGCTGGAAACACCTGTGCACATGACAACGGAGGCTAACACTGCGCTCGCTAACAGGCACTTTGTGTGTGTGAGTGTTGTTTCCCTCCCACTTTAACGGCTGCTCGTTTGGATAACAGACCTCATTACATGCATGGATGGACCATCGACCTCTCGGTCCAGGAATTAAAGAAATCTCACTTTTCTTCCCTTTCATGCAGAATATTCGACACTGTATTCTGCAGTTATTTACTTGCTTGTTGAAAAGAGAGATTTAGGGTCACATTGGGTGAAGTTTAGGTTTCAGTGTGATAAAGAAATTCACAACAGAAAAGCCATTCTGTGTTACACAAGCAAGGTACTATATCAAACCCCGGAGGACAGGGGTGTCAAACACAAGTTCAGGGCCAAATAGGGACCAGTTTGATCTAAAGTTGGCCGCATGTTTAGGTGAGGATATAATATGAGATGAGATTTGTGCCACTAGAAAATTAATTTGAATTGTTGGTATTGAAGTTGAAAGTAACAACATGAAATTCAATTTACTGTTTTGAAACGGAATTAGTAACAACTAAAACAACTTAAAAATTTTAAAGTCACAACTTGAAACTGAATTAGTAACTTGGAATTGTATTTTTTCCTGTCGAAAAAATGAAAGTGTTTATTCGTACAGTTGCCGTATGAACAACCCCGATGCTATTGGTACGTTTACCAAAGTACATGTACAGGTATGTAGTGTTTTAGGGTTAGGATTAGGTTTAGGGTCAGGGTTTGGTTATAACCCTATATCGCAACAAAGTTAGGGTTAGGTTCATGGTTAGGTTTAGTCTTAAACACGTGACCTAAAATGGCCAATGACTGACCTATCACATGACCTAAACTGGCCGAATGCCGGTATATTGATACAGCAATTGTACAGAAAGCCACTGCAAAAAAATGTCATCTTAGTACATTTTATAAATTCTATGTATTTGTGCATCTCAAATTCAATTTCACTACATGGAGAAACACTTCCAGTCCACAAAGTTAAGCAATGAATCACTGATTCATGAAACTCCTGTTTACATCTACAAAAAGGTATTTAAATTAAATCAAATAAACTTAAATTAAACAAACAAATCATAATCTCTTGTCATTCATTACTATTAATTAATAAAATGTGTTTGTAGAAACGTTGTATAAAAGCAATATCAGACTCGAGGTTGTGCTGCTGTGATGAAATATCAGCACTGGTGTGATTCAAGATTCATTGATTCAAGATTTGGGTTTTATTATTATTATTATTATTATTATTATTATTATTGTTATTATTATTATTATTATTATTATTATTATTATTATTATTATTATTATTAAGAATTTGTTTTGTTTATAATCAATGAATAAAACTACAATTCTAAACAAATGCTTCAACAATGCTGCTTCAGTTATGATCACTTATTCTTGTGACTGTGATCGTTTGTGTCTCAAAAGTGTTGCTTGTGTGCAATATAAGATGTCTGCAAAGTGTGCAATATTATACAATTTACCTCACACACATCACACATTGTGTGTGCAGCTGTTTTATGTAGGTGATACAGTATATATGGATGATTGCACATGTATAGATATTTGCATTTATGTTTTGTGTTGTTTGGTACTGTTAATCATTTTATGCTTTCTGTTTGGGACTATGGACGAAATTTCACATCCTTGCTAACTATGGCATATTCACATGCATACTTTAGCATGTAAACCAATTTGTTGTGTTGCGAAAAAAAAAAAATGTTTGATTCTTCAATGTTCATTAATTTGCATTAAATGAATGAATAGATAATAAATAAATAAATAAATAAATAAATAAATAAATAAATAAATAAATAAATAAATGTGTGTAGACATACATGATGACGTACTGGGCTTCGTCACATTGGTCAAAATAGCAGAAATGTGGCAGTGATTGATTAACTTCAATTGCTCAGCCGTAAAGAATTTGCGGGCTTTGGCTAAATTGCGATTGCAACATTACCAATTCCTGGAGAAACTGGCAACCGTTCTCCCAAATACTTCTGCTGGGGAGAATAAAGAAAAACCATCATATCTCTCCTCTACAGCAGCTCACACACACACACAGACACACACTGGGGATTTAGCACACTGATATCACTCCCATCTCAAAGGGCGACTACAACTGTTATTTATATTTAGAAATTCAATTGTGATGACAGTGTGTCGTCTATTTATTCTAATTGCAAGGCAATCAGGAGTTCCAGATGTGTCCTGAAGACTGCAGGCCTATTACAAAATCTGTGGCTGCAGCGACGGAGACTTAAATTATCATGACAACACTAATTAACATGATGGCAACCATCTAAATCCCCACCGCAGCTGGGCTCTGGTCAACATGCTAACACATTACAGTCAAGTGTTCTTGACATCTTTTCCACAACATTGGGCAACAAACGCTCTGTCTCACACTCCGTGGAGCCACAAGCTGCCGCTGCTCATTGTGCAGCACAAATACATTAACAGATATGCAACAGATTCACACGTGCTCACTGGTGTTTGTGTGTGACTGAGAGATGTAACACAACACTGTGTGTGTGTGTTATATTAATATACATAATATACTGTGTATATATATATATATATATATATATATATATATATATATATATATATATATATACATCATGCTATTATTCACCCATCTCCATTTGTTCTAAGAACCCTAAAAACATAGTATGTGAGGTTTATTTTTCCAAACTCGCCTGTTTTCCTGAGTTTTAGCCTCTGAAAAGTCACTTTCTGAGCAACTCTACACAAACAGGCTGAGTTGCGGCCTACTTATGCATATTCATGAGTGGGCGTGTCTATAGACGGTACACTGACTTCCTCCCACCCACTCTGCAGCTGCTTTATAAACACGAGACAGAGCGTGGGGGCGGGGCGTTCATCGGTACATACATAGACTGTAGAAAATACATACATATTACTGCACGAAGGACCCTGAAATGCTCACCTTTGTGGGCAAGTTTGTTTACATGTCAATCACAGCAGAGAGCTTCCTGCCACGTCAAATTTGTCATCAAAGTGAGAACGTGTCATCAAATTGGAGCCAGGTGTGCAGAAGGAAAGGAGCAAATCACCCTCTAACTAATGATTGAGGGAATCAATAAAAAAAAAACACTTTGGGCATGTGTATGAAGCCCTAATAGCAGTTTAAGCTCTACTAGTACTCACATTTAAAGTAAATGTAGCTATTTTGGTTTACTAATGACCAAGTACACTTTACTAGTAAAGCAAAAAATGTCACTCGTACTAGTAGTTAGCATTATATGCTAGTAAGAGGGCAGAGAAGAGAAAGTTCTAACTTGCCGCTGGCTTTTGAGAGTATTCCAACCAATCACGGAACTGGATTTGGTTCTAATCCCTCCTACTTCATTAGCATTAGGTTCCCTAGTACTACTTGTGAATCTTTTGGCTTTACTTGTGCTACTAGTAGATTAAAAACAGTCTACAAGTACTACTCGTGAGATTTTGAAAATGTGTTCACTAGTGAAGATTCTGGAAACTCTTGCGCGCGAGTAGACCAACAAAACTAGCAAAGTAAAACCGTCAACCTTAGACACTTTTCTCTTACTAGTAGAACTAGTAAAGCTTTGAGTTTTTACAAGTAACATATTTTAAGTCTACTAGTGTTACTAGTACACTAAATGTTTCTTGTAATTTAAATGTTCACCTGCACTACTCATCACTGCACTACTGCACTATTATCTCATTATTATTATTATTATTATTATTATTATTATTATTATTATTATTATTATTATTATTATTATATTTCGTTTATATATATATATATATATATATATATATATAAATATATATTTAATGTGTACACTATTGGAGAGAGCACAGTTCACCAAGTCAAATTCCTCGTGTGTATAACTTACATAATTTGGCCAATAAAGTTGATTCTATTTTATTCTAATACTAGTTGACTGTTTTTAATAGTAGTAGTAGTGAAGCCGAAAGATTCACTCGGAGTACTAATAATGCAAATGAAGTAGGAGGGATTGTAACAAAATCCAGTTCCCTGATTGGTTGGAATAAAAGCCAATGCAGAGCAAGAATCAGCTTTTTCCCGCCCCCTTATTAGCATATAATGCTTACTAGTACTAGTGTACTAGTGTACTTGTGCACTAGTAAACAAAAATTTAGTAAATGTACCAGTACTCCATGTCTAAGAACTAGTAGAGGTTAACTTTGGTTTATTATCACTAGCTGTGTTTCCATGACACTTTTTTGCAAAATAAAAGCAATATTTCTAAAATGTCGACAAAATCTAATTGCACTTTAAACGTGTTCCCCTTGAAGTGTGTTTTGGAGGTACGTCTCGTCCTGTGACATGTAATTGTGGAAAAAGTGTTTCCATTGAGCTTTTGTGATGAATTGCAATATGGAAATGTCTGAAAAACCTCCTCATGATTGACTAAAAACTTTTTAGCAGTACTTGAGTGTTTTTTAATAAATTTGGGTGTTTCCATTATCAGATTTTAATTTAGATTTTGCTAAGGATGCCAATTTCCTTAATTTTGAGGGATCGGCAGTCGGCAGTCTTTTCAAAGGTCTTAAAGTCAGCCACAAAGTCAGCCATTCTCCCCTTCTGCTGTGAGATGACTGACAGGCCCCGCCCACCAGGTCATGTACATACACGTGCATGCGTCTGCAAGACAGTTTAACAACAACAGTCACACGGAGCGCGGTCAACCTAGCATGTCGGCAGTATTACACAAAAAAGAGAGTAAAGGATTGCACAAACAAAACGTTACCTCATTCACCATTTAAGAAAACCACCACAGCTAGCAATCAAAGCTAATGCTAAAGCTAGCGGAGCAAAGAACCAGAGAGCCGCTTTCAGAGAACAAGTGACTGCAATAAGTCAGAGAACAACTAACCTGTGCCATGTTCATTCTGTCATTACCTGTTGACTTTTGAAAATGTTGCACTGCTGCACTTTTTACCTTCTTCTTTTTTTTTTTTTTTTTTGTAGAATTTTTGACTTGATAGCTGTTGAAAAGTTATTTTTAGATTAATAATTTTACATTTAAATATCCACAAATCTGCTGCATTTGGAAATTTTTATTTTTGCACTACATGTAGTGTAGATTATTATTTTATTACCAAACTCAAAAATGTCTTTACTTGAAAAAACAAAACACTGCTGTGCACTTTAAAAAAAATAAATAAAATTCATGCACTTAAACTATACTTACAGATGACTGTTACTTCAAAGTGCAAAAACTGCGACTCTGCTTACGTGCTTCCTCGTTAGTATGATGGTCAGAATCCCCGACTGTCACGTGGAAGACCGGGGTTAAATTCCCTGGGGAGATTACATCATTATTCGTCCTGTGCCTTGGATCACCTTTCTAGGAATTAACATTGTTTTAGTCTGATTCAGTCTGTCGTGTTAATTATGTTTTTGCAAATGCAATTTAAAAATCTGCAAAATGGTGATTTGTACCTGCAAGCTGAGAAATGGAGAAGATTTAGGATGTCCAATTGTGTCCTGGTTTACAAAATCTTTAATGGATAGTTTAACCAGTTCCTCAAACAGGCATTTTGTACAAACTGTCAGCGTAATGACAAAAAGTTGACATCGATTTTCGACTTTTTTCTTGAAGTGAATTAATTTTCTATTTTATTTATTTTTACCTCTGACTTTTTTTTTTTCTTCAGTGGCCCCCAAAAAATGTCGACATTGAGTTTTGTCTTTTTTTATTATTATTATTTTACCTACAAAAAAAATCTTGAATTTTATTTTTGACTTTTTTTATTTAGTGCATGAGGTTTTTAGCTTCTAATTTTTTTTATTTTTTTTGTCCTCTGTAGATCTAATACTCTTTCGTAAAGTTTGCATCTTGGAAAGAAATGCTCCAAACTTTTTATTTATAATTGCGATAAGTACCTCATGTGCAGTTAAAACAATAAGTTTGTATTGTTTCATGGGTATTGATCAATGTTTTACAGCAAAACAAGATTGGAACGTTCAAGGGGTATGTTGTCAGTTATAATAATCAATCGGGAACGGTGGGTCATGCTTTTTAAACATCGGCGAGTGGCTAGAAAATTGCAATCGGTGCAACTCTAGATTTTGCACATTTCCAACGGTAATGGAAACACAGCTACTGATATCTAATTTATTCTCAAACAGCTTCCTATACTTCTTCATATTTTCTGTCCGCCGAAATCCCAATTTCCCCTAAATGTCACCTACTGGTAACACTGATCAAACTAGACAGAGTGTCAGTTCCATCACATGCCAAAGGGAACAATAGAAACTAGAAGGAGTGTTTATGAGTGTGGTATAGTGAGAGTCTGTGTGTGCATGTAATAACCATGACTGAGAACCCAAATCTGCAAAGGTCCAGCTGTGCACGTATGTGGATGTTTCTTCTGCTACTTCCTCTACCAGTTATAGGATATTTTCTATCGGTCTAAAACACTTTGTTTTGGCGAGGCTGTGACCCAGTCACAAACACACATTTAAGGGGTTTGTTTTTTTTCTGTCTGAATGCACGTTTTTTTATAACCATCGAGGATGGATTTCTGTTTCTTAAGCGCCTGGAGGGATTTAGCTTTATCAACAAAGCTTGTTATCGTTGGCCTATAAAGTCCTGCTCGCTCCATGTGAAAAACAAATAAAGCAGACATGATGCAATTTCATACTACTTACAGCCAGGATTCCTTAAAGGTAAATTAAAGTTTGGGGTAATTGCATAGAATGACCCTGTCAGAGTGATTTTGTTTGATAAGCTTTCACCCACACATGCAATCACACGTCAAGATGGGTAGTAATTGGATCGGTGTAATGAGGGGAAAAAAACTAAAACTTCTGTGTTTGGCTCAGTTTTAACGCCGTTTAACACACCTTCTCCCCATTTAATGTTAACATAGTATTTGTTTTTTTGTTTTCTTGTAAAATGAAAATGCTACAACATATGCTTTACTGTGTTTGCTTCTGGACTTTTGACATTCAATTATTAATGTTGAAAACAGCAAAAATGTTTCTTTATCGTGATACAGAACACGTTGATGCATTTGTTTTACTAGTGATCAAATTATACAATCATAATATACACAATGATGCTTTAGTAAAAACTCAAATTAAATCAATGACTCCATCCGTTATCTATCTGACTAAGCCACACACACAAACACTTCTTCTGGCTTTAGCTGATGTAACAAAGAAAACCTGGTTTGATGTAGCTAGGAGAGGATTAAAATAGCAAGTGCTTACATGCACTGTTGTGCATACCACACACAAGCACATGTGCATGCACTCAAACACTAACACCAGTCATGAGCCGATAGATAAACTAAAAAATGGCTGTTCCCATGGAGTGTATTTTAAGGTAGACAATTATTTTTAAAACGTTTTTAAAATTACTATTTTTTTTAACAAATATCCACATATTTTGTTTGTTGGTAATGCATTAAACACATTTTATGTTATATAAATTTTCACTACAGGAACCATTTACGATGACTTCATTAAAAAAATGCATGTTCGGTTGGCACAAACCATCAGAATCAGATAAAACTACAAAGAACATCAAATGAAGTGACAATCTCTGAGAAAAAAAAACATGAAAGCTGATGTCCGGAGTTTCTGAGAGGACTTCTCAATACCCCGCCCTCAACAGGTGTATTGGTCAGGTAAGAACCAAAGTCATATTTACCTGTTTGCTGTTGTGACGCGGCCTTGTTTCTGTGCACAGTCACTGTGATTGACAGTCTCAAAAACAGGAAGTCGAAGTCTATTGGCTGTGTGCACTCTGCGATCCTTTCCATTTGTATAGGGGTCAATAGGACGAAGGAGGGACTTATTTACATTAATGTATATGAATGACCAAAGGCAGTAGACAATAGTAAAAGACTAGTTAGGAATTTTTCGCATTCCAAAAGAATCATACATAAACATAGATTTCTCAGAAACTACAGATATCAGCTTTAAGTATATGTGAGACATCCCAGTTCATTTACATGGAGACACAATGAGTGATGATGTAAATGATGTAAAAACAGAACCGGAGTTTAAACCATAAATTTACCCCACATAAAAGATATTACAGTACAAACCATTATAGTAGATGAACGTGAGGACAGTTCTTTGACTGGTTGTAATAATCAGAAACACACTGTAATTATACTGTAGATGCCTTACACAAAAAAATGTGTCAGAAACCTGCAAAAACTGGGACCATCATCTTATTTCTAGTCAAATATCACTCTGAACAATTACTGTACATTCACCTGACAAATGAACATCTTGTTTTCACACATTTACAATAATTCTGGACTTATTAGTGGCTTTTTATTAGTTTTTCCAAAAATTTAGTTAAACCAAGTTGTTAAAAGTTGAGATCTTTAAATGTTTAGTCTTTTTTTTCCTTCTGTCAAATGTATTTAAAAGAAACTATAGAACTAATAAAAGAATGTTCTTTTGTTAACTTTTTTTAACATTGATTTTAATGGCCTTGGTCTTTTCTTGGTCTCGGTGCTTTGTGGTTCTGGATATTGTGCTCTTGAGCACAACACTACTATAAGTCATACACTATTTATAAAATTAAGGGAAAAAAAAACATGAATGCCATCTTTGTTTTTCTGTAGTTTTTCCATGCAAACACTGTAAACTGGCCTATTTAGGATGCTGCTGTATGATGTGATTGTTAAACGGTGTTTACAAATCAATGGCTCAAAAAAGAGTTCTAACACTATGTTCTTCTGTCAGGCACAATAGCTCTCCCCTGGGGAATCTAAAGAGCAGTAAAGAGGCATTCAGTGTTTGCTGTCATCATCCCGAGCTACTGAGCTGAATCCAGGAGTCAATACGGGACAAATAGCTTTCATTGTGCCTCGATGGCTCCCAGAAGAGGAAGAAAAGAGGAATGCGCAAAAATTCACCTTCCAACGATGGCTGTGTCTTCATGTTTTAGTGTTAAGTGAATTCAGCATAAAAGCAGTTTATACTATTCCTATTTTTCCTAAAACCTTTACTTTACTTTTTTGAGTGATTTTCTACCTTAAAATTGATTCCAGTGCAGTGTTGCTTAAGGTTTTTGTCTCCACATTTTCTTTATTATCAGAATCAGAAATACTTTAATAATCTCAGGGAGAAATTATTTTCATTACAGCTCCAGATATACAAACAATATATATTATACAAGCCACATCTATTATGGTTTCATATTATCACTGAAAACAACACAATAATGTGCATTTGTAGCTCATTCTAACATGTATGATGTTCTTATTGTTGTGCATCGGAGCGGCCACAGCTGGCAGTAACGTGACAGAGACGCTCAGCAGGACTCAACTCAATTTTATTTTATAGAGCCCTTTAAAAACATGTGCATCTGAAACGAAGTACTGCACCAATACTGAACATAAATAAACAAAACAACTTAGCACCTCAAGGAAAAGCAGATCAGTGACGAAAGGCAAAGCGAGACCATTTAAAGTTTTAAAAACAAATTTTAAAATGGATTCTAAAGTGCACAGACAGCCAATAGAAGGTTTGGGGCCATGATGGTAGTTAGTTTGCTCTGTTTTACTCCAGTTAGGAGGCCAGCGCCTGCGTTTTGCACCAGAGAGGACTGGTTGACTCACGTAGCGAGTAGGACAGAGAAAGGACCTACCGACTTACGAGGGGATGATTCTCAGAGGACATAGAAGACATTTAAAGTCGGAAATTCCACAGGAGAACAACCCATTCCTAAGCCAGCAGCAGTGCTAATGCTACTGTCAAAGGTCACTACTACAAGATTCTGAGGTGAGTGCTACTGAATAAACTTGCGGTTAATTTCAAAACAAGAGCCCTGTTTAGAAAAGAGTTTAAAACTAATGGAAGACAAAAAGAGATGCTTTTGTTTTTGAAAGGGAATGTTTGATTTTTAGCTTAAAGCCGGTCCCAGGACCATTTTACATTCCGCTCTCAATGCATCATGGGTCAGTTGAATATGACTAGTGTGTCCACCTTTCATACTTATAGTATATATATAGTATACATCCGGGTATTTCTCACATTCTCAATCTTTCCATACTATCTAATATGGACCCACTTCATACTCATTACACTAAAAACAGGAAGTAATGGAGATAACATCAAACACACGGCATTGTGGGTGGTCAGGAAGAACGGGCAATGACTAAAAAAACACTAAAAACACAACAACTTGTTGCTGCTCCAATGATGAATGTTGTGAAAGAACAAACAAAGGAGGAAGAAGTTTTTGAGCACTCTAAAGCACTGGCTTTGACCCATAGATGAGAACCTCTTCTTCAGGTTTCTGTTTCTCTGCCTAGAGAAGTCTATACTCCAGTAACGGTGCCCTCCACTGGTTAGCTCATGTACTTGCACCAGAGGCTGTTTGGAGTGGATCAGAAGTTGTTCCCTGAACGCAAACCGAGCAAAACCAAGATGCTAAAATTATCAGATGTCCTCCAACCATAGTCTACGACTAACCAGAGTGAAAAGGGTATCAGGATCTGATATTCAGGATGTTGATACTGATCCTGGTGACACTTCTCTCAATTTACGTTGAGAATATTCTGGAGCTGAAATGATAACAAAATGACAAAATAATGATTTACCAATCCAGCCAATGAAAAGGTCAAATTGAAATTGCTTTGCTGGATTTCTCTTACACTGGGATATGTTTTTTACAACATCAAAAGAGAAGTTCACGCTCTGCTTTTTCACACAGTGAGTATTCCCATTGGCTGCCTGAAGACAAAATTACAGTTTATTTCTCTCAGAATTCCTTTGGTTACTGCTGCAACATTTTAATCAATGGCCCCTTTAAAATGTCATGCATTGCACTGCTGTGTAAAACCACGTCTGGTGATAAATTTCAAAAAGCCAGTTGTTTCTAAATCAGAGCGCGGTCGGTGCTCGGACGCTCCCTATCAGCTTCTTCCAGCCTTGGGCTGAAAGCATGAGCATGGCAGTAATTTAGAGCTTCATATAAAACTCAAGTCAGAGACTGAGTGATGAAGGAGCGTGTCGGTGTATGTTTGCAATGCTGTGTGACTCTACCCTGATAGATAATCTAACAAGTCAAACTAACTCAAATCAGATCCACTTTAGTCACAAATGTTAATGCTTTCTACACCAGCGGTTCTCAACTTTTTCAGCCCACGACCCCCAAAATAAAGGTTCCAGAGACCCGAGGACCCCCACTGTACTGGAAAGTGGTTGAACACAGACATGAACAATGAAGAACAGTCATGTGGAGACAGGGTCATCTATAAGGGGGAATAAAGGGAGAGATTTTTGGGGTCCATCCATAAAGTCAGTAAAATGAGGGTTCATTGTTCTATGAATCTGTGATAATCACATTTATTTATTTATCTCAATAATATTCACTATTATCCAGGAACTTTGCTATTATTTGTGCCATATTGATCCTTGTTTTAATCAGAAATAAAAAAGGGTTAAAAGTAACCAAAAAGGGTGGAAAAGATGATGAAATGGGATTTAAAAATCAGAGAAATTAGTTAAAAGTTGTTAGAGTGGCCAAAAGGGACAGAACAAGTGGTAAAAATGCTTCAAAATATTGGCCTAAAAGTAGCAGAAATGGGGGGACTTGGTGTAATGTAATTTTAACACAGTCTTCATGTCCATCATGATCCAACAGTGACTCTCATCCCCAAAAGTGTTTCTCACAACAAAACACTTCACACATGTCTCAAATGAAGCTCATTAAACCACAACACGAGCAAAAAGTCTCACTGTGGATACACACTATCAATCTGAGCACACTGAATTCCAAAATACAGTACCAACAACAAAAAGCATTACATAAAATACACCTTTTCTTTCAAATTTGAATGATTTTTGTCAGATTAATCAATATTTCATTATAAAATAATCTTTGCACTTTGATGGTTCTAAGTTATTGCTGTAATATATTGCAACAAGACTGAACCAGAATGCAGCAATACACAGTAATCCAGAACATTTGTGCTTTTGCATCAGTACTTCAGGACCTTACACAAAATATAAAGATGACTGTAAGCAGAAAAATGCAGAATCCCTGAATTCCAAGGGCAGAATACAAACCAAGAGATAAAACTAAAAAAAAACAACACGTGTGCTGTAACATTCACACTCCTGACCACATATTTTCATCCACGTTACATCTTATGTCTCCTCTTTGTATAATTGTTATACTTATTTCTATTGTCAATCATTTTTATATAATTTTCAATAGATTTTAATGTGGCTGCAGCAGACATTCCCCATGTTTTACCCCATCATTTTATTTAAAATTTATACTAAATTGTTTTGAATGAAGTGTGTTAGAATTTGAAAAATGTGCTGTGTTTTGCAGGTGGGGAACTAATGACTGAGAAAAGAGTTCATGGTTTTTGGTGACTGTGGTTAGTGAATGCATTTTGTGTTAAACCAATGAAAAGTGATTTATTCATTATGGACTGAGAGTTTTGCAGACTGTGTTAAGAGCTTTGAACATTTTGAAAGAAACAAAAATAAATAAATAAAAAGTAAGAACAGTTTTAAAATGAATGAATGTGGTTAAATTGGTCAAATCTAAGCATGAAATATGTTGGAAAAAGATATAAAGTGACAATATTTGGTCAACAAAAGCAACGTCCGGTGGGAAAAGTGGTGGAAAGGGTTTATAAGTTCTGAAAATGTCTTGAAAGTGGAAAAATTGTGCAGGCAAGGTCTTGAAATTTTATGAGAAGTGGCAGAATTGGCAGTAATGTAGCAAAAATGCATTAAAAGGAACCAAAAATTTGGAAAGAAAACATGATGAAAATAGGTTAAAATATGGCAAGTTTGGTGTAGTTGCTGAAAAAGGGCAAAAACAAAGCAAAAATGGGCTAAAGATTTTTAAAAATATTGTTATTTTTGCATCTGGGGACCGTGCGACCCCAATTGGGGTCCTGATCCCAAGGTTGATCTCAACGTTTACATCCCTGCTCCATTGAAGATGAGCCACTCCTGAGTTTCCTGTGGAAAACGTGGGTAAAAAAGAGAAATACGTATGGCATATGTAACAGTGGCAGAGGCTGATTGCTCATCAAGCTAAAGGGCTTTTAGTCCGAGGTCAAACGCGTGTAAGTGATGAGTGTCGGGGCAGGCAGAGAAAGTTACGAACGTAAAGATTAAATCGTCTGATGCAGCAAAACCGCAGCGAGAGAATATGTGGCACGCTGCCGCTGCGGAGAGAGCGATGACAGTAAAGGAAATTCAGCATGAGCCAGACGTCAAGCTAAAAATAGTCCTGATGCTATACTTCTGAGAGCATTTAAATGTGTGTGTGTGTGTGTGTGTGTGTGTGTGTGTGTGTGTGTGTGTGTGTGTGTGTGTGTGTGTGTGTGTGTGTGTGTGTGTGTGTGTGTGTGTGTGTGTGTGTGTGTGTGTGTGTGTGTGGGCCAGAGGGAAAGTGAGTGAGTGACTGTGTCCAACAGTCGACAGTAGAGGGAATTTATGACTTATTTTAAAAAGTGCCGAATCTCAAGTCTGACAGAGGGATGATTCATGGCGAGAGCGAGGAAGTCCGTGAGTGGGTGAGCGGATGAGGTGATTAAATGAGTGAGTGAGGAACATGACCGCTGATCTGGATTTGCTGTACTTGTTTGATCAGATAGGAAAGCTACTGGGGACGATGACTAAAATATAAACACAGATGAAGACACAGTGTAGGCTTCATAGATCAATAAATCCAAGACATTAGTTTAAAAAACGAGAGGATTTACTAATAAACAAATGTTTAAGGTTGAAATTGCTGCTCACAAAATTGTTTTTACTCCATTACAAACAAATGGATTGTTGACTTAAATTTTGGAAAAGTTTTACGCATTGCATTGTGGGATTTGGAGTCACATAAAAAGAATGCAAAGATGGTGCAGAAGTGGAATGGTTTCTTTAAAGAGAACCATCTACAGTTTTCACAAATGTGGCCTAAAATCTTTGAAATTTATTTATTAGAATATATACCTAACAAAAGACATTATTAAACACTTTATTCATTTGATTTCATTTTTAAATATACTGTTTTGGCACTTATAAATTCTTTCCAACACTTTTCCCACCTAATGTCACTTATATTAACACATTATTGTCACTTCTAACACTTTAAAAATTAACTTTTCTTCAAAATCCATGCTTATTTTTTGCCCACTCTAATTTACAATTTTCAACTAATTTCTGTGGTTTTTAAATCCCATTTCACTATTTTATTTCTGATTAAAATACTAATTTAAATCTTTAAGATGACTATGTACTATGGCCCAAATAATACTAAACTTCCTGGATAACAGTGAATATTATTCATATAAATAAATAAATGTGGTTATCACAGATTCATAGAACAATGAACCATCATTTTGCTGACCTTATATGACCCTGTCTCCACATGACTGTTATTCAATGTTCATGTCTGTGTTCAACCACCTTCAGGTACAGTGGGGGTCCCTAGTCTCTGGAACCTTTGTTTTAGGGGACGCGGGGTGAAATGGTTGAGAACCACTGCAATAGGAAATGAACTGAACTTAATATATGTAAAAGCAGCCTAAAATGCTGCTAATTTATCTTTCTAACTATTTTCCTGCGTCACCCTCAGATGCATTGAGTAGGTTATCCAATTTAAAGTTTTCATTTAAAAGTAAGCCCAATGATACACTTACTGTAGGATCATTACTAAGAAATGAAAACATTCACATTGTGCACCTTCTCTTTTTTAATTGATTCACTGGTCTGCCGAAGTGTTAACTGTGTATTTGTTGATGTTTATCATGTTCCTGAAGCTCTTTTTAACCACATCCTCTTCCTGCATCCTCTTTATCCTGTTTCTTCTTCTAGTTTCTGCTCACTGATGCCTCACCCCCCACTTTCCTTTTTTCCTCTCCTTCTTAATTTTATTTCTCACTGTTGCCCCTTACCCTCGTATCACCTTTCATCACTTCAGCGTTTCTTTTCCTCAGCACATTTAGTGTTACCTTCCCCATGGCGGTCATTGCAATTCAGTTGTTGTTGTTGTTTCTTTTCTTTTTTTCCCCAAAGGGCTCAGTCACAGCAGCCAAAATGAATTTAGGATTTATATCAGCAAAAGAAAACTGTTTAATTTCTGGTCCAGCACAAAAACTGCAACACCACATCCCACGGGAACCAAAACATGGGCGGGTTAAACGTCGCCGACCTGACAGGGTGAAATCATTTGAGTCCAGACAACAGCATGTAGATGAAACACGGGGGGCTGATAGAGAGGGTACGTATAACCAGGAAACCACAACCGACACATTAAGAGTTTGTTATTTCATTATGTGAGAAAAGATTCAATATTAAGAGAAAGAGCAACCTCCTTTCTTTCTCTTGCTCCCTTTATCAATGAGTGGGAGGGAGAGAGGGAGTGAGAGAATGAGGGTGAAAGGCATGTCAAGGTTGAATGAAAGCAATCTGTTTCTATTAGCTTTATTCATCGAGAGAAAGATTTGCTGCAACTAAGTCGTTCATAATGTACAGATAATGCAATATTAAATAACAAATTCACGTGTCACATGCTGAAAACAAATGGTTAGCAAACGTCTTTCAGAAGCCTGTTTGCTTTGAAGGAGTGACGACGTGATGCTTTTGTCAGGAACCTTGGCTTGATCCCAGGTTAAAACGAAGCCAATCACATACGAGCGTCAAGTCGACACTAATTGGCTCCCGAATGGAAAGCTCACCACAGCTAAAATCACATCAGGGAAAATAAAGTGATACACAAAAAATCTGCCTTTAAACAGCTCGTCTTTTGTAATAATAAGACAACCTCTTTCTTTATTTTTAATCTTTCATTAGGATATTGGTTATGGAGAGATTTAAAAGTATCAAAGGAACATTTGGAAAGAAAGATCTGCAAAGAGCAAGAATAAATAGGTTTTATTCTTGTGTCTCTAAAATACACTTATTAAAAGATCTATGCCTAAAAAAAATTCATTATTATTGACCATATTGATTTTTTTAACTTTTAAAAATGGGACAACTTTACAGTTATAGAACCTGTTTTCTGCCAACTTAAAATCATGTCACTGATGATGTCACACGGCCCTTCTGCCTGTAGACATCCCACGGTTTTCTATTGGAGTGAAGCATTCAGACTGATTTTTAGATCATGCAGCTTTTTCAGTCAAAATGACAACTTTTGCTGCTTTTAGTTGCTCTAAACCAGAAAAAGTTAAAAATGTCAATGTAGCGCAATGTAATGAAGCAGAGAAGAAGAGCTCTCCTAAGGGACCTTTACTCCCTTTGGAGAGCTCTTCTTCTCTGCTTCATTGTCTACTACACAGAAGCGTCTCCCCCTGTCACAATTTATTTTTTTTCAGGTCACTACTGTTTTTATCCTCTTTTGTTAAACAAAAGAGGGTTACATTGACATCTTTAACATTTCCTGATTATTTAGACTAGTGACTTTCAATTTTTTTTTTGGCCCAAGTACCCCCTTTCTCTTATTTCTGAAACCATATACCCCTTTGTTTGTTGACAACATTCTGCTTAGAATTCTATGAAAAAACAACTATAAAGCATAGTGATGGAATGAATGACTTATAACACACATTTGAAAGAATCTCATTTTGTAAATAAGTGGAGTGAAACAGTATTTAATGCCTCCTGAAAACAGGTTTTTACCATTTTTGGTCTTTTCCTGGTGTGGAACCAGATCTGACTTTTGTATTTTCACTTCATGTTCTAATCAAGATCATCTCCATCATAAATATCATTATTTTACATTTTAACTAAAAATAAACATCATAAAACCCCCTATTTTCTATGCTTTCATTTGGCAATTTTCCACTCTCTCTCTTTCTCTCAAGAACCCCCTGTAGTACCACACCTACAAATACAGTTTTTCTCAGGCGCTTTGGTGCTTTTCTCAGATCAGAATGAAAGTTTTTAAAACTATTAGTTCAACCTCCACAACACTTAGTCATTTGTGCACATCATAGTAGCAATTTATCCTTCCTCTGAACAAATTGCAAATGCTTTTGGACATGTATCAGTTGCTTTCGTACAATTACACTGCTGTTTTATAACATTATCATTTGTTCATGTCATGTCAGTCAAAATTAACTATACTTATGGATGCTGAATAGTCGTTAACAATAAAACTAATAGTCTTCATTTCATTGCTTGAGTCATTACATACAAAATTGTTCAACTAGTTATCAAATTCTGCCAAGCAAATTTTATACCTTTCTTCATCATTTTTTCCTGGAAATGTCTCCTAAATTCAACAATTGCTCTCAGGTGTATTTCAGCTTTCACTCACAAGGAGGTGAGTGAAGTATTAGTTGTAACCAATGACAAGCCACTTGTTCACAGTCACTAAGGGATGAATCCCACGAAGCCTCACTTGGCAAGCATATATGAACCGAGCAGGACATAGGGTGTACCATTTCAGTTCTGTGACACAGAAATGAAAGGTCAGCATCGTGGAAGAGGGGTGAGGATGCGGGGTGGGATGGGAAGGGGGAGGGGAAGGGGACAAAACAGGGGAAGTGGGAGAAGAGGACAAATACAGATAACAGATTCCTGATGAAATTAGGGCTACAGTTGTGGACCATGTTGTCAATCATGGCATCACATTGGCTGGGGCTGGTCAGAGGGTACAACCAAATGTTGGAGGAACCACTGTGAATTTAATCATTCAAACATTTCGTAGGGAGAACGGGTATGTATAGTATTGGACAGTAATCCAACATTTCATAATATCTCATGTTTACTGTACATTACTGTAATTTTACTATGCACCACATAGGATTGAAAGACAACCTCACAGAGGTGGAAGAAAGCTCCTTTTTACCCCGCAGCAAGAGGAAGCATTTGTTCAATGATGATTGCAAACAATGCAATAAGGTTGAAAGGAATTCAAAGTGCTGTCATAGAGGACAACAATGTATTTGGCAATATTGAATCTGTGTCATTTGCAACAATTGACAGAGTGCTCAAGAGAAATGAAATGCGCATGAAACAATTGTACAAAGTGCCATTTGAACGTAACAGTGAAAGAGTCGAGGAGATCCGTCACCAGTATGTACAGATAAAACATGTCTTCTATGTATACTCCAATGTTCAGCACTGTAAACTGTTTTACTTTGTGTAGTTTCATGCAGTCCACTAGCAATTCTCTATATGTATTCACAGAACATACTGTACAAAATGTTTTCCAAAATGCATTACGTTACACAGGAAAAGTTGTTACATTTCTCTCTCTCTCTCTCTCTCTCTCTCTTTTTTGATAAAGCGTATACTGGAGCTGGAAGCCAGTAAACCACTGCACACATTCATATATGTTGATGAGGCGGGTTTCATACTGGCCAAAGAAAGAGGGCGTGGACGAAATCGCATTGGACAGAGAGCAACCAATGATGTCCCAGGCCAACGCGGAGGGAATATTACAAAGTGTACAGCCATCTCAGACAATGGCGTCCTCACCCATATCCCCCTTCTTGGTCCATATAAAACACACCATCTGCTGACCTTTTTAGACACTCTTTACAGGGACATAGCCCCTGACAGTGTTGGGAACGTTACTTTAAAAAAGTAATTAGTTATAGTTACTCACTACTTGTTCCAAAAAGTAACTAAGTTAGTAATTTAATTACTCTATAATAAAAGTAACTCATTACCAAGGAAAGTATCTATTTGCGTTACTACTAAAAAAAGAAAAAAAAAAAGAAAGTTGCTATATGTCAAAGAATTCCGATTTTTTAGATGCGCGTGTCGTTATGAGGTGCTTCATTGAATTTGAGTTGATTACAACGGATGTTGACAAAGTCTTCACTCCTGGATATAATGAACACTTCACAGGCACGTTCTTGTCTTTGACCACAATTAGTTTAAAGTAATGTTTGTATCGTCACCTTAAAAATGCCAACTTTTGATCAGACTGCTCCACGCTCGCCATCTCTGCTGCTTCATCAAATATGTAGTGTGTGTGTGTGTGTGTGTGTGTGTGTGTGTGTGCTGGCACGTGAGTAAAAACACTAGCTCTGATTGGCTACCATGAAACATGACGCTGCCAATCATAATTGCTCACCTTGTTTTTAACCCACCTCCTCACTACAGCTGAGTAAGACGCCAGGAGTGCTTTCGGATAACAGTTTATTCAATCAATGCATGTAATGCACCGCATTTAGCGTTCAGTAACGATAACGGCGTTGTAACGGCATAAAAAGTAATTAGTTAGATTACCCCGTTACTGAAAAACAAACGCCGTTACCTAACGCCCTTATTTTAAACGCCGTTATTCCAAACATTGGAGAATGAGAGGGGTGAAGGCCAACTTAACAAGTATGTTGTTGTGTGGGATAATGTCAGTTTTCACCACTCACATCTGCTCAGACAGTGGTTTGCAGCACATGACAGGATGCTGGTCCAAAATCTCCCTCCCTACTCACCATTCCTTAATTCGATAGAGAAGTTTTCCTCTGCCTGGTGGTAGAAGGTGTACGACTGGTGTCCACATGCGCAAATGGCCTTGCTAGCAGCCATGGATGCAGCATGTAATGACATCACAGCAGAGTCATGCAGAGGGTGGATCCGCCACTCCAGGAGATAGTTTCCTCTCTGCATTGCAAGGCATGACATCCGTTGTGATGTAGATGAAAATATGTGGCCAGACAGACTGGAACGTCTGGATGTGCCAAAATAATTTAACTTTGTTCAGTTACAATATGTACTATTATATGTTATGTTGTTCACGTTTGTGCACAGCTCTATCACAGATGTGCACAAATGTGAACAATATACTGTAACAGTACATACTGTAACTGAACATAGGTAAATCATTCTGCCACATCCTGTCTGTCTGGTCACATATTTTCATCTACATCACAGCAGATATCATCCCTTGTTCAATTTAGGAGACATTTCCAGGAAAAAATGATAAAGAAAGGTATAAAATTTGCTTGGCAGAATTTGATAACTAGGTAAACAATTTTGTGTGTAATGACTCAAGCAATGAAATGAAGACTAATAGTTTTATTGGGAATGACTATTCAGCATCCATAAATATAGTTCATTTTGACTGACATGACATAAACAAATGATAATGTTAGAAAACAGCAGAGAATTGTATGAAAGTGTTTGGGTCCTCTTTTTGTTATTCTGTCTTTGTTTATTTGGTTTGTGTTAACTCTTGTCTGTGTTTCAGGGATTCCTGTTTGTGGCTCCACCCCTCAGTGATGTCTGTGTGCTTGGGTGGTGATTGATTAGCTCCCTCGTGTTTTCACCCAGGTGTGGCCCATTCCCAATCAGGCCTCCTCCACTATTTAGCTGAGTGCTTGGACTCAGTATGACTGCGGGATCATTGTGTGTGATGTCAGGTTTGTTGGCGCCTTCCTTGTGTCTGGTCTTGCTCCCTGTTCCTACTCCCCTGTTTTGGATTTAAGTTTTGATTTTGGGTTTTGGAATAAAGACATGGAGTGGTTCCAGGAACGATATGCTATGATCCTGCCTCCTTCTTTCCCTGCATTTGGGTCCACACCAACACCAAACCATAACAGAAAGCAACTGATACATGTCCAAAAGCATTTGCAATTTGTTCAGAGCAAGGAGAAATTGCTACCATGATGTGCACAAATGACTAAATGTTGTGGAGGTTGATCTAATAGTTGTGAACATTTTCATTCTGATCGGAGAAAAGCACCAAAGTGAGAAAAACTGTAAGTAGATTTCAAAGAATTTAGACCAAACGTGTGAAAACAATGGAGGAACCCTTTAATGCCAATAGTAATTCTGTATTTTTTAAAAAAGCTACAATAGCAACACTCATGCCTGGTATTTGTACATCTCTTTGCCCTCCGTGATGGCTGACGTGCTGCAGGAGACACTAAGGCATGTCCAATAATAAGACATGATTGATTTTGTCCCCCTGTCAGTTGGTGAAAGACGCAAACCCATTCCCCACGGGGGCCAAGTGAGATAAATTGTCTATGAATGCCATTGTTACTGAGAGCACATTTTGTCTGACAAGGCAGCACAATTTCTCCTCCTCTTCTTTTCTCTTTGTTCAACGCAACGGCAAATACTCTCACCTGATGAATGGTGTTGTTTCCAATCACACATCTTGCTTTTGCTTTATTTTCCTAAATAACATATGCAGAGAACAGTGGCACGTAAGCCTTGTGATAATGAAAAAAGTTTGCCAACATCATATAATATTATTAAAGGAAACAGGAATAACGAGCAGTTTTCTCAATGAAAAAACTGGAGGAAAAATGGACCATTATTGAACTCCTTTGTCTCAAAGAAAAACCCAGTGACACTTTGAACTGGAGGGTTGATCTTTGTAATTAAATTTTGATGTTTCTTGAGGGCATTCTTATTCTGACACATTCAACCAAAGACAGAATATAAAATATGCATAGGTGTCATGTTTGATTTTTCACTTATTCTTTCCAAAAGCTGATGTGCCAGATAAATAACGATGTCGGCTGATTGAGGCGCATCGTAGCCGAGCATTGTCGACCCTTACTGTTTTCTCTCATCTGCCAGTCAGCTCCTGTTGATTACAGCTGGATGTCAGGAATTAATTAATTAATCAGCAGCGTCAGATCATACGTGCATCATCTGATCGAGCACAGCAACCCGTAAGTGACACGCAACTTATGCAGAACATGCTAAGACAACTCATCCATTTCAGCACGTGACGTTCATAACCGACAAGTGTGTCAACACAAGCAATGTGGCAGAGAGGTGAAGAAAAAGCTTCTGATCTGAAGGTGGAATCAAAGAGGAAAGTCTCATTACTCTACTTTAAAGTCTTTATTCAGGCTCCCAGTCAGCTTCAGAATAGACTTTAAAGTTGTGTTGCTGCTGTATAAATGTGGTGGTGAATCCATCAGTGAGATGTCAGTCAGATATGAACCCAGCAGGTCCCTCAGATCTATGGACACAGGTCAGATAATGGAGCCCAGACTTCACAGTAAACAGTAAATTTACTGTAAAATGTTTTCAAAAGCCAATAGCAAGCCTGGCTTTGCTCTCCCCCTGTCCCCTTATTAGTATATAATGCTCCCCAAGTAGTACTAGTGAAACTTTTGACTTCTATAGCACACTAGTAAACCATATTTAGGTAAATGTACTTCCCATTTGAGTACTAGTAAAAGTTTAACATTAAAGTTTTTCTCCATTGGTTTGGCTCATTTCTTGAAACAGAAAAACATTATCAAAACGTTGAGATCATTTGGCAAAACCGTCTTACAGTTCAACACAACACCTTAGCTCACTTGTAAAAGCTCATATCTCTTCCAAAAGTGTTCACTCGTCTCTTTATTTGGAAATTGTGCTAAATGCAGGCTATCTATTTGCAAAGACTTACTGACACTGAGACATGTACGAAGACATTTGCAATTTGATTAAATAAATCAAAACTTCTATTCTGTCGTGAACAATTGCCAAGAGGGTTGGAGGTTTGTCCATGTTATTTTGAGATTGTAATTTCGGTTTCAAGAAATGAGCCAAACCAATGGAGGAAAAACTGTCATACTGCACATCTTTCCATACCAGTTTGTTTCACCATGTTTGAGTGATAGGTTCTCACTTTGTCCAACCACATTCAAATCTCTGTGCCAACTCTGAAGCTAATAACTCTGGAGGTGAGATGATTTCTCTGTGAACGGGTGAGTTCATTCACCCACTCTAATGTGTTTTGCATCACACCTTTATCCCATCTACTTTGTGGGAGGCTGGTAGTGTTTTTTAAAAAAAAAAAAAAAAGAAATCCAATTTAAAGCAGTCTTTGTTGGGCTCGTGTCAATTAGGAGACGCTTGGAATAAATGAAGTCCTCATCACAATGCTGCTGCAGCCTATTCACAGAAGTTCTGTTTGAAAGAGGCTTTTCATCATTAAAACAACAGCGTAGCCTCCTCTAAATCCTGCAGGCGGTTTTAAACACATTTGTTGTCATTCTTTCCTGTATTTTTTTTTATTTTTTTTTCGCTGCTTTGTCAACGTGTCCTTTTCAGCAGGTGCCTGCAGGCGGAATGTGTTGTTAGTCACATGACACAGTGGCATCTATTCAGATTTTTCTTTTCTGCTCCAACAAGCTCTAACTCTGTCTTTACCTGTTTTTGCTGCATGTAAATAAAAAAAAACATCACATTTTCATCAAATGAAAATAAAAAAGTGTGATGCATCTGACATGTCACACTGAGTTTTTGACTCATTGTAACTATGTGTTTTGTCTTTATAGGAATTGCGTTGGAGGGTTAGGGTTGACTGTGTGACATTTTAATGGTGTGTTGACATTTTATTGTTAAAAGGGATCTGTTTAGGACACCGTCAGGCTAAAATCACGCCACAATTGTAGAGTCTGGGGCTGCGATTTGGATTTTCCAACTTCCTACTTGGAAAAAGTCCATCACAAACATTAATATATTTATTGTAAATACTAACTAGGTAAGACATATTTTGGAGAAATTTCAACGTGCTGTGTCTGGAATCAGAAATTTCAATTTGGAAAGGTTGATTTCCAAGTTGCGTTGAACACAGCATCAACCGTACACTTCCTGGTGGTGCAAATCAGAGTTATAATAGCTTTGGATTCTTCCACTGCTTGTAGTTCTTATTTCGTTTTGACTTTGTATTTTTATAGGTCCAGTATTATGCTTTTTTCACTCATCTCTATTTGTTCTAAGAACTCGAACAACATAGTATTTGAGGATTATTTTCCCAAACTCGCCTGTTTTCTGGAGTTTTGGCCCTCTAAAAAGTCAATTTCATGATGTTTCTATAAACAGGCTAATGCATATGCATGAGTGAGCGTGTCTGTAGACGCTGACTTCATGCCTCGCTCTTGCGAGGGAGATCAATAATCAAAGTGATTTTCTTTTGATATCCACACACTTGTTATTGTTTTCAGCCAAAAAACTGCACATTACAGTAAAACACATGGCTTTTTAAGCAGCTATTGTGATTGTGACTGATTCATAACATAACGTAATCGCTAGAGCGGATATGGGCTCGTCTGTGAACGGTCGCATTTACAGACCTTGGAGTCGCTGTTAGCTTACCAATAAACGGGAAGAGATTCGTCACCTTTACAATAAATGTTGACTAGGCCACTGAGAGTGAGGCCCTTGTTGGGTTTTTTTCTTTCTTATTATGAATTTTATATTTTGATAAGCGCATTGAGATGACTTTGTTGTAAAACTCTTCTAACCAAATGAAGTCCATTTAAAGTGATAATCATTTGTTTTGTACAACCGCTGCATGACATTGTGTCACAAACACGTCAGATCATGTCAAAGGCAAAATAAGGCTGTATCACAGATACTAAAAATGGAACAGCTCCGGGCGCTACTCTGTGTCTGCCCACTGCTCCTCAGGGATGGGTCAAATGCAGAGAACACATTTTGTGTAGCTTTACATATATGACAATACAGTACCATGCATATTCTATATTAAATCACAGTGTTTGTTTTACCTGTGAGGTACAGTTTGAGAGGAAGGAGGTCACATTCTTTTAGAATAGGAGGAGGCAAGATTGTCAGGAGGAGGAGTTTTTGCGATGTGACATCACAACATGAGAAAAATCCAACTCGCATTTGGAGCTGACTTTTTACAAAATGTTGAATAACAAGGGAGGAAGGAAACATAACTTTTTCAAATTTGGCCCTCTGAATGAGGCTGAAGGTATGTATATAACTATAGCAAAACCATTATAAAGTGATTTTTGATAATACTGTCCCTTTAAATTCAAGTTAGTTTTTATTCGATCATTCATCAACTGGTTAGCTCATGTAACTGCAGCAGAGGCTGTTTGGAGCAGATCAGAAGTTGTTCTCTGAAAGCAAACCAAGCCAAACCAAGGTGATAAAATTACGAGCTGTCCTCCAACCATTCGGACAGAGTCCACAAATTAACCAGTGTGAAAGCAGCCTTAGTTTCATAAACACACTATACCGTTTCAGTGTTTTTTTTTAAAGAAAATACACGTTTTTATTTCATGAACAAAAATGTTTTTTTTTTACCTCGACCCACTGAGCAAGCCGACATTTAAACAACATTGAAATGACGTGATGATTTGGGCCTCTCCGGTGGGGCCCTGGCCCCTCTGTTGGTGGCTGGGCCACTGCATAGAGTAAAAGTACATCAAGATGGTGCGGTCGGGCGTGGCGGTGGGTCTCGGGGGGGCTTTGCCGGGGTCTCTCCTTGCGGGGTCTTTCCGGGCTGTGTCGGCCGGGTGGGGCGCGGGGGTGCCTCTCCCCCTTGGGTGTGGCTTGGTGCTTGCTTTGTCTCCTGGTGGCCTTGGGGGCGGGCCCCGCGGTGTGCGGGCCCGGGGCGGCCTGCCTCGCCGGTTTGGGGGGTGGGTGTGCTGGGGGGGTGCTGGTGTCCTCGCCGGGGTTGGGGCAGGGTTGTTTGGTGCCTCAGGATGATGCTGTTTACTGGGGGGGGCGGCGTTAGCTGTTCCGGTGGTTGAGGTTGCTTTCGGCCGCCTGGTGGGTATGTCCTGCCATCTGCGGACTGGTGGGTGGGTCCGGGGCATCTTTGGCTGGGGGCTGCTGTCCCGCGCTGGATGTGTGCCGTTGGGGTGCCTCCGTCCCCGCGGTGGGGGTCGCCGGTTGCTCGCGGGCCGGCGGGGGGCGCTGCCCCGTGGCTTGCGCTGTCCGGGGGGCGGCGGGCCCTGGGCTGCTGGCCTTGTGCCGTCTGGGGCTGTGCGGTCCTGCTGGGCTGTGGCCGGGACCTGGGCTGGGGTGGGGGGCGCGTCCCGGGGGGCTTGGCCTGGGGGCTTGCCCTTGGGGGGTCCTGGTCCCTGGGGTTGCTCCTGGGGCCCGGGGTGCTTGACCGGCTGGCCGGGCCGGTCCTGGCGGGGGTCTTCTGGGGCGGGTGGCGCGTGCCGCGCCCTTGCATACCTTCTGGTGCGGCCCCTGCTTGGGCAATCCCCCGTGAGGCAGGGTGTCGGGGCCAGACTAGGGGGCCACATCCCGGCGGGGCGGTCTGGCTTGGCCTCTGGAGGGGGCCCTGGCTTTAAAGAACTGAAGCTTGTGGCGCGGGCGGCATCAGCATCTGGGGCGCCCGGGGGGGCTAGGTTGGGGTGCCTGGGGACCGGCGGGGGGACCCCCAGCGGCCCCCTGGTGCCTTATGCGGCTTGGGGTGTGGTCGTTCGCCCTGGGCGGGCTGCTCCTGGTGCTGCATCCATTCCGGGTCCTCCTGGCCTGGGGTCGGGTCCCTGCTGGCTCTGGGCTCACCGGCGGGTGCCCGCCGGCTGCCCGTTCGGCGTGGCTGTGTTCGTCTGCTGGGCGTGGGCATTGGCTCCTCCGCTGGGGTCTCGGGCGGGGGGCTCTCTGGGCCCTCCCCTCGGGGGGCTGGGCGCGGGGGGGTGGATGGGGGGTTGGGGGTGGGGGGGGGGGGGGGGGGGGTGGGGGGGGGGGGGTTGGGTTTGGGGGGTTGGATCGGTGGCGTGGTGCGCTGGGTCCTTGGCTCCTTGGGGGCTTTTCGGGTGTGTATGGGGGGGGCAATGGCAGCCTCTCGGCTTGGGACCTTGGGGGCGTTCGGGGGACTGCTTGGCCGTGGGGTGGTCGCCGGGGGCCCCTAGATCTCTCGCTCTTTCTGCTGGCCCGACTGCTTCTTCGGGCCCGGGGGCGGCTCATGGGTTTTGCAGTAGGGGCTCTTGGAATCACATTTGTCATGGACGCACTGGCGTCGGGCTGTGGGATAACACTCATACTGGGCTCAACCATAGACACGTTGTTCCCAAATACCTGTTTTATGTAACTTCCACTCACTTCCTCCTCTGCTCACAGCCACCACCATTATTCCTAAGCCGCACACTGGTCACCAGACTGGCTTGATAACACAACAATAAGCACAATATACACAACCACAATTTCACATCACATCACTTGAAACTTATTGACTATTCCCCACCCATTCGTTTTCCTATCTTGTATCCCTCCTCCCTGTTAACTCCCCCCCCCCACCCCACCCCCCTCACCCTGGTGTAACACTGCCCTCTCTTTTTTACATCCTCCCTTTAATAAAGTATTTACCCTTCCCTAGGGAGGGCTGGTGATGGTCACAATTATGCAATGAAATAAATTCATTTATTTAATTGCAATAATAAAATATGCATTGCTGTTAAAAGATTGCACTTCTTGTAGTGTTAACCTTCAACAGCATGTGCAGACAAGGTGAAAAAAAAAAAAAAAAAAAAAAAAAAAAAAAGAAATGACGTGATGGTCCGACGTCTCTGGCGGGAGCAGAATGACAGTTTTTACGACGTATGACAGCACAAAAACAATGACCTATTGAAATCGAACCCCTGACTCACTGCTTTCAAGCACGCTTCCTAAACTGCTTTGTTAGGTTTATTGATCTTGTAGAATAAAGCCAAGTGTGAATCCTTTTACCCACATAATTTTTCAAAGGTATTGTCAATCATTTGAAATGTTTACCAAATTATTGTCTTAATTACTATGAATTAAATTTTAAATCGAATTAACCTGACCAGACGACGTCCAAAGGGGCATCTTCTCAACGTCGGTTTGCTCATTGGGAAAGAAAGGCTAAACATTTCCTAGCATTATACGAACACACTTCACGCAAACGCTACATGTCTGCGTGTGGGCTTGAAGGCTGTTTAAATTTCATGAGAAGTCAGCAGAAATTGCTTCAAATGTTGAACGTTATCTCAACGTCCAGATGAGGTCGTTGTCGAGATGTTCAGAAGCCAACCTATTTCAGACGTTGTATTTACTGATGTGGTGCAGACCGACAAACACGATATGGACGTGATCAGTGGACGTCGGATGTTTAGTTGTTAGTTTATTTTTTTTCGTTCCTTTTAGTTAATAATATTAATCCTGGTGTGAAAAGCACAAATCTGGTAGAACATTCTGTAAAACACCACTTTACACTTGTTTGAATGCATGGCAAGGCAAGGCAAATTTATTTGTATAGCGCATTTCATGCACAAGGCAACTCAATGTGCTTTACATGATAAAACATTCAGCAGCTTAAAATCAATAATAACATTTAAATTAATCATTAAAATCAATTAAGATAATCATTAAAATCAATTAAAAAAACCATTAAAATCAATTAAAATAATCATTAAAATCAATTAAAATCATCAACAAACACATTACATCAACAGCATGATCAAATATCTCCCTCTCAGTCATACGTAGCAAAGAAAGAAAGTGCCTTTAACTTTGATTTATAAATGTTCACATTGGATGCTGACTTCAGCTCTGCTGGAAGTTTGTTCCACTTCTTTGCAGCATAACAACTAAATGCAGCATCACCATGTTTACTGTGAACTCTGGGCTCCATTATCTGACCTGTGTCCATCGATCTGAGAGACCTGCTGGGTTCATACCTGACTAACATCTCACTGATGTATTCTGGACCAAACCCATTCACACATTTATACACCAGCAGCAGAACTTTAAAGTCTATTCTGAGGCTGACTGGGAGCCAGTGTAAAGACTTTAAAACTGGTGTAATGTGTTCTGACCTCTTTGTTCTGGTTAAGACCCGAGCTGCAGCGTTCTGAACCAGCTGTAGATGTTTGATGCTCATTTGGGGGATAACTGTCAGAAGACCAATACAATAGTTCAGTCTGCTGGAGATAAGAGCATGGACCAGTTTCTCCTGGTCTTTCTGAGTCATTAAACCTTTCACTCTGGATATGTTCTTTAGGTGGTAGAAGATGTTTTTGTGATAGATTTGATCTGACTGCTGAATGTAAGATCTGAGTCAATCAGAACACCAAGGTTTTTGACTTGGTCTTTAGCTTTTAAAAATCGAGACTCAAGATACTTGCTGATAGCAGTCCTCTTTTCCTTGTTACCAAAGACAATCACCTCCATCTTGTCATGGTTTAGTTGAAGGAAGTTTTCACTCATCCAGCAGTTTACTTTTTCTAAGCAGTCACACAACAACTCTATGGTACCATAGTCATCTGGGTTCAGTGATAGATATAGTTGTGTGTCATCTGCGTAGCTCTGATAATCTGATAATAATAATAATCAACCTTACAGTTCTGTAAAATTTGTCCTAAAGGAAGCATATAAAGGCTAAACAGAAGGAGTCCAAGAACAGAGCCCTGAGGAACCCCACAGGACATTGGTAATCTGTCAGATTCAAAGTTTCCAATGCTTACAAAATAACTTCGCTCCTCCAAGTATGACTTAAACCATTGCATTACATTTCCATTTAGTCCAACCCATGTTTGCAATATTTTGTTGAATGTTAAGAATTGACTCAGTTGGTTGAAGACCACCTTCTCAATGATCTTGGCCATGAATGGAAGGTTGCTGATTGGTCTATAGTTAGCCAGTATAGAGGCACCCAGTGTTCTCTTTTTCAATAGAGGTTTCACAGCAGCTACTTTCAGGGATTTTGGTACGGTGCCTGATTGGAATGAGCAGTTAATTATCTGACACAAATCAGTGACAATTGACTTTACAACAGTTTTAAAGAAGTTTGAGGGTATTGTGTCAAGGCAACACGTTGATGAATTCAGCTGCTGAACAGTTTCCTCTATTGTTTTAGGGTTCACTGTAATAAACTCTAACATTGTAGTTGACTCATCCCCCAGTGGTTGAAGCTGTTCGAGCTTTTTGTTATTTTGCTGGTTTGTTCTGATGTTTGACCTTATTAATTGTATTTTTTATTGAAATATACAGCAAATTCATTGCATTTTTCAACTGACAGTAATTCAGGGGCTATCTGATCTGGGGGGATTGTTAGCTTTTCAATTATAGAAAACAACTTGCAAGAGTTGTTGACATTTTTGGCAATAATTTCAGAAAAGTATTGCTGCCTTGCTTTGAACAAGCCATCATTGAATTTTCGCAGACTTATTTTGTTTAGTTCTAGATGAATTTGGAGTTTTGTTAATCTCCATTTACGCTCAGCTCTTCTACAGTCAGATTTCAAATTCGGCATCATCTCAGTCCTACTCCAAGGTGTTTTTTGTGTGTTTGGTTTTCGCTTAGTTTAGATTGGAGCCACCACATCTATAACATTATCAACTGTCTCAGCACTCAAGGTTGGTGTCATTGCTATGGCTTCCATAAACTGCGCACTTGTTGTCATTTATGTACCTTTTCTTTTAACACACAGAAGTAGGGGGAACAGATGTTACAGTCTCTAAGTCAAAAAGGACACAGAAATGATCAGATAGAGCTACATAGTAGGATTGATACTATTTTAATTCTCCACCATGAGCTCAAATGGGATTTTATAGTTTTGAGTTGTGGAGGTCAAAAAAAAATATTGTGTAATATTTATCAGAGGATGTTACAATGAGGAGCGCACGCTTTCTTAACCACCTTATCCATTATCCTGACAAACCCCAACCAAATATGGGAATACCATTTTTCTTGATGTCATGGGAGCATGCCTTTTCCATTCTCTGCCACTCCTAGTTTAATTAGACTTCTGTAATTACTGGGGCTGTAATTTCTGGGTTGAAGGGACAGGGTTGTGTGAACTGGCTTTGCAGAGGAAATCCTCAGAGATTTCATGCAAAGCAAATAGTTGATATTTCCTCTCCATTGCAATCACAGAGTAAGACTCTAAGTGAAGATAAATGGTTGTTGGTTTGTTCCATTATCCCGGCTTACTTTCACATTTTCTCTCTAATCTATTTTAATCAATAATAGTCCCATAAGTCAACAATTTGAACTGCGGTTGCACCTCTGAACGCCATCCAACAGAACACACCCAGTGTTGGCTTGAATCTCTGGCAGATGGGAACAAGTAAAATATTCTTTAATGCTTTGTTTTTACATGGAGAAGCGTGTGCAAACTCCAGGAAGATAAGCCCATTGTGTGTTTTGCTGTTAAGCTGACAACGATGCAATCTTTAGCAGTGAACTTCTTTTTTTTAATTTCCCCCAAGCATCTGTTTCTAAATAGGGGGGGTTTATACTTTAAAGCTAAAGCATGTTGTAACCTTCAGCTGTTTTATTCTTTTCTAAGCACTAAGTAGAATAGCCAGAGGGAACAAATGGCTACCAGGACAATGTGGGTAATTACTGCTACACCCGCTTCAGCTCATTACCAACTCTGTGCTATCAGGAAAAAGGGAAGAAGTTCAATGAAAACAACACATTCCCTCAGTCAAATGTCATCTCTGGTGCTGCACATGCAGTTACACATCTAACGTGCACACATATCATAATTACTGCTGGCACCAGCAAAAAGCAGCATCCATTTCAGCTTAAATTATTGAAATTCAGCTCATGAACATCCTTACTAAGCTGTTTTTTTTTTTTTTTTTTTTTTTTTTTCAGTTGAAATGTGAAAGCTCATGCAGAACTCGTCAAAGTGAAGTCGGATGCTTTATGTATATAATGTGTTGACAGCTCTTTGAACTGCAACGGCTTTATATTTGTTAGCTACATCCAATGCAGCAAAACTGATTCACTTTTCAAAGAAGCTAAAAGAGAAAAGATGGAGAGTGCTCCACTTACTGTAAACTGACAAGACATTTCTGGTCCCCCATTACATGTTTTTTTTTTTCTTTCCTACTTAAACAGTTCATGCAGAATTGGTGCAAATCCAGATGAAGCTGTTTAGGGAATCAAATTAGGTTTGATTTTTTTTCCCCCTTTACATGACACTTCTTTTGCAAAAACTAGTGAACAGGAAACATATTTGCACGCAGTTTTGTGTTCAGAAGGTGGATTACAGTGACTATTTATTCATTTGGCAACTTGCCTCTGGCAGCGTCTTCAAAAGCTGACTCGGTTCTGACTCGGTTCACCTCGCTTTATTTCAAAGCTTGGGTGTAGGTGGAGCACCTTCCTGTTTGATCCCAACGTTTCCCCGTGACCCACAAAACACAATCAAACTGAGGCTTGGCTTCTCAGTGCTGAACATCATCAATGTTGAACGGTAATGACATAGTCAGATAACAGAGGGAGATTAATTGTTTTGCGAGTCATTTAAAACTCTGTTCAGGCCTGTGGTTTTAACACTTAAAGTTGCGATATGTAAGTTTTTTTGGCATCATTTGGTCAAAAATCTAGATATTTGTTCTCAAACGGTTGATATATAATATAAATCTCAATATTTTTAACTCAATAAAGTCCTTCCAGAAAGACAATTCTAGGCTAAATTTGCTGATGAAAAATGCCACACAGACACATTTATTAACAAACAGCTGCACAATATGTGCCAATTTTGTCTTTTTCTCGCATAAGAGAGAGCACGTGTGAGTGAGTTCTGTAGTGTTGCTTGTTTCGGGAAAGGTCTGGGTTAAGAGGACGCACTCATAAATACATCTAACTGAGTTTTTCATAAGGGCTGGGTATCGATTCAAATTTCAAGAATCGATTTGATTTTGATTCTGAAGATTCAGAATCAATTATCACAATTTGATTCGATATTGATTTAGGTTAGTGTTATAAAAAACGTTTTTTGGAGCTGTTCCCTGAATTACTTGACTGAATAGCTGTGCAACATATTATTACTAGTATTATATTGACATGAAACAGTAACTTAATGAACTATTGGCAGTTAATGATGGCTGTAAGAACCAATCCCCCTCCCAGAGTGTTGAAACAAGTGCTTCAACTCTCTATCTCTCTCTCACACACACACACACACACACACACACACACACACACACACACACACACACACACATTTATGAAAGATATCATTGCAGTCCAAACAGATCCAATGTTGCACACCTCTGAACCAATCAGCAGCCATGTTAAAAGTCGCAGGTCAATCTGATCCTGATTCGCAGAGATATTTGAGGAACTCACAGACAGTCAGTCAGTCAGACAGACAGAGATTATTTGCTTTACAGAGACATATTTTACTATTATTAGATCAGTACAATAGCTCAAATCTTATTGAACATATAGATGTCGATGTTATGTAAATAGGTAGGTTTATGAATTTTTTTTAATATATATATATATATATATATATATATATATATTTGTGTGTATTTATATATATATACAGGGAGGGGAGGGGGGAGAGTGGTTGACTCCATTTCAGTCTCACAGTTCTACACACAAGGTTCATGAGAGGCCTGATATAACAGATTGAATCCTTGGGGTGGACACTGAGATCCTTTCTGAGTGGAGTTTGCATGTTCTCTCTGTGCTTGCGTGGGTTTTCTCTGGGTACTTCCTGGTTTTCTTTGCATGTACGTTATCTAAAAAGGCAACAGTTTAGTTTGATTTTCAGCTAATAGACAGGTTTTTTAGGCTTCATCAGTTTGAAAGTCTTTAGGAGTAAAGTGAATAAAAATAATGTATTTAGTCACCTTGTCTACATGTGATTTTTGAGAGATTGTGTTTGATACAACCGTCACAAAAACAGAAAAACATTTTGAACAAACTGAAAAGGAGATATTCTTCCCAATATTGTTTTTCAGAGGCAAAAATGCTAAAATGTTGACCCAAAGTAAGTGTTCAACAGTAACTAAGTATAACAAATCAGCAATAATAGTGAAGAAGCCATTACAAGTTCTTCAAAGCTCTATTTAAAAAACACAATATGCAGGTCTGATACATACATATTCTAGAATGTGTTTGCAAAGTCGATTGTTGATTTATTACAAACGTATTTGTCAAAGTAAAGCAGGCGATGTAGACTACACATCATGACGCTTCCTTCACTGTGTGTTTGTTTTATGAACAAAGGCCATAGAGAAGAGCAAAGTAAGCTGGAGAACGTTGTGTCAGTTAAAGTCTAAGCTATGCTAGATGTGTGTTGTTTTTCCAGAGATCTGAGGCAACATCGAAAAAAGGATGCTGTCAAGGACATTGTTACAGAATACGCTGCATGCTGATGTGAGGAGAAGAGAACATTTATGTAAAGTCAACACTGAGACCTTTCATTCTTCAGTTAAAAGAGAAACTCAGACTGTGGGAGAAACACAGGATTATGAAAAGGAGATGAGAGACAGGTACAGATGAAAAATGTTTCATCTTAAAGAGCTTTGTCTTCGGCATTAGTGTCATCTGCATCTACAGTGCAGTGCCGGCCGGTATTTTAGCATTTTCATGCATATTATTAAATGTCCAAACACCTTGGGCACAAGCTATTGATCAATAAATCAAAGCTACATTTCTTGAATAAAAAGTAAAAGGTTTAAATTGCCACTCAAAAGTTTGTGAAAACTCTTTTGTTGACCATTTTTTTTTTTAATGTTCAGTTTTATATATGATTATATTTCTCTGCTTATGTTCATGGTATGTTATTGGTGGCTTAACTTTACCTCTACCAGCACAGTTTAAACTGTCTGATTGTTCTCATAAGCATAAAACCTAGTGGGAACAGAGCTTTCTCTGTCGCTGTCCCCACCCTCTGGAACTGCACTATGACTATATCTGATTTTTATTGTTTTTTATGTTGTTTATTGCACAAACTGGTAATTTAATGCCAAAATAAACAGTATCAATAATTATTTGCTTTTGCCTGTGAAAGAAAAAAAAGCATGAATCAAATAAATAAATATATAAAGTCCAGAATGGTAAAGACTGCTTTGCTTTTGTAGTTTTTACCGATTCCATCAGCAGCCTTTACAGTGTCAACCATGTGTATAAAAGCTTGATACCATTAGTAATCTCCTCTGGCTAGGGACGCTATGCTTCAAAAGACATCTGATAGAACCACGCTGAAATGTCATTCATTCTTTGAATTTTCTTTCTGATATAAAAAATGCAGGAGCATGAAGGTCTCATTACTGAGATTTTAAAGAATGTCTCCGCCTCGAGGGAATGGCAAGTCATATTTTTTTATTATTATTGGCATTCTATCGTCGGTGTGTGAAGCAAAGTGTCATTTAAATACTTTACCCACGAGGTGCCATGACATCGTGCTATGATGGTAACTGTCAAAGCCGACCACAACCATCAATAAAAATATTTTTTGTTCGACTGCTTCCTGTGATTTTTATGTGCTTGTGTGATCATTCTCCAAATGTAAGACATTGTAATTGCAGTACGGTTAAAATAACAAGAAATTGCTTAATTACAATTCCATGTTTACAATTTATTGTACTTTGATACTACAATATTATGAAGTACTTAGGGTTGTCACTTTAAAGAGTTAATTGCAATTAATTAATTACAGGAAAATAAATCACACGCTAAAAAAAATTTTTTTTGCACCCCAAACAGTGCGGAACCTTTCTCATTGCACGCATTTCCAGTATATCCATGATACTGATGCACTGGCTACAATGGTAGAACCTGAGGAGAAATCTTTGTGGGAGTTCATTTCAGTGAAAAAAAAATACACCGGATAGAAAACTAAAGCCCAGTTATGTGCAAATTGTGCAAGAAAGTGTTTGTGGATCACCGGAGGTCTTCCTCCTCCAGCCTTCCAGCGGAGATTTGCCACCTCAATGCTAACTATGTAGCAGCTAGCATGGACAGTGGTCATTCGGACACTACACTAGACTGAGGGGCCAATCCACACTTGACAAGATTACAGGGCTCAGAGCCAAAATGAATATGTCCATGAGTGACAAATGAACAAAGTCAGTGGATAAATGATTGTAGTGAACAGTCGACCACTATCGCTGGTAGAGGATGTAGGGCTTTTTGATATGCTAATTTAGAGCACTGTGATGGATGGGTCTGTTTTATTTATTTTATATTATCTGAAGGAGAGAAAAGGCAACAAGTTTGGTGCTCAATCATTGTAATGATCATAAAAGTGTTCTTACACTTTATGATGTGCTAACTTATAGCACTACATAGGAACCTGATGTTTAATTAGGGCCCAAACACAACCGGTGCGTGGGACCCCATTGTAAAGCAAGTCATTTGTATTATTATGATTATTATTACTAGTGCCTGTAGGAAGTATGTAATGCTCAGTGACATGCAGTCAGAGTAGGCAAGGTAATTGTGGTATGGAGATGTTTTTTTTGTTTCTGTAAGTTTACCGGCACGTACAGGTGCAAAACCTTTGTAAAACGTTGCATTATTGCTTTATTGGAGAAATACATTTTTATGGGAATATCTACTGTTTGTCTTTTCTTTCTACACTTGACACCAAGCAGTCTGTAGACTTTGACAATATTCACTGCAAACCTTAATGTGTTTACACTTAAATTACATTCTTTGACCTTAATTAAATCATGGAAAGTATTTCCATGTGATTGAATGGCTTTTTTTCAGCATTAACCAATTCTGTTGTGCTAACTAATTCAACTTGGGTTGGATCAACTTAATATAGTTTTGTAATTTCACTACTGTGAAATTAGTGGGTCCAATACTATTATATTGAGTCAGTCCTAGCCCTAGAAAACAAGTTAAATCAACCCCAATGAATTAATTGACCTAACACATCTAAATTGAGTAGGACCCAAACATGTGTATAAGTTCAATCATCCCTAATATATGGCGTTGAACCAAGTAAAGTGCATCAAGTTGGACTAACAAAATTGCTTAATGCTGAAAAAAGCCATTTAATCGTGTGGAAATACTTTCCATGATTTTTTTATGTTCATTCAAAGAGTTGTTTTTTTTGAGTGCTATACATACGTTCACAGTGCATTAGTGAATTGATAAAGCATGGCAGCTGCTACATTCTCTAGCTAGTGGGCTGGATAACACTACAGTCAGGATGAAAACGCAAGAGACTATAAAGAAACTTTCTTTTGAGGAAAAAACGACAGCTTTTAAAAGATGGGAGACCAACACCTGAGCTACCAGACCTTCAGCAAAGGCAAGGTCAAAAAATGTTTCGTGCTTTTCACAGTGAATGGTACAAAAGGAAGGATTGGCTTTGTGGATGCTCCTCACTGAGGCTATTTTCTCCATGTTTCTGTGTTTCCAATGCAAACAACGGATGCGCTGCCGTGTCATGAGATATATCTTGTTGGGAGAGTATGGAGGCTATATTAAATAATTGCTTATGTTTCTTCAATGGTGTTTCACTATCTTGATTTTGTTAGATTAACACTAGCCAGCTGAAACATATGAAATTGTCATTGGTGTCGACATTGGTGGTCTCGATTTGTCATAACTATTGTGTTTTCATATGTTTAAATTAATACATTGGGAAAAAGCAAAGCACCAACATGAAGTTATGCCTGGAAAAACACTTTGAGACATTTACGTTTACATGGGAGCTTTAATTCCTAATTAATTCAGAATAAAAGTTAAATCCTCTTGACCTTGTAAACACTTAACTTCTAATGCAAATTTAATTCTGAATTACACACACGCACACACACACACATTTTGGTTCACCCAAAGCGAGCAAAAAGCGCTGTTGGCGCTCCGCCTCTAACCCAGCCAACTGTGCCTCCGTGATGATCAAGGTGATCAAAGCTCTGCTCCAGGTGGACAATTTTAGGAAATAATAAATTAACGGTATCATTGCAGTCCAAACAAATCCGATGTTGCACACCCTTGAACCAAGCAGCAGCCATGTTGAAAGTCTCGGGTCAATCTGAGCCTGATCCCCAGAGATATTTGAGGAACACACACATAGACACACAGACAGACAGACACACAGACAGAGATTGCTTGCTTTATAGACCGATAATTATTCTCCTTACAAAAAGTGATCGCATTTTTTAGGGCCTGAACACGTTTAAATTCTCATGAAAATTTCAACACATATTAGGACTGGCTAAAAATTTGATATTTTGGGGGAATTGCACATATGAATGGCAAAATGATTCAATAGCGTGCCCTTGAAAATTGTCCTTTTGGAATGTAATTGCTCCCAGCTGGAACTGACGACATAATGACTGTGGAGGTAGAACTGATTACATCATCAACATATACTCTTCCGACAATACGCTTGCATGGACGAGACCGTATCAACAACTGATCAAACCAGAACTGTCATGGGTATTGCGACTTTCGTCCTAAATGAATTTTGCACGACTGCACGTCTTCTATGGAGCAGCAGACTTTTTTTAGTACACAGATACTACACTTACAGAAAGAACTGCAAACAACAAAAGAACTATTACTTCAGGACACTAAGGATTTCCCTGATCTGGGTAAGTACTGTTATGTCTTTCTACCACACAACCACAAACACACATTCCCAAAGATTACACAATGTATCCTTATAGTCTAATAATTTACATTTGTTTTATACCCACACAGAAACAAATCAAGCACCTCCAACACCACAAGAGGACTCGACAACAGACCCCATCAGCGAGCCAGACAACTAAAATTGCTTAATTTCTACAATTCCATCCAACACACTGCACTGTTAAAGTACTTCACACATTCATATTTTTGTTTTAAACATACAAAGTTATCATTTTTTTTTTTTTTTTTTTTTTTTTTATAAAACATACTGGACAATAAAGTTGAATCTTTATAGATTGAAATATTCCTCTATTCTATTCCTCTCCTCCAGCTACGCTTATGGTAGTTATTAAGAGTTTGTAGAGCTAAGCAGGTGCTAATTATTTATAGCAGCTTTCATTTGTATACAAAAAAATGTGTTATGGTTTAACCCAACTGTCATTATTTGTCTTAGCGCCACCTATTGGTGAACGGAAATCATAGACTTTATATTTGTATAAAAAATTGCAGGAAAATTTGTGATATAATCCTTGAAAATGTTCAGCTACGTCTCAACACTTAAAAACTTCTGCAACACCCCGACATGCAGCACACCTCAACGCGGGCCACGTCCCGACATGCGTGTGGTTGCGAGGGCCTGTTAAACGCTGCTGATTTTATTTGCATTTTTTATTTGTAGATTGATTAAAGTACACATCAATATTTCCTCTAATAATCTAAACTAAAGGTGTCAGTAGCCCTTAAGTCTAGTCCAGGGTTTAAAGCAAAAATACATTTTTGTTATTCTATCATAACAAGTCCGCTTTATAGGTCTGTTCTTAAGGAAAAATGTCAGTGCAAAAGGAGGAAATGTAAATGGAAAATGTATGTGAGACGTGTGAGGGGTTTTGTTCACACATTTAAGTAGAAGCTATCAAAGGAAACTGGTGTACTTACACTGAAATGACAAACATTTACATCTTTTTGTGAACTTTTTATGGAACATATTTGATAAAAACAAACATTTATGTAAAGAAACAAAAGTCCCAGGTGTTGTGCAATAAAGGCACCGTATGTAGTTTGCACTATAACTGGTTTAATAAAGTCATTACAATTACAGTCCAACTTTTGTTGCCAGGATCTTACCTGCCTGTGACACATATACAGTGATTACTCATGCAATCCACCTGCTGGGGTTTAGATAGAGACAGTACCTACCTGCTCTCTGATTGGATAATCTATTTAAGAAATATAAACATAAATAATGTGGACATCATGTCTATTGTATTTTAATTTAGAATAAATCAACTTTAAACTTTTGATCAGAAAAGGGCAAATATGATTTGTGCATGTTGGAAACACAGATAAAAGAGCTTTCTTCCAAAAACAGCGAGTCCATGCTGACATGCTAGGTTAGCTTGAATAAACCCGCTCCACTCCAGACCCCATCTCTCAGATCAACTTGCTCAAGTCAATTGGCTGTTAATTGTCATGCTGATTCCTGCCGAATATGGGCATGTGGAAGCCTGATAAGTTTGGTTTGTTCCTGAACAAATTTTTAGTAGCCTAATAAGCCTGTGGTAGTGGGTGTGGCTAAGTGGACTTGGCAAGTGGCCAGGTGGACCACCGGATCACTTTGTGGGTGACCAAGTGAGTGGATCAAGGTCAGTGCACCCTCCCTCCACTTGAATCTTCATTGCGCACGTCTCATTCAGTCCCACCTGCTGGCCTCAAATCCACCGCTGCCGACAGACCTGGCTGGCAAAGTATTTGTGATGCCGGCGTGCAGCACTTCTTTTCCCATTATTCTCTTAAAAAGCTCAATACACGAGGCACCCACTATATAGTTCTCTGTCTTAGCGTATTTGACCAAATTTGCCCGATCTTTTCTCTGTGTGGAAGTGCGAAAAAATGACCTGTAGCTGAGCTGCGCACACACGGTTGTGTGGCCTAGCAACGTATACCTCCTCTCTCTCTCTTCACCGTGCCTGCATCTCTCTCTGTCAACTTGGTGATAGCGTGGCACTGGTCCAGGTGTTTCTTCAAGTTACTGGTGCTGTTTTTCACATCTCAGGTTAAAATGCATTGTCATGAGCGTTACTGAGATTTGTAACGGGTATAATATTACCAATATTTTATTAGTAATGCGGCACATTACTGTGTTACAGCAAAAAGTAATACATTACTGTAATTGCGTTACTTTTGTTATGCGTTTCTCCCAACAATGCATCTACCACATTCAAAAGGTTCAGGAGCAGGACTCCAAACCTCCAGCAAAACTGTTATGTGTCATCCTAAACGACAGAATTGTGGTCGATTCCTCTGAATCTCACTTCAAGGTTTTATTAAAAGTTGGCAGCTCTGAATATAATAACTGCATGCATATAAACAGCCTTTCATATTTAGCAATATGGGGAATAGCTGTAAAGAAAATCTACATTCTGAAAGAAAATAACTTATCACATTCAAGTATTGTTAAACCATGCATACATTACATACATGGTATGTGAAGGACTTTCAGCCATTTTGGAATTTTAAAATAGCTATGTTATATGAAAATCACTCATGAACCTAAACTTCTTTGGGTACTCATAGATGAAAAACCATATAAAATTTCACATTTTCTGGTGGCCATATTGTATTTTCAAAATGGCTGCCACTCCATTATCACTTCAAGATATACTAGGACATTTCACATAATCAAAAACATAGGTTAGGTAAGTTTGTGATTGTGTGTAACTTAGAAAGGTCATTATGTGGCATATTAAACGTGGAGGTGGCCATTTTGAAAACAGTGACATAAAATAGGGTCGAGTGGCAGGAAAATTTGAACCTCAATATTTCTGGCTTATTTGAACTCCAAGGCAAAAAAAAAATGCTAAAATAAATTTTGGCAACAGAAATGGGGAAAAAGGACATATCGCATTAGACTAAAGTCTGGGATACACTGTGCCAGTTTTTCAATCCATGTACTCAGCTCCAGCTCAAAATGTGCGACTCAGAGCCTGAATGTGCGCAGCTCACAATGCATGTTCTCACACTATACGGACCGACACTTGTTTTCTACTTGTTTCCGGAAATGCAACGTACAAATTAGAAGAAGAAGAAGAACTTTGAAGCGTCACCATTAAAACAGACGAGGAAGAAAAACCAGGACGTGGAGAGACACTCGCAAATTTCAGCAAAAAGAGCTTTAAAAAGGAAAAGACGGCAATGTGATGGACCAGTACAGTCTGTCAATTTTACAGCGGTCCTACAGTGTTTGCGCAGTGTGAGCGTTTACAGTAAGCCGGACCGTGGCACTGCTTCAACTGTGAGATCCCCTCATGAGGAGAGACCAGGATTTCAAACATGTTTGATTTCCCTACGACCTTGCGATTGCTGATCGGGAGCTGGTCGTGAGGTGTTAATTGCTTCTCGTGACCCCGTGTACACTACACGATGCACGACACTCGCACAGTCCCACACAATAGACACACAAGTCGAAAATAGGCTCAAAATAAGCCAAAAATCGCACAGTGTATGCCTTCCTTAACATACTAATTCAGATGTCAGACTTAATACTAGTAGTATGTTAGGATGACATTTACAACACAGCCACAGTCCTCGCAGGTGAAATGACCGATTAAAGGAACGTATAATTAAAGAGAAAATGTCAAGAGGACACAAATCTGTTCATTTGAAATTGAAAAAAGAGGAATGGAAGCAAGGAGGGAGCTTAAGCACTAAGTAAAAGAAGGAGAAAACACACTATGTTTACGAAAAAAAGTGAAAGTGTGATTTTGTGTTTTTAACTATACAACAAGTGTCTCTCTCTCTCTCTCTCTCTCTCTCTCTCTCTCTCTCTCTCTCTCTCTCTCTCTTGCCAAGGACACAATCCCTGCTGTTGTTACCATGGAGACGAGCCCAGAAGGGCTGTGGGCGAGACATGTGAAGTACTGTGTGTGTGTGTGTGTGTGTGTGTGTGTGTGTGTGTGTGTGTGTGTGTGTGTGTGTGTGTGTGTGTGTGTGTGTGTGTGTGTGTGTGTGTGTGTGTGTGTGTGTGTGGTTGCTATGCCTAAATGTATACATTTTATATTTCTGTTTTTTTTTTTTACTGTTGTTTGTGTACCTCTTTTGTGTTTGTGTTGTAGTTTTGTGTATTGTTCTCTTGTTTTGTGTATTTTTTCTAGTCACTGTGTTTTTGTTATTAATCTGTATATTATTTGAGTCATTTTGGGCATTTTTGTTATTGGTTGGTTTCTCTGACACAGCGAACGTATAAGCATCACACGGTGCTGTAAGACTTCCCATTGATTTTGATTTAACCCCCTACAACCAGTGCAGTGTGTGTGTGTGTGTGTGTGTGTGTGTGTGTGTGTGTGTGTGTGTGTGTGTGTGTGTGTGTGTGTGTGTGTGTGTGTGTGTGTGTGTGTGTGTGTGTGTGTGTGTGTGTGTGTGTGTGTGTGTGTGTGTGTGTTGGAATGCAGGGTGGGAGGTAATGCATGTGTTGACAGCAATAAGTCAAGCCATTTAGTGAATGAGAGGTTTTCAAAAACTGCTCCAGTCGCTCTCCCCCAGTTAACCACAGTGACTTCTTACTTATACTCCATAAAAAAAAGCCTTTACACTTCATAGTGCCTATTTTTCCTGCCAGCTAACAGAGTTTTGCAGCAGAAATTTGAGTTATAGTTGAAAATTACATTCACGGCATATTATCGGTTGGAGCAAAATATTGGACGGGCTCTGATTCAATAGATTTGAAAGATTTATGAAGCTGGCTGCGGCGTGTCATTTATTAATTTTCATCAGATCTACCGGGTTTGATTTATGGGGCTCCAATCAAAAAGAAGATTATTTTTCCTAGCTAAGACAAGACTAATAGATACAAACATGCCCCTGCAAAAAAAAAAAAAGGCATACTATGATATACAGTACTATGCGAGGAAAGCAAATCATTCCTATCAAATGCATTGAGTGACAGTTTAAAAGGGTTGTGTCCATGTTTAATCAATTACGTGAATTGCAACAAAGACACAAATATATATGACACACACACCAAACAGAATTTTAAAAATAACTAAATAAGTTTGAGGATGACTCCAAAGGGCGTAGGAAATATATTGCGACATTTCACTGCACGGAAATGTCGAAATCGATTTTTGCATTCATGTTTTTAATGAGAAACTCACTTAATATGCATAGTACGTAAACTCCCGGTCACTAGGTGTCAGTAAACCACATCAGACCTTGTTAAAGGTGCAGTCCGCAACTCTCAGCTCCCTCTCTCCCCGCTGCTCTCTTGCCATGCCTTCAAACTTTCTATAGTCCCTCCCTCAGAGTAGCTCTACAAGCTAACGTTAGCCGACAGCAACATCACAGTAATTTAACATGCAGTGTAAAGTATATTACTGCAGCGCTTCTCTCTAATGTGCACACGCCTCAGCAGCAGCAGCAACAACACAGTGTCACTTACAGCAGCCCACACGTAGGCTATGAATATTCTGACATTTTTTAGATATTCCAGTAGCCTTTGCTTTTCATAAAAAGCACAACAAAGGTTTTCATTTATAGTGTTGTGGTGGTCAAGACCGGTCTTGGTCTCGAGACCAAATTTTAAAGGTCTTGGTCTTGTCTCGGACTCTGAAGCATTTTGACTCGGTCTTGTCTCGGACTCGGGATTTTCCGTCAAGACCGTTCGAGACCAGCACTAATTCCTGCTATTTTTAAACTTTTTTATAATGTGATAATAACACGGAGAAGAACGGGATAAAACAATCCTTTATTCATTATTTAATCCACCCCGTACAATGACCACAACCTTCCTTAATGTGACTGAGTGACGTGTGTGACACACTCATACGTGTGTGACACACTCATACGTGTGTGGCTACAGTGTCAGTTTGGACCGCGGAGCGCAAGGGAGATATGAACTAATCAACGGTAAAAATCTCAGTAAAACTCCAGAAAACAATCACCAGTAATAAATATTATCTCCCTGATAAAGACAGTAGCTCTACCAACTGGTAAAATGATAAACTGATGATATTACAGCCTGTGAATGCTGGATAGGGGACGCACTTACTCTGCTTCTGGGTCCTAGTGCCAGTGGAGCGGTGAAGCCTGTTCCATTTACCGTGTTTACTGAGGTCTGTGTGTGTTTAATAAGTCCGTGTGTGTTTAATAAGTCCGTGTGTGTTTAATAAGTCCGTGTGTGTTTAATAAGTCCGTGTGTGTCCGTTTGAAAGTCTGCATGTTTATGCATCTGTCCATCCACTCTTTTCATTATATCCATGTCTTTTAAGGCTTTTATTACATAATGTCAGCTGTAGTCCGGGCCGCCGCCATCTTGGTTTATGTCGTCACCAGCGCGTCATCGCCGCAGAGTTGCACATGCACAGAATGACTCAAATAACTGTAAAGAGGTCTTATATTAGTCTATTTTCTTTTTAAAGTGGTGTTTTTTTTGTGTCTTTAGACTCCAATTACATGTATGTATATAATATGTTCCCCACACTATAAACAGGTTCACAATATCATTATTTTTTATAGTTTCTGTTTCCACTGTATCCAGAATAATAATAATTCTCAACAAGAACTATTGATTAATTTGTCACATGACTGTTCCAGGGTTTGAGTTTGTTTTATTTAGTTTCACATCTACCTGTAGCTCTTTGTTTTTTACACTGTTGACAACTTGTTTGTAGTTTTATTTCAGAAAGTTTCACTTTTACAGTTACAGTTGGAAACTTTTGTTAATTGAATATCCTAGTTATATTACAGTAACCAAATTAAACTATATCAACTAAGTGATTTAATAAAAATAACCTGTGTAAAGGTTTTTTCAAACTAAAAAATTATCTTGTGAACTCTGTGACCTGTTGACCTGCACAACTGAAAGAATCAGAATCAAGAATCATTATTTCTTGGCAGAAATGCTTTTAAACACTTGCTGTACATTCAGCTGACATAAAAATCTTGTTTTCAAATATGTAGAATAATTGTGAATTTATCAGTAGCAGTAGTAGTTTTAATAAAATGAATTTCTGTGAATGCAACCATGTCGGAAATGAACTGAATAAATAAAAAAATAAATAAATAAATAAATATTTTAGTTAATTTTTTGCAGGCACCTTTTTTGTCCGTCAAATGTATTTAAAATGAACTAAAATTAAAGAGAATGTTATTTAACTGTTGAACCTTGCCATAATTTTATTTATTTATATATTTTTTTAAATTGAAAAAAAAATGTTTATGGTCTTGGTCTTGGTCTTGGTCTTGGTCTTGGTCTCGGCTTGTCTCGGTCTTGGTCTTGACTCGGTCTCGGCTCCCGAAAGTCTTGGTCTTGTCTTGGTCTCGGTGCATTCTGGTCTCGGGCAAGTCTTGGTCTCGGATAGTGCGGTCTTGAACACAACACTATTCATTTATATTAGCCCTTCAAATAAAGCAAAATATGCACTCCCCTTTAATGAAACCAAAGTGCATTAAAGAGGAGGTGTGATGAAAAAAATCACTTTCTAATGTTTTTGCTACAGTGATATACATCCCTTTAGCCTCATTCAGAGGGCCAAAGTTAAAAAAGTTCTGTTTCCTCCCTTGTTATTCCACATTTTGTAAAAAGTCAGCTCCAAATGGGCGAGTTGGATTTTGCCCACGTTGGCAGGTGACGTCACCTAACATGCCTCTTAGAATGTGAGCTCCTCCCTCTCCTCTTAATAGCTAAAACAACACTGCGGTTTAATATAGAATTTATATTATACTTTATTGCCATATATGTAAATACAAACTGCACTGCTGGCCACCAAATATTCGGTCCATCCCTAACAGTAATTACCTTTCAATCAGAAAAAGTCACCATTTCCATCTTCTACTCCTCCACACCGTACACTGTAAAAAAGACGCACTCCAGCCCTGGGAAAAGAGCGGGGACTGTGAGAAACAGCTGTCAGACAGTCCATCAAACACAATCCTGGCTCTGATTGGTTCTTTTTGCTCAGTCGCGGTGCATTCTAGCAATCTGCCAAAGGCTGTAGGAGCAGCAGGGGGGCTCAATGAGCCTGTTTTTTCACACAAACTACTAGTTTCATGTAAAGCTGTCTTTATGTAGTGACAGCTTTAGCAAATATGACAAAAAGTCACTTTTATAAGAGTTACGGACTGTACCTTTAAACTACCTCACACCTCAATGCATTTTAGCTGGAAGTTGATGAAAACAAACTGGGCACTTTTATAGATGTATGTGGTTGAATATTTCAAGAATGTAAGAACTCTACAGAATCAGAATCTGTTGTAGATGCAAATGCAAAACTTTTTTGAAAAATGTAATTTGACAATTTGATAAACATACCACTTGTTTTTGATATTTGTACTTGAATTATGCTTAGTTACCATTGACTTGTTTAAGTCAAGTTTTAAAAAAACTGAAACAAATTGTGTTTCATACCATTTTGTACTTATAAAGGTGAAATGTGTAGTTATTGTTATCTTAATGTATATCATACTGTTTTGTATTGGGATATATTGTATCATGACATGCAAATCGTGAATCATATCATCAGATTCATGGCAATGCACAACCCTATTGACTCCCCAAACTGTCATAATTTGGGTAAAGCCTGAAAAATGCACAAATCCTTATCTGATCAACATTCTGGTGTCAGCAGCAATAAATCAATAATTAGAACAGGAGTCAACGCAACTCTAAATAAAAGGCTTAATAGAGTAAAAAATAATGAAAATTACTTTCAAAATGAGACTGCAGACAGAAATGTGACAGAGAATGGAAACTTTTAAGCCAAAACTATATAATTTAAAGGTCTAATATTATACTGTTTTTAATGCCATTTCACATGTTGAATGTCTCCTTATATTATTAGCGGTTGCGTATTATTGGACACAACGTTAGCAGCAGTAAATGAGCAGTGTTAGCTTCCACGCTAACGCTACACTGACATTTTAACAGCTGGCAGCTTATCATGCAAGTTAGGTTTATGCAGTTAAAAAAAAACACAAAATGATATGAACTTACATCCTCCATGGTTGTGCTTGAGTCATGAAGTGCTGGTGATTTATTCAGCGCTTTTGAGCTAAGCTACATACATACATATTACTGTTAGAAAACCATTAAAAAGTGTCATAATCAATCATTTTTATTCGACTTATTTCTTACTTTTACTATTACTCTGGTCATTGTTGCGTTTTTTGTTTTGTTTTGTTTTGTTCCTAAGCTGATTAGCTTTGACTGTTTTTGTTTTTTTTTACCTCTTTGTGACTGCTTTTTTAGGGCCCCAAGCCCTTATTATTATTATTATTATTATTATTATTATTATTATTATTATTATTATTAATAAAATGTTTTTAAAAAAAAATGATAAAAAAAAAAGCCTCCCATGTTTTAAATTCAAAGCCTAAACAAACAGTAATGCTACATATAGGATTAAAACTATTGTAAAGGCTAAAAATCCATCACCTAATTTGAGGCGTTTTTTTAGTCAGCATATTGTCAAAGATAATTTTGTACATATCAAATCATTGTCAGTGATGAAGAACTATTGAAAAAGTGAGATTTGTGTAATATGGCACCTTTAAAGCAAATATTTAAAGTCAATTATTCATTTTTATTACGTATTCCTTGCTTTGATGATTACTCATTGCTGCATTTTTTTAGTTTGAAGAAAAAAAATGTTATCATTATTATCAACTGATAATCTATTTCTGTTTGTTTATTTATTTACCACTTTTCTGTTTTTACCATCCTTCGAATATCATTGATATTATTACTGTAATTATCGCTGTTTTTCCACCTTTAGGTAATTAACAAAAAATATTGAAACTAATTTAATTGTATGTAACACATCATAGTGCTTATCAAAACATAAATTACAAATGTAAAGGCTCCAATCATGTAAATTCAAAAGCCTTTACAAACAACAATGCTTCGGATTGCCTATTGTGTAGGCTAAAAATCCATCAAATAACTTCAAGGGTTTGTGTTATTTTAGTCAGCATATTGTCAAAAATAATTCACTGCAGCTCCATGTGTGAACGCGGCATCAGCTGTGGCACAGAGTAATGCTTTATTACACTTTATTTGTACGTCAGGTAATCAGCTTCACAGGCTGATATACCTGCTACATTTTCATCCATGCTGTGAGCTTTGAATTTCCTCTGCCTCCTCTTGCAATGAATAACATTTTAGGACCCCCACGTTCACACTGACACAATTTTAATTACATTGCGTGTGCGTGTGTCCTGTGTTATGCTTTAAAATATGCTAAATACATATTAAACTATAAGGAACAAAGCAGCGATAGAGGAGGAAAAAAGAGACTAATATACTAGAGCTAATTAACCTCATTAAAGAACCATGTATTATATAGACAAGAGATAATTTTCATTGTGTGTGTGTGTGTGTGTGTGTGTGTGTGTGTGTGTGTGTGTGTGTGTGTGTGTGTGTGTGTGTGTGTGTGTGTGTGTGTGTGTGTGTGTGTGTGTGTGTGTGTGTGTGTGTGTGTGTGTGAGAGTGTGAGTCCTATGTGTGTGAGTGTGAGTTCTATGTGTGTATGCGTTATATTGCCTCGGCTCTGGCCTCGTGGCATTGATGGAGCGTTGTCATTATCATCTCGGCTGATGGTAAAGTAGCTCCTTGACTAGACCCCTTCAACGGGCTCCATTTGTTGACAGACCATTTGTGAGTGTCTGTGTGTCTGTGTGTGTGTGTGTGTGTGTGTGTGTGTGTGTGTGTGTGTGTGTGTGTGTGTGTGTGTGTGTGTGTGTGTGTGTGTGTGTGTGTGTGTGTGTGTGTGTGTGTGTGTGTGTCGTGAAAATACTTTGCTGTGGCAGTTTCAGTAATTTTGAGGGCCACACTAACATGGCCTCACTGGCAGCTCCCTTATGCAAACAAATAGCCTAGGCTGGCAGCTTCAGTGATGGGTGACGCTGGTATCTGGTTGCATCAGGCCAGCAAGTGATAGGACAACAAATCCTCAGAGAGAAAGTGTTTTTATTTCACTGGTGCTCTGACCCCGCCACGTGGCCTCATAAAACAACACGGCGTCGTACGGGGGCTTGTTCTCCGACTCCGTGCTGATGATTGTCTTTTTAATCACCATGCACTATTTATTATGGCTGTTGTCATCATTGTCTGGTGAACATGTTTTTAACTTTCCTCTCATTTTTTTTGAAGGTCTCTTAAATATCAGGGTTGTCGTCTGTATCCAGGCAACAGCAAAGCAATCATAAAACACTCAAAGCAGGTAAAAAAGAGGAGGGAACTAGAGGTATTCCATGTATTTACCTCTAACATGGTTAGTGAGTCTGAAAAATCTGGACTTTAGATTTCTAAACAAAGAATTATTTATTTTATTCCAACTGTTGTCAATTTTCATGTGATAAATAGAAAATAAATATATCTAACGTCATAAGGTTTAGGAACACAGGAGGCTTAGCCTCAAAGAGATGCAGAAGAAGAAGAAGAAGAAGAAGAAGAAGAAGAAATTTAATTTTAGATTTAATGTTAAACATCTTTTTCTATCATGCAGGACACAGTTGTATTTGAACCGTATTTAGTTCAAGTACGCAAGAATTAAATTGACAGTGACACTACAGGAGCATAGACATCTCAAAGGACACACACACACATACACACACACACACACACTCACACACACGCACACACGTGCACTATTCATCATGAGCAACAGGTGTGAAAACAGTCTGCGTGAGCTCTCTGCATCTCACGTAGGTGTTTATGTTTGGATGATTAGTTGAGAATGAACGCATGCCAGCACCCTCCACTTTATGTAGCCAAGATACACACGTGCACACACACACATGCACACACAAGCAGTTTAACCAGTGTCCCTGCAGGGATGTATCTACTTCTCACCTGCACCCACTCACTGTGAAGTAATTGCTTGTTAAAAATCTGCTATTTTCAGCTTTGGATGAAGTCAAAGCTTATTTTATTAAAATATCTGAGAGCAGCAAATCAAATCCTTTCACATAAGATTGAAGTCATTGTGTTTCTGCCGAATTCATGACAGCTAAATGAAGGCAGCAACAATTTAAACAGATGTAGAGTAAAGATGAGACTAAATGATGATGATACAAAAAAAGGAAAAAAATATATACATATAATCAAAAAACAGATGCTTATTCATCAATCCATAAACGCTAAAACCAGAAAACCAATACAAACATACAGAACTTTTAAGATATAAACTGAAGGACTTTTTCAAATAAATCTACTTGCTGTGAAATATAAGTTATCGTTTCTAAAGGTTTAGTTGTTTTTTTAAAGGAATTCTCAAAAACTAAAAAGAAAAATAACTAAAATACAAAGATTTTTAACCAAATTTTGTCATTGTTTTTTAAATGATAATTTATTATGTATTTGAACTAATTTGTCCCTTCAGGCTTGTGTTGTCTAGTGTTAAACAAACCTTACCCTAGCCTTAAGTTTCACAAAGGTTGATCATTTATAGCATATTGTGTTTAATAGGAATGCTCAGATCGATTGGGAACACATTGTAAGATGTTGAATTTGTATTTTTCCGTTTTGGGGGTCGTGTCATGGCGCACACGCTCAACTGAAGTCGTAATATAAGCAGCGGAATGTGAATGAAACGCAAAGTAAGAGCAGTTGGATTTAAAATAGTGTTTCATGCTTTAGCATTTTCACTGTTTAAAGCTGCTGGAGATCATTATTTTTATTTTATTTAATAAAAAGTTTTATAGTCATTGATTTTTGAAACAATTAATCGACTAATCGGATGACAAATCGTATAATTATTTACTCTATAATGCTACAATCTTTTAAATTTGGCTTGGGTGAAATTACGACCAATAAAAACAATGAAGAAATAATGAAAATATTTCCCAACTTAAAGTGTAAACAGGTTCCTTACAAACACAAAATAAATTGAGTACATCAACACTAGAATGTGCTTCAGTAAAAAGCTACAATAGCTAGAGTTCATGGGCTGAAATTGTATAAGATATGTTTGTGCATATGGGTCACTCCATTAGTGTTATTGTATATAGTTTATTTATTTCCTCATTTATAATTAAATTATTTTCTAAGAAAAAAATAAAAAGCACATGAAACGCAAAAATAACCACAATAGTGTTTTTAACCACTGCTGCTGAATATAGTTTATTTTATATCTAATAATGAGTTACATAAAGTTATGGTTGGTAAATTGCTCACTGATTTACTATAATTAAACCAGATCAAGCTTGACATTTAATCATTAATATACTGAGAGCATCAGTAGCGGAACAAATCAGAGCCGGGCCGGGGGCGGGTCTAATGACCGGGCCCTTTAAACCAAAATAATAAAGCTCATGATAACATCATTTTTCAACATACACATGGCCGCAACATCGGGGCTCACAGGCTTTGACACCACGGAAAACGACTGTCATTTTGAAGTCCATCAAACGGATATGAAGTATAACAAAACAAGAGAACAATAAAAAAAAAAAAACACACAAAAAAAAAAACAAGAGAACAACAAAAACATTAGGATGGTCACTAACACAACCTCAAAGTTTCTCAGCGACCGCTTTATTTTAATACCCACTTTAACCATTTCCACTCAGAGTCTGTATCAGTAGCTGTAAAGTTGAGTAAAACTGGCACAGTGGCCCACATGTTCACAAACACTATTTACTAAGTACGTTGCGCTCCATGAACTCGTCCACGATGCTCTGTATGTCCGTTTCCTTTGCTCTCATTCTCTATGGACAACATGGCAAGTCCACTCAGTCTCTCCTGTCCCACTGTGCTCCTCAACTGGTTTTTAATACGCGACTGACGTGCGCGTGCATACTCTGTGCAGAAACCATGTTGTTTACATATGTGATGCTTGAAAAATTCAAAAATGACAATGAATGAACCGCTATTAAGGATGCGGCCGCTTATTTAAGGAAACTCACTTTAAGTACACGTGAAGGATTGTGGAACCCATGCTGCATGTCTGAAAACAAGTGGTTATCCGATGTGCGCCCCTGGCCCGATGGTCAATGACCAGACATTTATACATATCTGATAGAAAATCCCACTAATTCTGTTATCAATCTTTGTCGACAATGTGGACTAATCGTTGTACCCTTATCTCATAAATCAATAAATAAAAAAAAAGATGTAAAAGTTTGAAATTGCCGCTCAAAGGTTTGTTTTAATTTCCACTGTAAACACACTCTTTTTGACATTGTGGGATGTGGAGTCCTGTAGACGAATGCATAGAAGTGTCTTTACTTTATTCTTACTGTGATTTTGTATGTTTCTTCTGCAGATGAGGAGGATAGTGATGGGTTTGACACCACTTTTGTTCCAGTGTTCCCAGTGATATGAACTCACTCCACCTGACATTAATTTTACCCAAAAATTAACATCTGCCATTGTTTTTCCATATTTTTCAGTGAAAACATCAGAAATGTGTTCAATTTTATATAGTGCTTTTTGGACACTCAACCACACTTTTACACAATCAAGAAATAATTTTTTCACTCCACACTTAGTGGTGGTTAGCTACTATTGTAGCCACAGCTGACCTGGGACAGATTGATGGAGGCAATGCTGCCGTGGCCCATCGGCCCCTCCACCCACATTGCTTAGAATGAGTTGGTGGTGGTCGAAGTGTCTTGTCCAAGGACACAATGACAGATAGCACTGGAGTGACTGCCCCCCACTGTGGCACCTGGAATTCTCAGTGGTCTCCCATCCAACTACTAACCAGGCCCAGACCTGTTTAGCTTCCGAGATCTAATGAGATTAAGGCAAATGCAATTGCCAGAATCTTTTTTTTTTTTTGCAAATAATGTTTTAGATATAAATGTATTTATCTAATAGATAGAATCTTCAGTAGCATTTGTGAGAGCCTTGAAATATGTTAAACCTAATTTTACTACTGTATTATAATTATTGTTTTTTTTTTGAAAAATATAAAAATAAAAAAATAAAAAAATATGCACATACAAACAAATATATACAATTATATTTTATTTTTCTATAAGTGTAAAATAATAATATAAATAACTATTATTATTATTATTATTATTATTATTATTATTATTATTATTATTATTATTATTATTATTATTATTATTATTTATTTTCTTTAGGAAAAAAACAAAAAACATATACTATCCCATCGCACACACACACACACACACACACACACACACACATACACACATGTATTTATCCATTTATTTTATTAATTTATTCTTATTTTTATCTGTTTTTTATTTGTTTTTGTAGAGATAGTAATGAGATAGTTCATGTTTTTATGGAAGCTTAAAATTTGCAATTTCCTGTTGTATCCAACATTGTTTAACACATAATAAAAATCACTCATCAGCAATGATATTATTAACCCAACTGAAATCCACAACTGGTTTCTGAACATCTGATCCGTCGTGCAGTGGTTTGCATCCACCGCTGCCCTGGGAGCTAGAAATCAACGTCTCTCACGCTAAGCAATGTAGAGAGAGGAGCAGGAGAGCAGATGAAGCTAACGCTATAAGTTCATTTCAAGGCAACTCTCATCAACATCTCACAAAAATAAGATCTGTAACGCAGCATGGGTAATGTACGTTTCCCGCTGAGCCAAAAGATCTGGCACAGACAGACCTGCAAACTCCAGGGAGTCAAACGAGTAAAAGGAGAAAAGTTGATTATAAGGCACTTAACGACGCCACTAATTACCATTGATGCTAATTAGCTGGAGCTTCAAGTTAACTGCACAGAGGGTAATCAGTGTCTGGAACGAGGCAGAAGTTAGAGTGGAGCTATCATCTCTCAAACCTTCATGAGGCACAGTTAGATGTTATGTAGAGCGCTGTTTGTTATCTCCCACTAAATGTTAGTGCACGTTTCATGCTGACATGCCCTCGAGAGAAAGAGAAAGAGAAAGAGCAAGAAAAGTTAAAGTTATAAGCTAGTGTTTGGGGAAAAACTTTACATAAAAGTACAAATATTTCTCATAACAGACACACACATACACACATGTCCATTTTACCCTTTTTCTGCAACCACACCAAAACAAATTTTAGCCTATTCTCATCACTTTTTCTTGCCATGTTTTTGCTCCTTTTAATGTATTTTTGCCTCCTTACTCCCATTTCTGCCACTTCGTCATCAAATTACGATGCCTTTTTTCTATTTTTTTTTTCCACTTTCAAGACATTTTCGGCACTTATGAACATTTTCCACCACTTTTCCCACCTAATGTTGCATATGTTGACCCACTATTCTCACTTTTAATCTGTTTTCACCATATTTCAGTTCACAATTTGTCTTTTTCTGTCTGTTTTTAACTATTCTAATGTGCAACTTTAAACCAATTTCTATGGTTTTTAAAATCCAATTTCACCACATTTTCCACCATTTTTGGTGACTTTTAACCTATTTTTTCTGATTGAAACAAGAATTTACATCTTTTAGATAACTTTATACTATGGCCCAAATAGTAATAAACTTACTGGATAACAGTGGATATTATTCAGATAAATAAATAAATGTGGTTATCACAGATTCATAGAACATTGGACCATCATTTTACTGACTTTATGGATGGACCCCAAAAATCTCTCCCCTTTTATTCCCCCTTATAGATGACCCTGTCTCCACATGACTGTTCTTCAGTGTGTTTAACAACCTTCAGGTACAGTGGGGGTCCCCAGTCTCTGGAACCTTTATTTTGGGGGGTTACCAGATTAAAGGGAGATTAATTAATTCCCAGTCATAGGATAATTCAGTGTGGCTATTAATTACCAACCACAAGAGTTAAAGGTGTTCATATTTTTAACAGCACTCTGCCAGTCTCTTTCACTGTGTGTTGAGCAATGCTTTCAGATTGTGTGCTTCTGCACACTCTGAGCCATGGTTTTGCTTCATTTCCTCTACATGTCGGGCGTGCAGACCTCCAATGGCCGTGGTAAACCAGGCTCAGCCTCTCACTGGCAGATAGATATGCACTGTTGACTTAAACGTTTGGTGTTATTTGGTCTTCACGATGTATTCACAGGAGGGTTCTGTGAACTGGAGAAATTGGTCATGTAGCAGAGGAATATTGTTATCAATATTAAAAAAAGAGGATTATTGTTATCACATTGACATGTTTTTTTTTTTTTGTCAATATCACAACATTGGCTACAACATTGGATACACTTTCCTGCTGATCAGTAGACAGTTCTGCTCTATGTGTGCAATGCTTATGTATCTAAATTTTACTTAATAATGAATTTCTTCACCTTTTTAAGTTTTCTGTTGTACATGATTTGTTACATTAATGATGTACTCACTCATAATTCTGAGATGCTACATTGCAATTATGATATACTAAGTAATAATTGTGAGATCATATCTCATAAAAATGATATATGATTTTTATTGCATTATTATATACAGTACTAAGTAATAATTAGGAGATAATATCTCAATAATGAGACACCATCCCATAATGATGATATACTAAGTTATAATTATGAGATAAGATATCCATTTTCAAAGTCAGTTTACCTGCTATTTTGCTATTTTACACTGGGTTTAATGGAATTACAGTTGTGTTCAAAACTATTCAACCCCCACTGCAGTGAAGTGTTTTAGCAAGTTTGAAACTATTTTTTTTTTTTTTTTTTTTTTGTTTACAATCAAATCAAATAAGGACTTGTAAAATAAACAAGTTCAACTTAAATTACAACAACATTTTTTGTTATATACCAACAGTGATTCCCTCACTGACAAAATTATTACACCCCCTAAAGATTCGACCCCCTAAAAACCACTCTTTAGGACAGAGGTTTCAATCAGGTGTTAAAAACACCTGTAGATGTGATCAGAACCATAATGAGCAACAATTAAGCAGATTTAAAAGGCCTACAATACTGGGCTCCTTCTAGACAGTTAATGGTGTCTTTGCAACATGGTGAAGTCCAGGGAATGGTCAAAGAAGTCAAGAGAGGAGGCAATTTCTCTTCATAAGCAAGAATATGGATATAAAAAGATCGCAAAGACATTAAACATTTCAAGAGACACAGAAAGTACATTTGTTGGTATATTACAAAAAACATTTAATTCAATTTAAGTTGCCTTTGTCTATTTTATAAGTCCTTATTTGATCTGATTCTCTTTTTCTGCTGCAGTTCAAATGTTGTTCATCACATAAATATCTTAAATAATTCAAAACTTTCATGGCAATAGTTTTCATTTAGCAACTCTGCATTTTGTTTACTTTGCAAAATAGTTAAAGGTCCAGTAATTTGCTATTTTTCACCCATACGCATTTGTTCTAAGAACCCCTACAACATAGTATTTGAGGTTTATTCTCCCAAACTCGCCTGTTTTCTGGAGTTTTAGCCCTCTAAAAAGTCCCCTTAATGACGTTTCTATAAAATGGCTGTTTTGGGGCCTTCATGCATATGCAAACGTTAGGGTGTCTGTAGACACAGACTTCATGCCTTGCTCTTGCGAGGGACATCAGTGATCACCAAAGCAATTTTTATTGTTATTGTTTTCTGCCAAAAAACTGCACATTACAGTAAAACACATGGGTATTTAAAGCTGATATCTGGAGTTTCTGAGAAACGTCTCAATGTCCCGCCTTAAACAGCTCCACTTCTCCCACTGCCTCTCCCAATCTACTAGACGCCACGCCTCAATGGGTCACATTGATATATGTCTAGTAAGAACCAATATCATATTTACCTGTTTGCTGTTGTGAGGCACGGCCTTGTTTCCGTGCACAGTTCCGCATTCACTTTGATTGACAGTCTCAAAAAAGGAAGTCGAAGCCTATTGGCTGGGTGCAGTCGGTGATCGTTTCCATTTGTATAGAGGTCTATAGGACGAAGGAGGGACTTATACACATTAATGTATATGAATGATTACCAGCAGTAGACCATAGGTATTTTTTTTGCATTTCAGAAACTCCGGATATCAGCTTTAAGCAGCTAATGTGTTTGTAAGTCCGACAAACGCTGCTCCACGTTGTGTGTTTATCACATCAGCAGTCAGAGGAGCAGAGTCAGTCAGCTGTTTCAAACACTCACTTGAGTGTTAAGCTGCTGAGTCATTTTCTTCTCCTCCTCATCTCTATTAACTACAGGGATAGTGCATTTAAGGTGAAAATAATTTGTTTTGTCCAACCGCTGCATCGCATTAGGTGACAAACACGTAATCTCTTGTCAAAGGTGATACAAGGCTGTATAACGGATACTAAAAATGGAACTGCTCCCTGGCGCGACTCCGTGGCTGCCCACTGCTCCTCAAGGAGGGCTAAATGCAGAGAACACATTTTGTGTATGTAGCTTTACATATGACACTAAAGTATATTGTATATTCTATATTAAATTGAAGTGTTTGTTTTACCTGTGAGGTAGTTTGAGAGGGAGGAGCTCACCTATTAAAGGGTAGGAGGAGCCAGGATTTTCAGGAGGAGGAGTTTCCGCTATGTGACATCACATGTGAGAAAAATTCAAATGGACCGTTTGGAGCTACAAAATGTGGAATAACAAGTGAGGGAGGAAAAAGAACTTTTTCAACTTTGGCCAGCTGAATGAGGCCAAAGTGATGTATATGACTACAGAAAAGCCATTATAAAGTAATTTGTTCATAATATTGCCCCTTTAATGTGTAAAAAAGTGACAATTGGTCAGAAAAAGTAAACTCAAAGTTAGGTAAAGAGCTAAAGCAACTGTTTTTAAGACCACCAAGATATGAGCACAATCTCATCAGCTTTGGTGAGGTATAGTAAAGATAAAGCAATCACAGATTATTCTACTTTAGGCCTAAAGTGAATAAATGTATGTTTAACTGCAGAAGAAGCTGCCTGAAGATATTGGTGTAGGACAGCTTCACTGCATGAGCACAACTTGTTAGTTATGAATACGCTCCAAAAATCTCATTTTTAGCTTCCCATTGGTCATCAGAAGTTGAAGATCTGAAATGTGAGGAACTATGTAGTAAAATTAAGACTATACTGAAGCTCTCTGGTTTCTGAGCAGAAAAAACAGCTCAGTTTTCTTTTTCCTCTTTGAGGCTTTGATCCTTTGCAGCTGCTCAATGTCTTAAAGGGTTCCCTCCTACAGTCAGTTCCGCCTATGTGAGGATTTCCCTGCAAAAGTCCTATTAGCGAAATCATCAGCTTGTCCAGGTCTTTCCTGTCCCCTGGGATCTTTTCCATTAGGATGAGTGTATGACTTTGTGACTGTAGGGCTATTATGACTGCAGGTTGATGTCGCTTGTGTGACAGAGAGACATTTCTCCCAACCAAAGCGAGTCAACACTAAAAGTGGATTTAAAAGGTTTTAGAACCTTTCCTTTTGTGTATTTTACAGTCATTTCTCTTATTTTGTTTTTTTTTTTTTTTTTGGTAGTAGTTCTGTTGTGACTTTGTGTATAGTGTGTTTTTTTAGTTTGGAGAGACAAACCATCTTTGGCCAGGTCATGTGACCTGGAGAATGCCTGGAGAACACTTTACGGCAGTCACGTGACCACAGGCTCAGATATACATAGCTCACACATGACGTTACAACATACAGGCATTTTCCGACATAGCGCCATTGCTGTGGGCAGCTGAAACGAGTTAGCCTCTGTTCACAGCCAAAAGAGCACAATATAGTAGTTTTGTGTTAAGTTAATGATGCAGTGGTAGCCGCAATAGTTTAGTTAATTGTGAATTCTTTAGTAAGGGAAGTCGGCAATCAGATTTGTAACTTCGGGATAAGGATTGGCTCTGAGGGCTGGGCTCGCGCCGCCGCTGGAGGGGCAGCCGCCCTCCTCTCCTCACTGCCGGTGCAGATGCCGCCGAGACCTGGCCCCCTCCGCCGACCCGCCTTCCGTCCGGTGCCGGAGACCGATCCGCGCACGCCGCTCCCCCCCACTCCCAGGCGAGGCCAGGGTGTAAAAGAGGGCCGAGCGCCGGGCTTCCAGCAGCGGGGAGAGGAGGGCGGCGGGGGCGGCTGCTCCTAAAGCCTCGCTTCCCACCCCAGCCCTACAGACCAAGCCCTTAGAGCCAATCCTTATCCCAAAGGGGCGCTTGATGTGAAAGTTACAGGTCTCGCGCCCATAGTGGCCAAAAGTTAAACAGTGTGCCTTTAATTTAATACATTTTTATTTTTGTGTCATTTCATGTATTTACTTTGGGGGCCACACAAAATTTAAACCAGGGCCGCGTATGGTCCCTGAACTGCATGTTGCCCATTCCAAGGATTTTCTGAATTTGTGCTGAAAAAAGGAGATGCTTCTTGTGCTCTTTCTATTCATTTAGTCCCATATCTGCACTTGTTTTAAAATTAGCTTCCTCTTCTTTCTCAGTCCTTGCTCAACAGCCCATTTTTATGTTGTCCTCCTTTTTCTCCCTGAAACTTTCCCCAGGCTATCCTGTTTTTTCCTCTTTTTTTTAATTTCTGTTTCCACCTATGTTTGCAGCAATTACACGCATTGCATGTGTCACACTGAATTTGGTCTCCTATTAAACTCTGGGACCAGATTGTGATTGAACTGTAGCTCTCTATTTTTCTTCTCCTTTTGCTCCTCTTGATGAACGGGTCCCCTGCGAGGCCACACCAACTTAATTTGCTGTGGTAGTAAAAGTCTGGTGCTAATCACACCGGGAGTGGCTCTACCACCAGCACTAGGGTCTACAAAGTGTGAACATATCCAATGATTAAACAAAGCCAATAACAAAAGGGTTAAAGTAGTAAAAATGTATTTTAGATAAATAAATCCTTTGTATTTTCACTGGCTGGGATGTGTTGCTTTCTTAAAGGGACCCTTCATTGTTTTTAGAAATGTGGCCTAAAACCTTTGAAATGTACTTATTAGAAGACCTGTGACTAACAACTTGCTTTATTTTGCACCATGTTCGTCTTATTAACTTTAAAAATGGGACTACTTTACAGTTTTAGAGCCTGGGCCTCCCTGCTAAGGAAGCTGTCCCCGCGACCCCGCAACGGATAAGTGGAAGAAAATGGATGGATGGAGCCTGTGTCCATAGATCTGAGAGACCTGCTGGGTTCATACCTGACTAGCATCTCACACTGATGTATTATGGATCAAACCCATTCACAGATTTATACACCAGCAGCAGAACTTTAAAGTCTATTCTGAGCAGTGACGTGCCGTGACCACTAGGGTTGGGTAGGCACGTTGCAAATCGAGACCACCAATGACAATTTCATATGTTTCTGCTGGCAAGTGTTAATTTGAAAAGAAAAAACCCAACAAGATCCACATGAACAAGCATTTAGCCATCTAACAAAATCAACATCATAAACACCATTGAAGAAACATAAACAATTATTATATATAGCCTCCATATTTTCTCATGACATGGCAGCACATTCATTGTTTGTGTTGAAAACACAGAGAAAATGACAACTCAGACCAGCCTCAGTGAGGAGCATCCACAAAGCCAAATATTAACAATGTTCTGACCTTACCTTTGCTGAAGGTCTGGTAGCTCAGGTGTTGGTCTCCCATCTTTTAAAAGCTGTCATTTTTCCTCAAAAAAAAGTTTCTCTATCATCTCTAGCGCGGTTATCCTGCGTGTTATCCCACCCACTCGGTAGAGAACGTAGCAGAAGCGGTCACGTGGCATATATTCACTAATGTACTGTGAACTTAGGTATAGCATTTAGCATAGCGCTGTTACGTCCAAAGGTAGCTCTCTACGCTGCCTTTGCACGTAAATGGTTGTCATCTTGGGGACCTGACTGCGCATGCGCAAACATGTAAAAACACATAATGGGAACGGAGGCAGAGGAGCAACGTGCCTTTGGGAGGGGGCGTGGCCTCCCTCTGCTTTACAGCGGAGTGAAAAAAAAAAAAAAAAAGACTGTGCAGCTGTTCCAGAAAATAGCGCTGTTTAGTAATTTGGGCTATGAAACGCACAATATGCGACACTTTCAAACTTATAGGTACTGTAGGTTATTGGAAATGGAAAAATAAATAATTTATAATTATAATATAATTAAAACAAATAATCAAAATATCAATTCACCCTTGGGTAGGCACTGCCTACCTTGCCTACCCTGACTGCACGTCACTGATTCTGAGGCTGACTGGGAGCCAGTGTAAAGACTTTAAAGCTGGAGTATTGTGCTCTGACCTCTTTGTTCTGGTTAAGACCCAAGCTGCAGCGTTCTGAACCAGCTGTAGATGTTTGATGCTCTTTTGGGGGATTCCTGTCAGAAGACCATTACAATAGTTATAGTTTCTCCTGATCTTTCTGAGTCATTAAACCTTTCACTCTGGAGATGTTCTTTAGGTGGTAGAAGCTGTTTTTGTGATAGATTTGATCTGACTGCTGAATGTAAGATCTGAGTCAATCAGAACACCAAGGTTTTTGACTTGGTCTTTAGCTTTTAAAGATCGAGACTCAAGATACTTGCAGACAGCAGTCCTCTTTTCCTTGTTACAAAAGACAATCGCCTCCTCCAAGCCGCTCAAACATCCGCTCACATCGACCCGACCAGGTACATTTATTATCAGCATCTTCAGACAACCTACATGTGTTGAAGCTATTGAAGTTCTTCTAAAGAACAAAGTGAGCCACAAACACCGAAACACTCTGTGTGATACTGACTGGCACTGCTAAATGTGCTTTTTATTGCGGGTCTTTAATGAAGTGAGCAGCTGTGTTTGGTACTTTGCATTTTCAAAATATTTTTCTTCATTGTATTTATTTTCTAAATATTTTTTAATCAAACTCAGTTTTAAGTGTAACTCTTTCAATATAATTTTTGTATTTTAATATAGAAGAAGTGGAACAAACTGCCAGTAGAGCTGAAGTCAGCATCCAATGTAAACATTTTTAAATCCATGTTAAAGGCTTTCTTTTTATTTATACTGCGTATGACTGAGAGGGAGATTTTAAATGTTTTTACTGTTGATTTAATGTTGTAATATAAAATAAAATAAATAAAATATTGTGCGTATACATGTAAATAATTACTACGCTATTAGTGCGCATGCGCATGTAGGAGGCTTTCACACGTAGGATTATTTTTCACTACACCGGCCTTACCTTAATATTATACAAATATTGAATAATTATTTAAAAGTTGTAATAGTAATAATGTCAATACCATAATAATCCCCCAAAACAGTAGATCGTGAAGAGCTGTACTATAGGTAGAAGTGGCTTGTCAGTCGAAAAAGGTGCGTGCACCCCTGATTTAGGACAACTAAAAGCAGCACAAGTTGTCATTTTAACCAAAAAAGCTGCTAAATGATCTATAAAGCAGGCTAAACGCTTCACTCTAATAGAAAACAATGGGATGTTTACAGACAGTGGGGCCGTATGACATCATCAATCACGTGATTTCAAGATGGCATAACACAGGTTTTAAAGCGGTAAAATCCCATTTTTTAAATTTAATAAAACTAATATGGTGCAAAAAAAATGTTTTGAAAGGTTTTAGGCCAAATTTGTAAAAATAGTGGAGGATCCCTTTAAATTCTGTCAAGAGATATGTTTTGGTTTTCTACCTCTCTCAGCATGATATGACTAATACTGGTACTGAAGCGCAGGGAGAATGTTTGATCCTGAGGAGAAAATAAACGTACACGACTCCTCCAAAGTGCACTACCTACCTAAACCCACACTGAAGAGCTGAGCCAACCAAAATGACATGACTGATATGAAATAGGGGGTTTACTGGCAGTAAAACGTAAAGTTATATGCAGCATCTAAAAATGTGACATGAAAAAAAAAAAAACCTACCCGGACTTGGGATGATCAAAAGCGTTTGGACAGCATCCATGGAAATGGAAACTGATTTAAATTTGGCCTCCATCCGTTTTGAAGCCGTCACCTTACTTAGCCTCTCCGTGCTCCCGGGACTCCTGCCACGTTCCCCATCGCTCCCTGGAAATCCCATTCCTCAAACGTGACAAGCACCATCTGTGACATCTGTGGCGTGCTCTGGATCTACTTTACTGTGTCAAAACAGAAGCTCTTCAACATTACCTTTATCTCTGGGTGGAGAACGATGTCCTGGGCTTGTCAAATAAAGCAAACGTGCTTCCATCACACTCATTTCAAACATATATATTTCCATTGGAAGTTTGTCCACCACGCAAAACAGTGTCTATTTTCACAGGAAAATGATGTGTGTTAAGATAGCTTGTAGCTTTGGCTTAGTTTTGGTGACATTTCTAGTGACAAATGTAGGATACACATTATTTCCATAGTATCCATTCTGTTTATGTACACAATCATTCCATCATTTGGAGACAGACTGGGTCGTACTGGTAATACAAAATAACTTCATGTTGACATACATCAGTTTGAAATGTGTGTGAACCAACAGAAAAAAAAAGAAAATCCTATTGGCACGCACAAGTTGACCACTTTCTTGTAACTCTCGCTGATGTGTTACTGTTTCTTTGCGTAATCTGTTTGCGTCCCACTATTATTACACGTGTTTTAGGTTGATTGAAATCTTTGTATTGTGCATAAGAGTGACAGAGGGTGTGAATAACTCATAGTATTAGCGTATTATAAGTGGGTTTTTTTTGTTGTATTTTTAGTTGCCAAATATAGGGTAATTTTGTTTGGTTTATGAGTCATTTTATGGGATTTTTTGGAGACTTTTTGCAAATTTCCCTCTTTTTATGTTTTAAGTTATGTCTGTTTTTTGGAGATTTTTTTGTAGTTCTGTTATGAATATGTATAGCTATTGTGTGTCATTTTATACATTATATATTATATATGTTTTTGTTATTTTTGTTGTACTTTTGTATATATTTCTGTAATTTTCTATGTTTTTATTTTTGGAGTCATTTTGTGAATTTTTAGTCAGCTTGTGCTAATGTTGGTTAATTTTGCATATTTCTGTTTTCATTCAATACATTTTTGTAAATTTTTCAGTAATTTATTATATTTTATGGGTCATTTTATGGGGTTTTTTTGGTGACGTTTTGCAAATTTCGATCTTATTTTTATTTGTTTTTAGTCGTCATGTTTGTTTTTTGCCTGATTTGTGTAGTTCTGTTTTGATTTTGAGTATTGTGTCTTTTTATATATGTTTGTGTTGTTTTTTTGTTTATATTTCTTTTAATTTAATATTTTTGTTCATTCTTTGAGTCATATCGTGCATTTTTTTGGGGGCCACACAAAATTAAAACGAGGGCCATGTATGGCCCCTGGGCCGCATGTTGCACATTCCTTGCTGCAGAGAATATAGCAGCGGCATGAGAACATTTTCTGAATTTGTGCTGAAAAGAAAATATGCTGCTTCAAATGTAAGAATCGCTTATCTGTCGGTTTTGCTGAGACCAGTTTTTTTTTTCCTTCCAGTGAGAGTTTTATTTTTCTACTGAAATAAAAAGCTCCTTTTTTTCATTTGTGAAGCGTCGTCTGCTCAATACAGCAGTGACATGGTTCTGTCTAGTTTCCCTTCAACATTATTGGTTTTAAAAGGATAAACATATTTACAAGTTACTTTTCTGACTACATTTTTATATCGCAAATGTCTAATATAAATATTTCTACTACTGACATTATACAGTTGTTTTAGATTGTGTGTTGTCTTTAATTTGAAAAAAATAATAATAATACACTTAAAAAATTAAATGATATCTTATTATTATTATTATTATTATTATTATTATTATTATTATTATTATTATTATTATTATTATTTATGAATTATTAGAGATCTCAGGTGACCCCAGGTTGAAAAATACTATATTAGAGTCAGAAGCATGGATAGATTATCTGTTAAAAACAAACTGTTCGGCCATTTTATTTGGTAAATATTCAACATCATCATCTTCAATAACCCCATTTTGATTGATTTCCTTGCTTAACTCATGGAATTACACAGTTAAACATCAAATTATTCTAAATCCAATAACGTTTTTGATTAAACTTTGATAAAACTCGTTAATAGAGCTACTCGGAATTAAATTAGAAATGACAAGCTTCATTGTCTGGTGTCAGGACCCTCCGTTTAATATGCGTATCAATTACGTATTATAATATAATCATGAGCATGTCAAATAAGAAAAGCCTGTTCCGTGTGTAGATCATCATCGAAGCACAGCGGGAAAGTGTTTTTTTTCTCCTCCTCACATCTCTGCATAGTGACAACCTGCGTAATGTACTGTGTAATATGTTGACCTCGTAGTGGCATCTGTCTAGTAAATTTGCCTGCTGAAGTTTGCAGCTGTGATCTAAATCTGTGTTCGACTGTTGGTACAAAGTGGATTTTCCTCCTAATCACGGTCACACTGTGAGAAGCAGAACACACACAACATTCTTTATCAAGGATTTCAACGCATTTTCTAAAGGGATCATCCACTGTTTTTACAAATATGGCATAAACTCTTTGAAATGTACCTAATAGTAGATCTATGTCTAACAAAACACATTGTTATGCACCATATTGGTTTTATTAATGGGACTACTTTACAGTTTTAGAGCCTGTGTTCCTCCATCTTGAAATCTTGTGATTGATGATGTCACATGGCTCCACTGTCTGTAAATATCCCATTGTTTTCTATTGGAGTGAAGCATTCAGCCTGATTTTTAGCTCATTTAGCAGATTTTTCGGTCAAAATGACAATTTGTGCTGCTTTTAGTTGCTCATTTTTGTTCACTGGCCAAATACGGACCAGTTCGATCACAAGTGGGCCTCAGGTTTTAGGTGAAAAAAGAAATATATTCAACATTAATGTGCCCAAGTTTACACTTCCAGCTATAAATTAGACAAAGTATGGAAGGCCTCGACAATATATAAGCAATACGTGAAAGATACTTAAATTACCTTTTATTTATTTTATTTTATTTTATATATTTTTGGACCATTTATTATTTGTTTGAGGAGATTTTGTGTTATAATTTGAGAAAAATTGCAGGATTTTTGAAACATTTTGAGTTCCTTCAATAACAATTTCTAACTAAATTATTTGGTCATTTACACAATGATTCATGTTTTATATCTTCTAATAAGTACATTTCAAAGATTTTTGGCCACATTTGTAATAACAAAGTCATCTGTAAATTATTTTTCTTATTGTGAATTTGTTTTACATTTCTTTAAGTTTGTTTGCATGCTTTCTCTCACAAGCGATTGTGTTTTTAAAGCTCAATGTTTGGTGTTGAAATGTGAACGTGCTGATGAAGCATAAAAGCAAATATTAACATAAGTATAACTCTTCTGTTTTGCTCCGAGTCTTTGACAATGCATCATTATTTCATGTGACCAGGTACGTCATGTCCTGTGAGGTGTAATTGGGGGAATAGTGTTTACATTAAGCTTTAATCATACATTTCAATATGGAAACATCTGAAAAACATATTCATGAAAGACTAAAAATATTTTAGCAATATTTGTTAACACACAATTACTGGTACTTGAAACACAATGACCACAACATATAACTCATGCACCAACTCCCTGAACCAATTCTGCTAAACTACAAACACAAATTCCTGCTTTACACTCAATTTGCAGTTCTAAAACATACTTTTTTCAAAACACTACACACAATTCTCAGCATTTGACACAATTTTCATGAAGAAAATATCGGGTTTTCACAAGGAACACACTGTCATTCGAAATTCTAAAGTTGATTGTCCTGCTATGCACACTGAATCATCACATGGGAAAACACCTGTCACACAGTTTTACAATTATGAATCAGAGTTTTAGCATAAAAGAGCAACACGTGAGCTCTTCTGTTTTGGAGCAATGGATGCCAACATTGGAAACAGAGGCAGAGCCAACATTGATCGCGATGTGTATGAGATGCTGTGTCCAGAAGCAAAAAGATAAGAGGATGCAGCATAACTTATTTTGTTGTTGTTTTTACTGTAACTGTATACAGTAAATAATTTTGTTTTGCATGTGCAAGTTTGTGTTGGCTGGGATGTACAAGGTAAATTGTTTTTGTGGGGGAAAAACAAAATACATTTGATCAAGTATTTGTGTGTTCTGAGAAAAACAATAGTCTCAAATAATTACAACACACTTATGTACTGTATGTACTGTCTGTAGTAAGTGTAACACAGAAAACAAAAAGGCCTAAGCCATTCTGATGAATGGAGAAGAAGGGTTTTCCATTCATCATAGTGTTTTACATTGAGCACATCAGTGTGTCACGGCAAATTTGCGGTTGTCCTCATTTGGAAACATGATTTGTGCTCTGGTTGAATGATGAAGTCCAGTCGAAGCATGATGATTTCATAAAAAAAGGATTTATTACAAACTAAAAGAAAAAGAGTGCAAAAAAAGGTCTTCCATCCTGTAGGAAGGGCAAACGGGCAGCAACTAACTGGAAAGTTCCACACAGCTTAAACTTTATACAGAAAATTCCCACCCTGATGAGAGGAAAAGGAGGGGGTCAGATTCCCCAACAGTGGAGACGTTGGAGCAATGATATCTGTCTTGATAATGTGTGTGTGTGTGTGTGTGTGTGTGTGCGTGTGTGTGTGCGTGTGCGTGTGCGTGCGCGTGAGTCCACATGTGAGTTTGAGTATGGCCTTGGTCAGATGCAGCTTATCTGTGTGCGTAGGTGAAAGAATGTGAGTCGGCCATCTAAACCCAGTGAAAGGCATAAAACAAGAATCCCATCTTATTATACGTAGGCACTGTTACAGAGCTCTGTTCATCAGAACTTTGGTATGAGACCTTCAGCAGAGACTGTTTGTTGTTGGCACTGGGAATACAGCACAATCTGTCTGTACTGTGAGTAATCGAATCTAAGTACAATGATGTAATGCAGTCATTGTGTATAAACACATGACAAATTGTACACATGAACACACATTTGATGATATGATGATTATTATAATAATTGCCATAACAAGTGTTCAACTGGTTCCTGTAAATATCTATTCATATGATGGTTTGTTTGAGAAGAAATTACATTATTTTGAATGTGAAGTTTTATTTTGCAGGAGAATTGAGAGGTTTTGCCCTTTGTGTGTGTAGGGGAGTTGTGGCCTAGTGGACAGCGGACTTGTAATCGGAGGGTTGCCGGTTTGAGTCTCATGCAAGTCCCTTAAACTCAATTCAACTGCTCCCCGGGCACCCGCAGTTGGCAGCCCACGGCAACCCCTCAGGGAAAACTGGTAAAAATGTAGAGAAGAATTTCACTACTGTGATCAATAAAGGTTACATTATTATTATTTTGGATGTGTGTGTAGAGTTCTGAGAGTATGAGGCATGCTTTCAGAAAATGTGTGTAAACAATCGAGAAAAACTGTAAGCATGTGACATGAGGCAGAAGGAGAAAAGTGGCAGTTGACACAGGTGCTCAGACCACTTTACAGCAGTCGATATAAAAAGTGCCCCCGAGCGTGGCTGATAGCACCACAAATACAAGTCTCAGCAAGGAAAGAAGTCGACAAAGCAGATAAAAAAAAAACAGAGTGAAAGAAGGCACAAAAAGAAAACTGGAAACCTTAACTGATAATACATGCCCGAGTGTGTGCGTGTGTGTGTGTGTGTCTGTGTGTGTGTCGCTCTTTGGCAAAACGAAATCCTTTGGAAAGATTTGACGTGGCTTTTTGTTGGAGGCACAAACATTCACCGAGCCCAGTTTTAAAGGTTGCTCAGCACTATTATTTATCTCTCAGCATCCAAACGATGGCAGAAGCTCAAATGCACGCACACATCCATGCACGCACACATCCATGCACGCACACATCCATGCACGCACACATCCATGCACGACACGTGCGCGCCTGCACACACACACACACACACACACGTACAACGTTGTTTCTTACACAAGTCAAAATGTGCATGTTTGGCAGAAGAAAGCGGTTGTTTAGCTTCATATATCTGTGGCTAGCTTCCAGCCAGGAGGGCTGGAAAAAGATGCTCTGACTGACCGACTGAGAAAAGAGAAAGAGAAAGAGATGATGGAGGAGATAAAGAGAGAGCACAGAGATAAATGACAGTAAGGTGAGAGCCATAGGTGGAGGATGAACAGGGCAACACACGGTGGATGATTTGTAAATTGACGAGATTCCATTAATCTCCCATAATGCACTGCTCATGGCTGCAGTGAAGAAAGGCACCATGGGAAGAACGTTCAAAATTATTTATAACCCTCACTTATGGTGTTATCCAGGAGAAAAGCATAAACTCACACAGCTAACTTCTGTGTAATCCAACTAAACCAATAACGGGAAACTTGTGCATCGTTTTATTTTTATTTTTGAAAATTGGTTTCAGATTGATTTTGGTCTTTTTTCCATTAATATTTATATTTATGAATTCTGAATTGCATTTAAACACCAGGATTCTTTTGTCAGGAATACCATGTGTTTCTTCATTGTATTTTTCTGTCATTTCATGCGTTTTTGGAGTTGTTTTTTGCATTTCTGTTGCAACAGAATACAAAAAAATTACTCCAAATTGACAAAAATGTTACTCAAAAGGACAACAAACAATACTCAAAAACCACAGAATTACAACAAAAATACACAAAATTACTCCAAATTGACAAAAATGTTACACAAAAGGACAACAAACAATACTCAAAAACCACAGAATTACAACAAAAATACACAAAATTACTCCAAAAACATATAAAATGACAGTTAATTACATAAAATGACAGATGAATACACAAAAAGATAATAGTTAAGTGAAAAAGGCACTTTAGGGAGAATTTTTTTACAGGCCTGACTCAAAGTGTTATCCAGCTGAAAAGCATAAACTCACACAGGTGACCTCTGTGTAATCCAGCTAAACCAATAACATTGGTCATTGTAACAGGAAACTTGGTTTTCTTTTTGAATAATGTCTCAGATCGATTTTAGTCACCACTGCCTGTCCAATACTGCTGACCCTGCAACTTTTTAATGTTTATATTTATATTTATTAATTCTAAATTACATTTAAACATAAGAATTGGGTGAGAAATAGATAAAAGGACTCTAAAATATATGCGCGAACAAAAAATCACAAAAACAAAACACAACAGAAACTAAACTAAATTATTCCAAAAACACATACAATGAATACACAAGATAACAGAATACACAAAAATGACTTCAAAACACATACATTTACAAAAATATTACACAAAAGGACAACAAAAAACACTTAAAAACCACAAAATTACAATAAAATACGAAAGAAATGTGTCCAAAAACAAATAAATGACAGAAAAATACACAATAAGACAAGTATTCCCCCAAAACCACAAACAAACAACAAAAATGTACAAAATGACAGAAATGACAAAAATATACATATAATAATAGAAAAATACACAAAAAGACCTCAATGTTACACAAAATGACTCCAAAAGCAGGAAACAACTACAAAATAGAAACTTGTATCTTGTTTTTGTTTTCTTTTTGAATAATGTTTCAGATTTATTTTAGTCACCACTGCAGGTTCAATACTGCTGAACCTGCAACTTTTTCCCATTAATATATCTACATGTATCAATTCTGATATGCGTTTAAAGACCAGGATTATTTTGTCAGGAATCCTGTGTGTTTTTCTCACTGTTCTTAATTTTATTGAAACACTTTATCATTTATTCAGCTATATTTGAGTGAATATATACCTTCCCTTATTTCCCTCTGCTTCCAACACAACAGAACAGAATGTGTGTTCCTTGTGGTCCTTGTGTCCAGCATGTGTGTAAAAAATTGAGAAAAACTGTAATGCCATTAAACCTCAGCTGCCAAGTGAATATTTTCTCTGTAGCTGCGTTTCCAATAAAAACTTGAAATAGAAAGTAGTTATAATATTTTTAGTCTTTAATGAGGATGTTTTTTAGATGTTTCCATATTGAAATGTAAGGTTAAATGTCAATGAAAACACTATTTCCCCAAAATACACATTACAGGACGTGATGTAGCTGGTCACATGAAATAATGTCATGTTGTCAAAGACTTGGAGCAAAAAAGAAGAGCTGCGGTTATGTTAATATTTGCTTTTATGCTTCATCAGCACGATCGCATATCAACACCATGACAACATTGAGCTTTAAAGACACACAAACGCTTGTGAGAGAAAGCATGCAAACAAAGTTAAAAAGAAAGACAACAGAATACACAAAAGGTACTCCAAATCACATAAAATGACAAAAATATTACAAAAAATATGCATTAATTACTCAAAAAATACACAAAATGACTCCAAAAAGCACATAAAATGACAATAAAAACACAATTATGTAAAGGCACAACAAAAAATGTACAAAATGACTGAAAATAAATACATATAATAACACAAAAACACAAAATGACTTCAAAAACATGAAAAACAACTACACGCCCCTGCAATTGGCAACCCACTGCTTCCCCTCGAGGAAAATGGGTAAAATACAGAAAAGAATTTCACTACGGTGATTAATAAAGGTTACATTACACAAAAACACAAAAATGAAAACAAAATGCACATTATGAAACAAAATATTGTACATATAAGGACAACAGAAATACTACATGAATGTTGATCATGTGACCCTCGGATCAGGTAAAATCCTGTTTGTGAGCCTGAGGTGATAAAAGTTGCCCATCAGAAAACTGTAGGCACGTTTTTGATTTCAAGTCTCTCCTAACTATGTGAATAAAAAGCATGTGAGCAGACAGATGTGTTAACAAGGAGAAAAAACATTTAGAATAAAATAAAGAACTTGTCATAAATAGATCTGACACATGTGAAGTAACATTAAATGTAAAGAACATCCAAATCAGCCATTGTGAGCTTAAAGAAAGCTGTGTTGTTCACCTTCTTCACAGTAAATAAATGTACGTTTGATGAGGGGAGGCTGGGTGATTGTCGGGAAAACCTACGTCAGTGCTGCTAGTGCTGTTTCCCCCGGGGACGCCGTTTCCATGCCAGATACACATTGCTGATTAAGACACTGATCCTAGTATTGATGGGGCAATAAAATACAAGAAACTTCAACACATATTGATTTAGAATGGAACCCAACACTCACACACACACACACACACACACACACACACACACACACACACACACAACTCTGTCTGCATTCCTGCAATGATACAAAGACCACACATACTCATATAAACTACAATATAATCCTCTCAAATATGTAGCTTCTAAAGAAAATATGTGGAAAGCCATTATCCATCTACACACACACACTGTCGATATCTATTATTTATATATATATATATATATATATATATATATATATATATATATATATATATATATATATATAAATATCGGGTCCAGAGGCCTGGGAGCTTGAGGGTTCTGTGCAGTATCTTTGCTGTTCCTAGAACTGCACTTTTCTGGACCGAGATGTCTGATGTATTTCCTGGGATGTGCTGGAGCCACTCCTCCAGTCTGGGGGTCACTGCCCCGAGTGCCCCAATGACCACGGGCACCACTGATGCCTTCACCCTCCAGGTTTTCTCCAACTCTTCTCTGAGCCCCTGGTATTTCTTTATATATATATATATATATATATATATATATATATATATATATATATATATATATATATATATATATATATATATATATAATAGATTAACCTGAGCTTTATACCCAGCAGGAATTTCCATCTGTGGATCGATGAGAGATGTAGCTACGATCGACAGTTGTGAGTGGCCTGAAGGAGTGTTGCATTATGGGGAATCTCGTGCCCCAATGGAGCCTTTGGCTTCCACTCTATATTGTGCACACATTGCATTGATGTGTAAGCACATGGCATGTATGTGGATGCTCAACATGCCTGAAAGCAAAGAAACAGCCAAACATCCACCTTTATTATCTTTTAAACCCTCAGTATTGTCTTAAGGCTTGAATAGGGAAAACTGTTTAAGCATAAATGTGATATTGATCACATCAACCTAGTTAAATTCTAATAGTACTCACATTTGGAGTGCATGTGCTCAATTTTGGGTTACTAGTGCACATGTTGAGCAAAAATGGTTACTCGTACTACAAGTAAGCCTTATATGCTAATAAGGGGGCGGGGAAACACAAATTCAGGCTTTCCATCAGCTTTGAAAATTATTACAACCTTTTAAGGAGCTGGATTTGTTTATAATCCCTCCTACCTTATTTGCATTAGTTCTTCTGGCAGCCTGTTCCTAGTGAAAATTTGGTTACTCTAATTGTGAGCTTTTGAGTGTACTCTAAGTACTAGTAAACACAAACTTTGTTTTGCCAAAGTTTTTGACACACTAGTGCCAAAAACCAGACATCTTTTTCCCAAATGTGTTCCGAATGACAATTTTGCCCATATATTATAATAAATAAAATAATAATTATATTATAATGTACTATTATCTCCTATATAATTGTACTCCACTGTACGATTAATTCCACAATTTTAAATAAATACAACACTATAATCATATACATAAAACTATAAACATAAACATCTGTTTATGTATATACAGTACTAATATGCTGCAAGTCTGAAATATTGTTAAATATCTTTAATTATTCTTTCATGTGGTAGATTTAATAGTTGTTTTTAAGTCTGTTGATCTATTAGAGCAGAACATGCAGCTTCTTTTGGAACAATAAAGTTTTTGTCCTTGAGCTACATCAGATTTGTTAATTTCAGCAATATCCATGATGATGATGTATACAATACATGTAAAACATTAGAAAATAAACACATCATACTTTCAGAACATCTTTTTTTTTTTACCTCAAACTGGTATTATTACCCAAATTATTTTTGAATTTAACCTAAAATGATGGGCTTTTACATAACTTTTCCTTTAATGTAATTTCGTATTGCAAAGAAAAGAAGAGAAGCTGCATTGTGCTTTAGAAATAATGTTCATTTGCATTGCTTTGTCACTTACTTCCTTTCTTTAACGGCTCAGGGTGTTTGAGCTTTCTTTAAATTATCAAAAAATGCACCGTTTAACACAATTTGGGTGTACGCTTAAAACACCGTTTCCTATGCTTTTGTCAGGTATTGTGCTTCTTGCTCGTTGCTATTCTTATTACTTCCTCATTTCCTATTCTGAGAAATGCATGGGGAGGGGGAGCTCATTTTGGTGGATTCTATTGTGGGTTTGGTAATTGCTGTTACTTGAATCACTTTTTTTGTTCTATTGTGCTCAATGATTTGCCTGCTACATCGTCTGTGTGAGTCATCGCTTTTGTGAGGAAACGTAGCTAATTAATTTTATTCTAAAAGCACAAGATTCTAGTTAGCAGCTGTTTTTTAAGTTACAATTTAACTGTGTTTTCCCCCATAATCTCAAACACGGTTGCTACTTATCCTAATGGGCTCCAGAAATGTCCTCCGAGAATTGTCATCACATCCCATGCTTGTGTTTTGTGCCAAATGTGCTGTTTGCAAACTGTGGGTGTTACAGGAATACAGTGCACTCATATGCAAAGTTTGAGATTCTTGACAGCGGGGGCAAAATAAAAAATAGTATATAGTATATAGACTGTCTCGAGATTCAAGCTAACCACAGTGTGTGTAACAAATACAATACTGCAAAAATTAGTAACATAATTGATCATAGTGACCAGTGTTGGGAATGTTACTTGAAAAAGTAATTAGTTACAGTTATTCACTACTTGTTCCAAAAAGTAACTGAGTTAGTAATTGAATTACTCTATAATAAAAGTAACTCATTAACAAGGAAAGTAACTATTTGCGTTACTGTTAAAAAAAAAAAAAAGTTGCTGTTTGTCAAAGAATGAGAATATTTCCTTTCCTTGATGGAAAGGCGATCTGGCGCGCTCTGGGGTGCCTGGTCGGTGCGCCTGGAGGCCGGCGGGGCAGCTTGCAGCATCCCCTTGGTGTCCTCGGCGACTATGGGCGTGGTTGTCGTCCCTGGGGGCGCTGCTCTCGGTGCTGCTTCCGTTCCGGGTCCTTCTGGCCTGGGGTCCGGACCCTGCTGGGTCTGGGCCCACCGTTCCGCTCGGCTCTGGCCGTCTGCTGGGCGGGGGCCCTGGCTCCTCTGCTGGGGTCTCGGGCGGGGGGCTCTCTGGGCCCTTCCCTCGGGGGGTTGGGTGCTTGGGTGTGGGTGGGTGGGGGGGCTGGATGTTGGCGGGGGGCCTTGGGGTTGGGGGTTGGGGTTGGTGGGGGGATGCGCTGGGTGCTCGGATGCTTGGGGCTTCCTCGGTTGTGTGTGTGGGGAGCGGTGGCTGCCTCTCGGCCTGGGATCTTGGGGGCATCTGGGAGGGTTGTCGGCCGCGGGGGGGTGGCCTGGGGTTCCCTGGCCCCCGCTCTTTCTGCTGGCCTGGCTGCATCTGCGGGCCCAGAGCAGTTCCTGGGTTTGCAGTTGCGTTTTTTTTTTTTTTTTGCACATATACTCGTATACGATGCACTGGCACGCCTTGGGATGTAGGATAAAACTCATACTGGGCTTAACCTTAGACACGTTGATCCCAAATACCTGCTTTAGGTACTACCACTCACTCATTCCCCCTGTTCACAGCCACCACCATTATAGCTAAGCTTCACACTTGTCACCATACTGGCTGGATTACACAACATAATAAGCACAATTTATTCTACAACCTCACACCTCACCCTCACCGCAAAACAGTCTATTCTTCCCCACCTTTTCTATTTCCTGCCTTGAGTCTCTCCTCCCTGCTCCCTTTCCCCTCCCCTTCCCCCTCCCCCTCCACTTAGGTGTAACACTGCTCTCCCTTTTTATATCCTCCCTATAATAAAAGATTTCTTACCCTTCCTTAGGCAGGGCTGGTGATGGTCACAATTAAAAAAATAAAAAATAAATAAAAAATATGCGTGTCATGAGGTGCTTCATTAATTTTGAGTTGCTTACAACAGATGTCGACAAAGTCTTCTCTCCTGGATATAATGAACACTTCACATACACGTTCTTGTCTTTGACCACAATTAATTTAAAGTAGTGTTTGTATCACCACCTTAAAAATTACAACTTTTCATCAGACTGCTCCACGCTCACCATCTCTGCTGCTTCATCCAATCTGCTGTGTGTGTGTGTGTGTGTGTGTGTGTGTGTGTGTGTGTGTGTGTGTGTGTGTGTGTGTGTGTGTGTGTGTGTGTGTGTGTGCGTGCGTGCGTGCGTGCGTGCGTGCGTGCGTGCGTGCGTGCGTGTGTGTGTGTGAAACGGCGTAAAAAGTAATTAGTTAGATTACCCCGTTATTGAAAAACAAACGCCGTTACATAACACCGTTATTTTAAACAATGAGGTGCCTCATTAGATTTGAGTTGCTTACAATGGATGTCCACAAAGTCTTCACTCCTTGATATAATCATTTAAAATAGTGTTTGTATCGCCACCTTTAAAATGACAACTTTTCATCGGACTGCTCCACGCACGCCATCTCTGCTGCTTCGTGTGTGCTGGCACATGTGTAAAAACACTGGCTCTGATTGGCTACCATGAAACATGATGTCGCCTTAGCCAATCATAATCGCTCACCTTGTTTTTAACCCACCTCCTCACTACAGCTGCGTATGAAGCCAGGGGAGCTTTCGGATAACAGTTTATTCAATCAATGCATGTAACGCACCGCATTTAACATTCTGTAACGTTAAAGGCGTTGTAACAGCGTAAAAAGTAATTAGTCAGGTTACCCCGTTACTGAAAACAAAATGCCGTTACCTAACGCCATTATTTTAAATAATTTAAAGTTATTCCAAACACTGATAGTGACTACTAAAATTTGCGTCGATGTATCGTTTAATTTAAGGGATTAAATGCTTCTCAAATAGCAGCATATCACAAGTATCATATACTGTTTTAGTTATATAAACCATCCTAAGACACAAACATCACAGCAAATACAGTCAATTATTTTGACAACCTTGAAAAAAAAAAATATCAACATAAACAAGCCTGCACTCCTCATCTTTATTGAATCCATATATTCCATCTAAAGTGGTCTCAAAATCTTCCAAAGACATTCAAAAATCTAATTAATTAAATAATTAATCCCAGCATTTAGCCCAGCACACAATAAAACTGCTGTTTAAAATCAACATCCTATTTATAAGAAAAAAGCACCCTACTTTTGTAGCTCTGTGAGGCTGACTGTCATTAAAAATCCTCCTTTTTAGATTAATGTGGTGAATTCGTGATAAAATCAGGCCGCAGGCCGCTTTCTGCTCCATTTTTGCTGCAGTGCCAAACATGAATTGCTGGGTGCAGTTTTGCAACAGAAGAAGAACTAGCGTAAAGTCTCAAAAGTTTGGGACCATTTCATTGAAAACCTGTACTACACACTTGCGGTAGAATTAACATCGTCAAACATCGTGTGACGTGAAACTAATAGTAAATCATAGAATCAGACGTTTCAAAAACCTTCATATGTCCGTTTTTTTATATGAGTTCAGAACTAGAGTTACAGAAAGATGTAGGCTCCGCTGTGGCCTTGAAAGGGAAACGATGGTCACATGACTCCTGTGCTAGAATGAACTTCAAATATACATTTCTTCTTCTTCTTCTTCTTCTTCTTCTTCTTCTTCTTCTTCTTCTTCTTCTTCTTCTTCTTCTTCTTCTTCTTCTTCTTCTTCTTCTTCTTCACTGTATTGCATTCGTCAGCTCATTGATGCCAATGGTGGAGGTTGAGAACAGTGATAGTTTCTAATTAACACTGTCCACACTCGTCTTCCATCCATCTCACATCGATCCCGTTAACCCAGCAGCTATTTATTTAATTTTATTTGGCCAGAGGACCATGCAGAACGTTCCCTGTCCCCTGAAAACTAAAAGTAGCATATCGACCTTCACGTTTCTTATCTTACATGCAAACCCATCTGCTCTCCAACCCCAGATACACACACGTGCAAGCTCAAGTACACCCCCCCCCACCCCCCCGTCCATCTAATCCTTAATTACCGTGTCTAATGAGGCCCCGACAGCAGAGGTCAATCAACTAATTACAGAATCACCAGATGAAAGGATGAAGGAATGGAAGGGCAGTCAGTCACAGACCTTGGATCTTTAATTAAAACCTGAACATCAACAACATCATCATCATCATCGTTGTCGTCGTCATCGTCATCGTCATCGTCATCATCATCATCATCATCATCATCATCATCATCATCATCATCATCATCATCATTGTCATTTTTTTAAAGTACATTTTATGTCCATCATGTAGAAAGAACCAGATTTCTGGGCTGGACGTTTCTCAGGTTTGCATAAATTCCAGCAGTGCTAGACATATTTTTATCCTCAGACACTTGTTAAGGAACCTGAACTGGGAATTCTACCTTTCCAAATGCAAATGTCAGCAGATAAATGCTGTGCAATACTGAGGGTTCAAATCATCATAAGGGCAAAATTTTCATTATGAGCATATTTGGAAAAAAAAAATCTCCAGGCCCGATACTTTTTACATATTGTTTTCAGGTCAAAATTGTTATCCACTTATCAAGTGTGTATTGTTTAATAAAAAGAAAAAAATATTCTTGCTTTTTAGGATTTCGATATCATCAACCGAACCCAAGGAAATCCCAGAACAACTTTTCGATGTCAATGTTTAAAAAGCCAATGAAGGACATTAGGTATTAGAACAGGAATCATTGAGTTGTAGCTCAGTGTGTGATGGCTGTGACCAACTTTCATGTTATCCATTCCACTCCGTTACCTTTTTGTGGAAAGACCTTCATCATTCAAGAATTCAGCACTGCTGCTATGCTGCTCATACAGCACAGCTAACATGCTAACATGCTAACATTAAGTTTGCTACTGCAACCTCGACGATAAATTCCACGGTTTTCAACATCCCAAATGTGCCCCAAATAAAAATTTCACCATGTATTATAACTTCACATTACTATTTTTAAAGAAAAGAAAAGTGCACATGTTAAGCTTTGGGAAACATTTCAGTTCTAAATGTATTTAGCTCTCACAACAGTGAGATAAATAAAAAACTGGAGAGTGAAGTTGTATGAAGGCAGATCTTTGTGATATTCTAAATCTGGCTCCTGACATAGGTGGGTGTTCACATCAGTCTCTATTTCCTGCAATCCTCGCTGTGCACAGATGAGTAGAGCTGTCTTATACAGGATATTTTTTTCCCTTAAGGCTGCGAGGAAGAACGTTACACACTCCATTATTTTTATATGCCCTGGGCACATCACTCAGATCCATTCACGAATATTTTTTTGCTTTCACTTTACTGCATGATTGAGACTTTTTTGCCAATTGCTTCCAATTTGAAGATCGGACAAGAGAAATGGAATAAAAAAGAGAGAGAGAAATGGAAAAACCCCTGCAGGAAAGAAAATACTTCTTAAATCAAAATGTTATCTGGTATTTTTTCTGCTATCTTTAAATAATATACTTGTAAAATATTACCATTTAAATGCTAGTTTTTCAAAAACCACTCTCTGGATGAAACAGTATGTGGGAAACAAGCCTTTTAATGTTGGCTTTGAGTGATAATCTATTCTATTTTCATCCACATTTATTTTAATTCAGCTTTCAGTTGTCCTCCTTATCCTAAATCCAATCTGAGATGCTTTTGAAATTGAAATTACTTTTTTTTCAAGGCTTGAAATTAGTCATCTGTACAGTCTTAATATCCCTTGACTTTGTATCCAAATATGGTAAATGGTTATCAACTGCTTTCATGTTTATGCAAGTGAGATTTTTATTTTTTGAATATTTCATTATTACTTCAACCTTGACACATGTGGACAAAGAGTTATTCTACTAATATTGAAATTAACTCACAGATACATTTGAGCTAATGTGACACAAACATACTGCAGCTTTAAATGCAAATATTGGGTTTTAAATTCCACAGCAGTCACAATATTACATACAAGGGAAATGAGTCTGATTGTTTGAAATATTAAAGACCTGCTGGGGATGAAAATGATTATTTACATTGTCAGAAAAGTTTTGCGCTTTGCATTGTGGGATGTGGAGCCCCGTAGACGGATTCATAGAAGTCTTTTTACTTCATTCTGTCATCCTTGTTGCAAAAACATAATAAATCACAATATGAATCAACACTGTGGAATTATCGTCTCCAGCTGCTTTTGTAAAATCCAATTAATAAAGAAAATGTTATATTTAACACAATCTGAGAGTAAGTTTTACTCTTGGTTTCCTGAGGTGCCACTTGTTGACTCTGTTATATAACAGCTTGTGGTGTAAACCATGAGTATATTTTCATGATGGGAATGCATTAACACCAGGACACAATTTATGCAGGAAAGATGAAAGAGAAGTGCATGGATTCTGCACTGTGGCAGCTTCATTTCCTTTGATTGACGTGATCTTTTCCAAAGATCTCTGCAGACTCCAGCTGCTGCATGCTGCTGCTGGTTATGTGCACGAGCAAGACAATAAATCGCTGTTTTAATAACGCCATTCTCAAGGTAACTGTGACTATAAACAACTTTGTCCCACATACTCAACAACTTGCTGTTATCTTCTTCCCAGAGGAAGTGGAGCTGAGGCAGAGCATTCCTAATTAGGATCACAAAAACTAGTCAACCTCAGAGTGACTGGATTATTTAACATCATCATTTCACACATTTACAAATGATGGCATGTCCCTTGAGTTCATGTTATACAAACAAACAACTTAATGTAATACATGCTTATGATTAATCTCAATCAGTATGTTTCAACCTTTTCTGAGCCAAGGTACTGTAGATCTTTTCATTGAAAAAAAAAAATCCCAAGGCACACCACCAACCAAAAATGTTAAAAAAGGAAACTTTACGCTATGGCAGCTTCCATCAGTCTGTCCCAGGGCAGCTGTGGCTACAACAGTAGCTTACCACCAATAAGTGTGGAGTGAAAGAATAATGCCTTAATTCTGTAAAGCGCTTTGACATTCAATGATAAAGCGCTGAATAAAATCCAATGCATTATTATTATTATTATTATTATTATTATTATTATTATTATTATTATTATTATTATTATTATTATTATTATTATTAAAGTGTCTTGAATATTAATCAAATAAACACAAAGAAAAACCTTTTCATATTTCTTCTTTCTAATTAGAAGTGAAATAAACAATATGCTGTGATTCTTATCAAAGTGTCTTGAATTCAAATGTAAAACAAAACCAAAAATATGATTAGAACCAGAATTGACTTTTATTCTGTTAAATATGGTTTTGTTTTATATATTTTGTATTTGTATTATATAATTTAATTATTATTATTATTATTATTATTATTATTATTATTATTATTATTATTATTATTATTATTATTATTATTATGTGTAGATTAAGATAAAAATGCAGCAACAAGTATTTGGGTTATCCTGGCACATCAGGCTCATCATCAGCTCAGGGCCCTCCCCCTCGCTACACACAGCCCAGACAGCAAATGTTGAACCCTCCAAGAACTTTCCAGAGAGTATGGAGACTCCCCAATACATCAGCCTTCTGCATTACCCAGATTGTCAGAACAGCTGTATACCCGGTAGAGAATCTGGGCATTCTCCTGACCGAAGGCAGAAGGTACCAAACCGAGGGTCCGAGAATAATGGGGAGTCGGACAACTTCGTACTTTGAATGCAAGCGAGACATTTTGTTGGCGAGGTTTGCATACTTGGTATATTTTTCCTGTCTTGCCAATCACATTGCTGTCAAAAGGGACAGAAAATTCAATAATGTAAATGACTTCATTGGACATATAGGACAAGATCAGGTTTGTTTGCATTGATTACCCGCAGGCTGTATATGGGCCTGTTCCAGAGCAGTTATAAATGTTCACTTTCCATGACGCCCTGAACATATTGTGGATCATACCATGGATGGAACTCATCATCAAAGCCACGTGCATGCTGGAATCAATAGTGGAATGTTCGTGCAACTCGTTTCAAATAAGCAGTCTGTGCCAAAGCAGGACATCCACTCACTAGATGCTGGACTGTTTCGCCAAACTGGTTGCAGAGCCTACACCCTCCTTCAAAATACAAGCTGAATGGTTTCAGGTTGGAAGTGACTGGTCTTGAGCCGCAAAAAGGAAACCCTCCTTCTCACTCTTTAGACCAGCTGATTTCATCCAGGCAAAGGAGTCACAAGGATTGCTGTTTTGTTCCACACACCACACATAAACACTGTGCAGTGGCTTCCCAAAAAGCTGATCCTCGAAATATTGACCCTGGCTTGACTTGATGTGCCTCTTTGCCTGGTTCACTCCGATTTCTACATTGTCGACGAGTACGAAGGGGCCCTCAAGGCGAAAATCTACCCCAGCTTGTGTCCAATACCCTGCGCACGCTTGAAGTAACTATGGAATGTTCTGCTTTGGTTGTGAGTCTTGACATTTGACCAGCGGATCATCTGACAGATAAATGTGTACAAAAGTACAAAATAAAATCCTGTCATACAGAGCCTCCACATTAATCAGACCTTGTCCTCCAGAACTGATTGGCATATAGAGTCTATTGACGGAGGAATGAGGATAGTGGCATCTGTTGTCAGACATGATCCGACAGGTTAAACAATCAAGACCCTCAAGCTCTTGTTTGGTCCAGTCAATAACTCCAAAAGAATAGGATGCGACTGGGACTGCATAGGTGTTTGTAGCCTTGACCTTGTTTTGAGCATTGATTTCTGAGCTCCAGATCTTCTTGAGTCTCGATTTATATTCTGCCCTGACCTTAATCTTGTCGAGTCCAAATGACATAGAAATGTCCTTGGAGAAGGACTCAACAAGGCGGACTTGATCTTTCAAATTGTCCTCCCCTTTATCAATAAGTTCAAGGTCATTCATATAAAGAAGGTAAATCAGGGGTACTGGGGATCTGTGCTGTGGGGGGCACAGACCAATTATTGGTCGAGAATTGTCTTCTGGACCAATAATTGGTCCTTGCATCCCCGACATCCTTTTCTTGCACCCTTTTTTTCCACGTAGATGATGTCATTGGTAGAACAAAATGACCCAACCACCTGTGTCAAACACCCAGTAAAAAACTTGTACTGAGTGTTCAAGCAAGTGATGGGACGGTGATTTTTAGGGTCTGTTATGTCACCTTTCTTGGGAAGGAGTATAGTTTGCCCTCTTCAAAACCATGCAGGTATATCCCCAGTGTCAAGAAGATTGTTGAAAGAATGAAGAATAAAAGAAAGGACACTGGAGAACTGTTTCCAGTACTGATTTTGAATGCCATCTGGCCCTGGTACAGTACTGGACTTGGACTTTTTGATAACTGTTTTTAGACAGGGTTCAGTGATGACACTGGACAAGGGAGATGTTACCTTATCATGCATGTTAGCACTGTATTCCTCTGGCCATGGTTCCTCCAGGTTACAGTCGCCAGGTATAGACCGCAACTTTTTCCAGAACCTTTCACCAATCCATGGTAGGCCGCTTGTCATCAGTTTCACTACTGAAATCCAACTGTCTGTAAAACTGTTTTTCATTTTGTCTGAAGATTTTATTCTGTTTGACAAATGTTTTTCTCTTTTCCCATTTCTTTTTTCATTCAGTCCAAACCTTGAGCTTTGATTTCAGAGTCTAAAATCTGAATTGAAAATGTTTTCTTTCGTTGTTTTGAATTTTGTTTTGAATTTCCTCCATACTGATTTTTGTCTTCTTGTCATTAGCTCTCCAGATTTTCTTAAGTTTAAACACAGCTCAATCCAAGAAATATCTTGTCTAGTATGTTTGATTATTGTTAGAAACCGGTTTTCCTTCGCTTTCTATCAGATTTGGAATTTTGCTTTTCACTGGAAACTGCATGTAGTTCCTGTAAGGTTCGAGCAGCGGCATACACACGACAATTGAGAGGTGCCTGAGTTGGTCACATAGATTTAGTTCTGTTAGGAACACCCGAGAAGTGTGGATTTTAGACAAGTGGTCCAAGATATTCTTGGCTGGGTTCTGTGGCTCCCCCTGAGGCAAGTCCCATCTCCAGTGTTGGTGGTTTGTTCACCGGAGGGAGGCTGACTGGGCTGCGGACATGAATTGGAACTGTTATTGTGTCGTTCTGTAACCCAGTGAAATGACCAGCTTCAGGAGGTTAGCCCTAACTGGCTGGTGTACTTTAGTTCAGGGGGCCGAAGCCCACCCTATCCAGGCCGACCACAAGGAGGCGTACACCATCAGGATATTATTATTATTATTATTATTATTATTATTATTATTATTATTATTATTATTATTAAATAATAATAATTATAATAATAATAATAATAATAATAACATTAGTAGTAGTAGTAGTAGTAGTAAAAACATTTATAATACATTCTTTGTTCTGTTGTTAAATGTTAACAGTGTTAGTTTTCAAAAATATTTTTTAGACCAAATAGGTGAAATTGAATAATTTCCTACGACATACCTGACCTTGTGTGCCGCGGCTCAGTGATTAAAAAACCCTGATCTACAATATATTAAGTGATCATTGCTCTTCTGTTTTATATAGGATCCATACACGTGAACGAAGGCATTTTCTATTCAAACCTATTTTTTCTAAGTTAAAGTCAGTATAGGTCAATAGTATTTAAATCTGTTACGAGTTGCATCAAATCAGATTAGTTCACAGTGTAATGTTAATGTAGAAAGACAGACATGACCACATGACAAAGATATTAGCTTGTAGATGAAGAGTAGGTCACAGATAACATGATAATAAGTGAACCCTTTCTAATTCTCTCTTCAGTTTTGCCCTGCCTGCAACAACCTGACAGAAATCTGCAGAGAAAATTAGTCTAGTGGCACATTTCAGTGAAAGGATGCAGAAAACATTCAAACTAGCTGCAAGTAGATACAAAAAAAAAGCTTCTGTAATAGGACAAGTTTTAAAGAAGGTTTAAAATGATCACCTGCAGTCAAGGATAACAAGTTTTTATTTATTTTTTGTTTTTGGTAAAATAACTTTAAAAAATACAAATATGAGATTTAAATGTGAAGCTAATATTTATGCTTCGATAAGACTTTTAATTTTTATTGTAATTGCATTTTCAAGTATACAGTATGTCCGCATGTCAGCAAATATCTTGAGTCTCGATCTTTAAAAGTTAAGGACCAAGTCTGAAACCTTGGTGTTCTGATTGACTCAGATCTGACATTCAGCAGTCATGTCTGTAGTCCTGTAGTACCTTGCCACTGAGCGGGGGTGAGTGTAGGGTTGTGGGGGATTGTGGGGGGTCAGAAGGGGAAACAGCCCATGGTTCTGTCAGGGATCAAGGAAGTTGGAAGGGACGTACGTCGCCTCTGTAACGGGCCAGCCTGTCACTGTGGAGGTGGCAGTAGAAAGCTGTAAACCACCTCTCCAAGCTTTTCCAACACTTCACACAGCCCCATCCAGTGTCAGTCTAACTTAGGGTACCAGCCCTTTTTTCGCTTTGGGCTATAAACCCAGACCAAGTCACGAGCCCCAAAATCTGTCCCTCTGGTCTTCATGTCATAGTTCAGCTTTTGTCTCATTCCCGCTGGTCACGAGCAAACGCGTGGGCTGACTCCATCAAGTTTTGGAGGTACCTAGCATATTCCGGTCCAGGTGGAACCATCGGTGTATCTAGAGGTTTTCCAAATGCCATTTTCGCAGGGGTTCCCATTTCTCGTCCCAACATAAGCAGGGCAGGCGTGCATGCTGTAGACTCTTGTACAGCAGACCTGTAGGACTGCAAGACAAGGGGGAGGTGCATGTCCCAGTTCCGTTGGTGTTCTGCAGTGAGGATGGCAAGTTGTTTTGCCAAGGTTCTGTTAAACCGCTCGACGAGTCCGTCACTCTGGGGGTGTAAAGGAGTAGTCCGAGTTTTTTGCATTCCAGGGCGTTCACACATGGCGGAGAAAACTGCCGACTCAAAGTTCCCCCCCTGGTCGCTACGGATAATCTCCGCAGCCCCAAATCTGGAGAACTTGCCCTCGACCAGCATGTCCACCACAGTCTCTGCTTCCTGGTCTGGTAAAGCATACGCCTCTGGCCATTTTGTGAAGTAATCCATAGTGACAAGGACATAGCGGTTCCCCTTGTCTGTGCGTGGGAACGGACCCATAATGTCCACTGCTACTCTCTCCATTGGGGCCCCTACTGCCAGCTGCTGGAGCGGGGCACGCAATTGATCTTGGGGGCCCTTGTGCGCCGTGCAGAGGTTGCAGCAGCGGTAAAAGTCTTCAACATCTCTCCTGAGCAGAACCCAGTAGAAACTTTGACGAAGCCAACGGAGGGTTTTGGAAACTCAAAAGTGTCTCACTCCAGCTGTTCCATGACAGGAGTTTAGCACATCCTCTTTTAGGACCCTGGGGACTACCACCTGCCACTTACTCTCTCCTGTAGCCGGCTCTTTCCAGGCTCTCTGAAGCACTCCATCTTTCACCCTGAGAGCGGTGAACTCTTCAAACAGTCCTTTCATGGCAGGTGAGCACCCATTGACTTCATCCCATTGTGCATTGCAGGCTGGTCCATTTCTAATGTGCATGGGGTCTCGCTCCTCCTCAGCGTGGAGTTCTCCTTCCCGGGCCTCTCTCTTCTCGCAGTACCGGCATCCATCGGGGCACAGGGGCGCCGGGACATGGCATCAGCCTTGCATCCTGCTCGGTACTCGACTTTGAAGGAAAACGGTGCCAGTTCTTCCAACCAGCATGCAATCTGCCCCTCTGGCTCCTTAAAAGACGTTAACCACTGGAGTGCAACGTGGTCAGTTCGGACAGTGAAGGGCAGGCCACAACAAATAATATTTGAAGTTCTTTATTGCCCTCACTATAGCTAGGAACTCTTTGCGAGTCACACAGTAGCGTCTTTCAGCCTTGTTGAAGGTTCTGCTGAAGTATGCGACTACCTTCTCCCCCTCCGGCCCCACCTGGCTCAACACCGCTCCAGTTCCGATGTCGCTGGCATCCGTATCCAAAAGAAACGGCAGGCTGGGGTCCGGTGGGGTGAGGATGGGCGACTCTGTCAGGGCCTTCTTGAGGTTGATGAGGACATGGCAAAAGTGTCCTACATGGGTCCCACCCACCACCCAAACGGCCTCTGCGCCATCATCTGCTTCTGGCTGAACAGTTGGGCTTCATCCAGAGGTTAACAGGGCAGGATGGGCCCCAGAAGATGGGGCCTGCGTTGTCCCATCTACGCAGACCCAGGGGCGTTTCCCTGAACACCAGCATGCTTTGGGCACCGCATGCTGATGTGGCCAGGCTGGCCACATATCCAGCAAACAGGGGGGCCCCGGCGAGGGCGGCAACCACGACATGGCTCGGATCATTTCCATTACCTCAGCAGCCCAGGCTGGCTTCTCTGGACCCGGATCTTGCTGGGTTGCAGTTCTCACGACAGGCCCACTCCGACCATGGTCACTCTCTTTCCACAGCCAGCTCTAAAGCTTCTTGTAAACTATGGGGGTGTGCCAGCTGCCATAACTCTCTAGGAGTTATGGCTCTAATAAACTGGTCTCCGGCTCGCTCATCTTTTACATAAGTGGGCATGTAGGCTTAAGCTTTCCTCACCAGAGTCTCAATGTCATTGGCCAGCACTCGTAGTGGCTCACTTGATTGTCTCTGCCTGCTTGTCAGTTCTGTATGCAGGACACTAGGCTGTGTACACTGTCCAAATCGCCGCTGTAGGGCTCCAACCAGAGCCCCATAATCATCTCTTTCAGCCGGGCTCAACAGCAGCAAGCAAACCAGGGCATCATCAGTGAGGCAAAGGGCTAATTGGAGTGCTTTAGTGTTCACAGACCATGCTTCTGCCCGTACCAATAGTTCGAATTGAGTATGAAAGGCCTCCCAGTCCACTTTAACAAAGCATTTTGGCGTTTTTACGTGTGGATGGGTACACAGGGCACCGCCACATTTGTTTACATCTGGCACCGCGTCACTTCCGGTGTGATTTCCGTGCGACTCAAACCGAAGCCAGCGTCAGCTGCTAGCTTCCTGGCCATCCGTCTGAGATGAGCCTTGTGCTCCTCCATCCGGTCAAAGTCACTCCCACGTCCCGGTGTACCAGTGTACTTACTGTCCATAGCCTCCTGCTTGACTTTTGGCAGAGCACCGGCCCCACTTCCAGCTGCCATCCTCTCTGTAGATAATTTTAAAATAGTTTTCTCTGCATTTTGCCTTAAATTAGAGCAGACACTTATATTAGAGTTGTTAAGACAGCTAAGACAAAACTGACTGTAGTTTTTCTATCCTTAATGATGCATCAGCTCTTAAAAGATGAAGGCTTTAAAGATTTAAAGAAACATATCTCCAGTCCTTAAAGGTGCCGTCTGCAACTCTCAGACCCCTCTCTCCCCCTCCCTCCCTGCTACTCTCTTGCCCTGCCTCCAAACTTTCCAAAGTCCCTCCCTCAGAGGAGCTAACAAACAAATGTTAGTTCGACAGCAACATCACAGTAATATAACATGTTCTGTTAAAAGCATAATACTGCAACGCTTCTCTCTCTCTATGTGCACACACCATATTCTAGCAGCAGCAACAGCAGGGTCACTTACAGCAGCCCAAACGGAGGCTGCTGCGCACACACAAACAACACATGCACCACATAGTTCTAGAGTAACAATTAAAAATCAAACATAATGTAAATCAAGCAGCAGTAATTACCTTTCAAGCAGAAAAGTCATCAATTCCATCTT